>NC_081843.1:13560485-14209718 GCF_963259705.1 Myotis daubentonii | reverse complement strand
CCTTCTCTCTAGCTGTAAGAGGCATGAGAGGGCTTTATAGGGACCTCTCAGCTCTGAGGCCTGGCCAGGGGCTGCAGTCAGATAACACATGGTGAGGGGACCCACAAATTTCAGTCTCAGATTTAGCAGCTGAATCTTATGGCCACGGCTTTGCAGACCTTCCTTTCTGTCCTGGTTTACAGAAATGGCCCTTATCCCCACCCTTGCCTCCCAGCCTCTTGGGAAACCAGTAGCACCTGGCTAGCCACCGGAGAATGCACTTCTTGCAGAAGATGTGGCTGCATGGCAACCTCACTGGCTTCTTGAGAACTCCATGGCAGACAGAGCACAGAAAGTTGCTGTCGGGAGGGCTGGTGAAGAGGTTGAGATCATACCCGCCACTCTGAAAAGGCCAGACCAGCATCAGAGGCTGGCAGGGACCAGAGTCTGGTCACCCCATTCCATATGCCAAGAGGGAGACCCCAGCAAGCTTTGGGTAGGGAGGTGGGCCACGTGAGAGCCTTGAGTGGAGGGGTGGGTCAGCACTCACTTTGAGGGGGCAGCTGTGAGGGTCAAGACCTTTGAATACTAATCCCCAGCTTTAGGAGCTGGTCTTGGCCTGGATTTACTCTTGGCCAGAGTCTTCTGAAAGCTTTTCTTATTCCATTTGGGAGCTTGTAAGCCATTGTCCACCCTTTCTCAGAATTGGAGTTCAGCTCTGGGCAAGTCTCTGGATTTAGGCACAAATATAAGGGCCAGAGGCAAGAGGGTCTTGGACTCACCATGATATGTGTCTATACCGCAGCTTCTGACCCCTGGGGCTGAGGAGCTTACATTTCACAGGGAGAGTGGGCTGACATCACAGTGGCATTGTCCCAAAGCGGGCCAATCACAGTCCTGGCCCAGGGCCCACTGGGACTCTGCACCACCTGGCTCTTAACTCCCCAGGGCACAGACCTGGGGTAGGGTCCCTATAGCCCCTGCCTTGATGGTGACTGACAGCTGGTCCCCAAGGAGCACTAGGCCAGGAATCAAACTCCTAGCGACAGTATCCCCAAGACTGAGGCTTCAGCAGGAATGAAGGGATGGCTCCCCTCTCCCTCCTAAAATAGTGCTGCCCTGGTGGCTAGTTCTCCAAGAGCTCAGGGGCTTTAGGATCTAAGACCCAAGGTGCTCCAGGATACAGACCAGGGAAATGAGGACCAGATTGCCACGCCACCTACATACAGTACAGGAAGAGCTAGCAGGTGGGAAAACCTCCCAGAGCAGGTAGGCTCGGACCATCTGGGCAGGCCTATGAGAAAGGCGTAGGGGAGTCAATTCCAACCGGAGAGAGCAGCATGTTCCAACATGTCAAGCACAGAACAGAAAAGTGTATTTCCATACCACCGAGTGGTTCACTCATCACACCATAAAGACCCAAACCCTGTCCTGTGGGAAGTGACCAGGGGGCCGCTGTTTGAACTGTGAATCTTACACTCCTGTCCTTGCTAACGGCTACCAGGCCCAGCGGGACTCCCATCGAGCTCAAGGTACTTTATCTGCTCTCTGTGGGCCCTTAGGAGTCACCCCCCAACCTTGGAGACGCTAAGCTCTACCCCCGTGTGGCATCCGAAGCAGAACAGGGCTGTCTAGGAGGAAAAGGTGGCCGACGCGGGTCTCTCCTTCACGGCACACACTGATCTGAGGGTCCACAGTTGCATTTTCCAGGATGACAGGCAGGGGACCAAAAACACCCACATGCGCATGAATTAGACCAACAGCTTTATTAAAAAAATTAAGAGAGACAACATAATTTAAGGAGATAAATCAGAAAGAGGACAGCGAAGTCTCCCTACTGCCACGATCCTGGCGGCGTCAGCCTCAATTGGGGCATCCGGGAGCCCTGCGGGCAGAAAACGGGGTGAGGACCTGACATGAGAGCACGCGATCGGTAACACCCGGGGCCCCGGACCGCGGCGCGTGTCGGGGCCTGGGTTTCACCTCCCACATCGTGTGGACAGTGAGCTGAGGCCCCCGGTGGCTCTGGGCGCCGAATCTCACCCACGGTCACGGGCAAGGCCGCGGGTGATTTTCAACCAACGCCGACCTCCCGACCACCGCCCAGCGACACGCACAGCCCGACCTACCTGCAGCCGGAGGAGGTGCGCGCGCGGCGGAGCAGCATTTATAGCGACTCCGCGAGCCCGGAGACGCGCAGGCGCGCGCAGAGCTGACGGGGCCCCGTGAAGCCAATCACAAGCTGTGTTGGAGGCCCTGGGAACACTCGCGATAGGGATGTTGCGGTCTAGTTCTCGCGGCACTGGGAGCCATATAAATTCTCCCTCCCAGGAATCTTTGTTCTTCTTTTCCGACGAAACACGTGAGTGCTCGCTCTTACTGGTTTGGGTCGGGGCCTCAGCGGCGGCGATCCGCGGACGTCGGGCTGGACCCGGGATGGTGTGACCGCATCTGGGGCGGGAGGGAGCCCCAGTCCAGGCGACCGCGATTGCCAGGGCCGGCCTTGTTGACTTTTTTTTGTCGCTCGATTTAGCAAATGGCGGATGACGCCGGTGCTGCGGGAGGGCCCGGAGGCCCCGGGGGCCCCGGAATAGGAGGTCGCGGCGGCTTCCGTGGAGGATTTGGCAGCGGCATCCGAGGCCGGGGTCGCGGCCGGGGTCGGGGCCGGGGCCGAGGCCGCGGAGCTCGTGGAGGCAAGGCCGAGGACAAGGAGGTAGGTCCGGGCTGTGCGCGCCGGACGGCCCCGTGGGCGGCCCCGGGCATTCTGTCCTCATCGGCGCCTTCTCCCTCCAGTGGATCCCTGTCACCAAGCTGGGCCGCCTGGTCAAGGACATGAAAATCAAGTCCCTAGAGGAAATCTACCTGTTCTCCTTGCCCATCAAGGTAACGCGTGGGTCCTTTTCCCCCTCCCGGATGTTAGGCAGGTGCAGCCTTGGGGAGTCTCGTTTGGTCTCGGGATGAGGTTTATTGGGGGGCTCCGGGATTTGTTTAATAGGTTGTGTGTGTGTATGGGTAGTCGGTCTCTGACGTTGGGTTATCAACAAGGAAGCCAAGTTAAGTCTCCCAGTGACTGATGTTCAGAGGTGGTGATTATTTTAATCGCGTTTTTCACAAATGTCATTTCTCGCAGGAATCGGAGATCATTGACTTTTTCTTGGGGACATCCCTCAAGGACGAAGTCTTGAAGATCATGCCTGTGCAAAAGCAGACACGTGCTGGCCAGAGGACCCGGTTCAAGGTATCCCAGCCACCTTGTGCTTTCCTGGGCTGTCGCTGCCTCTGGCTTTGGGAAACTCTCCCAGCTCTGCACTGTCACACTTGCTTTCACACGTGTGGCTTTCGTAATGGGGAGAGAGAGAAAGGCTCTCCTCAGGACCTCAGGTTGGCCTCGCAGTGGCCAGCCTTTGCTTGAGGGGTGCAACAGGCCTCGGGTGGTGGTTACTGAGGCTCTGTTGGTCAGTGGACCACCAGCCACTTCAGTCTCTTCGCAGGCATTTGTCGCCATTGGGGACTACAATGGACATGTCGGTCTGGGTGTGAAGTGCTCAAAGGAAGTAGCCACTGCCATCCGTGGAGCCATCATCCTGGCCAAGCTCTCCATTGTGCCCGTGCGGCGAGGCTACTGGGGAAACAAGATTGGCAAGCCCCACACTGTACCTTGCAAGGTAGGCTGGGTGACGGGTGACTGATGGGGTCTTCAGTGGCAGTGTCTCTCCAGCCCCAGCCTTCTGACTCCAACCCTTTCAGGTGACTGGCCGCTGTGGCTCTGTACTGGTGCGCCTCATCCCTGCCCCCAGGGGTACGGGCATTGTCTCGGCCCCTGTGCCTAAGAAGTTGCTGATGATGGCTGGTATTGACGACTGCTACACTTCGGCCAGGGGCTGCACTGCCACCCTGGGCAACTTCGGTAGGTGGCCTACACAAGGGCTATGACCTCTGAGCACTGCTTAATCACAATATGGGTGGTTGGTGGCCTGTTTTCAGAGAGGAAAGCCCTAAATGCAAAGTGACCTCTTCCTAGGAGCGGGACAGCTCCTGCCTACGTCTGAAGTTTTGTGTTTTGGGTAAATCCACGAACCCTTTTCCCTTTTCTAGCCAAGGCCACCTTTGATGCCATCTCTAAGACCTACAGCTATCTCACCCCAGATCTCTGGAAAGAGACCGTGTTCACCAAGTCTCCCTATCAGGTACTGCCTGCCCCCATTACCTTGTTAACCGATGCAGACGCAGTGTGTGCCTGGCTCGACAGTGAACGCCTTGTCTGTCTTTCTAGGAATTCACTGACCATCTTGTCAAGACCCACACCAGAGTTTCTGTGCAGAGGACCCAGGCTCCCGCTGTGGCCACCACATAATTTTATACAAGAAAAATAAAGTGAATTAAGCCTGCTAACAGTTGCCTTTTATTTAGGCTCATCAATGAGTCAAGGTTGAGGGCTAAAAGTGACACTGTTTTTATTCAGCAAGAGATGGTCATTCATGTGGGAGGGACTCAATGAGCAGCAGCAGCCTCTCTGGCAGCTTTTCTCTCTTCGAGCATCCTCTGCTTCTGTTTTGCCAGGCACTTCCGGGCTGAATAATGGGCTCCTAATTCGTGATCTGGGAAGAGATGGGAGAGTCATTGGGCCACTTCTGCCGTAATGCGGTGGCAAATAAAGTCAAGCATCCAAGACAATTACTGGCAGAAAGGGGACCTGGGGCATAGTGATAATTCCCCCTTATACCCTGCGAGGCTTTGGGAAAGTATGGCAAGTATATTGATCTGAGGACTGGTTATTTCATTGCCCACAGCTGTTAGGAATAGAGGGTTGGCTAGCAAGCAGGAGGGTCAGGCTGAGATGAGGCTCACTCACAACGGTCCTGGTAGGCCTTGGCCACCTGTGCGAACTGCTCCACCTCCTTAGCACAATTCTGCCTGTAGCTCTCGCCTTCCCTCTGCTGACAGGCCTTCAGTCTTTCCTGGATAATGTTGACAATTTCTTGATCAACTTTGCTGAAAGAAAAGGGAACAAGAAAGGTGGTCTACAAAGAATCATTTCACCCCAAGAGAATGAAAGCATGGGCTGGACCCTATCTGGCCCCTCCACCCCCAAGATCTTGGGCATGATGTGGCCGCTGTGCAGGGCTCTGTTCCCCAGTCAAGGGCAGACATACTAGTCTCTTCTCCATTGCATTTCTGCTTCAAACATGCACAAGACATCGTTTTCCTTGCAGTCGGTGATGTCCGGCACCCGGCGGAACTCCCGGTGGTAGTAGTAGTACTTGTTCTTTGCATGCTGCTGCTCTATAAACTCTGCAAAGAGAAGCCCCCAGACTCAGGTCCCATTGGTTTGGTCAGGGCACGGTTTAGATCGGGTCCGCAAACTATGGCCCGCGGGCCACGTGCAAATACAAGTATTTGTTCCCGTTTTGTTTTTTTTACTTCAAAATAAGATATGTGCAGTGTGCATAGGAATTTGTTAATAGTTTTTTTTTAAACTATAGTCCGGCCCCAACGGTCTGAGGGACAGTGAATTGGCCCCCTGTTTAAAAAGTTTGAGGACCCCTGCTTTAGATGGACTCTGCTTTATTGCTAATAAGCCACAGGAGGTGCAGATTTCCCATGTCCTCAACTTTCACAAAGACTGGCAAGTGGAGTCCAGTGTAGGCTGGGAAGGGCGACTAGGTTTTATGGAGCTCCCCGTTACTGTCTCCCACCCCCCAACAACTCTATGGGGCAGGTCCTTACAGTCGGGACTGAAGTACAGGGAAGGCAACCTGCACCCGGCCTGCCAGCCAACCCCCATCACAGACTCCACTGCAGTGTGTACACTGAGACTCAGAGCCACCAGCAGGGATTCCAGTCCCAGTTCTGCCCCCACTCACCTGGCCTAAACTCCCCCATAGGAGGTCAACAAGGGGGACCAGGGAAGAAATAGCAACACACAGGGAGTGGGTCCCCTGCCTTTGCCAGACCTTGGGGGTCTGGTTTGCTGACTTGATCCTCCCTAACAAAAGAGCAGGCCATGCACACCAATGTTTCTTTTAATGGATGGAATTGGTTAGTTAAACTAATATGGATGAATTGCCAGGCACTAGTGACTGAGGGCAGAATGTGTTCTTGCTGCCACCCCCCCCCCCTCCCGGCCCCCCATGGCTGAACCACAAACTGGGCAGTAACTGTTTTAAACTGGACTTGGAGCAATTTGGGCACACACGGAGGTCAAGTCATACATAGCATGTATAGGCTGCGAGGAACTCGGCCATCACCCGACCACCCGATGACTGCAGGCGTGCAGAGGGTCAGCAAAGAACCCCTTCCTTTCAAAACCCGTTTGCTGACCCCGACTGTACACAACGCAGGACGGGGAGCGTGCAGGGAGACGGGTCTCACAAGCCCCAGGACACGGACGATCGCAATAGGCAAACCACCCCTAATATCTGGGCTAAGTGGGAGACCGGATTGCGTGGCGAGTCCCCCACGCGGTGGGAACCCGAGAGCACCGAGGGGGTCTTGGAAGGGGGCGTCCCCGAGGCAAGGCTTGGGGGTGTGGTTGGGGGTCTAAGTAGGCGATGAGGCCCGAAGATCTACGGGTGGGCGCCCCGGATGGCGGCGGGGTGTCCAGGTTAGGCCACGGGGTCCGCAGTACCGGGAACTCGGGGAGCAGCGGGGACCGGGTGGAGCCCGTACCTCTCACGAGGGTCACAGGCCGGTCCACGAGGAGGTCGAAGGCCTTTGTCAGATAGGTGACGGGGTTGGGCAGCGAGGTTTGCGGCGACGGCGCCGGCGTGCGGCGCGGGGGCTCGGGGTACACGTCCTTGTCCCAGCTGTCCGGCATGGCGGCGGCTCCCGGCGGCTCAACCTCGGGCACCGTGTCCCTGCCTCCGCCCCGCAGCGCGGCCTGGTCCGCCCGCAGCTAAGGACGCCCCGAGGGCGGCTGCGCCTGCGCAGGGCGGGCGGGGCTCGCGAGGCAACACGGGACTTGCTCTCGACACGCCCACGTTCTGGCTCGGCAACGTCTCACAGCGTGTGCGCCCCCTCGTGGGACCGAAGCGCCAATGCACATGCGCCGCCAATGCACATGCGGCATCCTCCGGGGTTTCTATGGAGTATCCCTGCTTACATTCTAAAGTTTAGAACACAAGCCCTGGCCGGTTTCGCTCAGAGCGTCGGCCTGCAGACTGAAGAGTCCAGGGTTCGATTCCGATAAAGGGCACGTGCCCGGGTTGCGGTCTCCATCCCCAGTAGGGGGCGTGCAGGAGGCAGCTGATCAATGATTCTCTCTCATCATTAATGTTTCTCTCTCCCCCCCCTCCCTTCCGCTCTCTCTAAAATGCAATAAAAATATTTTAAAATAAATAATAAAAGGAGACTGAATAAGTAAACTATTAAGGCCTGTGCCAAGTGTAGTGAGGAACAAGATGAACACAGCTGGGCTCTCCTGCAGAACTCAGGGCAGTAGAGCAAACAACCAACTACTCATAAACAACATCAACTCTTCCAGGATGCTTCTTGGATTGCTCATTTCCTACAGCCTTCTCTGGGGTCCTTTCTTGGGGGGCCTACCTGGGGCAGAGCAGAAGGCAGGGCTTGCCCCTGAGAGCCCCCATTTGTAGAGAGAAGTGGTTCTATTGGGGGCACAGGGTGCTCTGATCCTGTTCTGATGGTTTCATCCTGGTCCTGAGCACTGTTGTGTCCCTGAGGCACCTCTACTGACCAGGGCCCTGCTGGCTGCCCTCTGTGATCTCCACACCTGGCATGCATGGCCCCTGACCAGCACTAAGGCGGGAGGGTGCTGGTCATTTCCTGTCCAAAGGCTGGGCCCAGAGTCACAGAGCCATCAACTCTACGGACACACAGAATCTGGAATCACAGAAATGCCACCTCTTCAAATCATGAGCTCTTGGAAACACACACTGTCAGACCCAAAGAATCATAACATTGGCCCGCAACATCAGAGGGAACGAGGGAACCTCTGCCTTTGCCACGATGACCTGACAGTGCTGAGATGAGGACCATCTGCTGCTGCCTGGGAGCAGAGGGACTCACAGATCATGCAGCAGAGGCAGAAAAAGGTAAACGCGAGGGAGGAACCCAAGTAGCTTGTGGCTCTGTGTCCAGCCCTCCTGCCCTCGGCCTGTGTGCCTGGAGCCAGTCCCACCACACCCAAATTCCCTATAGCGCTCCAGCACCAATGGCATTCCCTCTGCCCTGAGTCTGCAGCAGTTTCTTCTATGCTTCATTCCCTCAGTGGAAGGGGTTACCCCTTCCCTATGATTTTATTCCTTTGGGGCTCCGCCCGAAGTATTAAAAGTAGCTTTGTGCCCTACCTGGTTTAGCTCAATGGTTAGAGCGTCGGCCTACCGACTAAAGGGTCACAGGTTCGATTCCCGTCAAGGTTGCAGGTTCCTATCCTTGGGTGTGGGAGGCAGCCAACCCATGTGTCCCTCTCACATCAATGTTTCTCTCTGTGTCTCTCTCTCTCACATTAATGTTTCTCTCTCTGTCTCTCTCCCTCCCTTCCACTCTCTCTAAAAACCAATGGGAAAAATATCCTCTGGTGAGGATTAACAACATAAAGTAGCATTGTAATTAGAAACCAACAAAAACAAAGAGTTGTGATATTTCAGTAGCACAGGATCTTAGCACAAACAGATGCAAAATCCCAGACCCTCAGAAACATCTTAGGCCAATAAAACTCTGGTTCTGCAGCTACAGAACGTTATACCATAGAATCTTTGTATCAAAAATAAGAGCTTTCAATACCCCTTTCATGAGAAACTTCAGCCCATAAAAGTATCTAAATGTTCTTGGATTACAGCTATTGCCTCAAGGGATCCTGATATTGAATCAGGGCCCTGGGGATCCTTTGGGCACAGAGTCAGTCCTCCCCATCTCCCTGCAGCTCAGGCTCACAGTACTCAGGGCAGGATGCCTCAATGCCAGCAAACTGAACTCAGACCCTCATCCCAGCAGCTGCCCTAGAGAAGCCCCCGGGAGATTTTCTCTGCCTCCCACCAGGCCAAGCTGTTCCTGGGAGCGAGTCTCACAAGAAAGAAAGCAAAGGCCCATTCCCAGGGCCTCTGAGGAAAGGAGTGCCAGCCTTGGCTCCAAGTGTCCCCATGCCCATTTGATGTCCCCCCATCGCTCCGCCCAGGCCAAGCCCGCTCCTGGCACTAGAGCCCACACCCGCCACGGGAGATGACCAAGCTCTCCTGCCAGGGGCTAAATCTGGGATCTGGCTGTTGTGTGTCCTGGCCCTGCCACTCGACCTCCAGCACCTGACAGGGAGGCCCCTTTCGTTCCTGACCTGCAGGGATCCGCGGCCATGGTCAGTGGGCTGGGGGGCTGGAGCTGGAGCAAGCTGGCTTCCTGGGGAGGGGCAGGTGGGCTTTTGGAGTCTCCCCCAGCTGGGATAGTCCTGGGGCCTGTAAAGGAGTAGGGATTGGAGGGGACCGCAGGGGCCAGAACTTGGACGGCCAGGCCTCGAACAGGCAAGAAGATGGACGGATGGCAGCAGCCCCTTGTGTCTGTAGCCTTAGCCACAATGTGGGCCTCCCCCGCCTGGACCCAGCCAGGCTGAGCCCACTGAGGCAGAAAACCTGTGGGTGAGGAGGACTTGCTGCTGACTCCACTCATAAGACACTGCCCTGGGCGCACCTTCCCCTCCTTTACTGCAGACAGATGGAGGCACGGAAGACCACCGAGCGTCTATCTGGGGTCTCTAGCTCCTTTCTCTGGGTTGGGCTCTGGGACCATCCAACCATTTTCACCAGAGTGACCGCAGCTCCGACCTCCACCTCCTCTTGTCCTCAGTCCCACCGGAAGTTCTCTGCCCCTCGGCACGGACACCTGGGCTTCCTGCCCCACAAGAGGAGCCGCCGGCACCGGGGCAAGGTGAAGACATGGCCTCGGGATGACCCCAGCCGGCCCGTGCACCTCACAGCTTTCCTGGGTTACAAGGCCGGCATGACACACACCCTGCGAGAGGTGCACAGGCCGGGGCTCAGTGAGTGGCCGCAGAGGGGCCCACAGGGCGGGGTGGGGGGGGGCGTTTGGACAGAGTCCCTCCGACTGCCCGGGGATCTGGAGGAACTTCCCAATGCTAGAGATCAGGGTTGGACTCCAAAGGGGGAAGTGACTCCAGAGAGGGCAAGGCCCTGCCTGTGGGAAGGGCAGTCCCCTGAGGTGGGTCCTGTCACTGCCCCCAGTTCACAGATGAGGAAATGGAGCGGTTATTAAACTTGCCAGTGGCCCAGTTAGTAAGTGGAGGAGCTAGGAGCCAAAGGCAAGCCCCCAGTTATATTTAGTGTTTTGGGGTCATTAAAATTCACATGTGGTTGTAAGAAACAACACAGAGAGATTCTAGGTACCCTCACCTGGTCTCCCCAGTGGAAACCTCTTGTAAAGTGAAAGCTATGTCACAGCCGGATGCTTGTTAACCCATGTTTCCCCAGTTGTGTTTGCGTGTGCACATGTGTATTTGGTTCTATACAGCTCTGTCATGTGTACATGTGTGTACCCACCACCTCGGAATATTCCACCCCACATAGGTCCCCCTGACCCCCACTTTTTTTTCCTGGTGCCCTTTTATAGCTACAGCTACCCCCTCCCCCAAACTTTTGGCAACCACTCTCCTGTTTTTCATCTCTCCTAATATACATATTTCTTTTAGTCCTTTTATCTTTTTAAAAAATTATTGATTGAAAGAGAGAGGGAAAGAAACTGATGTGAGAAAGAAACATCGATCAGTTGCCTCCCACACATGCCCACCTGGGGACTGAACCCACAATCTGGGTGTATGCTCTGATCAGGAATGGAACCTGCCATCTTCTGGAGTACAGGACAGTGCTCAGCTAACTGAGCCACATCAGCCATGGCTCTCCTAAATGTGTGTGTGTGTGTATGTGTGTGTTTTAAGTAAAAATATTTTTATTGATTTTTAGAGAGAGAAGGGAGAGGGAGAGAGAGAGACTTGATGTGAGAAATATTGATAGAATGCCTCCTGCATGCCCCATCCTGGGGATTTAGACCATAACCCGGGCATGTGCCCTGCCTGGGAATTAAACCGGCGAACTTTTGGCGTATGGGACGATGTACTCAACCAACTGAGCCACACCGGCCAGGGATCTCAATATATATATATATATTTTTAAATATATTTTATTGATTTTTTACAGAGAGGAAGGGAGAGAGATAGAGAGTTAGAAACATCGATGAGAGAGAAACATCGATCAGCTGCCTCCTGCACATCTCCCACTGGGGATGTGCCCGCAACCCAGGTACATGCCCTTGACCGGAATCGAACCTGGGACCTTTCAGTCCGCAGGCCGATGCTCTATCCACTGAGCCAAACCGGTTCCGGCCTCAATATATTTTTTAAGCAAAGAACTTCTTTTACTTTGTAATAGCCTCAGTCATAATATCTATAAAATCATGGGTTCCGACAATTTATAGGTTTTTACCTAGAACTCATCAGCATACATTTTAACTATAAAAATAAATAAAACGACCATTTGTGCCCCACTAAAGGAGGCCTAACCCCGCCCTTTGGGGGATGTTGCCATGGCTGTTGCTCTCCTAGCCAACTCCCAGGTGGTCTTGTGGGGAAACTGAGGCAGGGAGCAGGTCAGGCCTTGCCTGAGATCTCAGTGTCAGAGCTCGCATGGGCCACCTGTGGGGCCCTGACCAGCAGCTGCTCCATGTCCAGGCAGAGAGGGAGAGAAGGGGCAGAGGGCAGGCAGGCTGGGGGTTGGAGGTCAGCGAGGGCTCTGGTTGAGGAGCAGGTCTCTGTCCCCAGCAGCCCTGGGGCTGCGGTGCTCCGTCCTCCCTCAGGCAGGAGGGACTGCAGTTGGCTCTTCCACTCTCTCCCTGACCCGTGGGCTCTGGAAGCTCTCCTCCATGCTTGTCTCTGGGTCTCATCCAGAAATTTCCAAGCGGGAGGAGGTGGAGGCTGTGACGATTGTGGAGACGCCACCTCTGGTGGTGGTGGGTGTGGTGGGCTACGTGGCCACCCCTCGCGGCCTGCGGAGCTTCAAGACCATCTTTGCAGAGCACCTCAGTGATGAGTGTCGCCGGCGCTTCTACAAGGACTGGTGAGGGCCCTCCGGGCGGACCCTGTCTGGGCTGGTGGGGATGGGGGGCCCTTCGCTCCCCATCCCTGTGCTGGAATGATGGGGGTGCGCAGGAGGAGAAGTGTCAGCAGTATATGAAAGGCAGGAGTGTGTGTGTGTGTGTGTGTGTGTGTGTGTGTGTGTGTGTGAAAGGATGCCTTCAATTCAGTAAAAGATGAGTATTAGGAGCCTCGAGAGGAAATTGGGATAGAGGAAAAAGAGGAAGCAGGTATTCTAATCCTCAGGGTTAATTAAGGGACTAATTTGATGAAATGTCAGAGTGGGCTCCGAGCTTCCTAGCAGCCAGGGTGAAAAGGGAAACAGCCAACTGACAAGCTCTTCTCATCAGAAAGAAAGGCATTCTCAGGCCTCAATCTTCCCTGGTACAAGGCAAGCTCCCCCCCTCCCCCCCGACACCTGAGGCACCTCACAGACACACCCCTCCTTTTGTAGGCACAGCTCAGCCCTGGCCCTCTATGGGCCCTAGAGTCAGAGTGGGCCAGTGTGGCCACTGGCAAGCTGGCTAACAGAGCCTAAGAGGCCACACCCAGGTCAGCCCCTTAATCCCGCCCCTCACCGTTAGGCATGCCACAGACACCATCCAATGGAAATGGGAGAGGCCCCTGCACCTTGGGGCTGCTGTGAGGATTAGAAGGACAAAGTGGGTCAAGGGTTCAACTGAGAAAGTGCCTGGCAAATGCCATCTGGTCTTGTTTTCTCTAACTTGCCCCTCATCCAGGGACTGCGACCTGTGTGAGCCTCGGCTTCTTCATCTGTAGAATAGGGATTATGGTGTCCATCAACCAGAGTTCCCGTGAGGGTTGAGAACAATGTGCAGTACAGCTGTTTGCTTCTGAAGTGAGGTCAGCAGCCACATCAGTGCGGGCAGGTGGCCAGCATGCCCCTTTCCCAAATTCCCGCACACCTGGCACTCACCCGCAGCCCCTAGGGGGCAGGGAGAAGCCTAGCTTACAGAGGAGGACACTGAGGCCCAGAGAGGGAGGGGCAGTCGAGCTTCAAGGTGGTGAGTGGAGCCAGCCCAGGGACTCCAGGGAGGTCCTGCAGTGGCCTCCCCCAGGAAGGAAAGGAGGAGGGAAGGGGACAGTTACTGTTCTAAGACCCATGTTTGGTGGGAGGCAGGTGGGCAGGGGCCCAGGGACTCACCCAGCCGCCCCTTTGAACACCCTCTGTGCATGGCTCAGGCACAAGAGCAAGAAGAAAGCCTTTACCAAGGCCTGTAAGCGGTGGCGTGACGCCGATGGCAAGAAACAGCTCCAGAAAGACTTTGCTGCCATGAAGAAGTACTGCAAGGTCATTCGGGTCATCGTCCACACCCAGGTCAGCCCCGTGACCTCAGCCCACGCCCAGTCGGCCAGGTCACCGCTGGGCTCCCCCTCCCCCACCCCGGCCTCCAGGAGCCCTGGCAAATGTCAGCCTAAAAATACCGTGAGTCCCGGGCACAGGACCAAAGGGTTGGCTGTCTGTAGCTCCAGGGATGACATGCCGGGTGCCAGTGCGCTCTGAGGGCTGTGGGGCATTGCCCATGCCCGGTGGTCAACCAAGGTCCTGAAATGCCCCAGAGGGCTTGGGTCTCCTGTCAAATGCCCGGTGTAGAAGGCCAGCTCCTCCTGTGGCTTCTGCTATAAGTGTGTGTGCGCATCCACATTTGTCCATGGGGTCTGGCTTGATGTGGGCTGACAGGTTACCCTCTGGCTTATTCTGGAACATTCCTTGGTGTCTAACCTCAGGGAAGCCTTTCATAGGCCCTGAGCAGGGATACTCCCTCCCTACCCCCCACCCCTGCCCAGTTACTCTCACACGTGCAGTTCCTAGTTACCCGTGTCGTTGGTTAATGTCCATCTCCCTTGAGCTCCTGGGGGGTAGGGGCCACGCTGCCTGCTCAGTGCTGTGTCTCCAGAACCCGCCGAGAGCCTCGTGTGCAGCAGGTGTTCCGTAAGTGCTCACTGCTGACCCCTCTGCTATGACCTGACCGTGCTCCCGCTTCCAGCCTGTGCCTCACCGAGCAGCAGCCAGAGAAGTTTAAAAACGTGAATTAGATTGCGTTAGACCCCACACTTGGGACAAAACTCAGGTTCCTCCCTACAAGACCTGCCCGGCAGGACGCTGCTCATGTCTGACTCCTTGCTCCCCATGGCCTAGCCCAGCGGTTTGCCAACCTTTCGGACCTCACGGACTACCAGTGGTCCGCGGACCACCACTTGGTGACCGCTGGTCTAGACACACTGGTTTCCGTTCTGTCCTCCCAGTTCCTCAGGCTCTTCCCTGTCTCAGGACCATGGCATATGTGGCCCTCTCTGTCCCAGAAGCCTCAGCTCTTCACCTAGTGGCTCCTTCTTATGACTGGTGCCACCTCCTCAGAGAAGCCCTCCAGGGCCACCCTATGTGCAATGACGATTCCCATCCCCCCTAATAGTCCACCAGAACACTTAGCCCTCTCCAGGATGCTTGGCTTCTGTTTCCCAACTAGATGGTGGCTCTATGAGGACCAGGACCCTGTCTGCCGCATTCTCTGCTGTCCCCCAGTGCCTAGCACAGGACCTGGCTCATAGCCAGATCGGGCACGGGAACGTCTGCTGAATGAATGCAGGCATGCCACCCGACGGGGGCCACAGCCAGCCAGGCGGCGTCTGTAAGTGCGGCTTGACCCCATGGGAACGCACTGGCGCGCTGTGTCCTGCAGATGAAGCTGCTGCCCTTCCGGCAGAAGCGGGCCCACATCATGGAGATCCAGCTGAACGGCGGCACCGTGGCCGAGAAGGTGGCCTGGGCCCAGGCCCGGCTGGAGAAGCAGGTGCCCGTGCACAGCGTGTTCAGTCAGAGCGAGGTCATTGATGTGATCGCCGTCACCAAGGGCCGGGGCATCAAAGGTAGGGCTGGGGAGAGATGGCAGCTCCTGGAGGGCCGCCCGGAGGGGGTGGGGCCAGACGGGCCTCAGCCACCAGCCCCTCCCGCCTGTAGGGGTCACGAGCCGCTGGCACACCAAGAAGCTGCCTCGGAAGACCCACAAGGGGCTTCGAAAAGTGGCCTGCATCGGCGCCTGGCACCCCGCCCGCGTGGGCTGCTCTATCGCCCGGGCTGGGCAGAAGGGCTACCACCATCGCACGGAGCTCAACAAGAAGGTGTGTCCCGAGTCCTGGTGAGGGGGGTACATGACCCAGACACTGCCCGCTCGCCAAAGGCTCGGATCTGCACCCACCAGTGCCTGGGGTTAAGCCCACATCTGATGGGTGTGGACACAGTGCTGGCCCCAGGGGTCACCTGCTGCCCTCCATGTGCCCTGTGCTCCTGGCAGATCTACCGCATTGGCCGGGGGTTCCACAAAGAGGATGGGAAGGTGGTTAAGAATAACGCGTCCACCAGCTACGACCTGACTGACAAGTCCATCACGCCGCTGGTGAGGTTGGGCAGCCGGTTTGGCTGAGGGGGCCTGGTGAGCATGTGTGGGGTAGGTGCGGGGGGTGCTGGGGTGCCCCAAGAGCTCAGGCCCCACCAAACCCCCTCCTTCCCGCACTCTCTGAGCCTCCTCTGCAGAGAGCTTACACTCCAACTGCTGTCACGGGGTGCAGCGTGCAGCAGCTCTGACTGTGGCCTTGGAGACAGGCTGCCTGGGTTCGCACTCCAGCTGCAGTATGTGCTGGAGCAGGTGACTCCACCCTTCTGAGCCTCAGTTTCCCCCTGAGTGAAATGCAGATTGTTAAGTGATCCACTGTGGGAGGAGACCCAGGGTGTGGCTCAGCAGTGATAGAGGGTGCCAGGGGGCCAGCTCTGGCTCCTTCCAATTACAGCTGGGCACGGGCACGGGAGTTCCTCCAGGGTTCCCAGCTACCCCCCAACTCAATGTGGATCCCGACCCACCTCCCCACAGGGTGGCTTCCCTCACTACGGGGAGGTCAACAACGATTTCGTCATGCTGAAGGGTTGCATCGCGGGAACCAAGAAGCGGGTCATCACACTGAGGAAGGTCAGGGCGGGCAGAGCTGGGGGGCAGGAGCCCCATGGGGTTTGCGAGGGGTGGGTGGCTGGCCTGCTCTGTCCTCCAGCCTGTTCAGAAGAGGGGCAGTGGATGGGGAGAGCAAAATGAGAGGGGTTCGGGCAGGAGATGGGTGGGTGGGTTGGGGGTTCCCGGAGGGGGTGGGAACCTCCGTCTTGAGGCTCTCCTTTCCCACGGATCCCCAGTCCCTCCTGGTGCACCACAGCCGCCGGGCCCTGGAGAATATTGAACTCAAGTTCATAGACACCACCTCCAAGTTTGGACACGGCCGCTTCCAGACAGCCCAAGAGAAAAGGGTCTTCATGGTGAGTCCCCCCATCGCCCTTCTCTGGGGCTCAGACCGCACATCCCACCTGCTCCAGAGCGGGGAAGCTGGAGCAGATTGGGGTGGCAGGATGCCCCCCGCACTCATCCATAGGAGGGGGCTTTTAGAGTCTAGCCCTGGGCACTAATTCCTGCTGGAAAAGAAGGTAGAGGAGGGACCATCATGGGAGGGGCCGGCAGGGCCGGCTCTGGGTGATTCAGGCGGCTGGCCAGGGGCAGCATTCTGAGCCAGACCCCTGTGATAAACGCTTCTCCGGCCCCCTACTCCCACAGGGTCCCCAAAAGAAGCATCTTGATAAAGAAAAGCCAGAGACCTCGGGAGACTTGTAGGCGGCTTGGGATGGACGGAGCCTGAAAGAAGCGCGGGAGACCCCGTCTCCCCCCCTTGTCTAATAAAGGCTGGAGGCAACTCTTCCCGTGGTGTCTGAATGGAGGGCATGGAAAGGCCGGGAGCGCGCACCCCAAACCCAGCGCCGCTCGGCGGCGCCCCCTGGCGCTGGCCCGCGGGAACGCAGCACAGGAGCGGCCCTCAGGACGCGTCGATGGGCAGGGCCTGCTGGGAAGGCTGGAGGAGGCGGGTTCTCGGGAGGGGGCGGGCCTCCAGGAGGAGGAACCCGGAACTCTGGTCCGATTGGTTCCCGGGAAGGGGCGGGCCCTCCGGAGGCGGGCCTCGCGGCGTCCCTGGACGTGATTGGTCTCCTCTGGGGGGCGGGCCGCGCCCTCGGGGGCTGGGTGCAGGCTTGCGGTCGGTGGCCTCAGACCTAAGTGAAGCGAGCGACGGTCGTGCAGCGGTCCGGTCGGCGCCATGTCGTTCTGCAGCTTCTTCGGGGGCGAGGTTTTCCAGAATCACTTTGATCCGGGTACAACCTCTGACCTGGCAGAGCAGCGGGGAGGGGGCGCGCATGAGAGGGGCCGTCGCTGCCCTCGGATGGTGATGGAGCCCTGGAGTCCCGGGGATGGGGCGGCGAGTGGGACCGCGCGGGGAGGAGCGCGTGTAGATAAAGGGGATCACGGAGGAGGGAGGCATCTGGGGGGCTCGGAGAGTAGGGGGACCTGAGGGGAGGAGGACATTAGAGGGGGTCACTCTCCCCAAGGAGGAAAGCCTTTGAATGTGAACGTGGCCGTTTGCGGGGGGAATCAGTGGGGTCAGGGTACGGGGGAGGGGGTGGTAGGGCTCCGGGTCAGGATCTGGACTTCGGAGGGACGCGGTGGAAGAGGGTCTTGTCCAGGGGCAGCGGCCGCTCCCTCTCCCTGATGTGACCCCCGCCCTTTCCCCGTCGCCGTTTCCTGGAACCCGCGAGGTGAGCCAGAAGCACAGAACGTTCCGTTCGGATCCGAATGGGCTGGCCTTGGAGCCTCCCGCACCTGCCCGGGCCCGCGCCGGGTTGGGTAACAGGAATGGCCGGTGCAGTGAAGTCTGGCCGGGCAGCCTGGGCGGGGTGGGGGAGTGGGTCTGGGAGTGGTTTGTGGCTTGGCCAGCCCGCAGCACTGGCTCCAGGCTCTGAGAAGCCCTGCTGAGTCCCCTTCTGGGCCGGGCTGCTTGGTAATGGACTAATTTGGTAAAAAACGTGCCATAGGCGAGACCAGGGCAGCAACTTACTTGGGATGGAATCTGTCGGGTAACAGCTCTCCAGAGCACTAGGCTCTGGCGCTGAGCATCTGTGGATATCTGCTGTGACAGGACCCTCTGGGCACAGCCATTCCCCGAACCCTCTGCCCTGGGACCCTCAGGCTGCTCTGCCAGGCCGGCAACTGCAGCAGCTCCTGGGTCCTCTTTGCTTCCTTCTGCAGTTACTGGTAAAGGCCGAGTAGCTCAGGGACTCCAAGGGAGGCTTACCCTGGGCCAGGTAGTGGGTAAGGGATACCGGCTTCCTGTTCTGCCAGTCAATCCCCCCTTCTCCCCTCATCAAAGTGCTCTTTTTTTTTCTTTGTTCTTTTTCTTCAAAGTGCTCTTTTGAGGGTAGGTTAAAACCTGTTCTCCCTGGCCCCCTGTCTGTCCTGGAGGCCGTTCTCTTTGGACAGGGAGAGCCAGCCAGTGGCTATGGCTGGGAGTCCAGCTCAAGGCTTCGCTTAGCAACAGGACAGCCACTTGGAAAGGGAAGGGGGTTAGGTGGTGGTGCTGGCCGTGTCATAGCCTCCACTGTGTGGGCCTGTGAAGGGTGAGTGCTGTGTCCTCATCGGACTTCCTGGGTTTCTTCCTGGTGGCACACCCTCCAGCTCAGTGGTTTGCGTCACTGAGCTTCAGGTTCCTCATTGTACAATGGACAGGTCTGTATCACAGGGCTGCTGAGAAGAGTCAATGAAATAAGAGTGAAAAATGACTCTCTTGGTCTCTGGCACATGCTAAGAACCACTAAATGTGCCCTGGCCGGTTTGGCTCAGTGGATAGAGAGTCGGCCCGCAGACTGAAAGGTCCCAGGTTCAATTCTGGTCAGGGGCACATGCCTGAGTTGCGGGCTCGATCCCCAGTAAGGGGTGTGAAGGAGGCAGCTGATCAGTGATTCTCTCTCATCGTTGATGTTTCTCTCTCTCCCTCTCCCATCCTCTCTGAAATCAATCAAAAACCAAACTCCCTACTTAAAAAAAAAAAAGAACCACTAAATGTGAACTCAGTGGTGTGTCTCCCCCAATTTCCAGGTGGGGGTGTGGGGAGGGTGTGCCTCTCACTGCGACTGGGGAGAGTGCTACGTTTTACTGGGTCAAGGATTTGGGAGCTCACCCCAAAGAGGCTGGAGGCAGCCCTTTGCTTCTGCCTCTCCTTCCGCCTCCAGGTGTCTACGTGTGCGCCAAGTGTGGCTACGAGCTCTTCTCCAGCCGCTCAAAGTATGCGCACTCATCGCCATGGCCAGCCTTCACGGAGACTATCCATGCTGACAGTGTGGCCAAGCGTCCAGAGCACAACCTGCCTGAAGCCTTAAAGGTGAGTGGTAGCAGTAGGGGGTGGGAAGGGGGGTGTTGGCCACCCCTTCCTTCTGCTCGCCCTGCAGCTCTAGGGGCTTAGAGTCTGTCTACCCCAGGCCTCTCCCCTCAGCCAGGGAAGCTGCCACCCCAAACTCTGAGACCGCCTGGGGTCTTGGTGGGAACAGGGAAATAGGACGACTTTCCTGCGCAGGCTCCAGGAGGGAGGTCAACCCCTCCCGCCATCAGTTGCCTCGGGAAATGGGCATGGGGAGGACATGGTCCGCTGGTGGCAGGTGGGGCCATTGCTGTGACGGTTTTGTGGCCGGAATCACGTGGCTGTTTTTCTGCTCTTCCCAGGTCTCCTGTGGCAAGTGTGGCAACGGATTGGGCCACGAGTTCCTGAACGACGGCCCCAAGAAGGGGCAGTCGCGCTTCTGAATATTCAGCAGCTCTCTGAAGTTTGTCCCTAAGGGTGAGTGTGCCTTCAGGAGCTGGGAATAGGCCTGTCATACGTTTTAGAGGCTCTTGGCAGAGGGCACACTCCTCTCATCCACTTACAGTGACAAAGCGTGGGGACAACAAAGCACACTGCAGGGCTTCCCACGGCCACCCCAAAAGACAGCTGCAGGACAGGGACAGAGGAGCAGATGTCCTGCCTCCTGTGCCTGGTTGATCACATGTCTCCACAAAAGGGACACCTGAGGGTGAATGAGGCAAAGGATTTTCTCCAGAGATCTGGCTCTCCCCCTGACTAGAGTGCACCTGGGGCCTGGCACGTAGTAATAGCTCATATAGGCACTTCTGTTGGCAGTATTTTTATTATTCCTAGTATGTTTTGGGGGGTTGTATTTCATTTTCCTGCATTTTATCTGAGCTCAGCCTCCTCTCTGGCCTTTGCTCTCCTGGTCACACAAATGCCCACAAATCACCTCATGTCTGTTTGAATACCCAGCCATTCTCAGGACTCCTCCCAAAACTTTGTAGCTCAAATCCCCGTACTTGCCACCTGCGAGACTGTGGCCAGTCCCTAGTCCGGTTCATCCTCTGTAAAATGCTGACAGCCCCTGCTTGCTGCATCATTGAGGTTAAACTAGGGTGTCCGTAGGGGCTGGTGCATGATGAGGTGCGAAGATGCTTTTGTCTTTTGAGTTACTTATCCTCTGTATGCAGGAAGAAGAGGCTCTAGGTTGTGATGGGGCACACAGACGCCCCGAAGCTGGGTGTCTGGGTCCTCTCAGCTCCCCGGG
Source organism: Myotis daubentonii (assembly GCF_963259705.1). Classification (NCBI taxonomy): domain Eukaryota; kingdom Metazoa; phylum Chordata; class Mammalia; order Chiroptera; family Vespertilionidae; genus Myotis; species Myotis daubentonii. The sequence continues at coordinate 14,189,163 of NC_081843.1, read as the reverse complement.
CTTGCAGGCGGGAGTGGAGGGTGTGAGTGCAGGGGATAGTATCTGAAACATAATTGAGCAAGGATTGTTTTTTCTCTCCCCTCCTTCCTTTCTTTCAGACCAAGAAACTTCTGCCTCCCAGAGGAAGTAGGTGGGCAGCCCTCGGCCACCCCAGATGGCCACTGCAAGGTGGCCACTCGCTGGCCACCCTTACTTGGAATTGAAACCCTGGACATTCAAACAGGGAAGGGGGTGGCTGAGACATCAGGAAGGCTCCCAAGGCCTTGACCCTGCGCTGGTTCTCCTTGGGAAAAGTACCGGTGTGCCACCGATGGCCCATATCCTGCTGCTGGGACGGGCCTGCAGGGCCCCCTGTCAGCTCATCTTGGCCTCAGGGAGGTGGGTGCTAGGCTTGGCTCATCTGTGAATGACACTGCACCCCGCCTTTACTTCTCAGTCCACTGCCCCCTTCCTGCCTGTGCGGCCCAATTCGGAGATGGACTCTGGCCTTCACCAAGGCTGGTGCCCATCTCCCTGAAGCCATGCCAGGAGACAATGCCAATGGAGGCGGCCCCAGCCAGCTGCTCCAGCCTCAGTCACTGCATGATTCACTCTGGTTAAACCCTTCCAGGCAGCCAGAGTGTTGAAGATCTGTGACTTGTGGTGGGAGTGGGATGAGGGGACAGACCTTTGATCTCTCAGATACAAAAGGGGAAATTCTGAACCGTGTTTCACAATCTGTGTGGCTGCTGCTTGCCTCACTTGGGCTGAGGGAAGCATCTATTGCTCCATTACCTTGACTGCCCAAAGTTGGGGGTGCTGGAGCTCACAGCCTACAGTCCACACATTCCCAGGGCACAGTGGCCACGCTTCATTGCACTTGCACGGAAGTTCTTGCCATCTGGGAGGGTGGGTGATGCTGAAACCCTCCTTCCCATCTTGGATCCTCTCTGGAATAATTAGGAGATGAATAAACAAATGAAACCCAGGCCTGCTCTGTTTATTAACAGCATCAGAGATGCCAGGAAACCAGCGTCAGGCTTTGCACAATTGCTTCATTTGTTCCACAAATATTTACTGAGCATCTGCTTCCTGCCAGGCTCTAGCCTTGGTGCTGCGGACGCAGGCATGTGCAAGACAAACGGCCCTCCAGGTCTTGTGGCATAGTTGAGGAGACAGTAAATTCACGTCAGATGAAGAGAAGGGCTGTGAGCAACTACAGCAGAGTCATGATGCTAGGATGTGTGGAGGGGGTGATCAGAGGACTGTGCTTTGGCTCCAGTGGTCAGGGAGGAGGGGTCATCTCAACTCAGCAGTGACAGATGAGAGAAGCAAGGAGAAGAGCTTCCCAGGCAGAGGCACAGCGTGTGCTAAGGCACTGGGATGGCAGTGAACGTGGCATGCCCAGGCCTTGTAGGGGGAGGTGCATAATGTGATCTAGGAGGAGGGGTGCTATGCTCCAAAAGAACTAATGGTCTTTGCAATATATGTTGACAAATCTGGGGGAAGTGGGAAAAAATATTAAGATATTAAGGGGAGGGATAATGGTAGAAAGAACATAAAGTTGGATGAGGCTGAATTTATTGATAGGGGCTCACTGAGCAGAGATTCTGAATTTAATGTTGAGGGTAGAAAGGGTTCTAATAGTTTGTTTAGTTGGCTGACATGGACCAAAAGGTGGCCCACACTAAGTGGAGTTGAAATGCCAGACCTGCCTTAGAACACTCTAGAGAAAGGGATCCAAAGGCCTAGGGAGAGTGGAATGCTGCAGTGGATTTGTCATTTAAGACCTACCCTGGGAATGTCCAGAGGACACACCTCTCACCACCATTGCCAGGGAAGCCCCAGCATCCCAGAAGAGCTCTGTGATCACTCCTCTTACATGAGAGCTGCTCCCATGGAATGGGGAAACCTAAATGCACTGGGGGACATTGGACCCTGAGATGACAGGGTCCTAGTGGAGGCACTTTTAATGGCCAAAGTCGAGGTGGGCGTGGTTATCCTAATAGACAGCAGAGTCAAAGCAGGATCAGAGTCGACTCTTACTGATTTATGGCATTGGCTCGTTGATCATGATGTCCCTAGAAGGGAAATAGATGGGAGGCCTACTGAATTCTTACTTGATCTGTATAAGCAGAAGAATTCTAGGTCAAGAGAACAAAAGTCTAACTTGAATCATAAAAACAGTCATGACGTCTCAATTCCCAGACTTCAGACAGTTTACAGACCCAGAACTCCCAGCATGAAGGGGAGGTCGGGACCCCTTAAGGAAGAACTCTGCCAAAATGTATCCATTAAGTTTTCTTCCAGCCGAAATTTCCTAAAGGGACCTAGACCTGCAGCCTTTTATCAGAGTGCCTGTGTGGGGAAAAGGAAATAATCAGACATTTTGGGGACTCTGGACACTGGCTCTTAACTGATACCATCCAGTCCTGGCTGGGTAACTCGGTGGGTTAGAGCATCATCCCCATATGGCAAGGTTGTGGGTTCGATTTCCAGTCAGGCACATACAAGTATTAGCCAATGAATGCATAAATAAGTGGAACAACAAATCTCTCTCTCTCTCTCATCAATAAATACAAAAATAAACTGATAGCATCCAGGAGACACATTACTGTGCCAGAGAGAGTAGGGGCTTGTGGAGGTCAGGTGATCAATGAAATTTTAGCTCAGGTCCATTTCACAGTGGATCCAGTGGGTCCCCACACCCATCCTGTGGTTATTTCCCCAGTTCTCCCCCGCCCCCAATATATTTTTATTGATCTCAGAGAGAAAGAGTGATGAAAATGAGGGCGAATCATTGATTGGTGCCTCCTGCACACCCCCTACTGAGGATCGAGCCCGCAACCCCGGGCATGTGCCCTTGACCATAATCAAACCCGGGACCCTCAGTCTGCAGGCTGACGCTCTGTCCACTGAGCCAAACTGGCTAGGGCTATTTCCGCAGTTCTTGATGCATAATTGGAATAGACACACTCCAGCTGGGAGCACTCCCACTTGGGGAAGAGGGAGAAGCTACTCCAGCCCCTCTCCCCTGCAGGCCTGAGGGCAAAGGTAGTGAGGTAGGAGGACAGTGGGGGCCCCTCTTTAGCCAGCTCAATCCTCAAAGATTGGACGCTTCCCTCCCCCAGCTCTGGGGTGAGATCACCTGGCTGGCTCACTTGCTGGGCCCTGGTGGCCGCAGCTCACTGGGCAGCCTCAGGCAGAGCACTTAACCTTGCTCTGTCTTCAGAACCCAGCCTGTCTCCTTGTGGGAGACAGGAGAGCCATGGGGGGCTGACAGGGGGTGACAGGGGGTGGTGGATTCTGAGGTCTCCTGGCATGGGAGCCCAATGGAGAGCCATGGGCAGGGTCTGGCGAGGGATGGTGAGGGATGGGTATCTCATGTGGAATCGTAAATTATCCCCCAACCCTTCCTCCTGTAGCTTACATCATAACCTCTGGCCTGCAGCCCTGTTCCTCCTTGAGAAACAAGACTCTTTGAGGGCCCAGCCCCTTCCACTCCAATGCACCCTCCTTGTCAGAGTTGCCCTCAGGCACTGCCTGGTGAGCTAAGGGCTGCTTTGGGGGCAGCTGGCTCCTGGTGCTCTCCCATTGTTAGTCAATAGCAGCGCCAGGCCAGGCCAGGCAGGTCAGTGCACCCTGGGCAAGGGGTGGGTGGAAGAAAGAAGAAATCATCTGGGTCTCATTCATCGGCTCAGAGAAGCACCCAATACATGCCTGCAGAATGGCTGAGCTAATGGACGATGCTTGGGACTTCTGCTCACCTATGACTTCTGCTTCTTCTGAGTGACAAGTGCCAGGTAGAGCCGTGACCCTGATTGGGAGTGAGGCCCAGGGCACCTTCCGTGGGAAGCCCCTGACGATACCTGCGGGTAGGGCAGCCATGTGGGAGAGTGCGCCTGGGGGAGTCGCCAAGCCAGACGAGGGCCACCGAACCCCCAACCCCATAAGAGGTTCTGGTGGGCGCCCAGCGCGATGACTTCCTTCCAGGTCCTCTGATTCTCAAGGTCGCAGAGACTGTGAGCAAGACTGGCCGGCAGGGGGCGCGCTCGCCCCGCCCCGCTGCAGTTTCCGGAGGCCGCGGGTGTGGCGGCGAGTTGGGGGGCGGCGACGACAGGTCCGACTATCCGATCCCAGCGCCCGACCCCCAGCCCCTCAGCCACACCGCCCGATCTGCCCGTGCGCCAGTGCCCGGGACACACGAAGCCTCCTGGCGCCCGAGGGTGCGGGGTGTTGGGGCCTGGCACTCGAGGCACGAGGCACGGAGTAGCTCTTTCTGAGCCAGCTGCCCCTGAAAGCAGCACTTAGAGTGGGACAGAGGTGGAGGGGGTGGGGGAAGGAACAGGCGGTGGGAACAGGATGGGGGGGGGGGGGGACGCTCCTGGCTGCAGCCCATTCTCCAGGGCAGCTGGGTGGGACTCACCGGCACTGATACCCTGGCCGCTTCTCCCTGCGGCCCTCCCAGGCCCTCAGATTGCACCTGCTGTCAGCCTGGCCCACTGGGGAGCACCAGGTTCTGGGCTTCCCCCTCCCACACATCTTTGTCCGCGTGTCTCCCCCACGATAATGACAGCGCCTAGCTAGCCTCCCCCAACCAGTGTGATCTTTGCAAAACAGTCATCAGACCAGGTAACTTCCCTCAGCGGTTCCCACAGGCTCTGCTTGCTCGCTCCTACCTCTCCAACTTGATCTCCCACTCCACAATGACAGCAGCCTTATTTCTAACTACGTTGTTTTTAGGACCCACATCCCCTGCACCCAAACCTCAGCAGCTGGGCCTTTGGACCAGACAGACTCGATTCTAGAAACATGCCCCTGTGTTTCTGCCTCCTAGAGTTTGCTATTCCTTCTTCCTCACCAATCCCCGTGTGCCAGAATCCTCCTAGAAGCCTTGCTTGGTGGCTCTGCCCCAGTGGCTCTCTCCATCCCCCACACTGCAGGGGCCCTGGGCAAGTCTCCCATAGGTGTGCACAGACTGGGTTCTTGCCATCCCCTTGCAGGTGTCACCCTACCCCAGAGCAATAGCGCCTCATGCCAGCGACTAGGACACATTCATCTTATTTCCTTTCCCAAATAGCGAGCCCTCGGGAGGCTGCACAGAGTAGCATCAGATGAATGTAAGTCACATTGTACTGCCGTCAGCCACTTTCTCTGTATCCCCTCTGCATGAGTGTGTCCCCGGTCTGAGAAACGAAGGGACCCTAGGAACACGCAACCCAGGCCCTGGGCACTAGGACTTTGCTTATGGAGCTTAGGGGCAAGAAGCATAGGGGAGACAGTTGGTGGCCTCCGGTGGCAGACAGGAGCAGGGGCTGCTGGGGAGGGGGCTGAGAGTTACCTGCAGGTAAGCACCCTCCATCTCAACCTCTCACCCACGGCTCCCAGTGCCTGTCTCCAGGCGTGATTTGTTCCTTGTAAAATTGTTTTATCTCCAACCGGGACATTTACAAGCTACTTCTGGCTTCAAAGAGCGTGGCAGCAGCATTGCCAGAGAGGAGAGACATAGCAGAGAGGAGATAGGGTCCCCTGGGGTCTGCCCCCAAAGTGCAGGCTGCCTGCTGCCCTGGGATTCCTCCTCCACCTCTGACTCCAGTGGCTTTTTGCTTCCTTAGTCCCGAAGTGTGTTTCTTTGCTGGGCTGCCAACTCTGAGCCCAGGAGCCTTTGGAGTGTGTCTGGATGTAGGGGGGCGGGGCAGGGAAGCTGGAATCAGAGGGAGGACAGCAATCCCCTGTACAGGGGACACAGGGGGTCATTGTTCTCTAAGGAGAGAGTGGAGGTCAATTTTGAAGGTACTGATGTCAGAGCAGGAAGCTTCAACTTAGGGAGCACCCTGTTGGGAAGGGACAAGGAGGTTGAGGCCCTCGCCCCAAGATGATGGGCCCTGGGCCCTGGGCTCTGGGTCTTCCTGGGTGACACCTGTCTGTGTGTCTGTCTGGCCAGCTGTGGGGGTGGGGTGCTTCCCTGGAACTGAGGGGGGATGGAGTGCGGCCCTCCCTAGGTGTCTTGTCTGCTGCCAGGCTAGACTGATCCTGGAAGTAGGTCATTGGTGGATGGGGAGATTCAAACATAGGGCTTTCCACACTGGCGGGCAGTGGTTGGTGCCTGGTGGCAGGCCTCTGAAACTCAGGTTACTTGCCTGTTCATACACACATTCACATGGTCCTATGTCCTCTGTGGAGCATGGGGTTCCTGAGCCTGATTCAGGCCCCTTGCTTTAAAAATATTTTTTAAAGTATATTTGTATTGATTTCAGAGAGGAAGGGAGAGGGAGAGAGAGATAGGAACATCAATGATGAGAGAGAATCATTGATCGGCTGCCTCCTGTACACCCCCCACTGGGGATGGAGCCTGCAACCTGGGCATGTGCCCTGACTGGGAATTGAACTGTGACCTCCTGATTCGTAGGTCAACACTCAACCCTGAGCCACACCTGCCAGGCAGGCCCCTGGCTTCTGAAGGAATGTGCTCACAGTCCCCTTCCGGACCCTGGGCCCCTCACCAGAGCATGGATGAACAGACCTGGCCCCGAACCCCAGTGGCCTCATGTGGGGCCATTTGAATGATACCCAGACTTCCCCATGATGCTCAGGGGCTTCTACTCTCGGAGGCCTGGCTTGGAGCTGTGAAGCTAGGGGACGGGGGTTGGGGTACGGGCTGAGAGTTCTGTTTCTGTGGGACCCTCTTCTCTTGCTCCTTTAAACTCACTGTGGGGATGAAGGCTCTTACCAGCCCTCTCCCCTTGCAGAGGCGGGACTGCCAGCCTAGAAGGATGTCTGCATTGTAGTAAGTTGAGCTGGGCCAGGCTGGTGGGCGAGAAGAACTGGCAGGTCCAGCTGAGTGCTCTCGGGAAGCAGCCTGGGGCCTGGCCCCTGCCCTCCCGGAGAAGCAGGGACCAGCCGCCGTGGCCCTCTGTGCCGATCCCTCAGGAAGATCCAAGGGAAAAGAATGAGGCTGCAAGTTGGGGCCCATCCCTGCACCGGAGACGGATCTGGCTCTTTCTGGCGAATGCTGCAGCCCTAGGCTGGCTTCCTGCAGGTGTGCGGCCGCCCCAGGTGGCTACTGAGCTGGAGAAGGCCTCCCTTCTCCCAACTCCTGGCTAAGGAACCTTTTCACAGGTCCCTCCTGACACTGGGAATCTTGTCTCCCATGGCAAACCCTTCAATGCCACAGTGTGCCCGGGTCTAGCCGGTCACCAGGAATAAGACCTGGGTTCTGGCAAGCTAGGCTGGCTGGCCACTTTGAGACCAAGGAGAGCAAATTATGAAGTACTCAGGTCTCCCGGGGGGGGGGGGAGCAGCTTCAAGGGCACCCCTTTTGGTGCCGGGGTCACTGAAGCATGTCCATTGCCTCCTTCTCATGAAGAGCCTAGGGGCTGGGCACCCAGAGAGGCGTATTACTTTTGTTTTATAAAGTAGGAAAGTGAGGTCAGAGACTGGGTACCTGCCAAGGTCACCTGCTTGGGGCGGGGGTGCGGCGGGGCAGAGCTGGACATAAATCAGGTTCCAAAGTCTTTGCTGTCAGCACTGTGCTGTGGTGCTGTCTCCAGCCCCAGGGATGGGCTCCTGATCCCCACCTCGTTCCCTACCAGGGAGAACTAGGAACTGTGGGCTCTGGGGGGTGGGGTGGTGGTGAGGTAGGTGGGTTAGACATCTCCTAGGGACCCCTTCCTGGGAGGAAACCACATCCTCTATACGCTCAGGCAAATCTGGCATCCAAAGTGGAAAAACCCCACATAAATCAACGACAGCTGGGCCAGCCCTTGGCTGCAGCCCCCTCCCCTTGGAATTCCGGCAGGCTCTGGGAGTAGGTCTGGGGGTGAGGGTGTGGTTCTAGGGGAGGGAGTTCCTGGAAGCCCCTCAAGTGTGAAATCTCCCCCAGCTGCCTCCCAGGGAGGTGGTTATTAATTACTTTCCAGGGGGATGCAGCTTCTTGAACATCCAGCCCTACTGCCTGTGGGTGCCCTGGCTGGGGTGCCCGTCTTGGGGACGGGCTGGTACAAAGGTAGAGAGGGGCATGGGAAAGGGGCATACACATAGACTTTCTTAGTCTTTTTTATAAAAATATATTTTATTGATTTTTTACAGAGAGGAAGGGAGAGGGATAGAGAGTTAGAAACATTGATGAGAGAGAAACATTGATCAGCTGCCTCCTGCGCACCCCCTAACTGGGGATGTGCCCGCAACCAAGGTACATGCCCTTGATCGGGATCGAACCTGGGACCCTTCAGTCCACAGGCCGACGCTCTATTCACTGAGCCAAACCGGTTAGGGCTTTTAAAAAAAATATATTTTATTTATTTTTTATAGAGAGGAAGGGAGAGGGATAGTTAGAATAGACTCTCTTAGTCTCTCCTCTGTCTCTCTGTCTCCCCCCCCTCCCCCCACCCCCCACACACAGACACGGTCGCTCCGTCACTCAGCAAATCCATGAGCACTCATCATGGTTAGGTGTGGAGAAGGGATCAAGACTGAGTCTGTCCCTGCCCTAGTAGAGTTCATGGGTAGGTGGAGGAGATAGACGGGGATCAAAATCACCCACAAAGAAATAATTACAGTCTGTGAAGGGGATGCATAGCTGGGCAGCTGGGTCAGGTTGGGCCTTCCTCCCACCATGACCTTGCCCCCAGGATTCCCTCCCTGGACTTGCCCTCTCTGGCCCCCTGTGCTCTTGGCCTCTTTGTCATCTCCTCTGGGGATGGGGTTTACTTGGCCCAGTGGCCTGAGCAGCTCAGCATACCCTCTCTCCCACATTTTCCCTCCTCCCGGCCAATGGGCCACCACATCGACCCTGACTATATGCACATCTGATGGCTGGCCTAAGGATGGACAAATGGACCTCTTCCTGGCCATCCTGTGTGGGCAGAGAGTCCAGATGAAGGGAGAGGAGAATTGAGCTCTGGCCATCTTGGACCCCCACAGCTGAGGGCCCCTGGGGAGATCCTATTGGGCAGAAGGGAGTTGCGGACACACGTTTCCTGCCCTGATCAGACGGCAGGATGTGGGTGACCTTCCTAGGATGCCCTCATGGCCTGGCCTTTTTGGGGGGCCCCAAAGTCACTTTCACCATGTGACTCAGAAAGGGGAATCACTGTCCCTAGGTCACACAGGAAGGAGCCAGAGGGGAGCTAGGGCTGGACCCGATGTCAAGGGAGAGCAGAGGCAGAGGGCAGGAGCCACCCAGACATCCTGGGGAGGGGGAGGCCGCCACCCTGTGCGAGAGGAACATGAAGAGGCAGTTTCTCAAGTTCTCAAGTTTAACCTTCAAAAAGACTCTGTAAAAGGCTAAACACAGTGACCGTCTGACCCAGCAATTCCACTCCTGGCTATATACCCCAGAAAAGTGAGACATATGTTCATGCAGGGACTTGTAAATGAATGCTCACGGCAGCATTATTCACAATAACCAAAAGGTGGAAACGCCCCAAGTGTCCGTCAACCGAGGAAAACATAAACAGAGTGTGGCTCATCCCTGCGGTGGAACGTTCGCCCGAAAAAGGAACGCAGCCCTGACATGCTGCGACGGGGCTGAACCTGGACACCGGGCTGTGCGAAAGGAGCAGACACGAAGGCCACATGTCCTACGAGTCCACTGATAGGCAATGCGGAGAGCGGGCAAATCCATAGGAACAGGAAGTAGATTAGTGGTTGCTCGGGGCTGGGGAGGGGAGCCAGGGAAGTGACTGCTAATGGGTAGGAAACGTCTTTTTAGGGTTACGAGTATGTTCTAAAATGGACTGTGGTGATGGTTGCACAATATTGCGAATATACTAGAAACCTCCGAATTCTGCTCGTTAAGCGGTTGAATTGCATGGTGTGGGAATCACATTTCAATGAAGCTTGTTCCTTCAGAGTCAAGACTGGGGTCTCCTAGAAGGAAATAGAGCAGTGGTTCTCAACCTTCTGGCCCTTTAAATACAGTTCCTCATGTTGTGACCCAACCATAAAATTACTTTCGTTGCTACTTCATAACTGTCATGTTGCTACTGTTATGAATCGTCAGGTAAATATCTGATATGCAGGATGGTCTTAGGCGACCCCTGTGAAAGGGTCGTTCGACCGCCAGAGGGGTCGCGACCCACAGGTTGACAACCTCTGAACTAGAGGCTCCAGGAGGCAGGAGCCTGAGGCCAAGTGCTAGAAGGCAGGGCTAGGAAGGCTGGATGCTGAGGGCTGCTCCCTCTTACACCAGGATGGGCCTCGGACTCCACCCCAGTTCTACCCCCTCCTCTACCGCTGAGCCTTTGCCCACGACAACTGGGATCCGGTCCTCCTGCTCCTCGCTTTGCTCTTCGCCTCCTCCAGGAAACCTCCCTTGACCTCTCTGTTCCAATGCACTGCTCCTGGCCTCCCCTGTTTGGACATGTTTTCTAAAGCAAACGGCCTGCACCTGCAGAGTTTAAGATACGCTCCCCAACCCGCTTGGGCACTTCCCTTTGCCTGACCGAGCTGTGTGCCCACCAGATCTCCTACTATCTTCCAAGGACGTCCTGTTGTTCAGGCAGCTCCCCCAGCTGCTGGTGCAACCCTGACCCAGCCCCTACGTACAAGACGACATGAACATTCTCCCGACATACTGGTCTCAGCCCGCTGTGAGAAAATGTAGTAACATTTCTTAAACTCTCACAGCATCTCTTGGCCTGGCTCCTGTTGGCGCAGACCTAACACTCCTTCCACCAGTGGCCACTATCGAGTGCCTACTGCGTGCCAGGCTGTGTTAGGTACCGGGGCAACACTGGTGAACAAACGTTCCAAGGCTGTCATCCTGGGTGTCGCCACATTTGCACCCCCACCTCACCTGAGAGACATACGGTGGGTGGAGGGAGGGGATTAGTTGCCAAAGTCTCCACGCCAAGACTGCTTGCTCCTGGATGTCATCCTTTGCCCCCAGAGCATTCAGTGTCCTGTTATTCTTGGTAAATTCCTTCTGGCACAGTTTCAAGCAGGTGTGTGTGTGTGTGTGTGTGTGTGTGTGTGTGTGTGTGTGTGTGTCGGGGGAGTGGCTAAGGAAAAGACATTCTCCTTATGGGAAACAGTGTGAGCAAAGGCTAGAAGGTGGAAATGACAATGCCTGGTGTGAGGCGGGGAGATGGAGGGGCCACCAGGTTTAATGCTGGAATTTGGAGCCCTGAGCGGCGGCTGCTGGGACGGTGGGTGGGTGCTGCGGGTGGAGTGAGACCGCACCAGGAGCCACCAAGAGCCACCCTGTGTAGAACAAATCCCGTTTTACGTACTTTGACCCTGCGTGTGCCAGCATGCACCCCAGACACCACTGTGCCAACCACCCGCCTACGCAGCCTCTGGCTGAGTCTTGCCCTGACAGGCAGGTGCAAGCCTGGCATCTGGGACCTGGGCTGGGGCCCCAGTCAATGGTCTTCACCCCACTGGCCGTGCATAGCCCCCTCTGGACCGGGCTGCCTCTGTGTGGGAGCTCTGGAAATATTTGTGGGTCATGGAGGCTCCCCTGGCCCTCGGAGGTGCCCCAGGCGGCTGGGACTTGCCCAGATGCCATTAGGCCCAGATGCCACTAATGAGCAAAACCGACAGAGACCTCTGGGTATCGGCTGGAGAGGCCGGCTGACCATGAAGCCAGGAAGGCTGGGCTGGGACAGGGGTGGAGAGAGGACACGGGTCCATGTCCATCTCTACCTGGGACTGTGGCTCAGTCTCTCAGAGCCCGGCTCTCCTCTCAGCCTTCCTCCTCTGTGCTGTCCTGGGGGCTCAGTGAACTCAGGGGTACAGAACACTCTTGCACAGTGTCCAGCGCGCAGGTCCCATCACTGTGAGTAACGGGGGAACCTCACTGCCCCTCTGAGGGAGCTCCTAGGGCAGCACCTGGGCTCCTCCTCCTGGTTCCCCGCGCACAGGTCTCCTGAGTCTTCAGATCTCCAATAGGAGCCACTGCCAGCGTCAGAGCCAACACCCGGGGGGACACCAGGTGGACCGGGCGGACCAGGCTACATAGACAGACGATGTGATACTATAGAAGGATCAGGAGACTGAAGCCTGAATTTCACTGGGCCCTTAGGCAAGACATCTGTCCTCACTGAACCTGTCTTCCCCACTCTCAAACGGTAATCATAGCCCCAGCAGGTTTCACTCAGTGGATGGAGCGTCGCCTGTGGACTGAGAGGTCCCGGGTTTGTTCCCAGTCAGGGCACATGCCAGGGTTTCAGGCTCCATCCCCAGTGTGGGGCGTGCAGGAGGCAGCCAATCAATGATTCTCTCTCATTATTGATGTTTCTATCTCACTCTCTCTCCCCCTTCCTCTCTGAAATCAATAAAAATAAAACATTTTAAAAATAAAATAAAATGGTAATCATACTTGGCTAGCCCGCTCCAGCCACCAGGGCTGTGAATCTGATGACTCGCAAACCGACTGGCAGCGAGGTGCGCCCCATTTCTGCTGTAGGGCCCCATTCCTCGGTGCACTAGGGCCCAGGTCTGTGTGCCTCCTTGGCTCAGTTGCTCAGCTCGCGCACCTGCCACGCCAACCTGGTTGGCGAGGGGCGGGATCGGCCTTCTAAGACCTACTGCTGGGGCCCCACAGGGCAGCCCCGTCACTGCCCTGCGTCCCCACCCGCCGCTGCCCCATCCCGAGGGCACGGGGTGAAGACCTGTGGCCGGGAGGTCTGGAGCCCAGCGTCTCCCAGCGGACGCGTCCAGGTTTTCACGCCGCGACGTCTGTGGGTGCTCGCGTGGACCCGGTGGGACAGTGGCCGAGGAGGGGCGGGGCCTCTGCTCGGGGCGGGACCTCCCGCCCCCGGCCCCTCCCTGCGCCCGCTCCTGGACGGAGCAGAGGCTGGACGCCGAGCAGAAACCCGGCGCCGCGGGCGGACCAGGGCGCGGACCGTGATGCGCGCCCTCTTGCAGCCCCCGCTCGCGGGCCTGGGCGCGGTGCGGCCGGATGGCAGGTAGCGGCGGCCTGGGCGGTGGGGCCGGGTGCGGCCAGGGCGCGGGGGCCGGGCCGGGGGCTGCGCTGCGGGCGCCCCGTGCGCCTCTGCTACTCGCCGCGCTGGTGCTGGGAGCCTACTGCCTCTGCGCCCTCCCGGGCCACTGCCCGCCGGCCTCCCGCGTCCCCATGCCGGCCCCCGCACCCGCGGAGCCTCCCTGCGTCGCCCGCAGGCCGGGGGCGCCCGTCCTGCCCGTGGCCAGTGGTCCCGGCCACCGGCGCTTCCCGCAGGCGCTCATCGTGGGCGTGAAGAAAGGCGGCACGCGCGCCCTGCTGGAGTTCCTGCGCCTGCACCCCGACGTCCGCGCGCTCGGCTCGGAGCCCCACTTCTTCGACAGGTGGTACGAGCGCGGCCTCGCCTGGTACCGGTGAGCGCCGGGTCCTTCGGTCCATCCGCCTCCGTGCGCGCCCTGGCCGGTGCCTCCCGGGAATCATGTGGTGCGCCCCTGGGGTACCACCGGGGTCCAGGCAGGGAGAGGTCTCGGGCATCGCGGGATATGATCAGCCAGGGTCGGGGGCGCGGCGTGGGGGTGGGGGGGGGGAGCGCGGGGCGGGCGAGGCTTGGTCACTGGCCGGGAGCTCCAAGAAACTTTGAAAACTCCAGGGAAAGCCTTGGTTTGAGGCCGCTGAGGGGTCTCAGTAAGACTGGGGGAGGGAGTGCGAGCCCAGCTGAGAAGTAGCTTCAGGCTCGCCGGGTTTGAGGAGCGTTAGAAAGTCTTCAGGCTCGGTCGCCCTCCCCTGCTGGCCAGTTACCCTTAGCAGGGGCAGTCTCCTGGAAAGGGTCTGCCTCCCAGACTCCTGGTCCTGGGAAGAGGGGTCCTCGGGGGTCCTGCGGGTCTGCAGAAGGTCTGGGCTTTAGGAGGAAGGATGTGCCTTGGAGTCAGTGCCCAAGGGTGGGAATTAGGGCCGCTGCTTCAGGTCATGGCGCTCTGTAGCTTTCCTGCCCCACGGGGGATGGCCTTGGGGTACGGTGTGGAATGTGGGGGAGCACCTATCCCCAGATGAAACAGCCCCTCCCGGCTGAGGTTGGCACTGCCTGCAGCCTCATCAGTTGCACACAAGTCTGCCACCTGCCCTGTCCCGCAGGGGGAAATGAGAGCTTATAGATGGAGAGTGAGTCTCCCCACTCCCCCAGCTCTCACCTTAGCCCCAGCTTGGGACCAGCCTCCATGGGCCAGAGAGGACCCTGCCCAAGGCCACCTGGTGAATTAGTGGGGAATTGGGGGCAGCGGAACCCAGACTCTCCAGGTATCCTAGCTTCTCTGTACCCAGATTCCTTACCTCCACCCCCATTGGCTTTCTTGGCCTTTTGCCTTAAAAACCACTCATGGGTTTGGAAGAGCCCCAGTGAAAACAGGGGTCCTAGCTCCTGAGCTCTCAAGGGTTGCTGCCACCAGGGGACCCTCAGGAAGCTGAGATGTGCTGGGAGGGCGGTGAGTCCACCCTTGAATCCAACTGGCTGAATTCTGGCGTCAGAGCTCAGACCACCACCCACTCTGACAGTGCCACTGGCACCCCAAAGCATCTCTAATACCTACTGCTGTAGAGAGGACAGAGAAGAGGGGTGGGCGGGGGGAGAGTGGAAGGGGGTGGGACAGTGGAGGACACACTATAACTATAGTGCAATCTCAGAGTCCACACTGATCCCAAGAACTTTGACTGTAAGAAGCTGGGGGAGACACTGAGCTGGGCTAATGGGGGGGGGGGAGGGGCTGCAGGGGAGGCTAGACTGGGTTTATCCCTAAAAGGGTTCTCAGAGTCAGGAAGCCTAAGACCCCTTCCAGGCTCCCGAGTGCATGCTCCAGCTCTGAGGGACAGGTCTGGGGAGGATGAGGGCCTGAGAGGCAGTAAGCACGAGACCCAGACTGGAGGTCAGATCCTCAGCTCTGGGGTTTCTCAGGAACCAGGGATGGGAGCCAGGGCATTCAGGAGCGAGTCTAGCTCTGGTAGAGAAGGGACTTTCTCTATTTTTAGAGCCACTTCCACCGGGAGGAAGAGGGGGTGCAGAGGGGCAGGTCCCGGTGGCCTTGCCCCCTTAATCCGGAGCTGTCCCTCTGGGCTGGCTAGGGCCGACCCCTCATTGGCTGGTGCAGGGGCTGAGCTGGCGGAGCTTCTGGGCTGCCCTCAAAGGGGTCTGTCTCCCGGGACTTATCCCAAGAGGGCTGGGTGCTGTTCCTACCTGAATTCTCAGGACACGAGATAGAGTGTGGGTGCAGAGTACCAGCGCATGTGGCCGTGTGCTGACATGTACAAGCGGCTTGATGTGCTCACAGGTGTCCGTGCCTCTGGCCCTTTTCTTTCTTTCAACCTACTCGGAGTGTGCGGCGAACCTCTGAAAATGCGACCCCCCTTCCCCAGCTGCAAAGAGGGTGCCCAGCCCCTGGGCATGGTCTGCTGGTGTTGGCTCTCAGGACTCTGGCTGAGCCGCCAGGAGTGCAGAGCCCTGCTCTGGGTGGAGGGCTAGGGTGGTGAGTAAAAGGAGGAGCTGCCAGTACCCCCAGCTGAGTTTCTGGGGCACCCAGCCCCACTGGGCTGTGACTGACCTCATTCCAGGCAGGGGCCCTGGCCCTTCCCAGGGCCTTGGCAGGTGGGTTCTGGGCTGCCCAAAGTTAATCTTGGCCAAACTTTTCCCTCTAACTGGGCTGCAGTTAGCCCCTTTCTCAGACTGTTGAGGGTCCTCCATCTTGGGGATTGTGACCTCCTGGTACCCCCACACTCAGCCAGCATTTTCTTATCTATTCATTTACTCACTGAGGATCTTCTGTTTGGCAGACAAGCACTCCAAGGTCTCATCAGGAGGGCTCTCTTGTCTGGGGGCAGGTGGGGCTATACTTTGACCTTAGTATTTGGGAAAAGCGAGAGGAGATAGGAGGGTGCAGGTGGGGAAACCCGCTTGGCTCCTGGGGCTAATGAGGGAGTGGGGTTCTGAGTATGTGGGGGAGGGACCTGGGCTTCTGTGGGCTTTTCTCCCTGTGCTATCCCAGGAGGAGCTCCTGTGGCTGGGGACCAATGCCCCACCCCAGCACCCTATGGATCCACACGGGAACCCAAAGTAGCTTTTGCTCAGAACCAGGCCTGGCTGGCTGGGGCCCAGGAGAGATGTGGGACCTAAGGGTGGATGAGACCAGGAGGGAGAGGAGTCTGGGGCTGGATGGAAGCCGCAGGGAAATGCAGACCAGATGCACAGGGAGGGGCCGGAACAACTTGTCAGATGTTTGCTGTGTGGAGGTCAGAATCCCGTTCCTCTCATCCCCTCCCCTGTCTGCATCCCCCCACCCGCAAACCTCCATCCCCACCCTCCTCCATGTCCTGGCCAGGACAGGCATCTGAGGGCGGGTGAGGATAATAAGTACTAGTAATTGGTCCCAAAGATCTCCGATCTCAAAGCTGGTTTGTGGCAGGAGTGGGCCTGGAAAATCTGCGGTCCATCCCCATTCCCATCCCCCTTCCACAGGGTTCCGGAAGCACCTCCCCCTCTGCTCCTCTGGCTTCCCTGGTGTCCTTCCTTGCAGCTTCCTTCCCTCAGGCAAGAGGGTGGTGTGGGGGTGGGGGTGGGGGTGGGGGTGGGGGTGTTCCGAACCCTAAGTGCCCAGTTTGGGTGGGGAAAGAGGATCTGCTTCTGGGGTCACTTGGTGCCTGGGGGGAGTAAGGGATGGGAAGGGGGTGTCCAAGAGGGTGGGGAGGGGAGGGCCCGGGAGTAATCGGGGCTGGCTCCTTCCCTGAGGAGGGCCATGAAGGGAGGGCAGTGACTTCTGATCCACCTGGCAGTCCGTCTGTCCCAGCCCAGGCTTCTCTTCATGGGTCTCAGCAGTGAGGTCCAGTGGGGGAGACTCCCCGTCTTCTGATTCCCTCTTGGGGAAAAGGGAACCCCCTGAGCTGGCTACTCCAGGCTGCAGCCCTGGCCTTAGTCCTTGTTAACACCCGAGGTCTCACTGAACTTATCCCAGGAGGGCTGGGTGCCTGTATTCCCAGGACACAAGGCAGGGCATGGGGCCAGGGCCTCTGGGAGGAGAGGCCAAGCTGACACTGCCCCTTCCAGCTGCTGCAGCCGAAGGGTGGGAGTGCTGTGGTCGGTGTCCCGCCCCCCCCCTCAAGCTTTCCACCCCCTCTCTGAGCGCCAGTGTGCCTGCCTATCACATAGGGCAGTGAGTGGGTTGGAGGGCGATTTCCAGCTTGCTTTGTCACCATGATGGGGAAGCAGAATAGTTAATCCTTCCCTTTCCTGTGACTTCTGTAAACCAGCTCTGCCCAGGGCCTTGTTTTGGGGGGTGAGGGAAGCTCCCAGAGCCTGAAGACCATCAACTCACCCATCTCCCCCGAGGCCATAGGTGGTGTCAGGGGAGCCGCACTGGTAAGCTTGGGGTTCACCCCAAGCACGCTCTAAGCCAAGCACCCCAGCATGTGGGTCTGCACACCTGTGTGTTCACCCAGCTTGAGTTTCATGGGGGCTAAGGAGGAAGAGGAAACTGGGGCCCTGCCTGGGGGTCTCTTAGGCTGGGTGAAGGCTGGATGAAACCTGAACTTGCCCTGTGTATCACCTCCTGGCTGGGGCCAGACCAGGAGGCCGCCAGTGGGGGTAGGGACAGTCCCCTCAGAGGACTGGAGGCAGGGTAGGGCCTTGGGCACAGACTGCCCCCTCTGAAGGCACAGGTCCCACAGGCTCTGCCTCCATCGACCTCGTTTCCAGCCCTCTCTCCAGTCCTCCCTTGGAGCTGTTTGCTCAGCTGGCCCTGCCACACCCTGCCCGCCTCTCCCTGCGGTACCTGGAGGTGAGGCTTGGCCTTGGCAAACTGCTCAGGGTACCTGCCTGCCCAGTGGGGTGCTTGGAGGGGCTTCCCCAAGTTTGGGGCAGTCAGGGGGCTGTCATCAGCCAACTCTCCCGGAACCTTGGTCAGTGCCCCACTCCCCTAATCAGAATGAGAGGAATCATCAGAAATGCTGCAGTCACAGCCTTGCACCCTGGGGTCCGAGCCAGGTCTGGGAGGCCCTGACTGCTGAGCTCTCTGGATGGGTCCTCAGGCCACCTCACTCACCGTTCCCCAATGGGCTGGGCTGTGTGGAGGCTTGCAGCGCTTAAGTTGGGCCCAGGTCAATGAGAACTAGCAGGGCTGTAATCAGAGGGGCAGGGGGCTCTGCAGGGGAGGGGAATGAAAAGAGCAGCTGTCCTTTGTTGGGACACTTGTCAATAATTAATGACCTAATTTAGGGGACAACTTCAGCCATTTAACGAGAGTGTGACCTGGGGTAATTACAGTGCAGCGAGGGGCCTGTGAGGTGGGGAAGGTGGGCAGAGCCTTGTGGATGGCAAGTCTGGGCCACTGGCCCTACTGGTGCTTGGTCAGGGGTGAGAGGCACAGCAATGTCAGGGTTGGAGCAAGCTAGCTAGAGTGGGCAGCCTGGCAGGACAGCCCCCCCACCCCCCGTTGGCCTATGCTGGGGCAGGTGCTCTCAACCCACCACCTCCCAGGCTGCCCATCTGGCACTTTAGGATGGGTGGGCCTGGAGGAGCAGGAAGTGAATCTGGGGTCCCTGGGGCTGGTCTATAATGGGAGGGCTTGAGGGGACCAGCACCCTCTCATGCCCACCTCTCCTTCCACACACCCGCAGGAGCCTGATGCCACGCACCCTGGACGGGCAGATCACCATAGAGAAGACTCCCAGCTACTTCGTGACTCTCGAGGCCCCTCGCCGCATCCACAGCATGTCCCCGGACACGAAGCTGATCGTGGTGGTTCGCAACCCCGTGACCCGGGCCATCTCCGATTACGCCCAGACGCTCTCCAAGACCCCGGGCCTGCCCAGCTTCCGAGCCCTGGCCTTCCGCCACGGCCTGGGCCCCGTGGACACGGCCTGGAGTGCCGTGCGCATCGGCCTCTACGCCCAGCACCTGGACAACTGGCTTCGATACTTCCCTCTGTCCCACTTCCTGTTTGTCAGCGGCGAGCGCCTGGTCAGCGACCCGGCTGGAGAAGTTGGCCGAGTGCAGGACTTCCTGGGCCTCAAAAGGGTCGTCACGGACAAGCACTTCTACTTCAATGCCACCAAGGGCTTCCCCTGCCTCAAGAAGGCCCAGGGGAGCAGCCGCCCCCGCTGCCTGGGCAAGTCCAAGGGCCGGCCCCACCCCCGGGTGCCCGAGGCAGTGGTCCGGCGTCTGCGGGACTTCTACCAGCCCTTCAACCGCAAGTTCTACCAGATGATCGGCCAGGACTTTGGCTGGGACTGAGAGGCCAGGCCAGCCCACGCCCTGTCTGGGGATACTCAGTAACCTTAATTTATGCCTGTCACCCAGCCAAAGCAGGCTGTGTGCACATGCTGGGTAGAGAGAACTATTTAAGAAATAAAGTCTGGAACTGTGTTCTTCCATGTGACCTTGAGGGTTGGAGGGTGGGGGCTGGAGGTGCCGCTGCGCAGGGAAATGATCATCACACCAGCTAACTCGAGCTAGCGGGCATTGTGAGAGTGCCAGAAGAGGTCTAAACTTGATACTTACACACCCCTTGAGGTATGCTTGGCCACATGTCACAGATGAGCAGCTGAGGCTCAGAGAGATTTAGGGCCTGCGCAGGGACACACAGCACAGCTTTGGTGACTCTGAAGGCCATCCTAGAGCTCTCTTCTCAGCCCTGAGACACCAAGCTGGGTTGTCCCATGTTCCTGATGAGGAAACTGAGGTCCCAGCTTACCCATTTGAGAGGTGGGGCAGGAGTAAAGCTGGGTCTGCTCAACTCTTTGGGCTGCACGCATGACTTGAGCTGATTTGGCATCCTGCTGCCCAGTGGACGTTCCCTCCCGGAAACCTTGTGAGGGTGCTGCACAGTGAGTGTGAGGTGACTCCTGTGTGTCTAATAGCCTCCTACCAGGTCTTCACACAGCTCTGCCCTGCCTACCACAGGCAGTCACAGGTCCCATTCCCCAGACCCTGCCCATCCACAGGCCCCAGGCCCTCACTGTCCCAGTTCCGTTGTGTTTACCCAGCTTCCTGGAGGGTGGGGATGGGCAGGAATAAAGCTCATCTGCAGCCCAGCTGCCTGCTCAGCTCCTAACCTCGTCAGGCCAGACTGAGGCAGGCTGGGGTGCCTGTCTACCTCTGAACCCCCGGGAATGCCAGGCCCCTCAGTAATGACAGTTAACTGCTCCTGGCCACGGTGCTGTCTGCCAGGTAGCCACCAGTTGCACTGATAACCTCCAGGACTCTTTAGGCCCAGGCTTGGCACCCAGGCTGCCCAGGCCCTTGTAGGATCTGGCAGTGGCCTCTGCATCCCAGGCCTTGAGTCCATATCATATCCCCCCTTTTTTTTTAAATCAACTTTAGTTATTTATTTATTATCTTTTTTGTTGTTGTTAATCCTCATCCGAGGATATTTTTCCATTGATTTTTAGAGAGAGTGGAAAGGAGGGGAAGAGACACAGAGAAACATCGATGTGAGAGAGAGACATCGATTGGTTGCCTCCCACACAAGCCCCGACCAGGGCCAGTGAGTGAGCCTACAACTGAGGTACATGCCCTTGATGGGAACTGAACCCGGGACCCTTTAGTCCCCAGGTCAATGCTTTATACACTGAGCCAAACAGGCTAGGGCCATATCATATCCTTGACTTTGAGTGGTCTTTCCACCCTGGGCTACTTGAGCCACACCTTGTCCTGGGCCCCAGGGTCAGAATGAGGGAGGATTTTGAGGGGAGTAGCGGCTTGTCAGTCACCACTCTCCTCTTTGGCTAGTGGCCCCACCAATCACCATGGCCACTGCCTTTGTCACATGACCCACCCATGGTGTGGACTTGAGTTCAGTTGATGTATGAGAAGAGCCACAGCAGAAGGTGGGGAGGGAGATGGGAACATCTGTCTCCAGCAGCCAGGAGACCTGTCCCTTGCCCTCCTAGTTCTGGACCCAGAGGACACTCCACTCTGGAGCTGCCTTGAGGGACCAGTACTGTCTTCTAGGCCAACCACCCCGAGCAAGGCAGGAGCAGGGCTGGGGGCTGGTCCTAGTCACCTTGGTGGAACTGTGGCACAGATGGGGGCAGATGGGGGTGAGATGTACACATAGCCTCCTCCCCAACTTGGACCAATTTACAATAACGAGGGTGCTGTGTTTTGGAATCCCTGCTGGGTGGCGAGCACTTGTGCCTGGCAGCTCTGTCCCCATTCCCTACGCTGGGGCCCCACTTACAGATGGCATGGCAGCCTGCCCTGGTTGGCAGGGGCAGGAGGGAAGCAGGGTAGCCCTGGCCCTGCCCCAGTTCCCAGCCTGATCCATGCATCTTTCTTTTCCCTGGACACACCCTTGTCCAAATGTCTGACGTCTCATGCCTGGATGGCTTCATGGGTCCCTCACTGTTCCCCTGGCGCCTCTTTTTTCTCCTACAACGAGTAGTCTGCATGCATGGTGGTCAGAGGGGTGCCTTCAGAGCGAGCCAGAGCCCATTATTTTAAAACACTCCAATCTTCTCCCCCAGCCCTGTTGCTTCTAGAATGAAGACCAGATTCCTCATTGTAGCTATCAAGCCCGCTGAAGTCCCCCCCGCCTCCCGACACCTGTGTGCTATTCTCACCCCTCAGCTTCTGCCCCTGTCAGGAGGTGCACACAGGGCAGCTGAGTTCTCTGGGCTTATTTCCTCCCTACACGTAGAGTCCCTTTCCTGAGCTGCCCATGCAACCCCCTTTCCCTTCCTGAAGCTTCTTGGGCGCAGAGCTGTGGAACCACTAGATTGTCTAACTTTGGGGCCCAGGCCGAGCTCGGAAGGCAGACCCTGGAAGCCACGAGTAGAAAGAATAAACTGGGTTGTTCTGCTCACCCCCCTCTCAGTGGAAACTGGGCCTAACCGCCAGCTCCAGTGCCTGGACCTGGGAACACACTGAGGGCAGATGTGGTGGGTCCCCCCAGCTGTGTGTGGGGGTGGGGCTCTGTGGGAGATTCATCAGCCTTTAATTAAAGTCCCTAAATTGCTTCCCCAGCTGCTTAGTGGGTTTTCCATGTTGGAAAGTTCCAGAAGGGGTGAGAAGTGCTGATTGAACCACCCTCTTCCTGTTCCGCCCAGTGGAGGAGAAGGGGCCGGGGACCCCTTCTCCACCGCTCCTACCCTAGCCTGACTGGAATGGAGTAGGTGGGGGTGGGAGTCCTCACAGCCCTGGGCATCCAGGAGGGGCTTGGGGAACCCTGGGAGGTGGCTTCCTCTACCTCGGGGGCCCTCGCCCGCCCAGACCTTTGGTTGCGGCTGGTGCAGGCTGGGGTCCATGGGACAGGCAGGTGGTTTGGGTGAGCACAGTGTTCTGCGATGTGGGCTGTGTACCCTGCAGCCTGGAAGCCCCGCAGACCCCTGCCCGAGGGCCTGGTAACAAGCTGGAGAGAGGCATCAGGACCTGGATCCCGCCTGATTGGCCTCCAAGTACTTTCCTAGCACGAGGCTTCAGAGAGTGCCGGCAGTTCGCCCGTAGCCCTTGTCATGTGCACGTGGCTTCTTATCCTCCTTCAAGGTGGCCCCTCTGCCCAGGGCTGGGCCATCCTCCCCTTAGTCCCATTTGGGACCTGTCCCCCAGCCGGATTCAACAGCCCTTCCAAGCTTTAGATTAGCGGTTCTCAACCTGTGGGTCATGACCCCTTTGGCGGTCGAACGACCCTTTCACAGGGGTCGCCTAAGCCCATCCTGCATATCAGATATTTACATGATGATTCATAAGAGTAGCAACATTACAGTTATGAAGTAGCAACGAAAATAATTTTATGGTTGGGTCACATGAGGAACTGTATTTAAAGGGCCAGAAGGTTGAGAACCACTGCTTTAGATGGTCCCATTGCAGGGGGGTGGCGGGGGGGGGGGGGCAGGCTACAGATGAGAGAGGCTTGAGTGACAAGTGGAAGCCGAGCCAGCCTTCAAGTGAACAGAAAACTCAACAGTATAGGGATGGGTCAGAGAGGGAAGGTTCCGGGAGCTATCTATTAGTTCTCCATGGGCACGAGGGGTTCATTAGGGATGCACAAGCTGCAATGTAACAGGATGAGATTACAGGAGGAGCAGTTTGGGGCCTAACAGTGAGAGGATGCGAAAGGGAACTGCACGTGGAGGCCACTCCTCTGCTGGGAGCTGCGCTGCTCCCAGCCCCAGGTGACAACAGAGGGTGGTCCTTTCGCTCCTTTCCCGGGGAGGGGCGGCATCCTGCCCCAGCCTCAGTGTCCTCCCACACCTGCGCCTCTCTGTCCTCGGCTGAGCAGTCGAGCGGGGCCCTGTGCAGATCTCCAGGACTCCGTCCAGGCCAGAGTCTAACTGCCTTGCTCCGCTGGGTGCCCTGGCTCTTCATCATGGGAGTTGCCCTCAGTTCCCCTCCCTGAACCTGGAAGCCATCTCTGGGCAGCAAGCCAGGGTGATGGTAGGACTCACCTTCTTACTTCCCATCTCTGAGTGACTCTGTCCTATGCCGCCCAAGTGTTTGAAAACCTCTGTTTTGTTTTGTAGGTTTTGCCTCATTTTTCACTTGTTGCAGGCAAATGGGTAAATCCAATCCCTGTTACTCCATCTTGGCCTGAAGTGGAGAGTTTTGCATCAGAGAGAAAGACATGAAAGGCAGGACAGGCTTAGGATTGGCTGGTTTGAAGCATTCCAGTGGCCGTGGGGCGCAGGGGCTGTCCCTAGCTGTCTGGAACCCGGCCCTGGGCGATTTAGGGCAGGGCAATATTGGGCTGGTGCGTGAGGGTAGGTAAGCGGGGTGGTGTGGAGAATAGTC
Source organism: Myotis daubentonii (assembly GCF_963259705.1). NCBI lineage: Eukaryota > Metazoa > Chordata > Mammalia > Chiroptera > Vespertilionidae > Myotis > Myotis daubentonii. Next base: position 14,165,512 of record NC_081843.1, on the reverse strand, counting down.
TTCAGGAGATATAAACGAACATGTCTGGCTGGCAGTTTGCTCTGTGATTCATGGCCATCAAAGAGACACATGCAGAATCTAACAGAGTAAGAACACCAGCCTCAGGTCCTTCTGTGGCAGGAGCTGTTCCTTTTGGAACCCTGGCCCCTTGCCAAGCTGTGAACCACAGCCCCCACCCTGGGGGTTTGTCTCAGACATGAATGGTGTTCTGGGACATTCTGGGTCCCAGGCTGCTGGGGCCCTGGACTGGGCATCTGTCCATGGCACTGGGCCCAGTGGCCAGGTGCAGCTTGGGGAGACTGGATGGCAGGGCTTGCCCTGCCCTAATGCTCCCCACCCTGCACCCCCTCATAGACTCTTTGACATGCTCCCAGGGCAGGAGTGGTGAGTCCCAGGGTCTGTGGGACAAGCAGGGGGCACAGTCTGGGCTGGGCAAGCTGGCCTGGAATGAAGAGGTTTGATCAAAGCCCCCCCCCCCCCCGGGGTGGTGGTGGTGGGTGGGCATGAGGAAGCCCATGATGGCTCCTGGAGGCTGGTGAGTCCGCTGGGGTCCAGAGGCAGGACCCATGCTGTGGACAAGGCTGCCAGGGCTGCATCTCCAGACTGGCGGAGAGCAGAGCCTGGTCAGGAAGGCCTGGAAGGCCTGGTTGGCTGGGACTCTGTCTATGATGACCATCACGATGACCCGGTGGACGATGAGGCCCCTGGAGCCAAGGAGACCCTCCAAGTGAGTATGCACTGCAGCCTCAGGCCATGGCCCTGCACCTGAGCCCTGCTGCCCTGGGACGTTCAGCCCCTCCTTTCAGGAACATGAGATTGTCCAAGGAGACCCCCAGCAAGGCCACTGCCCAGACTTCAGGGGCCTCAGACAAGAGGCCAAGGACCCTTCTCTGGCTCCGAGCCAACTCCCCAGCTTTGAGGCCAAGGAATTCCTTTCATTCTGCTTAATCTGAGCCACATTGCATGCGCTTTTCCCTGGAAGAGCTGTACAAAGTCAGTCAACCAAGACAGTTAATGCAAAACCGTTGCCAGGAGGATTTCATACCCGAGGATTCTGATTAAGGGGAAAACGAGAGCTGCATTGGGCATTAGAGAACAATCGGAGATCTTGTTCTCCCTGTCTCTCTGATCCCAGCCCTCCCTGACGGCCACAAGCGCTGGGGGAGGCGCTGGTCCCGCCTGACAGCTGCCCGCAGGTCAGATCCTATCACTCCCTTCCTCTTTCACAGGGGAGGACGGGATATCTGATGGAAAGCCAATCCCGAGACAAACGCTTTGACTGCCGCAGGGAAAGCCCGTCTCCTACACGTGAGGATGGAAGATCGAGGGTGCTGTACAGCAGAGGAACTCCTCTGTCAACCACACCAATTTTTTGGGGAAAATCATCCGAAAACTGTCTGACCCCTGGTTTCACAGTCTGGACTCTGGTTGTGGAGGGCAGGGAGCCTCCTCATGCAGGTGGGGTGTGCAGGGGGCCTAAGCTTGTCAGGGTGCAAAATGGGGAGATGCACACAGTTAGGAAGAACATTGCTGGAGCCACAGACTTGTAGGTAAGGCCCAGAAGATCTAGAGCAGTGGTTCTCAACCTTCCTCATGCCGCGACCCTTTAATACAGTTCCTCATGTTGTGGTGACCCCCAATTTCATTGTTACAAATTGAACATAATTAAAGCATAGTGATTAATCTCAAAAACAATATGTAATTATATCTGTGTTTTCCGAGGGTCTTAGGCGACCCCTGTGAAAGGGTCGTTCGACCCCCAAAGGGGTTGCGACCCACAGGTTGAGAACCGCTGATCTAGAAGCAACAAACCCAAGATTCCTTTGTCCTTAGGAGTTCACCACCTTATGGTACGCCCAGAAAGGGCCCAGGAGCCCAGAGAATTAGAAAGAAGGGGAAAGAAGGAAAGGAGGCAGATGCCAATTCCAGTTAGAATAGTGACAGCTAGCATTTCCCAGGCACAGAAGAATGTATTTCAAGTCCTGTACTTAGGCCCTGACTGGTGTGGCTCAGTTGGTTGGGTGTCGTCCCATGCACCAAAAGGTTGCCGGTTGGATTCATGGCACATGCACGGGTTGTGGGCTTGACCCCTGTAGGGGACTTGTAGGAGGCAGCCAACTAAAGTTGCAGTCTCATATCAATATATTTTTTTCTCTCTCCCCCTCCCTTCCTCTCTCTAAAAACAAAAATAAAAAATCTTTAAAAAAATTAAGTACTGTACTTAGCATAGCGCTGGCCTCGGGCAAATGCTCAATCAATGTTATTTTACTTATCAGGTAGCTATGTTATTATACCCACTTAATAGGAGATAAATCGAGGCTGAGACGGGCCCCATGTTACCATGAGCTGGCAAACACACACCCAGGTCTGTCTGCCCGTGGCTCAGACCCGCAACACCTGTGCTGTGGTGTGAAGTTGTTCAAGTGGACGCCAGCTGAGAGCAGGAGGAACCAGCCCCTCAGGGTTGGCCCTTGGGTGGATGGGTATGGCAAACGGAATTATGAGATGGCTCTCGAGATTTCCAGACCTTGGTGTAATGTCCTGTAAAATCCCCTCGGCCTGAGTGTGACTTTGATGGATGTCACTCCTGTGATTCAGTTGTTAACCAGTTAGCTTTGAGGTTGCCAGAAGGGAGAGTATCCCGGGTGGGCCTGATCTAATCAGGTGGGCTCTTCAAAGGGGGTCTAGTTTAGTGGGTACAGGGGTGATGAAATGTTGTGGAACTCGATAGAAGTGGTGGCGGCGCAATATTGTGAGTGTACGAAAGCACTGAATTGTTTACTTTAAAATGGTTGGTTTTGTTATGTGAAGTTCACCTTAATAAAACAGGTAACAAGGGAGTGTCTTAGCATGAACGGCTATGACAAATGCCGTAGACTGGGTGACTTTAACAACAAACATTTCTTTCTCACGGTTCTGGAGGCTGAAAGCCCAAGATCAAGGTGCTGACAGATCTGGTGTCTGGTGGGGCCTGCTTCCTGGCTTGCAGATGGCTGTTTTCTCATTGCGTCCTCTCATGGGTGGAGAGCAGAGACAGGAAGCCAGCTCTTGTGTCTCTTCTTCTAGGGACACTGATCCCTTTCATGAGGATCCATCCTTATGACCTAGTAACCTCCCAAAGGCCCCGCCTCCTAATGCCATCACCTGGGGGTGGGTGAGTATTTCAACAGAGGGATTTGCAGGGGACACAAGCATTCAGTCCATAACAGGGAGTCTACACGGCAGAGAGAGAAGTCAGAGAGACTCCCCTTGCTGGTCTGGAAGAATGACTTATGGAGGCCCTCTGGAAAGAAACCAGTGACCGACTCTAAGAGCTGAGAGTGGCCCTGACCAACCACTGGGAAGATAACAGCGACCTCAGTCTAACACATGCAAGGAAATGAATGCTGCCAGCAACTCTGTGAGCTTGGGAGGGGTCCCTGGACCTCAGGTGATGTGAGACCCTGAGCCAAGCTGTGCTCAACTCCTGACTCACAGAAACTGTGAGGAGATAAATGGGCGCTGTTTTAAGCTGCTATATTGGGGGTCATTTGTTACGCAGCACAGAAAACCACTACAACAGGGTGGGACAGCCAGGAAGAATTCTGGAAGTGAGGAGCAGGGCTCAGAGAAGGTTCATGCCATCCTCACTTTCTAGACGGTGCGACGAAGAGAAGAATCCAGAAGTTACAAGATGGTGATTTGGTTGATACCAGTGGTTTCCACCCGTGGGCCCATGTGGGTGGGCAGCTCTCCCAGTCACCTACCCCGCCACTCCTCCTTGGACGTACTGGGAAGGCTGGCGCCACTCTGGGTGAGACCCTGTGGGTGCAGTCTGGTTTTCATTAAGTGTCATGAGCTCAGAATTAATGTTTGCCAGAAGCAAATGCTCAGTCCCTGTCCTGTTGTAAACACAAATGCTCTAAGACGCGGGTCCCAGGGCCACGGGGGAGGTGTGCGTGGTCCCTCAGAAGCCCCCTGTCCACACGCAGAGCCTCTGGTCTGCAGGACACGGCGGGGAAGGGGAGGGAAGCCGAACCTGGTGACCATACCCTCAGCTCCTTCCTGTGACAAACTGTGGTGAGAATGGTCTGTGTCCTCGTCCGGGCATCAGTTAGGAGGGGCTGTGTAAGGGCACATGCTGCTGCCAGGAACTTCTCTGGGGAATTTCCTACTTCTGTGACTTGCTTGGTGCCCTTCAGGCAGAACTTACTGAGCTCCTCCTCTCTGTGAGCGACCCGCTCACAGCCCTGTCTGTGAGCACAGATGAAAACCCGGGCTGGAACTCGGACCTTCCACTGGAGGCTCCTGCCCCAGCAGACCGGAAGTGAGGCCACAGCGGCTTACCTTCCGAAAGGGTCCATGGCGGGTTGAATAGTGTTCCCCAAGTTTACATCCACCCAGAACCTGTGACTGACCTCGTTTGGAAACAGGGTCTTTTAGTTATGGATTTTGAGGTGAGAACCTCCTGGATCAGGGTGGATCCTAAAGGCAACGACTGGTGTCTTTCTAAGAGGTGGTAAGACATAGACACATAGAGAAGGGGCCATGTTATGATGGAGACAGAAATCGAAGTGATGCCAACAAATGCCAAGGATTGCTGGCAGGACCAGAAGCTGGAAGAGGCAGGAAGAAACCCTACAGGTTTCAGAGCGAGTCTAGCCTGTGACACCTTGATTTCATGCTTCTGGTCTCCAGAACTGTAAGAGAATAAAGATATATATATACACAAATATTTATATTTAAGTCACTCAGTTTGTGGTTCTTTGTTATAGCAGCTCCAGGGAGTTAACACAGGGTTGGAGAAAAAGAATTGATACCTCCCCTCCCCTGTGTAGCCCCTGGAAGCAGGTCAGCATGGGTGGAGGCTGCCTACGTGTGTGGGACATGGCAGACCCGCAGGAACCATGAGTGTCCTGAATGCGGGAGAGAGGCACGGGGTTCCCTCTGAGGGCAGCTGACAGCCGGAGGCAGCTTGTTGGCATTGCAAGATGGAGCCTGTCTTCATTTTCTGTTGCTGCCTTAACAAATCGCCACAAACTTCGTGTCTTGAAGCAACACAAATGTGTTACTTGATAGCCCTGAAGGCCGGAATTCCAGCATGGGTCTCGCCAGGATAAAATCCGCCTGCCAGCAGGACAGCAACCGCCTGGGGGATCCAGGGGAGAATCTGTTTCCTGCTCAGACTGTTGGCAGAATTGAGTTCCTTGCGGTTGTCGGACCGAGGTCCCCATTTCCCTGCTGGCTGTTGGCTGAGGGCCATTCCTTCTGGAGGCCGCCGCATTCCTTGGCTTCTGGCCCCTTCCTCCGTCTTCAAAGCCAGAAACAATGGGTGGAGTCCTTCTTATGCTTCGAAGTTACTGACCTTTCTTATATTGTCACATTTCTTTCTGACTGCAGCTAAGAAAAGGTCTCCACTTGTAAGGACTCTTGTGATGACATTGGGCCCAACTGGATAATCCCAGACGATCTCCCATCTCAAAATCCTTAACTTAATCCCGTCTACACACCCTCTTGTGCCATATAAGGTGCATTTACATGTTCTGGGATCAGGATGTGGACACCTTGTGGGGAGGCTCACCATTTTGCCTATTAAAGAGAAAACCAACGGACAGACCAGGCCAAGGCTGGCCCCCCCCCTCTGACGCCGGGCCTGGGCCCTCGGCATTTCTGCAGCTCTGTGCAGAGAGGGGTTTCAGGTGTTTCCCAAGGGGGTTGGACTGCGGCTCCTGCACAATCAGCGTAGCTTTCTTTTGTTGGCCGGGCTGTAGGGAAAGCAGGTCGGAGACTGGGAATTTTGGCCCTGGGAAGCAAAGGGAAGGTGCTTGTCCCGATAGGTGCCGTGGCCCTTCAGACAGGGCATGTGACCCTGTAGCCCTGCTCCCCTCTGGCCCCCCGCCTCCCCCCGGCAAGTTTCTTCATCTGTCAGTTGGACTGAGGGGGATTGTTGGCTGTTTTCACAGGTAATTTTTATTTCAATCGTTCCACAAGTGTGTTCCCAGCACACACCACAGACCTAGCACTGTGCCAGGCTTTGGAAGTGCTTGTGAACAGAGCAGAAGTGATCCCTGCCTGGCAGAGGATCGCATCTGTCTGGGAGGGAGACAGACAATACACAGTCACCCCATGCACACACAATCTGATACATGCAGGGAGGGGGAGGACTTCAGCTGGGGGACTGTGGTAGGCTAAGTAATGGCCCCCGAAGATGTCCATGTCCTAATCACCAGGACCTGTGAGGATGTACCTTGCAGGGTAAAAGGAGCTTTGCAGGTGGGATTCAGGTACGAAGAGGGGGCGACTGAGCTCTGAAGAGGAGGAGAGGATCCTGGGTCATCCCAGTGCAATCACAAGGGTCCTTATGAGGGGGAGGCAGGGGAGTCAGGGTCAGAGGAGCTGGGAGGATGGAAGCAAAGATCTGAGTGACACAAAGTAGGGGCCAGGAGCCAAGGAATGAGGGCCCCTGTAGAAAGCAGACACGTGTTTTCCTGGCAGAGGGAACGGCATGTGCAAAGATCTTGAGCTAAGGCAGTGCTTGGGCTCTTAGAAGCCCAGTTCTCAAAATTTTTGGTCTCAGGATCCCTTTTATACGTTTAAGAATTCTTGAAGACTTCAAAGAGCTTTCGTTCATGGGAATTAAATCCAGGGCCAGCTACATAATTTTCAGGGCCTGGTGCTAAATGCAATTCAGAACCTCTTTCTCAAAAAGCAGGGAAAAAGTGCTGGTGAAGGTACTAAAATAGGAAAATGTCCCCTTTTCCTCACAACATCTCTCCCTCCCTCTCTCCCTCTCTCTTTCTCTCTCTCTCTCTCTTTCTCTTGATTTGTTATGGTGTTTTATTTGCTATTCAATGTCATTCTAAGTAAAGAAAATTTAAAATATTAGGATGAATTTTACCATCCATCTTTATATTATGCAATGCCAGTTCATATGCATATGTGAGGGCATTTAACTGATATTCAGAACCAATGAAGTTATACAATTCATATATTTTTGGCTGTTTTCAGGGGGCCCCTTCAGCAGGTCAGATAATAAATGCAAGTCAGAGCCAGGAAGGTTGGAAGAAGAAAGGTTGGCCCGAGGCAGCACTCCCTGGGCGAAGGACCCTTGTGTGGTGTTTGAGGACCCAAATAGGTACCTAGGGGCCAGGTGACTCATTCATGCATGTACACACACCCCTCCCCGTCAACCCCAGGGTGGATTGGATGTGTCTGGCATGATGTTTTCATGATTCATCTATGTTGTAACATGTATCATGTTTCAGTCCTTTTTAATTATTATTCATTATTATTTTTTAAAATATATTTTTATTGATTTCAGAGAGTAAGGGTGAGGGAGGGAGAGATGGAAACATCAATGATAAGAGAGAATCATTGAATGGCCGTCTCCTGCACGCCCCATACTGGGGATCAAGCCGGAAACCTGGGCATGTGCCTTTGACCGGAATCAAACCCAGGACCCTTCAGTCTGCAGGCCGATGCTCTATCCACTGAGCCAAACCAGCTAGGGCTCATTCCTTTTTTTTTTTTTTTTTTTAAAGATTGCATTAATTTTTAAAGGGAGAGGGAGAGAGAGAAAAAAAACCATATCGATGTGAGAGCACAACATCAATTGGCTGCCTCCTGCATGGATGGAACCCAAAACCTAGGTATGTGCCCTCACCAGGAATTAAACTGGCAATCCTTTGGTGGATGGAATGATGCCCACACCGGCTAGGGCTCATTCCTTTTTATGACTAAGTAAAATATATTGTGTGGATAGGCATATTTTCTTTATCCACTCATTGATTGCTACAAAGAAATCTGCACATGGCTAATACTTGTGTTGAGCTCGGAGGTGCCCAGGAGAGGCCAAGTTGTGAACCAGGGTGGGCTGCCGCTAGTGCTGGGCCTGGGGCCACTTACTGAGGGATACAGAGCACACTGATGCCAGCTGCTGCTTGTTTGAGAGATTTTAGGAAAGTCCAAAGCATGAGGCAAGAGAGGCTAACTGTATGGAAAAGCCACTGGAAATAGCTTGGATGAGCCTGCAAGTAGGGAGGGGTGGGGTCTCAGAGAATCACCAGGGTGGGGAGAAAAGTGTGAGCCAGGTTGATGAAGATTCATTTATGGCACAGTCTGTCAGCTCTGTGGCAGGAAGGGCTCAGCAAAGGAACGCTGGCCTCTCCCAGTATTTCTATATGGGAGAAAACTGCCCCTTCAGCTCTTGCCCTGATTCCAGACAAGTTAGTTCCTCCCCGAATGTCCCAGGTTCCTTTCAAGCTGCTGCTCTAGCGCTCCAGCTCAGAGGGAGTGAGTCTGAATAAGTCCCTGTGCAGGCCTTTTAAGAGGAACTGCCTGGCACCTCCAACCCCCTCACTCAGCCACACTCTTCACTGTTTTTTACAGCCAGAGGTTGTGGGACTTCTCTTACTGGCACTGGAACGCTGGGCTGGGGGCCTGGTGTGGGGCAGGGACCTCTCATTCCTTAGGGAGACCTCCACAGCCAAGATATACCTCCCTATTTTAAACCGCCACACTCGGGAGTGGGACTAGCGGGCTCTGTGATTCCACCCCACTTCTCTGCCTCTCCTACCAGGCTTGATGTGTTTCTTTCTTAATTCTCTAGTTGTAGGACTTCCGTTCAGCTAGATTTCAGGTGGTTCTGAATGATGGGTGTTCTGCATTTTAGTTGTAAATTTTGATGTGGTTATGGGACTCAATTCCATTTAAAAAATATTTTTACTGATTTCAGAGAGGAAGGGAGAGAGAGCTAGAAACATCAATGATGAGATAGAATCAATGATTGATTGCCTCCTGCATGCCTCCTACTGGGGATTGAGCCCACAATCCGGGCATGTGCCCTTGATTGGAATTGAACCTGGGACCCTTTAGTCCACAGGCTGACACTCTATCCACTGAGCCAAACCAGCCAGGGCTCAATTCCATTTTTGATATGCTAAGTTTGAGATCCTGCTTTGATGTCCAAGTGGAAGCGTCTAGTTCAGTGGTTCTCAACCTTCCTAACGCCGCGGCCCTTTAATACACTTCCTCATGTTGTGGTGACCCCCAACCATAAAATTATTTTCGTTGCTACTTCATCACTGTAATGTTGCTACTGTTATGAACCTTAATGTAAATACCTGATATGCAGGATGTATTTAGGTGACTCCTGTGAAAGGGTCACTCGACCCCCAAAGGGGTCGCGACCCACAGGTTGAGAACTGCTGGTCTAGTTGAACTCCCAGCTGAAGATGTTAATTTGGGGGTGCCAGTGTGTGTGGATAGTATTTTAAGCCAGGAGACTATTTTCACTAACCCAAGGAGTAAAGATAAGCAGGAGACAGAGAAGAGAAGAGGACTGAACCCAGGGGCCCCCAACATTTAGAGTCTGGGATATGGGGGAGCCAGCCATGGGATGGAAAAGCAGCAGCAACAGACACAGGACAACTGGGGGGTGTGCTGTGCTGAAATCCAAGCGACGAAAGTCTTTAAAGGAGCAATCAATCGTCCTAAGTGTTGCTGATCAACCAGCAACAGGGTGTCAGTGCAGACTGTCTCCACCTCGTACTGTTGGCATCTGGGGCGAGACAATTCTTTGTGGTGGGGTACTGTCCTCCTGTGTATTGCAGGGTGTTGAGCAACATCTCTGGCCTCTACTTACTAGTGGCAGCTGCATTCCCAAACTGTGGCAACCAAAATTGTCTCCAGATATTGCAAACCTTCCAGGGGGCTGGGGTGCCTACCACTCCAATTGAGAACCCCAGGGAAAGATGAATTTAGGAACATGGAGGCCTATCATAATCATCTATTGGTGAGGGAGGGAAGCCTGCCCTGGGCTCATTGCGGTGGCAGAGCACCTGACACTGGAGATATGAGATCAACGGCAGTTTATTAGTCACACTAGAGGCCCAATGCACGAAATTCATGCAAGCGCCTTGGCCCCAGCCCCTGCCTGCTGCCGCCACGGCTGGGGGCCTCCTCCACTTCCGCCCACTGCGGCTTTGTCTGGAAGGAAGGACGTCCAGAAGGACATCCAGTCTAATTGGCATATTATGCTTTTATTATTATAGATATACTCACAGGCCAGGAAGGAGGATGCTGGCAGGTCGTGCAGGGTCACAAAGGGCTGTACTTGGGAACACAGTGAACCAGCAGGGGTTGTGGGCCGCAGGCTTTGTAGTAAGAAGAGGGCAAGGTGCCCCCTGGTTCCCACGAGAGGATATGGTATACTTGTTTGAATAATCTGTGGACTGGCAGGGAGCGGAAGCCCACTGCTCAGGAAGCCCCCTGCTCAGGGACCAGCAGAGCTGAGCACCCTTTGATAAGGAGGGCGGGTGGGGGCAGGACTGGCATCACCGCTGGGTCGATGCATGAACCCTGGCTGCGTGCAGTTGGTCCCCTTCAGCTGTCCGGGAGTGGCGCTCAGTGGGACCACTTCTCTCCTCCACTCGCCCCTGAATGCTTCAACTGACGTCCTTTCCTAAATTGTATTCACCTGTGCAAATATCTGTGGCCATCCCTGCCCGCTATCTGGTCCCTTCTAACTGCCTGTGGCTGCTACTTATGTCAAGCTGCATTTTGGAGGAAAGTATATGTCTCACACACACTAAGCAATCCCTTTTCTCTCCCTGGGGACATGCATCATTTATTTTCACCTACACAACATGCACACACAGATCCTACTTGAAAAGTGATGAAAGCCCTGGCCGGTGTGGCTCAGTTGGTTGGGCATTGTCCTGTGCATCAAAAGGTTGCCGGTTGGGTTCCGGTCAGGGCACATGCCCAGGTTGCAGGCTACATCCTCAGTGGGGGGCATGTAGGAGGCAGCCGATCAAGGTTCCGGTCTCACATCGCTGTTTCTCTTTCTCTCCCTCTCCCTCTAAAAATCAACACAAATATTTTTTAAAAAAATTGATTAAGAACACTATCACTGTGCAATCATGGCAATATCATAACTGGAAGCTACAATTCACAGTCAGTTATGAGAACATTTGCATTTGCCAGCCAGGAGCTTGCGGATAAATGCCCAGGATGCAGCGCCGGCAACTCAGTCACCTGCTGGCTGACTGTTGTCTCTGTCACAATGCTCACCTGCTGCTGCGGCTCAGACCCAAGAAAAATGCAAAGCATCCCCTTCTGGGATTCCCAAGTTCCTCTTCGGTCTGACGGTGCTTAACCCTTTCTCCCCTAGAAGTTAATCCGCAATAAAACATGTTTCGATGGAGAGAAAGCATCGTACCCACTGCCTGCAGGTGCCAGTGCTGGGGGAAGAGTTCGGGGTTCTGGGGTCTGTCCCTGTCGCTTTCATTCTAGGCTGCAGGCGGCTCATCCATTTGTGCCTTGGATGGCTGGGCAGAAAATCAATGGTTTTGCTCTGCTGACAAAAATGCTCCTGACAACTCGAATGCAGGAGACCATTAAAATACCACTGACACAATTATTTACTATGAAGACGTAGCTATTGATTTAATAGAACGAAATGCAGGAAGACGAGTGACAGCTGGGAGTAGCCAGTTTTCTCCAGAGGTAGCCCCCGTGGAGTGTGGCAGCTGAGGTGGAGAGAGAGCTGAACTCTGTTTTGACATGTGAAAAACTTTTTATTCTGAAATAATTTTAGACTTACAGAAGAGTTGCCGAGATAGTTCAGAGCTCCCAGCTTCTTCCGAGTGGCCACAGTGTAATGACCAAAACCAAACAAGCCTTCGGTGGCACCGGGCTAATGACTAACCACAGACTTCGTTTCCTCTAATGTCCTTTTGCTTCCTAGGACCCCACGTTCTATCGAGTTATCCTGTCTCCTTAGTCTCCAGTCTGTGACAGTTTTCCAGTTTCTTTTCCTTTATGAGCTTGAACTTTTTTTTTTTAATTCTCACCCGAGGATATGTTTTCATTGATTTTAAAGAAAGAGAAAGGGAAGGAGAGAGAGAGAGGGAGAAAGATTGATATGAGAGAGAAACATTGATCAGTTGCCTCCTGTACGCACCTTAACCAGGAATTGAACCGGCAACGTTTCAGACCATGGGATGATGCTCCAACTATCTGAGTGACTTGGCCAGGATGACCTTGAACCTCTTGAAGAACATATGTTTCTGGGTTTTGTAGAACGTTCTTCAAATTGGATTTGTCTGATACATCCTTTTGTAAATTAAATTTATTGGGGTGACTAACACTGGTTAGTAACAGTGTATAGATTTCAGGTGTACAACTTTATGATTAGATTGAGGTTTTAGATTTTGGGGGAGAATCCCATAGAGGTGAGATATACCCTTCAGTGCCTCACATCATGGGTTCAAGCTGTTGGCATGTCTCATTCCTGGAGATGTTAATCTTTATCACCTGATTAAGGTGGTGTCCGCTACTTAAAGTTACTATTTTTCCCTTCATTTTATTATTATTATTTTTGTTTGTTGGTATAACAGCTTTATTAGCTCAAATCAAGACATTCCATGTTCTAGCCCATCACGATGACATAACATTTAGCTCTTCTTCGTAGCTGGAACTCATACTTCGTTTTATTCGATTCCAATGATTCCTGAGACAATCTCATGGGTTCCAACCCTCCTGGGTGGTCATATGTTCTGTTTGAAATTTGCTCTAAATGAGTTCAAAGTCCTGCTTTCTTCTCAACATGCGAACACAGGACGTTCTAATATTTATCATACTTATTATTATTCATCATACTTATTGTTCTAATTGCTGCTGGGCTAGAAAACTTGGGGATAGAAAGAGCTCTCTGACAACCGAGTTGGCCTCCATGCCTCATGATAAAGCCTTTCTTTAGAACTTGGACTACTAACTGATACAAAGTCGTCTGAATTGTCGGGAAGCCCAATGTTTAAAGTACCATTTTTGTTCAAATACACTGTCTTTCAATTAAGCATATGATCCTGGCCTGGTTTAATTTCCCATTCCTGGGCTTTTCCCTCTTTCCCTCTGTTGTGCAGCCTGGTGATGACTCCTCATCTCCTAGGCGGATTTGCTCGGGGAACCTCTCCAGCTCGGCATCCTGCCAGCAGCCACCACGCTGGATGGCTTCATCGGCTTTGTTAGGCTGGGCCAACCAGAGGGAACGGCCCCCGGGGGCAGGGGTCCCCCTCTCCCACTCCCTCTTCAGACATTTTATCCAGGGAGAGGCTGCACCCTCACGAGGGCTCTCGACCACACCCCCACGTTCACAGGAACTCTGTGAAACCCATTGGGCGGCACCTGCCAAAGCTCAGTTTGTGTCCCTTTTGTCCTCATTCCCCCCCAAAGCCACCGAGTGCTGGGATTGTGCTGGATTGTAACACACAGGAATTAGGTCTTCCATTAAGTGTAGGGGGCTAAGGGGGTAGGGGTGCGAGGAAGCCCGATACACATAGGACACCACTGAACATGGAAAATACAGATTTCCATTTCTGAATCTTACCCCAGGAACAGAGAATGGGTTATAGGCAGAGTTCTGGTACCAGAACCTTGGGTAAGGCTGCTGGGCCACGCCATGCATGTAACAAAAGGGCTGGGGTTATGACTTTAGAATGTGTGTTTCCTTCTGAAGAGTTCACCTTCTAGGCTGTTCAACGCCTGCAACTGGGAGAGCCTGTGGCAGCACGCTGACCTCCTTGTGGTCTGACCTCTGCAACCTGGAGCGCCTGAGGCCTATTTTCCCCTTTATAATTAATAATTATTGGGAGGGAAATACTTTAGTATTACGCACATATGCTGTCTCTCCTTAAATTTTCACCCACTAACTTTACATTCATTGGTGCATCGGGCATTTAGTTTGAATTCCAGACGTTCTCTGAGCAGCCTTTGCCCCTGCTCTGCAGGAGATCTTCAGACGAAGCCATTCTAAAGAACAGCATGAGTTAGTGGACCCAGGAAACTGTCACTAACTGGGCACCTCACGGTGACATAACGATGAGTGGTCCCGCAAGCCACGCTGTCCGCCGTCCTGGGAGGGAAGTGACCTGTGGGCTCTGCCCCTGTCTTCGGTTCTGGTCACGAATGTGACTTCAGGATGAGATCAAACCCACGTCGCTGCCACCAGCGTGTCACTTTTGTCAAGAAGAATGTGTGCAATTAATAAAGGCGGCAGGGCTCGCTGGGAAACCAATTATAACAAACACACCAGGTATCAATAGCGCCGCACAAGCACAGCTGCCTATTGATTGACGCCAATCATCTTTGGCACCCAGGCCCCTCCGCCCCTGTTTTTCGCACCTTCAGGGACCATTGTAAAATGTCAGTTTTGGGGCCTTTCTGAGCATGTTCTTTGGTGTCTGCTTTGCAATAATGCACTTGGGTTATGTAGGCAGAGAACTAAGAGGGTATTTCTTGCTGCTAATAGCTACTTTGTTCTGACTCTTCTCTATTGTAATGTAAGGATTGAAAGAAAACTGTATAAAGAAATAAAACCCCAAAATCAGAACCAGGAGGTTAAGTGATGGCACCTACCAGTCACCCGTGCTCCACGGGGCAGGGGAGACGGAAGCCATGGGTTCGGAGGCTGGCTGCACCCACAGGAGAACAGGCTCCCGGCGTCTCAGCTGCTGGTCATTGATGGGAACGTGTTTGCCGCCTCCCTGGCTGGGTGGGCGAAGGCCTGCTGGCTGCCTGCACACCTTCGGGGATGGGACCCTCACCCCAGAGCTTTCCAAGGTGTCCCATTGCACTGCTGGACTGAGACCCAATTCCTGAAATCCCTCCTTCCCAGCTGCCTGGGTTCCATCCCCTGGAGTCATCAGAGAACAAGTGTCCACAGCAGTGACGTGAGGGCAGGGATGGTGTGCCTGTCTCTCATCCCCAGGGCCTAGTGCAGGGCCTGACCCAGAGTCTGTGCTCAGGAAAGCCTGTGGGGTTCAGTCACGGGAGATGCCTGGGGGGAACTTTTGGCAGAGAGACAGGCTCAAGCCCCGAGACCCTGCAGACCTCTGCAACCTCCAGAACGTTCTCCAACAGAACATGCATGTGCTCAGCGCCCGATGTTGCAAGTGGGGATTCAGCGTTGTTCAATCGTGTTCTGAGTCGGTTAGGCTTCTGGCTCAGCACCGGACCTGAGAGGGAGCAGGAGGGGTGGTGTCCTGTGAGGTCAGGGCGGCCCAAAGGCAACCCTGGTGGCGGGGAGGGAAGCTGCAGGTAGCAGATGGGTCTCCGCTGCAAACTTCAAAGGACGGCCTTACAGTTATTTCAGGGATGAGAACACTTGCGTGTCATTAGAGCAAATTGCAAACCCGCTTCCAGGTGAGGGGCCGGAATGTGTTTTGCATTAGTTGTCGTCACTGGGGTGCGGGTGGGGAGCAGCTGTGCCCCTTGCCCCCAGGGGCTGGCAGAGCCCAAAGAAGAGTGGGCTTTGTGATCCATCCAGACAAGTCGGCTGAGGGGGAGACAGGCGGCCAGGTGGGCTCCAAGCCAGAATCTCCACACCGTGTCTGAGCCCTGTTTGTCCCGGCAGGGGCCCACCCCAAACCACGGTGCTGGCTGGAGCTCATGCGCCAAGTTCAAGGTCATGGGAGCAGGGGGCTGCTTCCATTGTCACATCTCCTTCTCAGACCCAAACTCTTGCACTGATAAGGGCCCCTGGGATGACCTTGGGGCTGCCTGGGGCCTTCTGGGACTCTGTGCCTAAGAGCAAGACACAGTGTCTGCTCAGACTTCTGTCCCAGCACCGGGGCCTGCTGGGTCTCCTGAGCCGCCACACGGAAGGAGAGGACTTTAATTCCTTGGTGGTGGAGTCCCTGTGTGTCCCGGGGCCTGGCCTGCTCTCCGGGAGCAGCTGGGTCAGAGAAAAGACCTTCTGAGTTGGTCCGCAGTCTGCAAGGGTGAACAGAGCATCCCGGCACGTGGCCACGAGGCCTCTGCCCTTGACAATTTGACACTCAGGACCAGTCCGAGGGCACAAGATGCTGGACGTCAGGGCTTTTGTACTTTCCTGCTGGTTCAAAGGGTTCTTGCAACACGGGGCGGTTCGTCCTGGAAGGGCTGTGTGGCTTTTCTCAAGTTAATAGGAGATAGGAGAGTCCCCGTTCGTTGTAATTCTCACTCACTGCCCTCTGTAACCTAGATGCTCATTAAGGGATGGGAAGGGACACATTTCAGAAAATAAAATTCTGAGGTAGCACCATGATGCAAACGTATCTCTGGGTTTCCGTGAGATAAATGAAAGCGAGTCAGAAATTGTTCTGGATTTGGGTCTAGTTCTGCATGGCGATAAGGTGCATGGAAAACAAGGCAGGCACTTCTCTACAGGTCTTAGTATTTGAACAACACAGGGACATCTGGAGAGTTCTGTGGGCCTGGGAGTCAATGGAGCCTGTATCACTAGCGCTTGCAAACATCTCGGGCTTTCCACAAAGGGAGGAACTCCCAGCAGAAATGCCCAAGTCCCCCGGTCCTGGGCAAAGGGATGTTGGAAGGAATTTACAAATAGATGCGGACGTGTCTATCTACTGGGCAGGAACCAACTGCCCATGGGACACAACTGATTTGTATGATTATCAGTTCCTACAACTTACAGAGAGAAGACGAAGGAAAGCTGAGCAAACCGGGAAGGCCTCAGTCAGGATTTCCAGGAACCCTTCTGGGCATTTCAGTCTCTCACAGTTTTTACCTATAGCCTTCCCCCCTCCTTCGGACCCTAATCAGCTGAAAAAAAAAAAAGACTACTCCTTTAAAAAATGTATTATTATTTTTTAATCCTCACCCAAGAATATTTTTTCCATTGATTTTCAGACAGAGTGAAAGGGAGGGAGGAAGGGGGAGAGAGAGAGAGAGGAGCGAGAGAGAGAGCGAGAGCGAGAGAGAGAGAGAGAGAGAGAGAGAGAGAAACATCTACATGAGAGAGACACATTGGTTGGTTGTCTCCTGCATGTGCCCTGACCAGGCCTGGGGATCAAACCCACAACCAAGGCACATGCCCTTGACTGGGAATTGAACTCAAGACCCTTAGGTCCATGGGCCGGCGCTCTAACCACTGAGCAACCGGCCAGGGCAAAGGAAGGCTATTCTTTTTTCTTCTTCTAAATGATAGATATCAGGTTTATTTTTAAATTTTTAAAAATTGATTTCGGAGAGAGGAAGGGAGAGGGAGAGAAAGATAGAAAACATCAATGATGAGAGATGGAATCATTGATCAGTTGCCTCCTGCACACCCTCCACTGAGGATTGAGCCTGCAACCTGGGCATGTGACCTCCTGCTTCATGGGTTGATGCTCAACCACTGAGTGATGCTGCCAGGCGAAAGACTATTCTTGTCCCCGAACTAGGCTGGTCTCATTGGATTTAGCCTGGTTATTTGCATCGAAGGGGCCAGAGTGTTAATTCACCATATAGGCATTCTTGAATTTGCTTGGCGGAAAGTCTCCATTAGGAATCTCAGATTGGATTTTCAAAAGCCTCTATTTCCCAAGGTGTGAAAAACCAAGCCCAACAAACTCTCTCCACCAATTTTCATCTGTATCACTGATAAATTTGGGTGACTTTCTCTCTTCCCTAGGTCCCCCAAATTTCCCCAAATTCCTTGGCACCCTTTAGTGCCCCTGTAGGCCTGGTAGCAGGGCTGCTTTCCTGAGAGGGCTCTGTGGACACGGCTTTATAAGTAAAACCGACGTTTCTTCCTTAAGTGGCCGGTTCTACCTGATTTAGTGAACACTGTCTCCAATATGAGCCTCCAGCATGGCAGTGGGTGCACAATTAATGTATCAGTTATATCCTGGCAAAGAGTAAGACAGATTCTTATTGAACCTGTGCAATTAAATATTTTGCCATGAGAAGTCAACAGTTTCCAAATTCTGGGGGATCGGTGAAAATCAGATGTCATTTTAAAATGTTTCATTCCAAAATAGAAAAAAAAAAAAAAGAAAAAACGAAAAAAAAAAATGTTTCATTCCAGCTCAACGGAAACAGAGTTTTACTAAATCGCTGCGTATTACAGATCCCTTACAAAGAGAAAGGGCTTCCTTATAGATACAGAAAGTAGACATTAGGAATAAATCCACCATATTCCAAACTAATTACCACAATAACATTTCCTCTAAGTGTTGTTCATCTATGGCAGTGGTCGGCAAACTCATTAGTCAACAGAGCCAAATATCAACAGTACAATGATTGAAATTTCTTTTGAGAGCCAAATTTTTTAAACTTAAACTATATAGGTAGGTACATTGTTATTAACTTAATTAGGGTACTCCTAAGGCTTAGGAAGAGCCACACTCAAGGGGCCAAAGAGCCGCATGTGGCTTGCGAGCCGCAGTTTGCCGACCACTGATCTATGGGATTAATTCTGGTTCCGCCGGACTGACTGAGGGTCTCATGAAGCCTTCTGCTTCTCAACTAAGAGAGTTCTGGAAATCCTGACTCAGACCACTACCGCCATCTGACTGCGGTCGGAGCGGTCTCAGCGCAGAAGCCTGTTCTCAGGGGCTTATCCTGTGACATGCCCACAGAGGAAGCTCTCCAGGCCTCTCCAGGAGGCTGGGGCTTGTGGAAGACACAAGCTCTGGCCTGTTGCTTACCGCAGGGCAGCCACACAAGCATCAGAGGAAAATGAAAACTTCTGTAGACACGGAGACTCCGTGGCTCTGGTTAATTTATTATTGATAATTTTCAAATCTGAAAGGTTTGATGAGTGTTCATGATCAGAATAATGCAATTGCTGATAAAATCTGGTTGTTTCTTAGGCATGCAAAACAGGATAATAAAACCATTAAAAAAAATTTAGACAAAATGTCTCTAAGGCTAATGACTAAGCCTATTTCCAAAGAAGCTACTGAATATTAGATCTGATTTATAAAAAGTAAGTGGACGTACTCTTTATTTTTAAAATTTTTTTTCTTTTTACCTCTTCTAGCCCGTTCCCATCCCCCCACCCCCAGGTCCTTGCCACCCCACTGTCTGTGTCCACAGGTTATGCATCTGTGCAAGTGGACATAATTTTTAGAAAAAAAATCTCAAGGTAGAACATATCATTATCTTGAGACATAATATTTTTAACCAACATCAAGTAAGTCTGGAATAAGACATCTATATTCTTACCAAGCTTTATGGGAGCCCCATGTGCGCCACCCACTGGACTCTCCGGCTTCGAATGTTACACTCAAATGAAAGAAGTTAGGTTGAGAATAAGTAAACATTCTAAATAGTAACTGAAACAGTGATTGATGGCTTGATTCCCTTGTTGACAAACATAGGCAAAGTACAGCCAGGATGCTAATAAGGAAAGGCAGCATGGCAGACTGATTTTGTAAGAGCTCTGATCAGTATTTTCACTGATGTTAGCAACTCTTATGGAAAGCAAAGGAACCCTGGCTGGGTAGCTAAGTTGGTGAGAGCATCATCCTGGTACACCAAGGTTGCGGGTTTGATCTTGGGTCAGGGCACATATGAGAATCAATCAATGAATACATAAATAATGTTTTTTCTCTCTCTTTCTCTCCTTTCCTTTCTCTCTGAAAAAGAAAGAAAGGAAGAGAGAAAGAAAGAAAGAAAGAAAGAAAGAAAGAAAGATCATGAATAAGGATCCAGGTGAGACTTCCCCACACTCCCATTTCTGAAATACTTATGTTAAGAGCATTTGTCTCTGCAAACTTAACCCAGGTGGGCTGAGGGTCTCTTCCATGGCAACACAAGAAACAAACCCATTTCTAGCACCTATTTTTATAAGGTGAAAGAACAAATCGTTGTGACTTTTAAGGGGCTCCCCTGGGAAATCATAAAGATAATTTTATGTGAAAAATATATTTTGAGATATTCCAAGAGTCTGAGTTTTTTTCTTTCTTTCTCCATTTGGCAACCAATTTTGGAAAAGCAAAAATCAAAGCATTGTCAGCGGGGATTTGGACAGTTGATTAAGATAGGATCAGGAGTGTTTACCAATTTAATCCTTGGTTACCTATTTAGTCAAAGTGGAAATAAACATTTTAATAATAAACATAGATGCAATAATAAGAAATCTTAGCTCTTTTTTTAGGCAAAGTACCTTTGGGTTTTGGTTTTCCCCTTAAACACTCAATAAAGTTGACAAAGAGTAAGACATTTATTCTGGCAAGACCCAGAATTTCTGCTACCAGGCAAAGCTAAAGAATAATCTTCAAGCCCCGCTGGTGTGGCTCAGTGCTTGAGCGTTGACCTATGAATCAGGAGGTCACAGTTCAATTTCCAGGCAGGGCACATGCCTGGGTTGCAGACTCAATCCCCAGTTGGGAGCATGCAGAAGACAGCCAATCAGTGATTTTCTCTTCATCATTTTTTTTTATTTTTTTTATTTTTTTTAAATCTTTATTGTTCAGATTATTACATTTGTTCCTCTTTTTCCCCCCCCATAACTCCCCTCCTCTCAGTTCCCGCTCCACCCTCCGCCCTCACTCCCCACCCACTGTCCTCATCCATAGGTGCACGATTTTTGTCCAGTCTCTTCCCGAATCTACCACACCCCTTTCCCCCCCAAGAATAGTCAGTCCATTCCCTTTCTATGTTCCTGATTCTATTATAATCACCAGTTCATTCTGTTCATCAGATTATTTATTCACTTGATTCTTAGATTCACTTGTTGATAGATGCATATTTGTTGTTCATAATTTGTATCTTTACCTTTCTCTTCCTCTTCCTCTTCTTAAAGGATACCTTTCAGCATTTCATATAATCCTGGTTTGGTGGTGATGAACTCCTTTAGCTTTTCCTTATCTGTGAAGCTCTTTATCTGACCTTCAATTCTGAATGATAGCTTTGCTGGATAAAGTAATCGTGGTTGTAGGTTCTTGGTATTCATCACTTTGAATATTTCTTGCCATTCCCTTCTGGCCTGCAAAGTTTCTGTTGAGAAATCAGCTGACATTCGTATGGGTATTCCCTTGTAGGTAACTGGGTTTCTTTCTCTTGCTGCTTTTAAGATTCTCTCTTTGTCTTTTGCTCTTGGCATTTTAATTATGATGTGTCTTGGTGTGGTCCTCTTTGGATTCCTTTTGTTTGGGGTTCTCCATGCTTCTTGGACCTGTAAGTCCATTTCTTTCACCAGGTGGGGGAAGTTTTCTGTCATTATTTCTTCAAATAGGTTTTCAATATCTTGGTCTCTCTCATCTTCTGGCACCCCTATAATTCTGATGTTGGTACGCTTGAAGCTGTCCCAGAGGCTCCTTACACTATTCTCGCATTTTTGGATTCTTTTTTCATTTTGCTTTTCCCATTGGGTGTTTTTTGCTTCCTCGCATTTCAAATCTTTGACTTGATTCTTGCGCTCCTCTGGTCTGCTGTCGGGAGTCTGTATAATATTCGTTATTTCAGTCCGTGTATGCTTAATTTCTAGTTGGTTCCCCAATATAACATCGAGGGTCTCATTAGATTTCTTGAGGATCTCACAACATTTATCGGCGGTCTCACCAGTCTTTTCGAGGGCCTTACTAAGTTTATCGGCAGCTTCTAGACAGTTCTTAAGAGACCTTAAAAGTGTGGTTCTGAACTCAATATCCTCCATTGACAGTTTTGTCCTGTTTCTTTGTCTCCGCATTTTTTATGCTTTCTTGGTACACCCCCTAGTGGTCTTTGTGTGCAGTCTTGTTGCCTTTAAGCCTTGATTGATGTCGGCAATACCGGGGGTGAGTTGACCTCCAGGCTAACTGGCTATGAGAGTCCGCTGGGTCTGCAGTGGGAGGGCTTCTGTGCTGGATCTCTAAGGCGGTGCTAATCTAGCCTTTGCCTGAGGTTATCCGGCAAATGGTTCTGCGCAGGGCTTGGGCGGGGCGGGTCCCAGGGGATCTACAGGGTGGGCAGGAGCGAGCAGTTATGGCTGCTCTCAGTTCCTTCCCCAGGGGCTCTGCCTCTCAGAGTCCCAGCAATGGCTGCAAACCTCGGAGAGAAAGCTGCCTTCGAGTTCCGACCGAAGCCAGACAGTCCCGCTTCTCCCATTTGAGTCTTGCTCCCCAGAGACTCGCCCGGATCTGGAGCTCAGAGTCTGAAACTCCCTCCCGATTGAAAACAACAACCGCGCCCTCCGCCACCAGCCCGCTCCGCGCACGCACTCCGCACCTGAGTATTTCACTTCAGCACTGCGCCTCCTCTGAGTCTGGGTATGATATTCTCTTTCCTCCTAGTTGTAGAATTTCCACTCAGCCAGCCTTCCTGTGGTTTTGGATGATGTCCGTTCTGTCCTTTAGTTATATCTCTGAAGTGGTTGTTCGAGGCAGCGATCTCCTGCGTTAACCTACGCCGCCATCTTGGTTTCTCTCTTCTCTTCATCATTGATGTTTCTATGTCTCTCTCTTGCCCTTCCTCTCTGAAATAAATAAATAAATAAATAAATAAATAAATAAATAAATAAATAAATAAATCTATCTATATCTATCTATATCTATCTATCTATCTATCTATCTATCTATCTATCTATCTATCGAAAAAGCTAAAGGAGTTCATCACCACCAAACCAGTATTATATGAAATGCTGAAAGGTATTCTTTAAGAAGAGGAAGAAGAAGAAAAAGGTAAAGATAAAAATTATGAACAACAAGTACATATCTATCCACAAGTGAATCTAAAAATCAAGTGAATAAAAAATATATATATGAATAATCTTCAAGTTACAGGAAGAGACAGCAATCAGTAAACTAAGATGCAAATCCAGTAGGGTTGAACAAACTTGGGTAAAATTTTATCATGTTTCATAGCTTCCTTCCAATCCATTATAAACCAAGGCAAATACAATTCACTTTCCAAGTTCTGTCATTTATTTTGCTCTTTCATAAGCTGGGACAAACTGACTATTTTAGGACAACAATTATCTCTCAGGGGGTCTCCTAGGTTAAAACGGACTTCATGATAACGCTGACACATTGTGTTAACATGCACATCCATCAGTGCTATCTTTACGTTAATCAACACATATTTTAGGAATGCCATTTGACCCAATTATGTCCTTCCTAGCATATTTCTTCCAACCCAGTGTCTTGTATTGCATTTAATTGTCTCATCTCTTTAAGGTCCTGTAATCTGGAACAGTTCCTCAGCTTTTCTCGTCTTTTAATGATGTTGACATTTTCATAGACTATAGTCCCACCCCCGTGAAAAGAAATTGAATGTTTTTCATTTGGGAGTTTCTGATATTTCCTTATGATTAAATTCCTAGGGAATCTGCAGTTGGAATTCCACATAAGTGATGTTGCTGGCTTCACGGGGATCATATTATCAGACCACAGTTCTAGCTGCCCTTCGCTGGCATGTGAGTGGTGATCACTCATGTCAAGATGTTGTCTGGGAGAAAAGCTCTGTAGTTACTATTTTCCCCCTCGCATCCAATAAGCAATCTGCGAGAAGACGCCGTCCAGATATCATGTTCAGCGTGGAAATCGCTCTGTTCCCCAGACTTGCCATCCATTAATGCCTACTCCAATCGTTACCATGATGGTTGTAAAATGACAGTTTCCAATTCAGCATCCCTCCACACATTCCAGTTGGCAGTTGGCATTATACTGAAAGCAAGGACCCTGCTTTCGCCCCCATATATGTATTTTTGGTGTGGACTCATAGTTAAAAAAAAATAAATTCACTATGATTTCTTAATTCTCTTGGTGCTCAAATTGTTCCAGGTGCAATCAGAGGAAGCCCCATCAAGCTGGCGCGAGGGTCCTTTAAACATGCCCCCATCACTTTTTAAAATACGTCCTTACTTTCTGTGCATAGGGCTGAGGTATTTCATCTTGGCCTATCTTGCCCCGGGCTTGGGATCGGTCATTTTCTTGAGGAGCCTGGTTCCTGTTGGTAAGGGATGGTGCTAGAGGACAAGACCTGGGTGCCGGCTGTGTTCATTTATCTGGGGTGTCTTGTTTCGAGACTCTTCCAGAGGACAGAGCCAGAAAATAAAGACACGTATCTGTACACACAAACATACATGTCATGTCCATGCAGATGTACATGCATATACATACAATGCTATAGTCATGCATATAGTGAGTCTGTTTTAGAGGTCATGTGTCCATACTGATGGCTCCACCTCCAATCCATCCTCCGGTCCATACTTGTATTTTCCTTCTCCAGTACCACCAACACTTTTGCTCATTTGTTCAAGCCTATAATAGAGCCAAGATAGCTTCAGCCCTGGCTGGTTTGGCTCAGTGGATAGAGCATTGGCCTGCCATCTGAAGGGTCCCAGGTTCAATTCTGGTCAAGGGCACATGCCCAAGTTTTGGTTTTGATTCCCAGTAGGGGCGTGCAGGAGGCAGCCAATCAATGATTCTGTCTCATCATTAATGTTTCTATCTCTCTCTCCCTCTCCCTTTCTCTCTGAAATCAATAAAAATATATTTTTAAAAATAGCTTCAGAATTGCTTCACTATAAACAACAAATCTAGCAAATAGGTCAGGATTTTTTCGTGTTTTTTTCTGCTGTGCTGACCTCCCCGCTTCTCCCTACTAAGACCGAGTTCCTAAATGCCTGGGGTACTTCTCCGTCCCTTCAGTGGGCGTAATGATATCCATTTGTACCACACTTGTGTTCATTTCTTTCTGTTTTCTTCAGTTTTAGGGTTTTTAATCTTCCCACCCTTGTAAATTTGCTTTTATTTTTTTGAATATGTAAAAAATGCTTCAAAATTTTGAAACTATACAAACAGGTACACTTTGAGAAGTGTCACCCCTTCCCATATTCCCTTTACCCCACTTCTCCTCATTACTTGTGGGTAACCAACCTCATTATTGCCTGGTTTGTCTCTGTATTTCTCTTTGTAAAGATAAGCTCGCTTAGCCCTGGCACGAGGGTTCAGTTGGTTGGAGCATCAGCCTGATGCACGGGTGTTGCGGGTTCAATCCCTGGCTGGGGCACGTGTGGGAATCAACCGGTGAGTGCATGGATGGGTAGAACAACAGGTCGATGTCTCTCTCTCTCACCCTTCAGCTCCCTCTCTCTCTACAACAAACAATAAAAGATAAGCTCCCTTACACACAAATACATTTTCTTCTTTGTTCTTCCTTAGGCAAATGGTAGCAAACTCTATGTACTCTTTTGTACTTTGCTTTTATCACTTAATCATATATCTTGGAAATGTCTCCATATCTTTTTCTAGAGAGCTTCTTTGTTATTCTTTGCAGCTGTAGCCTATTGCATTGTGGAATTAAACCGTAGTTACTTCAACCAATCTCTTAAAATTGGTCAGTAATCAATAAAAATTTTGCTTGCCCCTTCTGTGCCTTCTAAAATACTGTGACAAAATACAAATAAAGGCATGCCCAGCTGGTGTGGCTCGGTGGTTGAGCGTCAACCTATGAACCAAGAGGTCACAGTTTGATTCCTGGTTAGGGCTGGATCCCCAGTGGGGGGCATGCAGGAAGCAGCTGATCAATGCTTGTCTCTCATCATTGGTGTTTCTATCTCTCTCACCCTCTCTCTTCCTCTCCGAAATCAATAAAAATATTAAAAAATACATGTAAATCAAATGCCAAAGTAGTGCCAATCACTTTGACATCCTTCTCCTTGCTGATGTCAGCCAAGACAACCCCATCTTTTTAGCTACTGGCATTCTGTCAAGATGTACACGTGACCTCTTTGCATATGGCAATAATCTAGGTATGTTACCTTCATGATCATTTCCTCTGGGACACAAGTGTACAAGAGAAGAGGCAGGTCTTCTTAGGTGAAATTAATTCTGAATTATCCAAGGTATCTAGGAGAAGTAACATTATTTCCAGGCTAGTGTTATATTTTCTCCAGTGGTAAGGAATTTGGTGGCACACTGCTGGGTCGTTTAAAAGAATTTGGAGGGTGGGACTTGATAGGTGGTACAAGTGAGAAAATGATTTATTACTCTTTGGGTGATCTGAGTAAGAGGTAAATGAGGTGGGACATGGAGGAAACGTCAATTGTACTAAATTAGTATCTGCTTACTACCACCATGGTATTGTAGCCAGGTTTTAAAGACTCTTCAGCCAAGTCTAATTCTATTCAAGCACGTTCATTTTGCTAATGATTCCCTGATGATTTTTAAACATTAGCCTATTCAATGACCAATCAATACCATTAAACTCTCACCTGCTGTGAACCCTTCCTAGCTGGAGCTCTGCATTTAGATATTGAGTACGTGGTCTTGGAAGAGACCAAGACTCCCACCAGCCCCAGTGGCTGTCCAATTGGCAGGGGTCTGGGTAGTCTGGTGTGGCACCCAGCCCTGGAGCTGGGGAGGGGGCGATGCTGCCATCCTGAGCTGCCCACCTCACACTTGATGGACGCTTGCTATCTTTGATGCCCCTCCTCCCCAAAATATCCCATCTCCCCCTGGTGACCATTCTCTCCCCGGCTCTGACTTCAGCAGAGGGATATGTTATGAGTCTGAGGTCTGGCCAATTATAATGTTGTCTTTCTCTGGCTATTGTATGAAGTTCAAGGGCGGCAGAAAACCAGTCTTGAAGGTTCATCCTCGTTGTAGCATGTGTCAGAGCTTCGTTTCTTTTTACGGCTGACTAATCTTCACTGTGGAGAACTTTTCCAACAGGTTTGGAGAGACGATCACATGTTATTAAAACTCTATAAATATTGGACATAATACACATCTGTGACCTAGTTCTTAAGAAACTAGGTCCCACCCATAGAAATTCTGGTTTGATTGGTCTGGGGTGTGGTCTGGAAAAACTCCCAGGTGATTCTAATTTGCAGTCAAGGTTGAGAACCGCTGCCCTGGGGCCTGCTCCTTAAAGTCCACTCCTCCTGGGAGGGCAGAGAGCTGGCAGGCAGGGAAGGCTTCCTGGAGGAGGAATGAGGAGGAGCTGCAAGCACTCCAAGCAAAAGGGAGGGCTCAAGGGTAGCAGGGACAAGAAGCAGCATTGAGGGCAGGAAGGGACAAGCTGCAGTTCCTGGGTATCATAGTAGGATCTTTTGGGTAAAAAGTGAGAGAAAACAGTCCAAATGGGCTTATGTGCCAAGGGAGTTTTCCCGTGTCAGCCTTGGCCTCACCCGGGAGCTGGTAGACATGCAGGACCTCAGCCCCACTGAGGCCCGTGAATCAGAATCTTCATGTTAACAAGACCCTGGGTGATTGGTCTGCACATTAAAGTTTAAGAAGCATGGCTTTAGACAGCGGTTCTCAACCTGTGGGTCGCGACCCCTATGGGGGTCGAATGACCCTTCCACAGGGGTCGCCTAAGACCATCGGAAAACACATATATAATTACATATTGTTTTTGTTATTAATCACTATGCTTTAATTATGTTCAATTTGTAACAATGAAATTGGGGGTCACCACAACATGAGGAACTGTATTAAAGGGTCGCGGCATGAGGAAGGTTGAGAACCACTGCTTTAGAAGGTCGGAAATGGAAACTGGAACTTAACAAGACAGAATATTCTGGCTTACCATAAGTTTCTCTCTCTCTCTTCATTAATTTTTATCTTTTTTAAATATATATATATATTTTTTTGGTTGTCAATCTTTTAATGTACAAACATAAAAAAAAAGACAAAGCAGAAAGCAGTTTTACACGGAATGAGGAGAGACAATTACATACAGCTACCGACCCACAGCTGGATATTGAATCACTACAGCGCCTGCTAGACCTTAACTCCACAGCTGAACTGTTCCACCCCCACAGAAGAATCAGAGCACTAAGCAAGGCCAACATTCCCAGGCCTTCACTTCTCATCCTCCTTCTAAACCAAGAGGTCAGAGCAGATCTAGGGAGGGTTGCACTATTACCCAGGAGACAATGAGAATGGCACTGGCGACTTCCCTGACTGCTCGGGACTCTTCCCTGACAGAGAGACTTTAAGAGGCCCTTGTGTATACAGGTATTTTGGTCTGAACTGTAAGGTTTACAGCAAATACAGGGTGGGTCAAATGGTTCCAGGCCAGGGAACAATTGTCACAAATGTCATGTCTTCAGTGAAATAAGGCATATACTGCTACCCCCAAATACCCTGAGGCAAGGATGGCTGCCTGACCAGTTCATCCACATGAGACTCAAACCTGGGACTTCGCAAAAATCAAATCTGGGTGCTGATGATCCTCCTAGTGAAAGCCAATGGCCCTACAACAGAATGCTAGAAAGTCTTTTCTTAGTCACCCTTGGTT
Source organism: Myotis daubentonii (assembly GCF_963259705.1). Taxonomy (NCBI): domain Eukaryota; kingdom Metazoa; phylum Chordata; class Mammalia; order Chiroptera; family Vespertilionidae; genus Myotis; species Myotis daubentonii. Next base: position 14,137,534 of record NC_081843.1, on the reverse strand, counting down.
AAAATGACAGTTCAGGCCCTAGCCAGTTTGGCTCAGTGGATAGAGCATCAGCCTGCGGACTGAAGGGTCCCAGGTTCAATTCCAGTCAAGAGCACATGCCCAGTTGCAGGCTCGATCCCTAGTCGGGGGCGTGCAGGAGGCAACCGATCAATGATTATCTCTCATCATTGATGTTTCTATCTCTCTCTCCCTTTCCCTTCCTATCTGAAATCAATAAAAAAATTTTTTTTTTCCCCAAAAATGACAGTTCCGGTCATTTGGGAAAGCAGAGAAATATTAACCACCCCTCCTTTCATGTTTCAGTAGCCAATAGGAATCAGGGCCCTGAAAAGCCACAAACACTTTTTCTTCACGATTATGAGCAATTGCAGCAACTGGCCAAATGTGTTAGTGATAGGAAAGCTGGGAGAGACCCATGTGATGGGTCTCACAGCGGGGAATTCATGGCCACAGCAGCACACTGGCTTCATGACTGCCATGCTGGACAGAGTGCCTGCTCTGCAGCCTGTCTCAGCTGTACCCAGCCATCCACAGGACCAAGTGGGAGTGCTACGAACAGATGAGTCTGTGTCCCACAGATAATGGTATGAAGTGACTGTTAATAGGTACGGTTTAAGCAGAACTTTTGGAGACAACTCCTCCAGATGGTCTATTATTAAAGTCTTAAGAGCTCAGAGCCGAGGATGATTGAGAAATTCAGAAGAATTAAACAAAAAACCCAACAACAACAAAAAAGGATGGGTAGAAGGTGTCAAAGACATAAGAGCTCTTTGTAGATGCTGACTGGTTCACTTTGTCCCCAAGTTCATCTTAGAGCTCAAGCGAATTCAACACGAGACAGACACATTAGACCTGAGTCAAGGGCAAAAACTTCTGGTAGTAGCTCTTGGTGACGTCAATCATCAGCTCCTGGGTACATTCTGGAAGCTCCCCCGAGAAGAGTCCTGGGCAGCCTGAGAAGACAGTGAATGGTGGGACCACCGTTTCTGGGGGTAGTACTGTGTTGTCAAGAATTTTGCAGCAGTCTTTCAACACACACCGGTGCCCAATCACACAGTTCTTGCCAACATGAACATAAGAGCCAATCTGAGCCGCGTTGACCACACAATCTTCCTCAATAAAAACATGGTCCCCAATATGTAAAGGGAAGAATGCAACCCCTTTGCTGAATTTCTTGAACGGTGGCCTTATGACACTCTGACTTTTCACAACACAATGACGTCCAACTCTTACATTTGCCAGATCCCCTCGGATAATACAGTCATTCATCACAATGGTCTTGCCATTGAGAACGATGTTCTGACTTCCGCACAACACCGACTGGCGACTAACTTTGTTCCCAGAGGCCGTCTCGATGTACTCGGACTTGTTGTAGAGCAGCTCGCCCAACTCCATGGCCACCAAGCCCTCCAAGCAGCTCGGGCTCCAGCCAAAGCCTGTCCGCCGCTCAGTCCGCCGGGGATGCCGGGGGCAAATATTTTTTTTTATATTTTATTGATTTTTTTACAGAGAGGAAGGGAGGGGGAGAGGGACAGAGAGTTAGAAACATCGGTGAGAGAGAAACATCAATTTAGCTGCCTCCTGTACACTCCCTACTGGGTATGTGCCTGCAACCAAGGTACATGCCCTTGACCGGAATTGAACCCGGGACCCTTCAGTCCACAGACCGACGCTCTATCCACTGAGCCAAACCGGCTAGGGCTCTCTTTTCATTCTTAACACAAATCTTTATTGAGAGCCTACCACCAGAAGTTTTTCTACAAGCTGGAAGAATTATGTCTGCAGGTCTTGTCTCCCTGATTTTCAAGTCTTTGTGTACAAGTCCCAGGAATGTTACTTTATTGGCTCTGAGTGAGGAGCAGGCACGTGACATTATCACAAGCGGACTGGGGGGTCTGGACTGACAGCCTGGATTTTCTCAGCTTCATCCTTCAAGAGGAACACTGTTTTACTCATCTTTGTGTCTCAGCATAATGTGTGGTAGGAGTCTTTAAATCCGGGGAGGAGCTGGGCTAAATAGTATCAAAAGAAAACCGATTCCTAATTGATCATTCAGAATTGCTTATTTCCATATTCGGCTCTTGTATTGGCCTCTGTGCCTGTTTCCTCCAAGAACCTGCAACCCAGGTAGGTGGCCTTGACCAGGAAATCAAACCCGAGACCCTTTGGTGTGTGGACCGGTGCTCTGACCAATGAGCAACACCAGCCAGGGCTTATCACACCTACCTGGTTGCAGGTTCCCTGGCCCTGGTTGGGGCGCATGCAGAGGCAGCCAATCCATGTGTCTCTCTCACATCGATGTTTCTCCTTTTCTCTCCCTCCCTCTTTCTCTCTCTCACTTTCATTCGCTTTAGAACTATCTTTTTTCATGTACATTAAAGGTGTAGTCAACTCTTGTAGTTCTATTAAATTACCATAAACACTGAGTGAAGACCAAACCGTCCCTCCTGGAAACATACAGGGGTATGGTCACAACATTTTGTCAACCGATCAGTACGTAATCTTGTCTCATGAGTGCTTCTGTTTAAAGACACCTTATTTCGTATATATTGTTGACTAACTTCTGGTGGACAGCACTATCACTCATGCCTGATGAAGCTGACACAACACCAGTACTTCCAGGAGGCCCGTCGCAGCCTTGGTGCATTAGGAACTCTGGACAGCACTTCTGCACGTGAGCGCCATTTTAAACTGTGAAATCGTCAACCAGAAATAGAAGAAAGAGATAAAAGGTGCCATTAAACAGACTTCAAAAAGCACTTATTTACAGTATGAGAACTGAAACAAGGAGGCAGTATGTCATCTTGTTCGACTTCACTCAGCTGGATAGACTCAAATTTCTCACTGTTCCATGCATGTCAATGAATGACTGTGGAAATGTCGAACAGTGCCCTGGCCGGGTGGCTCAGTTGGTTGGAGCGTCGTCCCATACACCAAAAGGTTCCAGGTTTGATTTCGGTCAAGGCACATACCTAGGTTGTGATCCCCTGGGTATGAATAAGCCGGTCTAAGATTCATTCTGACAGTGGAAGTTACTTGAGGGTATGGTGTGTGTGTGTGTTGGGGCACGTATGGGGGGCAACCAATCGATGTTTCTCACATCAATGTTTCTTTCTCTCTGCTTCTCTCTCTAAAAATAAATTTAAAAAACATATCCTTGGGGTCGAATATTGGGGTTACAAATAAATTTTAGCAAGTAAGCAAATTCACAAATATGGAGTGTGAGAATAATGAGAACTGACTACCCATTCTTGGGGGGAAAAAAGTGTTTTTACTGTTTTAATTTTGGAAGAGTGATTCTTCTTTAAAATAAAAAAAAAGAATGATTCTAGAAAAGAAATGTCAGCATATTAGGAAGAAAGCCAGAACAAGCGCCATTTTGCTCTATTGCTGCTTCCTAACCAGAAACGAGGAATACAGCTCAGTGCACCACCCCCACCGGGTGGACACTCCCCCTCCCACCCAGTCAACAGCCCCTCAAGATCAGGACAATGCTGGCCGGCCGGTGAAAGGCTCCAAAAAGCGGGTGACACATGAATGAATTTATGAATGAGCACAGATAACCTGTCCACAAGGGTGTCAGTTTTCCGACTAATGGAAGAACTCCCACAAAAGAATTTTTTAAAAGTCAAGGGGGGGAAATCCTCTCACAGTCACTTGCCTCCTGGACTGTGTCCCTAGACTAGAATGGAGTGCATTGAGTTTCACGAGCCTTTTCTCTGAAACCCAATGTCTGAGGGAGCGGAAGGTTGATTATTCTGAAATCTGATAAAAGAGCCTAATATTCAAAATGGCCCAGTTATGTGCGCAGCCTCAAAAGGAGACACATCCAGATCTCCCGAGATACACTGGAATTATGTTGTCATCTAGAGGAGACACTGATGTTTTTGAAGAGTGATGGTATGAGACGGCTGAAGATTTTGTGTCATTTGAATGCTCATTTATAATCACTCCCAGTCTTTTTTAAAAAATATATATATTTTTTATTGATTTTTTACAGAGAGGTAGGGATAGGGATTGAGAGTTAGAAACATAGATGGGAGAGAAACATTGATCAGCTGCCTCCTGCACACCTCCTACTGGGGATGTGCCCACAACCAAGGTATGTGCCCTTGACCAGAATCGAACTTGGGACCCTTCAGTCCGCAGGCCGACGCTCTATCCACTGAGCCAAACCGGTCAGGGCTCACTTCCAGTCTTGATCATTCCCTGCTACCCTCCAAAGGGTCAGCATCAAGACCATGAATCAATGCAGATGCTTCACCAGGCACTCGCCAAATGCAAATGCAGGACTCAGGTGGGAATTCTGCAGATCACATCCCTCCACTGCAGCCAGGAGAGCTGGGAGTGTCCGCACAGGACCCCAAGAGGAAGCGTGGCTTTCCACCCTGGATGCATTGGCCATGAGGAACAAGAGCCCTTGAGCTTTTCTTCAGTAATTCAGCTCCATCTACTTGTCATTAAAACGAAAAAAGTTTATAATTCAATAAGATGGAGCAGGATTTCTTTCTAACAAAAACCTGCAAAATCAGGGTTGTTAAAAAGTGTCCACGACAGATGTTACTAATACCAGTGAAGAAGTTAAACTGTACAAAAGATTCCTAAGCAGTGGTGCCAATGAGAAAAGTGCAGTCTTTAAGGGCAGACCATCAATATGTCCCATGGTACCTGTCCCCCTGGGTATGAATAAGCAGGTCTAAGATTTATTCTGATGGTGGAAGTTACTTGAGGCTATGATGTGTGTGTGTGCGTGTGTGTGTGTGTGTGGTATCATTTTCAGGAGTTAGTGTCATTCCTTGTTCTTCTCATTCTGATCTCTTTATCCACACCTGTTCTATAGATCCCTGGAAAGGGGGCAGGGGGCAAGGGGCAGGGGTGCTGTATCCATAAGAGAGGGTGTACATTTACAAATTACAACCTGTGCAGTTGTTATAAATTCTATACAAACTGTGTGCTACTGCACATGAGTATCTCTAGTTTGTATACTTACAGACTGGGAATTTCGGATTTGAAACCCGTCCAGGCAGCTCTGACTTCGACAGATAACTGTGATGGAAGCTGTCTCATACAGAAGCCATATGCTCTACAGTAATTTCAGGGCTGACTAGGTGTGGGAGCACTCACTCCTCGAACCCGCATGTACTTCTGAATCCTGCTCACAGCGCCAAGTGTCAGAGAAGTTCCTCCTTTATCCTTTGCTCGCTGCACTAACTGTTGGGAACTCAGGTCCTGCTCCTGCCTCACTGTGCCAGTTGTTGGGTTGGAGCCCCCCTGCCAGGGGCTGGACCTCCTTGGACCCCAGGTGGTAGATGGAGAAGCCATGAGAAGTTGTAGGTGTATAAGAGAATCTTTACTGTAGGAGCTAGTAGCCAAGTAGCCATTGCTAACAAGGAGCCACTGAACAAAACAGTTCTTCACAGCAAAGTCCCATATAGCAGGTAGCCGCGCACCAGCTAGGTAACATAGGTAACAGCACATCTTTCCTACAAAGCAGTAGACTCCTACTTGGAGCTAGTTATACAGAAGCCATCCTTAGAGCCACGGCCTCACCAAGCAGTCCAGCCTTACATAGGAGCAGCCCTCTATAATACAGCCCCACACTGGCTGGCCAGTAAACTTTATACTACTTAGACAAAAGAAGCTTCCTTCCAAATAGTGACCTCAGTCCTTTGGGTTATAGAAGGGCACGCTTGCGCAGTGCATGGAGTGCTGTGTCCTTGCACCTGCATATAGCATCTTAGCTTTGAACATTCTGATTAAGATTCCCATGCTCAGAGTGGCCTTGAACATCCGGCGTACTCTAGACAGAGCCCCACACTAGGAAAGACACGTCTTTTAAAAGCTAAGAATGTAACCATCAATGCCACCTTTACAAAACAAGAGATTGTCAGAAACAATAATATTTAGATGTTTTCCCTTACCATGCATTCATGAGGAAGGTTCTGGGTGTCTAAGAAAAGATACTTAGAATATACTTTAAGAACACAATAGACTCTAGCCCTGGCCAGGTGGCTCAGTTAGTTGGAGCATCATTCCATACACCAGAAGTTTGTGGGTTTGATTCCCGGTTAGGGCAGTTACCTAAATTGCAGGGTTCAACCCCCAGTCGGTGTGTGTGCGGGAGGCGGCCTGTCAGTGTTTCTCTCTCACATAAAATATCTTCTCTCTCTAAAAGTCAACACAAACATATCCGTGAGTGAGGATTAAGAAAAAAAAAAAAAGAATGCAATAGACTTTAATCTCAGAAATGGCAGCATAATCCAGTGTCGTGTAAATAAAGCTTGGCCACCATCTAATGGAGGTAGACAGGGAATAAGTGAGTTCTACATATGGTGTGACAGAGATATGCTCAGCGAGGAGTTCTTGGGAAGGCCACTGAAGAGGGTGTGCCAGGGTCCTGGGTCTTTTTTCTTGACCTTGGCAGCAGCTCTGACTGAGTCCTGGCAATACAGGTGTCCTTCACTTACGATGGGGTTATGTCTTGATAAACACATCATACATTGAGAATATCCTATATAATAAAAGCCTAATATGCTATGTGTCTGGTCGTCCAGTCATCGGTTCAACCAATCAAAACGTAATATGCTAATGATATGCTAAGGGGGCTCAACCGCTCTCTCTGATGAGCACTGACCATCAGGGGGTGTGGGTGGACAAACTTTTTGACTCGAGGGCCACAATGGGTTCTTAAACTGGACCGGAGGGCCGGAACAAAAGCATGGATGGAATGTTTGTGTGAACTAATGTAAATTCAAAGTAAACATCATTACATAGAAGGGTACGGTCTTTTTTTTTTTTTAGTTTTACTCATTTCAAACGGGCCGGATCCAGCCCGCAGGCCGTAGTTTGCCCACGGCTGGGGTAGACAGTCAACCAGTTGCTAAGACATGCACTGACCACCAGGGGGCAGACACTCAACGCAGGAGCTGCCCCCAGTGGTCAGTGTGCTTCCACAGGGGGAGTGCTGCTCAGCCAGAAGCCAGGCTCACGCTGGGGAGTGCAGCGGCAGTGGTGGGAGCCTCTCCTGCCTCTGTGGCAGTCAGGAATCCCCCGAGGGCTCCCAGATTTCGAGAGGGCACAGGCCGGGCTGAGGGATGCCCCCCCTGCTGAGTGCATGAATTTTGTGCACTAGTAGTAAGTTGAAATTGCATTTAATCCACCCAACCCCCTGAACATCATAGCTTAGCCTAGCCTACCTTAAATGTGCTCAGAACACTTACATTAGCCTACAGTGGGAAAAGTCATCTAACACAGCCTATCTATATATATAAAAGTCTAAATGACTGTCAGACTGTCCGGTAGGTATGATGTGCACTGACCACCAGGGGGCAGACGCTCAATGCAGGAGCTGCTGAGCTGCGGTAACTTGGCAGCTGCAGTTCTCAGGTGACACAACCCAGAACCAGAGAGGAGGGAGCCTGATTCCTCGCAGGGTCTTGTAATTCCACCTTCGGCTGTGGGTTATGTTGTTGCTGGGGCACTGTTGCCCCAAATCTGGTTTGCTGCACACTTGCGTTTGCGTTCCACACCCTCTACGACAGCAACTTTGCAGCGTGCCCTCTTGCACTCTTGGACCCCTTGGGGGATGTCAGAGAGTGGATTCCGGCCCTATCCCTGTAGGCCAGGCCGAGGGACCCCATCTGCCGGAGAGACCCTGTTCACTTCACAGATGCCCTTTGAGCTGCAGTGCCACCCCAGCCCCAGGTGCAGCCAGCTAGGGAGGGACCATGGGAAGTTGGCTCCAGGGCTTGTCCGGCCCATCTCGCCCAGTCTGGCTCTGCCGGCCACCTTCTAATTTCCTTTCAATGTGCACCAATCTGTGCACGGGGGCACTAGTTTTATAATAAAGTGTGGAATAGCTCGTGTAATTTATTGAATAATGTACTGAAAGTGAAAAACAGAATGGTTGTACTGGTACTCACCAAAAATGCGCACGATTGAAAGCATACTGCACCTGAAGGATAATAAAAGTAATTACTAACAACTACTGAGGACTGATTACTGTTAGATACTGGGCAACGTACTTGCAGGAGCTAGCTCATTTACTCTTCATATGAATGCCATGAAGTAGGTTCTACTTTTATCTTCTTCTTTTTTCCCCCAGTTTCAATGAATATTTTTTTATTTATTTAACAGATCACCAACTTTGTCTCCCTCCCTCCCTACAACTGGAATTTCACCTGGTTTTCATGCAAGTAGTGAAACAATGACAAAGCTAATCAGAATAAGCTACTCCAAGAAGAAAATTAAGTTAACAGCTTACTTTTTTAACAGACAAAATATAAATATATGCACTGTAGAATGTATAATGGTTTAGTCACTAAGAAATTCAAATGGGCCCTAACTGGTTTGGCTCAGTGGATAGAGCATCGGCCTGCAGACTGAAGGGTCCCAGGTTCGATTCTGGTGAAGGGCGTGTACCTTGGTTGTGGGCACATCCCCAGAGGGGGTGTGCAGGAGGCAGCTGATCGATGTTTCTCTCTCATCGATGTTTCTAGCTCTCTATCCCTGTCCCTTCCTCTCTGTAAAAAATCAATAAAATATATTTAAAAAAAAAAGAAAAAAAAAGAAATTCAAATGGGATCCTGAAGAATGGAAGCAAGTCCAGGGTGCAGTAAAGATGAGCCGAGATGCTGTGCAACCGTTTAAGTGTTTTTGGGCTGCATCTCTTAGCCATTAGCTGAATCTTGACATGGGGGAAGATTTTAGCTAATATCAAGTAGAGATGCGGAAAGCACTAAGTTCACTAAGGGGATGTGCACAGGAACCAAAAGGCAGGAAAAGTATTAAACACTGCTGAGAGCATCCACCCCAGGAAGGACTTTACCTTCCAGGAGCTCTAAACTGGCACCACCCCCAGTGCTCACATGGCTCACTTTATCCTCTGTGTTCCATTTGGCACAGCAAGTAGCAGTGTCTCCACCACCTATGATGGTGATGCAGCCCGTGGAAGTGGCTTTCGCCGCCTCGTTCATGAGGGCTTTGGTCCCTCTGGCAAAAGCTTCCCATTCAAATTCGCCCACAGGTCCATTCCACACAATCTGCTTAGCCCTAGCGACAGCCTCAGCATACTTCTTGCTGCTCTCAGGACCACAGTCCAAGCCCATCCAGCCAACAGGTATGCCAGAAGCCACAGTGGCTTGGCCAGTCTTGGCATTCTCATCGAACTTGTCAGCAGTGACTAAGTCAACCAGCAAGGTAATCTTCACACCATTCTTCTCAGCTTTGGACATCAGGTCTTTGACAATCTTGGCTCCCTCTTCATCAAACAGAGAAGTGCCAATCTCCATGTTGTTGAGCACCTTAAGGAAGGTAAAAGCCATTCCACCACCAATAATCATCTCATTGACTTTGTCCAGCATATTATTAATCAGTTGGATCTTGTCTGCAACTTTAGCTCCGCCCAGGATGGCCAGGAAGGGTCGCTCTGGGCTTTCCGACACCTTGGCAAAGTAGTTCAGCTCCTTCTTCATCAAAAAACCTCCAGCTTTCTGTGGCAGATTGACTCCCACCATAGAGCTGTGGGCTCGGTGCGCAGTGCCAAAAGCATCATTGACACAGACATCCCCTAGATTGGAAAGTGAAGCTCGGAAAGCTTCTACTTTAGCTGGCTCCGCTTTAACCTTGTTCCCAGAAGCATCTTTCCCCTTCCCTTCTTCTTCCACATGAAAGCGAAGGCCCTCCAACAGGATGACAGACCCAGAAGGCTGGGGCAGCACAAGCTTTCTCCACTTCGGGGCCCACGTAATCCTTCAAGAACAAAACATCCTCGCCCAGCAGAGATTTGAGTTCTACAGCAACTGGCTCCAAAGAGTACTTGTCAGTCACGGGGACACCATCGGGCCGACCCAGGTGGCTCATAAGAACAACTGACTTGGCTCCATTGTCCAAGCAGAATTTTATACTTGGGCTGGCAGCCTCGAGTCTCTGATTGTTTGTTATCTGGTTGTTCTTCATAGGAACATTGAAGTCCACTCTCATGAAGACCTGCTTGCCCTTCACATCCAGCTTGTCCAGAGCCAGCTTGTTAGAAAGAGACATCATGGCAATACAGCAGCTCAGAGAGCCCGCAGACCAGTCAGTGACAGAGACAGCAGCAAATGTACTTTTATCTTCTTTTTAAAAAACAATACATTTCTATTGATTTCAGAGAGGAAGGGAGAGGGAGAGAGAGATAGAACCATCAATGATGAGAGAAAATCATTGATCGGCTGCCTCCTGCACACCCTCACTGGGGATTGAGTCCTCAACCCAGGCATGTGCCCTGACTGGGAATTGAATCATGAGCTCCTGGTTCATAGGTCGATGCTCAAACACTGAGCAACATTGGCCGGGCTATCTCCTTTTTATAGTTGTTTAAACTAAGACACAGAGAGGTTAAGCAACTTGCCTAAGGGCTCACAGCCGTCCTATCCTCCAACTCAGCTAGAATGACCAGTCTACACGCAAACCTGATCAATACAAGCTTAAGACTTCTATTGTCTCCCATGCCCCTTATGCAAATAAAATCAGGTTCAAATTCTTAAAATAAAAATCACTTCGGTTTGAGAAATTATCGGGGTCCAAATGAAGGGATGTGACCCTCAATTGTCAGAACACTGGATTAGTAAATTATTAGTAATTTTCTGTGTTAAGTATGCACTTGTGTTCTTTTTAAAAAATTGTTGACACTTTTGCAGATGTCCCCTTTTCTCCCACCTCCACCCAGCCCCTCCTCCCTGCCTTCTGCACTTGGATTCTTTAAAAAGGCTTTCTAATACCTCAATAATTCACACACCTACAAATCCTACACCAGAAAGTCAGCAGAGAAGATAACAATAATGCTCTAAAGTGTCAAAGTAAAAATTTAGATTAAATGTTGCCAAGTAGATCTAACATCTGTTTCCGGGCATTCTTACTATTTTAAACATTATTATTACTCATTCAATGTTCTCTTCCCAGCAAATGCAGCCATTGGATGAAGAATAATTAATACCTTTGCAGTTTCCTATTTTTATTGCCACTACTCTGACCAAATAAAATTAAATTACAGGCCTTCTCATTTCACTTTATGTATTCTTCTCATTTGAAGTACAAATAAATAGTATATTATCTCACCAGTGGTAACAGCACATGGCCTAAATACAACTGTATATTTTGTACCTGAAATGTGATTCTGATCAACCTTTAAGGTTAAGATTTTACTTGGCAAACTGTCTTAAAGAATTTTAAAAAATTTTTTAAAGGGGAAAAATAAGTGAATAAAATTCTTGCTGATTGTGCAACTAATATATGAATGAAAGCAATGTGAGCTCTCATAGGAAAATGGTGTTAATCTTGAACAAATTACTTGGTGAATTATTAGATGCTACTGGGAACACCTCCCTCCCGCCCCACCCCCACCTCTACCCCGCATTTGTATTATCAGCAAGTTTTGAATTGATTATCTTGGGGAACCTTAACCACAGTAAAATGTTCTGGACAGGGGTATTAGTAAAAATCTCTTTATTAATTAAAAAAGGAAAAAAATAATTATATTCTCTGCCAGGCCCCTTAAATCATTTCCTACTTGCAAATGCTTGTAGCTGCTTGAGACTTGCTCAGATCCTTACATGAAGTGGTTGAAGAGAAACAAGTGTGAGCTTGCAGTCAACGTTTAAGAGTGTGGCTGCTGGGAGGGTTGGGCCAAGCTGGGCTTGAAGATCTAAGCTACTTTGTGGAGAGAATCTGCTCACACACCCCCTTCCCTACCACCTGGTTATTGTTTACACGCAGGGGTGGGGAACCCTTTCTCTGCCAAGGGCTATCTGGATATTTATAACATTATTCGAGGGCCATGCAAAATTATCAACTTAAAAATTAGCCTGCTATATTAGGTCAACCATTTAACTAACTCACTCCTAGTGCCTTGGCAGGGCTGGACCAAATGATTCCTCTGGCCTTAGAGGGCCCTCAGGCCGGACTGTCCCCACCCCTGGTTACAGTGAGAAGACTAACCCCTATTTCTGAAAAAACTACTGTTTGAAATTCTCTGCTATTAGATGATCCCTTATTCTGTGAGTCAACTCTGTTATTTTTAGATAGCCCCTTACTCTGTAAATTAACTGCTTTCTAGCTGCTTGAATAATAGGGAAGATAAACTTGGCTGTCTGACCTTGTAGGCTAGTCATCTGATGTAAGGTCCGGAAAAACCCTTATTTGGGAAACAAAGGGGTTGGAAAGATGTAAATAAGGAAAGCTTCCTCCATGTTTTTGCCCAGAAATTTGGGAGACATCTCCCTCTGGGCCCGCTGTTGAATACATGGTGTAACTCCATTTTTCTGGGCATTTGCTTGGCTTTTCTCCCGTCTTCTGTAAGCGTCATTTCTTCCATAACATCACAGGACCTTTCCAGCATCCTCAGGCCCCTCACTGAGTAGGAGTTGGTGGGCAGGATGACGGAGACCCTGTGTAAGGCATTAACTTGTGAGGCCGAATGCTTTATTAAGGTGGCTGTCCTGTGGACTATGGCATGTTTAGAAGCATCCCTGTGCTCTCTCAATAGGTGCCCGTAGCATCCATGCCCCCAGCTGTGAAAACCAACTGTGTCCAGACATCAAAAATCCGCCCCCCGTCCCCCACCCATTCACTGTGCTAAGGTAGTCAGCTGGAAGAGTGAGTGTGCAGGCCACCTTTGAGGGTGGATGTCAGATTTAGCAAATAAAACTCTTTTTTAGTCTACATATGTCCCAAATATTACATGGACCAAACTGGCCATCTTCTATTTTATCTGGAAATGCTAACCAGCTACAATGGCTGTTGGGGAAAGGTTGAGACTTGGGGAGAAAAATTAACCCTCATATAGAGCCAAAGCAGCCATTGATTCAGGAACAATCCAGGGATCAGAGGTAATTTCCAGAAGATAGTTTACTTCTGATCAGGCTCTGAGCTCCGTATTCAGACTGAACGCAATTAAATGTGTGTGAAGGAAGTGGATGTGACATAAGACGTGGTTCCCCTTTTCAGTAGTTTGGAAAGATAATCCAATTGTATCATTTTATAAAAACACTACTGCTAAAATATTTTCTTATATTGCTTTGCTTTTTACTAACTTGTGCACAGAAGTGAAGTGGCTTCACTGATTTTTATTCTCTGAGTTCAGACTTTTAAAATCACAGTTCCGAGGAGAAACCAAGATGGCAGCATAGGTAAACACTGGAGATTGCTGCCTCACACAACCACTTCAAAAATACAACTAAAAGACAGAACGGTATTCACCCAGAACCACAGGAAGGCTGGCTGAGGGGAAATTCTACAACTAGAAGGAAAGAGAAAAGCATACCGAGACTCAGAGGAGGCGCAGTGCGGAAGTAAAATACAAAGGTGCGGAGGTGCGCGAGGAGCGGGCTGGCGGCTGAGGGTGCGGTTGTCTGTTTCAATCGGGAGGGAGTCTCAGGCTCTGGGCTCCAGTTCTGGGAGAGTCTCTGGGGACCCAGACTCAAACGGGAGAAGCGGGACTGTCTGGCAACGGTCAGAACTCGAGGGCAGCTTTCTCTCCGAGGTTTGTAGCGGTTGCTGGGACACTGAGAGGCAGAGCCTCTGGGGACGGGACTGAGAGCAGCCATAACTGCTCCCTCGGCCCGCCCGCCCTGTTGATCCCCTGGGACCTGCCCTGCCCAAGCCTTGCACAGAGGCATTTTCGGGATAGCCTCAGGCAAAGGCTAGATTAGCACCTCCCTAGAGGACAGAAGTTCTCCCACTGCAGACACAGCTGATTCTCACAGCCAGTTGGCCTGGAGGTCAAATCCCCCCCAGTGTTACCTACAACAATCAAGGCTTAACTACAACAAGACGGCGCACAAAGACCACTAGGAGGTGCACCAAGAAAGCATAAAAAATGTCAAGACAAAGAGACAGGACACAAATGACAGAAATGGAGGAAAGCAGAATGCTGGATATAGAGTTCAAAACCACACTTTTAAGGTCTCTCAAGAACTGTCTAGAAGCCGCCAATAAATTTAGTAAGGCCCTTGAAAAGACTGGTGAGACAGCAGATAAATATAGTGAGACCCTCAAGAAAGGGAATGGACTGACTATTCTTGGGGGGGAAAGGGGTGTGGGGGATGCGGGAAGAGACTGGACAAAAATCATGCACCTATGGAGGAGGACAGTGGGTGGGGAGTGAGGGCGGAGGGTGGGGCGGGAACTGGGAGGAGGGGAGTCATGGGGGAAAAAAGAGGAACAAATGTAATAATCTGAACAATAAAGATTTAATTAAAAAATAATAAAATCGCAGTTCCTGGAAAATAGTTTTGAGTGTCTTGTTATTTTCAAAGTGAAAATAAGACATGCTTTAAGTGTTTATGGTAAAAAGAAAAAAAGGAAAGCAACCGAAGTATGTGCAACGTGAACAGTGAAGCCCCTTCCCCGTTGTCTTTGATCTTCTAGCCCCATTTCCTGAAGTATTCACCACCTACAATTTCTAATGAATTATTCTGTATCCATAAACTTTCTACATATAAGCAAGTAAGCACATCCTCATGTCCTTCCGTGGTGGGCAGCCCCTGAGATGTCTCCCAGTGAACCCGCAGTCCTGGCTGATGTTCGTGCCCTATGTCATCCCCACCCCTTCGTTCTGTCCAAGAGGATACAGCGAAGTCGCAGGGCTGGCACTTCCATGATTAAATTACAAAACATGCCCACCTTGCTAGCAGACTCCATGCCTTCTCAGCGTTCATGCTTGGATGAAGCGAGCTGCCATGGTGGGAGGTCCCATGGCAAGGAACCGAATTCTGCCAACAACCGCATGAGCCTAGAAGTGGATTCTTTGCTGGCCGTGCCTTCAGATGTGAGCTCAGCCCTGGATGACACCTTGACCGCAGCCTCAGGCCAGACCCTGAACAGAGGACCCAGCGGAGGAATGCCCAGATGCCTGACCACACACTGTGATGATAATGGGTGTTGCTTTAAGCCGCTAAGAGTTGTGATAGTTTGTTACATAGCAAGAGATAACGAATACACTGTCCTTTTCACAAATGGAACCATGCCCAATATGCTCTTTTGTTTATACATGTATCAAATTTCTTAGCTACAAGGGTAGATCAAAAAGGAGAAACACCAGACCAGTATGAGGGAGTAAAGTTGGTGGTTTCTCAATCACTGAGTATTGCAGATCAGGAACACAGCAGTGCCCTTGTTTAACTGACTTTTTATATGCAACAATACAGTTACACCTAACATTTAAGAATAAGTGCAAAAAGGCAATTACAACTAGCGAAGGGCCCAAAGCTAGACCTTCAGCACGGAGTCAGAAATCTCGGGATGGTCAACATCTTTGTGAGTTTTGCTCTTGGTGGGTTACTTGGTATTCTTGTGGTCCCATCATTCCAGGGGCTAGCATTTGAGGTCATGCATCTGAGCAAAACGAAACACCATGACTATCTAGCTATCATTAACGTTTAGCTATGGAATAGTACTATGTCAGTAACTCCTTATTGACATCTTTACTATAGGTCTTTTGATATAATGCTCTCAAGGTTTTTAAGAGCGCTTGTATGGTGCTTCTCAAATGCCCATGGTCACAGTTTCCCTGGCAAAATGTCAGAACAGCAAGAATTGAGCCTTCTGAATTGAGGTTAAGCCTACCCGAACTCTACCTTTTGCTGGTACTGTAAAGCCTTAATTACACAGAGAGAAAAACCAAGCCTTCCAGAATGTAACAGCTAAATCCATTCTTTTCCCACATATTAACCTGTCCCGCAGATCGGCAAGGTGTTTCTAAAACGTACTGGCTGCCTGCCACCTACTCTCCTCAAATGCAGTTACAGAAAACTCTCAATTTTGCAGACCTCAATTTAACGGACTTTGGATTTAATGGACAAAATTTCTGGCCCATATGTCATTTGTGAGAATTGAGACCCTGTTAATTTTAAAATGCTTTTAAGCAAGATTTGCTTATAATTAAATCAACAGGGATTTTTTTTGTTATTAATTCACTGTTTTTAACAAATTTTAGCAAATAAGCCATATGTTGGGAAAAAAAACCACTGCAATAATTTCACTGACATAAATAAGTATTACACATCTACAACTATAGTCTACATATTAAAATCCAGAGTCACCGTTTGTAAACAATGTTCGGGGAATGATTAGCACGTGGTCACACCGCCTGGCGCGAGGTGATTGGTCCTGTTGTCCATGGCGTGACTTTCTGCAGCAGGTCTAATGCCTGTGGCTGACATTCCACATGCCCTAAGCCACACCCCAGCCATGCACATTTCTTTGCTCTCGGTGACTGGTGTATGCGCACATTTATTAGACCTATTTAGCATAAATTTAAAATTATAGTAATACACAGAGAAAACTTTTTTGTGAAATTAAACTTTTCATACATACTTAATTACACAAACATGCCTACAAAAGTAAAAACAGGTAAACTAATTTGTCAATTTTTTAACATATGCATGTGGAAAACCTACTTTATTATAAAATGTACTTTTGGCTTTAAGGGACACCCCTTGCCCGAATTAGTCCATTATATCAAGTTTTTACTGTATTCTCCACTTTATATAATAGATGCATGTCAGCCATGTTGGCCATAAAGTAATCCCTATATAGAAATCATTGATTTTTATGATCAAATCATAAAAGTGCTCCCAGGAAAAGGTTCTTCAATAGGGCATATTGTACTCTTTTTCTTTTTGTTAATCCTCACCTGAGGATATTTTTTTCCATTGCTTTTCACAGAGAGTGGATGGGAGGGAAAGAGAGAGAGAGAAAAACATCAATGTGAGAGAGACACATTGACTGGCACACACCCCGACCGGGGTGGTGGGGAGCAAACCAGCAACCTAGTTATGTGTCCTTGACCGAGAATCAAACCTGAGACCCTTTGATTTTCGGGCTGACACTGTAACCACTGAACCACACCAGCCATATATCCTTTAAATTCTCATTCAAGGATATATTTTTTATTGATTTTTTAGAGACAGGGGAAGGCAGAGAGAGAGAGGGAGAGAGAGAAACATAGATTCAAGAGCGAAACATCAATTGGTTGCCTCCCATACGCAGCCAGACTGGTCATCAAATCTGAAACCTTTTGGAGAGACACCTGGCCAGGGCAGGCAAGTTGTACTTTTTGATGGCTAATTTTTACTTACCAAGATCCACCAGTGTTTTTAATACTCACAAACATAAGATTTCCACCTAACAGTAGACACCTTGCTCAACCCCCCACCACAGGAATGTCTTTTAGGCCTAGATAGAGAGTATCTAGAAGAGGGGTCGATAAAATTTTTCTATAAAAGGTTAGACAATAAATATTTTAGGTTTAGGGGCCCATACGATCGATCTCTGTTGAAAGTAAAGATGCTCTTTGACTTATGGCGGGGTTATGGCCCAATAAAGCCACTCTAAGTTGAAAACCCTAAGTCGAAAAAGCATTTAATACACCTAACTTACTGCACTTCCTACCTCAGCCCAACCTATCTTAACTGTCCAGAACACTTATATTAGCCTACAGTTGGGCAATTATCTTGAGTTTCATCTCAGGACTAATTGCCTTCCTCTTCTCACCGGAAGCAGGACACAGATGGGCATTTTATAGACATGATGGGATGTGAAAACACAAAATACAATATTGGAAAATTGTATTTGGCAGCACAGTACACTGTAGAATATTGTGTGTGTTTTTTTTTTATCCTGGTGATTGTGTGGCTGACTGGGAGCTGTGGTTACACAATCATGAGAGAGTATAGGACTGCATGCCTCTAGCCCAGGAAAAGATCAAAATTCAAAGTACGTTTCCTACTGCGTGTGTATCACTGTTGCGCCACCGTAGAGTAGAAAATTTATAAATTGAACCATTGTAAATCAGGACCATCTATATTCAACTCTCTGGTTGTAGTGCAAAAGTAGTTCTAGACTATAGGAACACCAAGGGGTGTGATTGTGTTCCATTAAAAGTTCATGGACACATAATTTGAATTTCATATAATTTCCACATAGCATGTAATATTCTTCTTCTTTTTATTTTTCAACCATTAACAATTTTAAAAATCATTGTATGGCTTGCCAGTCATATAAAAACAGGTGGTAGCCAGATTTAGTCCATGAGATAGGTAGTTTTCCAACCCTAATCTATTTTTTTAAATACATTTTTATTGATTTCAGAGAGGAAGGGAGAGGGAGAGAGAGATAGAAACATCAATGATGAGAGAGAATCATTGATTGGCTGCCTCCTGCACGTTCCCTACTGGGGATTGAGCCCACAACCCGGGCATGTGCCCTTGTCCGGAATTGAACCCGGGAACCTTTTACTGAGCCAAACCAGTTAGGGCACCAACCCCTAATCTAAATGGTACATTTTAGCCGAAACCGGTTTGGCTCAGTGGATAGAGCGTCAGCCTGCGGACTGAAAGGTCCCAGGTTCGATTCCGGTCAAGGGCATGTGCCTGGGTTGCGGGCACGTCCCCAGTGGGGGATGTGCAGGAGGCAGCTGATCGATGTTTCTCTCTCATCGATGTTTCTAACTCTCTATCTCTCTCCCTTCCTCTCTGTAAAAAATCAATAAAATATATTTAAAAAAATAAATAAATAAAAAAAATAAATGGTACATTTTATTCTCTCAGCTCCTCAAACTCAGTCTTCTGGGTCTGGATATTTTCAATGCCTGTGAGAATTGGATTACACGATTTCATATTTTCAGAAGGTGCAAATATCTAAAAGATCATATGTATCCATTCATTTATATAAACTTTAAAAATCCCATGTGTCAACCTTTGTTGTGTTTTTTTTTTTTACTGGTAACTTTAGTACATTTACAATAATTGTCATTATTTACATATTTGGACCTGTTCCTACTCTCATTCCAGTTTATCTCAATTTTTCTGTTTCCTTTTAATCCTCTTACTTGAAAAATTGATATCTAATTTCTCATGTCACAGTATAAGAATTTAGCACACTCTCATTCCTTGGCCTTCTCCTATCCCATGATGTTGGTAAATTTTCATTCTTTTTAAAAAATATATTTTTATTGATTTTTAGAGAGAGAGGAAGGGAGAGGGACAGAGAGACAGAAACATCGATGAGAGAGGAAGTTATTGATTGTCTGCCTCCTGCACCGCCCCACCCTGGCATGTGCCCTGACTGGGAATCAAAACCATGACCTCCTGGTTCCTGGGTCAATGCTCAACTGCTGAGCCACACCTGCAGGGCTAATCTGTCTTGAATGTATTTTCTTTTGTAATCTAGTCTTAGAGATTTCTCAAGGACAGTAATAATGTTTTCAAGGAATTTTAGCACTTTACCTCATATTTCTGTTGCACCTTTTTCTGTGTTGTTGTTTTTTTAACTCTTATTTAAATACTTCATCCCAAATAAGTTTGCATAGGTGTGTTTTAAAACTACTGAGGCCTTGTATGTCTTAAGAATATTTTTATCATGCCCTTGTATTTGAAAGCAGTTTTGACTGGATCTAAGATTCTAAGTTTTAAGTTATTTTCCTTGAATATTTTGAATATACTATTCCATTATCCTTAACTTTTTTTAGCTTGCAGTTTCACCGTTGAAACATTTGTTTTAAGGTCCTGGTTTTGATCTTTTAAAATTATTATTATGAAATATAGTTTATATACATTTTTTAATGTACAATTCAGAGATGCGCCCGGCTTCGCCACGGCCTCTGGGGTCTGAGGCTCGCCAGCCCCTCCCCCAGGATACATTGCGGCTGGCCAGCCCCTGTGCCTACGACCATGTGCAACCAAAGGCAGCGATTGAAAATGCAACAGGGCTCGGTGGGATGTGCTACTCGGGCGCTGGAGACATAGAACATAGAGAAGGACATTCAGGCCCATATGAAGGATTTGACAGGAAGTACAACCCCCTCTGGCACTGCATCCTGGGGAAGAGCTTTGGTAGTTACGTGACACATGAAACCAAGCACTTCATTCGCTTCTACCTGGGCCAAGTGGCCACTCTCTGCTCAAATCTGGTTAAAAGCATGGCCTGGGCCTCACACCTTGTGACCCATCCAAAGACAAGTACCGCAGCCTGAATCCCAAGGGCCAGAGACTGAGCTCCTCAGCCTTGCCTAAAGGAGCACCTTCATCTTGAACCTTCACTGCGTTGTTTCATGCAGCGCAATCTCTGTCCTCATTTGTTGTGGTGATAAAACCAACTAGCAAAACAGCTTACGTTTGTATTTTCTTTTTTAAAAAAAATACATTTTATTGATTTTTTACAGAGAGGAAGGGAGAGGAATAGAGAGTTAGAAACATCGATCAGCTGCCTCCTACACACCCCCTACTGGGGATGTGCCTGCAACCAAGGTACATGCCCTTGACCAGAATCAAACCTGGGACCCTTCCGTCCACAGGCTGACGCTCTATCCACTGGGCCAACCTGGTTAGGGCTATATTTATTTTCTATCCCATACCTCTCTGCCCCATGTTTTTTCTCCTCAAAATCCATTTCTTTCCAGCCTAGCCCGTGTGTGGCTCAGTTGGTTGGAGCAATCATCCTGTGTGCCAAAAGGTGGTGGATTGGATTCCCAGTCAGGGCGCACACCTAGGTTGTGGGTTCGATCCCTGGGACGGGAGGCAACAGATCGATCTCTCTCTCTCTCTCTCTTCCCCCCTCTCTAAAAAAAAAAAATCAGTAAAAACATATCCTCGGGTGAGGATAAAAAAAATAATCCATATCTTAAAAAAAAATCTGTTGTTTTTTTTGGGGGGGGAGGAATGCAATTCAGTGGTCTCTAGTATAGTCACAAAGTTGTGCAACCATCACCACTATCTAATTCCAGAACATTTTCATCATGCAAAACAGAAAGCCTGCACTCACTACAGCCACTCCCTGTTTCCGCCAGTCTCCAGCAACCACTAATCTAATTTCTGTCTCTGGATTTGCTTATTCTGGAAAGTTCATACCAACAGAGAAAACCATGCTTACTCTTCACCCCGTTATACACCCCTCAGGTCAGGTCTTTACCTCTCTTCCTCTTATCGGTTGAATTGTATCTCCAAAAGCTCAGTCTCCGTCCTAACCCCTAGTTGCCTCAGAATGTTACCTTATTTGGAAATAGGGTCTTTGCAGATTTAACCCAATTACGAGGAGGTCATGAGGGTGGGCCCTCATCCAATAGGACTGGTGTCCTTATGAAAAGGGGAAACTTGGGCATAGTTGGACAGCCCAGAGGGAGGACGGCCATGTGACTGGCGTCTACAAGCCAAGAAACACCGAAGATTCCCAGCAAACAGAAGTTGGAAGGAGCAAACAAGGACTCTTTCTAGAGCCTTCAGAGGAAGCGTGGATTTCTGGCTTCCAGAATTGTGAGACAACACGTTTCTGCTGGTTAAGCCACTCACTCTGTTACAGCAGCCACGGGACATGAGTGTACTCCCCCAGGGAGAAGCAGCCTTGGGAGGGACGCTTCTCAGATTGTCCTCCAGCCGGGGCCTGAGAGGAGGGGCAGGGAAGCCACTGTGCAGACTCCTGGGCTCACCTGCTCCATCGTGTCTCACAAGCTTCCATGACCTCCTGATACTATCTGAGGTCGTAACCCTCGGGTGCAGGGAGCAGGCAGGCAGCGATGGGGAGAAGCCGAAGCAGAACTCATAGCTCTCCTGTTTTTGTTTTTTTTTTTGGTTAATCCTCACCCAAGGATATGTTTTTCCCCCATTGAATTTTAGAGAGAGTAGAAGGGAGGGGGAGAGAGAGAGAGAAATATTGATGTGAGAGAGACACATTGATTGGTTTCCTCCCAAGACTGGAGCTGCAACTGAGGTACATGCCCTTGACGGGAACCAAACATGTGTGACCCTTCAGTCTGCAGGCAGACGCTCTAACCACTGAGCAACCAACTAGGAGCTCCCCATGGGGCTGCTCCTGTCTCCTGTCACCCAGGGCTGCTCATAGGTTATTCCTTTTCGTCTGTCCTGCCCCTCCGGGGCTGAGGGAGCTGCTGTTATGCTAATTCTGCATCTTGATCAGAGCACCCCCTCCCCATATTTAAAAAAACCACACCATTTATTGGACACTTCCTCTATACCAGGTTCTGTGCCAGGCACTGGATATAAATGAGGCAAAAATACAAAAGATGCCCACCGCCTGGAGAGGGAGCCGGGAACACATTTCAAGGATAGAAAGTGGATAGGTCAGCCCGGCAGAGTGGCTCAGGGGTTGAGCATCGACCTATGAACCAGGAGGTCACAGTTCGATTCCCAGTCAGGGCACATGTCCGGATTGCAGGCTCCATCCCCAGTATGGGGTGTGCAGGAGGCAGCCAATCAATGATTCTCTCTCATCATTGATGTTTCTATCTCCTTCTCCCTCTCCCTTCATCTCTGAAATCAATAAAAAGTATTTTTTAAAAAGAATTTTATAAGGAAAAAAAAAAAGAAAGAAAGTGGATTGGTCACTCTGCACCTCAGGCTCTTTGGATTAAACCCCTTCCTGCTCCAGCCTTCCTCCCCGCAGCGGGCCATGCCCGCCCCCTGGCTCCCTGCAGCTAGCCTCTTGGCCTTTCCTCAGTCCCTTGAACATATGCTGAGTAATGGAAGTAAGAGAAAGGATTATTTTCATTTCATAGGTGAACTGAAGCCCAGAGCGGTTAGACAATGCCCTTCAAATCACTCATCTGGGTGATATTGAAGAGGGACTGAAACTCAGGTCGCCTGCACGGCAGAAATGGTTGATTGACACCCTCCCCTGCCCCGTATCATTCTCCCCTTCTTTGATTACAGAAGCTTGAGTTTTAGCTGGTTACTCTGCCTCCTGCTTCCCTAAACCCTGGATAATGAGACACAAATTAAAGTTCTCCGGGAAGTCTCCTGCAAAGGAAGGAGGCATGCCCTTCTCCCCCACTTCCGCCTTCCCATTACCAGGAACTCCAACAGCACAGCTTATACCACGCGATGGGGCCACACTCGAGGGTGGCAGAGCAATGAGCTGGGGAAAGTCTGGACTTGTAGGTGAGAAAGCAACAAACTCCTACTCTTTAAAGCCTCTGTTATTATTATTTTTTACTATTACTTGCACTCAGGGTCAACTGCATGTGTGTGAACTTGTGGCCTAGGGTTCTCCACTTAGAAGGTTCCCGCCTTTGCTTTACTTACTGCTGTGGCCAATCTGAAATCCTTAATAATATTGGAACAGGGGGCTCTGTGTTTTTACTTTGAATTGGGCCCTGGAAATTGCGTAGCTGGCTCTGTTTGCAGCTGAACCTAATCCTAAATGCTATAGTTAACTCTGAAGCCCATACTTTTTCTACCTCCTGGTCAGCCATTTCCTGAGTTACCCAGTTCTAAGACCAACCCCTTGCGTCTGAAATGTAGGGGACTTCAATGGCCTCTTAGGGTCCACTGGCCTTTCTGTTAGAAGGACCCCAGGTTTCCTTTGAAGGCATGGGTTTGGGAGGCATGATCCAACTCCAGCTTCAAGGCTGGGCATCTGAAGTCGGCCCAAGACAATCAAGGCTTCTCATTCCCTGGTCATAGGGATTGATTGAGGCTGGGGACAGTCAGATCCATAACTTTGGTTTCATCTGTAGGGAAAGGAGAAGCTAAGACTTAAGGATACTGTTCAAGCCCCTGAGTTGAGTTTTGCCTCAGACACCCCCACACGTTGTAGTTACCCAGTAACATTTATCACCACCATCACCCTCTTTTTCTATAAAGCCAGTTGAATTGTATTTTCTGTTACTTGCAATGGCTTAAGGCCTAATTAATTCATAAAATGTTCTCAAACACAGGGAAACCTTCATAATAATATCTTAATGAAAATTAAGATGAACCGGACTATTATTGTTGCAGGATTCTGATGTTTCGTTTTGTTTTCTGAGCCACTTTAACACAGTAAGCGTATTTGGGGAAATGATCGAGATGCCTCCTGGGGCCTGGGCAGCTAAGAGTCCTCTTCATGCCTCCATATCACAGTGTCATAAAGAATCTGTTTAGCTATAGTACACTTTTAGGTCTTTAAGAAGTATACTCAGCCCTAACCGGTTTGGCTCAGTGGATAGAGCATCAGCCTGCGGACTCAAGGGTCACAGGTTCGATTCCGGTCAAGGGCATGTACCTTGGTTGCAGGCACATAAGTAGGGGGCGTGCAAGAGGCAGCTGATTGATGTTTCTCTCTCATCAATGTTTCTAACTCTCTATCCCTCTCCCCTCCTCTCTGTAAAAAAATCAATAAAATATATTTTTTTTTAAAAAGAAGTATACTCATAGGTACACTGAAAAGAGAAATACTATAAACAGCATACAATTTTCTATACATTTTATTAAACAACTATTTTTTGCTATCATTGGGAGAATAGAAAAGTGGAAAATACTACAATTTTCTTGAAAATGTTTAACCTCAAGTTGTCTAATTCATAGAGCTGGTATGATTCAATCTTTTTTGTATGTGTGATAAAATTTACCATTTAAACCATTTTAAGTGTACATTTCGGTGAAATTATACGTTCACAGTGTTTCTAAACATCACCACTATTTCCAGAACCTTTTCGGCATCCTAAACAGAATTTAATCTGTTATACTCCAATATATAAAAATTACAACAAAGAACACTGGTACAAAGATTAATTTTCACCCAGTTGGGAAACTTCTAATCTTAATAAATTGTCTCCTTCTAAAATGCCACAATAGCAAACATATATTCATGCCAGAACTCTGGAAGCATTCACATAAGTAGGCAAAGAATTTTCAGATGTTAATGGCTTAAGATGAGTCCTAGAACTAGAATCTGAATCTATCATTTCTAATTTCTTACTCCTTACAACGTATTATTGTCTTGCCCAATGGGTTACTAAATTAAAAATTGTATTAAAACTTATAAATGCAAGATATACCCTGTATCAATATTGCCTACCATAAAATAAATATTTAAAAGTGAATCTGTATGGAATCACTGTTGTAAATTTTAACATCTTTTCTCTATCTTTATAGTCCAAAGAACATTATTTTTTCAAAATGTTCTCAAGTTTTTCCCCACTTACAAATCTAAAGAGACTAATGTAATAAACATATCTCCTGGCAAATATTAATGAAAAGATAGGACATAAAAAGTCTTCTTTTCTATTAATCCATGGCTTAAAGCCTTTAAAATAACTTGATCAGTGACTGGTATTGTGTTAAATGGTGACCACAAAACAGTCTGTTAGTTTCCTGGCATGCCATTTTTCAACAGTGTGCTGTAATTATAATGGGCTTTATTGACATAATAAATACGAGGGCACAGGTGGTATCCATTTCAAGATGTTTAATTGAAGAAATGAAAGATCTTGTAATATGGAGTTGACATGGAGAATTTGTCAAGCCACAATAAAATTTTTCAATAGCTGTGACCTTGGGGTCATTAAATGACTGATCAAGAGGAAAAAATTTTTATGATATAGAAGTGACTACATGGACTTTTTATTCTTAGTTATAATGCCAAGGGTGAGAGGGAACAGCTTCCCACCGCCACCTTGTCTAAAGATGAGCGGGGAAATCTATACAAATGCTGTCTGAAATCATAAGTTATCATTAAATAATAAAACATGGCCTACATTTATTTTTAAGAATACTGAAAAAAGAAGTACAGGCTCCTGGAATTTTACTATACAGCCATGTCAGCATGCATAAACACTAAAACATGGGGGGAAAAAATCAGTGATTTTTTTCAAAACAGTATCTGAGGCTATGTTACAGAAAATTCTCACACAAATCAAGATGTAAATATAAAAATAATATTTAATTAGGGCAAAGCATAAAAAGTTGTGCAAATTCCAAGGATCTTCTAAAAGCTAAGCTGATATGGCTGGCCCTGGCTGGGGTGTTTCAGTGGTTAGAACATTGGTCCGCTCACTGAAGGGTCTCAGGTTCGATTCCCTTCCTCTCTTTCTTTTATTATTTTATTTATTTATTTAATATATTTTATTGATTTTTTACAGAGAGGACAGGAGAGGGATAGTTAGAAACATCGATGAGAGAGAAACATCGGTCAGCTGCCTCCTGCACACTCCCTACTGGGTATGTGCCCGCAACCAAGGCATATGCCCTTGACCGGAATCGAATCTGGGACCCTTGAGTCCGCAGGCCGATGCTCTATCCATTGAGCCAAACCGGTTAGGGTCTCTCTTTCTTTTTTTTTTTTAAAAAAAAAAACAAATTAAAAAAAACCCCAACAAAACATTTTTATTGATTTCAGAGAGGAAGGAAGAGGGAGAGAGAGATAAAAACGTCAACGATGGGAGAGACTCATTGACTGGCTGTCTCCTACACACCCCCTATTGGGGATTGGGCTGCAACCCAGGCATGTGCCCTTGAGCGGAATCAAACCCAGGACCCTTCAGTCCTCAGGCCAATGCTCTATCCACTGAGCCAAACCAACCAGGGCCCTTTCTCTCTTTCTAAAATCAATAAACATATCTTTGGGTGAGAATAAAAAACAAAAGGTAAAAAAACAACAACAAAAAAACTTTATAGTTGACTCTGGTTTTAATAATTGAGACCAAAAAATGATATGAAAAGTTTAAGAGAACCAACACAAGGGAAAGGATTTCCTGCTTGATAACCTTGGGTGTCTCCTCCATGGAACTGGTGACACCCGTAGAGCACTACTAAGGCTGCAGGGCCCTCTGTGGCTGTTTCCATCTGAGCTCTAAGAAGGAAGGTGAAAGAATAAGTTGATACTCCCTGGAAACTTGTGACAATTGTCTGCTTTTTTTTGTGTAATAGAATTTATAGCTAATTTAGGGGGAAATTGAGTTGAAAAGGAGAATAGTAGAGCCATTCAACCTGTTTTTATAACTTGCCTAGGCAAAGATACTATAAAGCAGGAATACCAAGTTAACAGTATTATGCCACCCATTTAGAAATGGTTATCAACGGAATGTGGCCTTTTGTACTTTCCCAACCATTATTTCACAGGGATGGCTGTAATATTATTCTTACAAGTTTAAAAATTGGGGAAGTCATGTTTATTGACATTTTACATGTCATCTGAAGGTCTAGAGAAGTTGAGTAACTCGTCTAAGATCATACAGCAAATTAAAGTCCAAAACTAGCAACAAGCCCTATAATACAAATCTGCTGATCTCCCCATCATGGTGCACAGCAGCTTCTCTGCACCCTAAATGAATAGAATACCCTCTCCTCCTTTTTTTGCAGCTTTGACACATATTAGAGGTTGATATTATTCATGATTATGAAATGATTCACTTAGCAAACACCAGCTACGTGCAAGGCACTGCATTAGCAGTGGGAGGATTCTGCGGGGAACAAGCTTTCAAAGAGCTTCAGTCTAGAAGAGACCAACATATACACAAGTAAATCTACTGCATTTTCTCACAGGGCCTGCACCTTTGCATTCATCTCTGTCCCCCTGGATCTGTCCAAACCTTTTATTCGACAGACAGGGAAAATGAAGCTCAGGGAGCGTCGTTTGACTGACACAGCTAATTAGTGGCAAAGCTGAGACGCTGAGCAGATAGCCCGACTTTCAGTTTCTACAAGTCATGCTAGCTTTTCCTAAATCCCATTTATTTTATCATTTTAGACAACTGTGTGATAAAATTGCTAAGATTAGAGAACTCTGTGTACTGAAACTAAGCATATTGGAAAATACTATTGTCTGTTTAGGGTTTCTCCTGCTTCCTTTAATGTACACCAAATATGAAAACCATACAGATAGGCTATCATGCTCTCAGCAAATTCCTAAACATGTCAATAAACTTAACAAAGGACAAAGCTTGGGATTTGAACCCAGGGGGAGGAAAGTGCAGTGCTATAGGGAAAAGTGTGTTTTTCTCAAGCATCCATATTTTTAATGGACTTTAAGATAATCAGTGTTGGACTCTAAAATAATCAATATGAGTAGTAGTTATTCAAAATGCTATAGTGGCTTCAGGTGTCAAGGTACCTCTTAAAAATGTTTTCTAGGAGTAATAATGAAGTGATGAGCATCAATCTCACAGACAATGGAGAAGAACATAGAAAAAAATACATTGTCACAGTATCGGTCATTGTTACATAGCTTTGAAAATATGTGTATATTTGCAGTGTGGGAAATTCATTTCTATACATAAATTTGTTAGGTATATACTAGGTGTACCAGTTAATAATGCAGATTTTTTTCAATAGATGGAGTTATACATATGGTATGCGATTTGATATGTATGCTATTTTGGTGTATTGACAGCAAGCTTCAAAACTTCATATGTCAAATTTGCTGAAGGTGTTAACATCATAGATATTTTTACACTTAAAAATGTCAAATTTCATGCCATAAAAAGAGCATTTGTAGGAAGTTTTAATTCATTACTTTGTTTTGAAGAAAAAGTTATCATATACTTCGGGAAGCTTATAGTGAACATGCTCTATCTCAAGATACTGGTGAGCACTGGTTTAAATGCTTTAACAGGCCCTAATCGGTTTGGCTCAGCGGATAGAGCGTCAGCCTGCGGACTCAAGGGCAGGTTCGATTCTGGTCAAGGGCATGTACCTTGGTTGTGGGCACATACCCAGTGGGGGAGTGTGCAGGAGGCAGCTGATCAATGTTTCTCTGTCACTGATGTTTCTAACTCTCTATCCCTCTCCCTTCCTCTCTGAAAGAAAACAATAAAATATTTAAAAAAAATAAAGAAATGCTTTAACAGTGATGATTTCGATGTGAAAGACAAAGAACGTCCAGGTCAACTGAAAAAGTTTGAAGACCAACAATTACAAGCATTATTGGATGAAGATGAGTGTCAAACTCAAAACAACTTGCAGAAAGATTAACCGTTGCTCAGCAAACAATTTCCGATCATTTACAAGCAATGGGAAAGATTTTAAAGGAAGGAAAATGGGTGCCACATCAACTGAACGAAAGACAAATGGAAAACCGAAAAGTCATGAGTGAAATGTTGCTTCAACGGCACGAAAGAAAGTCTTTTTTACATTGAATTGTGACTGGCGATGAAAAGTGGATTTATTTTGAAAATCCCAAATGCACAAAATCATGGGTTGATCCAGGTCAACCATCAACATCGACTGCAAGGCCAAATCGCTTTGGAAAGAAGACAATGCTCTGTGTTTGGTGGGATCAGGAAGATGTGGTGTATTATGAGCTTCTAAAACCAGGTGAAACCGTTAATACTGATTGCTACTAACAACAAATGATCAATTTGAACCACGCTTTGATCATGAAACAACCAGAATGTGCCAGAAGACATGGCAAAGTAATTTTGCTTCATGATAATGCACCATCACACACTTCAAAAACAGTTAAAGACATGTTAAAAGATCTTGCCTGGGAATTATTAACCCACCCACTATATTCACCAGACCTTGCTCTTTCATATTACCACTTGTTCTGACCAATCGCACACATACAGACTTTCTGAGCAGCACTTCAAAACATACGAAGAAGTGAAAAATTTGGTCTCTGAATGGTTTGCCTCAAAACAAGGAAAGTTCTATGGGACGGTATCCACAAATTACCTGAAAGATGGGGGAAATGTGTAGCTAGTGATGGACATTACTTTGAATAAAGCACTTTCGATGTTTCTCTTGAAATTATCATGTTTTCTTTGATTACAAAATCTGCCATTATTAACCGGTACACTTAGTAAAAGTCTTGGGGAAATAGACATGTTTTAAAGAAATGGTGGAAAAGAGGGCTAGAGTTTTATTTTATTTAATAGAGGCCTGGTGCACGAAAATTCGTGCACTCGGGGCGGGGGAAGGGTCCCTCAGCCGGCCTGTGCCCTCTTGCAGTCCGGGACCCCTTGGGGGATGTCCACCTGTCGGCTTAGGCCCACTTCCCAGGGGATTGGGCCTAAGCTGGCAGTTAGACATCCCTCTGGCAGCCTGGGAGCCCTCGGGGGATGTCCAACTGCGGCTTACCCTGCTCGGGCCTAAGCTGCAGTCAGACATCCTTAGCGCTGCCAAGGAGGTGGGGGAGGCTCCTGCTACCACCACTGCACTCATAGCTGTCAGCCCGGCTTGCGGCTAAGTAGAGATCCCCCTGTGGGAGCACACTGACCACCAGGGGGCAGCTCCTGCATTGAGCGTCTGTCCCCTGGTGGTCAGTGCATGTCATAGCGACTGGTCATTCGGGTTGTTCCGGTCATTTCGCTGTTAGGGTCAATTTCAGCGGTTCTCAACCTGTGGGTCACGACCCCTTTGGCAGTCAAACGACCCTTTCACAGGGGTCGCCTAAGACCATCCTGCATATCAGATATTTACATTACGATTCATAACAGTAGCAACATTACAGTTATGAAGTAGCAACGAAAATAATTTTATGGTTGGGTCACAACATGAAAACTGTATTTAAAGGGCCAGAAGGTTGAGAACCACTGGTCAATTTGCATATTACCTTTTATTATATAGGATTTAGTTATTGTTTATTTACTAGGGGCCCAGTACATGAATTTGTGCACGTTGAAAGGAACTGTGGGCCTCCAGGCTGTGGTGGGCACAGGGGCGGGTCTCGGCCCATCCTCTGTGCCCCTGCCCCGCCCCTTCCCGCCCTGGCCCCCTGTCTGCCGGCAGCCCTTCTCCTGCCACTACCACTCGCATCCACTGCCACTGATGGTGTGGAGTGATTGAGGCCAGCGCCAGCAACGGGTGCAACTGGGGCCAGTGCTGTCAGCAGGTGCAAGCCGTGGCTGCTGGCCTCAATCACCCATCAGGAGCAGGGCAAGGTAGAGAAGTCTTGTGGGGCAACTGGGGCCAGCTCCAAGCACCAGCAGCAGGTGCAAGCGGCAGCCGGCAGCAGGTGTGAGCAGGGCCAGTGCTGGGAGCAGGTGCAAGCGCCGGGCAGACTGTGGCACATGGGAGCAAAGAATTTTCAGTAATCACCAGAGGCTTGCCCTGATGACAGCGACTGGTGCTCCGCCTTGGTCTGGTGCCCCCACTCACCTGCTCCAACATCCCGCCATGGCTGACACCCACCATGTTCCGCAGCATCCCCTGATGGTCAGCACACATCATAGTGATCGGTTGTTCAGTTGTTCTGCTGTTCAGTCTATTTGCATATTAGCCTTTTATTATATAGGATTTTACTTTTTTTCATACTCTTTTTTAAAAAATCCTCCCCCAAGGATACTATGTTTTTTCATTGATTCTAGAGAGAGAAATGGAGAGAAAGAAACATCAATATGAGAGAGAAACATTGATCGGATGCCTCATGCACCCACCCTGATTGGGGATCAAACCTGCAACCTGGGTATGTGCCCTGACCAGGAATCAAACCTGCGACCCTTTGGTGCACGGATGACACTCTAAACCACTGAGCAACATCGGCCAGGGCAAGGGTTAGAGTTTTAAACTGAGTACAAATTCTAGAAAATGATGAATGCCAAACAAAAAAAATTATTGCTTTAACCCCGGGGTTTGTGAACTATGGCTCAGAGGCCAAATCTGGCCCACTGACTGTTTTATAAATAAAGTTTTATTGGGACACAGCCATGTTCATTTGTACAGGTATTGTCTGTGGGTGCTTTCTGCACTGTAAGGTAGTTCTGAGTCATTTCAACAGAGACCATACGGCCCACAAAGCCTTTTATATATGAGCCCTTACAGAAAAAACAAATGGGCCTGTATGACAAGCAGTATTGAAGGTTCCAGACCGGGGGAATGCTGTGATGGGAGCCATGAGGAGCTTAATCTGGGCAGGAGGGTGTAGGATGGGCTGGAGCAGGGAGAAGCAGGCGCCTCCACAGCGTGCCCCTGCAGTCGTCCGGTATAATGCCATCAGGACCCAAGTGAAGTTGGTAGCAACAGAAGTGGGGAGACAAGGGCAAATGCAAGAGATAGTCTAGAAAAATAGAACCTGACCCCTGATTAGATAAAAGTGGAGCAGAGGAGGAGTCAAGGCCACCTTCGAGGTTCTGAGCTTGGGCTACCAGGTGTTTGTTTATGTCTGAACTGGAAGAAGAGGAGCTGGCCCGCAGTGAGCTTCTGAATTTAGTTTTAGGAATGATGACCTTTGATATACCTGGCCTCTCAAGTGAGTAGAAATGCCCACAGATGATTGGCAATGTGGAGCTGGAACTTGAGAGGTCAGTGATACAGCTAATCGCAATGTAGCTGGTAAAGATGTGTTGCAATATTTCAGAACGGTTTTTTAAAAATTATATAAGTCGAATATAAATTGTGATGAGACATGGCCATGACAGCCCTCCAAAGAAATGGGCCCTTCCTAATGTTTATGTTTCTCCTCTCAGTTGCTTTGCTTGTGGAACAAATCAATTCTTTTTTGCTTAAGCCACCCAGACTTGAGAAGGGATCTGTTCTTTCCATAACTCCCCAAGTGCTGACTCAGCAGTTTGCATGGATTCTCCTACAGAATTTTCCAGAACATTTCTGGACAATCAGACCTTAGGCGGCTCCAGAGTTCCCACTTTTATTTTTTTCATGAACTCCCTCCTTTCCAATACTTCTTCAAACTTTCCTTAATCCAGCTCCCCCAAACGTGCTTTTTACTCTCTTATTTCCTCTCCTTTGCTCCAAGACATGCCACTTCAAAACACCACCAAAGCTCTTAAATTGCATTGATTAGCATATAAACCCGAACTCCACTTCTAGTTCTTTCAACCCCACTCGCAGGTTATCTCATTCCTCTGCTCCAGACATACATTTGCAAAATCTCACACAAACATCTTTAAATGTTAGCATGCCTACAATCTATTTAAACGTTGGCTGGTTCCTCATAGGTGGGGGAGTAGGCAGCGAGACTAATAATTGACTTATCAGTATTTCAGCTCCTGGTAGGGATAGTGTAATCACAGGAGCAGCTTTAGAAACATTATTTTATTAAAAGTGGTCTTGTAATTCATCAAAATAATTGTCAATTTTTCCTACTGATTAGTATGTGTGAAGTTCATTACTATATGTTTTCCCTGTCACCCCTGTGTGACATGCTCCTAGATGGTTTGACAGCCTGCACTCCCCAGGGAGGTGACAGGTTAGCCTCAGACCATTTCTTTAGCCGGACACACGGTTATTTCACTCTGACCTTCGTTCACTCACCCCTGACTTCTACATCACGTGGCAAGGCGAAGCATTCCTTGTCTTTGCTTCTGTTCACATCCATCCAAAAAGTATTGGCAAGTCAATTCTACTATTAAGAACAAACCAAGTTCATGAAATCGTTGTAAATAATGAAAGAAAAGAATTCTTTACACGTTAAAGGGGTCCTTATCTCATTGTTAATACCAACAAGCCCACTCTTTTAGGGTGGTGTTTCCAAGTGGCACGTCTTATGAAAAACCTGTTGTGTCCTATGTTTGCTTAATCTTAGATAGCTTTCAGCAAAAATTAATTTACTAAAATATGGAAAAAATACCAACAAAAATTTAAGCTTATATTCCCCCAGTGAGGCTCAAATGAACAATACATGCAAACTAGTTTTATACCTTCTTTTTTTCTTTAAAATTAATTTAAAATGCCAGTTCATTTTTTTGGAAAGATTAAGATATATTTTTTTTAAAGACAAAGACTGGAAAGTAATATGGAAATAATGTTAAAGCTTTCTCGATTAAATTTGAAATGGTGGAAATGCAGGTGCTTTATTTTGCTTTCCATTATTACTTAGGAAATGAAAAAATTAAAAAAAAAGAGGAAAAATAAAAACCATGTTTTGATAATAATATACTAGTAAACCTTGCCTCTAATGTTGTATTTTTCTTTTGTAATATATGGCTACTTTTTCATTTAAAGGGAGAATTGTTTTTTTCTTTTAAATGGAAAAACTAAAAAAAAAAAAACTCAAAAAAAAAATGGAAAAACTCAATCATTTATTTTTATTTATTATTTTAAAATGTAAGTATAGTTGGTATACAATATTATATTAGTTTCAGGTGTACAATATAATGATTCACCATTTATATACCTTACAATGTGATCAACACAGTAAGTCTAGCAATCATGTCACCATGTGAACTAGTCACAATATTATTGACTATATTCCTCTTCACCCTTTTCACTCATCCCCCAGCCCCTCCTATTTGGCAACCATCAGTTTGATTTCTATTTCTATGAATGTTTTTGTTTTGTTTATTCATTAGTTTTCTTTTTTTTAGATTCCACATATAAATGAAATCATATGGTATTTATCTTTCTCTGTCTGCATTATTTCACTTAGCATAATAAACTTTAGGTATTATGCTAAGTGAAATATCTTCTTTATCCATTCATCTATCAATGGACTCCTAGGTTGCTCCCATACTTGATTATTATATAAATAGTGCTAAAATGAACATAAGGGTGCATATATCTTTTCAAATTAAAGTTTTTGTCTCCTTCAGATAAATACCCAGAAATGCTATGCTATTTGGCAGCTCTATTGTTTCTTGAGGAACTGCCACACTGTTTTTCATAGTGGCTACACAAAGTTTCAGTTCCGCCAAGAGTGCACAAGTGTTCTTTTTCTCCACAACTTTGCCAACACTTTATTTGTTGACTTTTTCATATTTGCCATTCTGACAGGTGTGAGGTAGTATCTCATTATGGTTTTGATTTTCATTTCCCTGATGATTAATGATGTTGAGCATCTTTACATGTCTGTTGGCCATTTGTATGTCTTCTTTGGAGAAATATCTCTTCATGTCCTCTGCCATTTTGATTGGATTATTTACTTTTTATTATTGAGTTGTATGAGAAGCTCAATAATTTAAATTGTGCCTCAGTGGACAGTAGTTGGTGACAAATTAAATAGATTTAGTTGTTGGATCTTAACTTATTTGCCCCTGAGTAATTCTCTATTAACAGAAATTATGTCATTAGACTAAAAAGATTTCCAAATGGTAGTAATTAAAAACATGAAGAATTGTTGCCATTTGTGACAACATGGATGGACCTAGAGGGTATTATGCTAAGTGAACAACTCAGAGAAAGACAAATACCATATGATTTCACTTACATGTGGAATATAAACACAAAATAAACAAACAAAACAGAAATAAACTCATAGATATAGAGAACATTTTGATAGTTGCCAGGTGGGAGGAATGGGTGAAAAAGAGGAAGGTATTAAGATGTATAAATTGCCAGTTATAAAAACAGTCACAGAAATGTAAAGTACAGCATAAGAAATATAGTCAATAATCCTATATAATAAAAGTCTAATATGCTAAGTGTCTGACCGGTTGACCAGTCGCTGTGACGTGCACTGACCACCAGGGGGCAGACGCCCTGACCAGTAGGTTAGCTTGCTGCTGGGGTCCGGCTGATCGAGACTGGAAGAGAGGGGGCGGACGTGCCCTGGAGCCCTTCCGTGGTCCCTCCCCGGCTGGCTCTGATCAGCCTGATTGGGACTGGGCAAGAAGGGCCGGACACGCCCTGGACGAATCTGTGCACCGGGCCTCTAGTGTTCTAACAGCTATGTATGGTGCCAAATGGGTACTAGATTTATCAAGGTGATCACTTCATAAGGAATATAAATGTCTAATCACTATGTTGTACACCTGAAACTAGTATAACGTTGTATATCGGCTATAATCTTAAAAAATGAAGAGCTGGCAAATGTTTTGTCATGTTCACATAAGTCCAATAGTTAGCACACCTAATAAGACATGCAGTCTATATTTACATCTGAAATGATATAAATAGTATCATCAGGAAAATGTCTTACTGATCTAGTAGCCTGGCCTTCCCTAACACTCCTCCAGCAAGTCACCAGGGTTCACATCTAGCAGCTGCCCCCTTCTAAAAGCTCTCTCAGCAATCCTGCATCCGTGCACTTTCTTCTTTTTATAGATATAATTATAGTCACATGCAGTATAAGAAATAATTCAGAGATTTCTGATGTGTGGCTCAGCACATGCCCACATTTTGGGTTCAATCCCTGGTTGGGGCACACATGAGAGGCAACCCATCTCTTTCTCTCTCCTCTCTCTCTCTCTCTCCTCTCCCTCTCCCTTCCTCTCTCTCTCTCAAAAAAAAATCAATTAAGATCATATATATATATATATGTGTGTGTGTGTGTGTGTATATATATATATACATGTTTATATATATACATATATATATATGTTTAAAGAAATAATTCAGCCCAGTGGCATGGCTCAGTGGTTGAGAATAGACCTATGAACCAAGAGGTTTGATTCCGGGTCAGGGCACATGCCCAGGTTGAAGGCTCGATCCCCAGTGTGGGGTGTGCAGGCAATCAATGATTCTCTCTCATCATTGATGTTTCTATCTCTCTTTCCCTCTCCCTGCCGCTCTGAAATCAATAAAGATATATTAAAAGACAAAACAAAACATGGCAAAAATCCGTCAAGATTATAAAAGCAAACTAAGTTGTGAGTCTATAGTACATATAGGCTGTTAGTTAAGTATAGCAATTCAAACTGACCTGCATTCATTCAAAACAAGTTCCTCCTTCAACCCTATTTTTACTTGAAATCTGCACGAAGAAACAGCAAACTGAAATTTGTTTTATGCACGAGTTAATACCACTGACTCAGCAAATACGATTTAGTTTGCTTTGGGCAGGAGACATTTTTGTAACATAAGAAATGCACTACCGAGAAAGAGAACAGATTTTTGCTTAGTGCAGGAGGCCCTTTGTTATTGCTGCAGAAAACAAAAGCCTGGCTGAGTTGATGTTTTACGTTCTCCTTGACTGAAATCTACACGACGCTTCTTGCTGGGTTTTGTATACTTAAACATTGTCAAGCTGCGAGAGAAAATGGCTGGAGGTGTGCTTTGTGTGAAGGTGAGCAATTAAGTATCTGTACGTTCAAAAATATAGTGATGTCTCAAAAAAAAAAAAAAAAGAAATTCAGAGAGATCCCTGCTACACTTGACCCACTTTTCCCGATTGGGACATTTTGCAAGATCACAACTAGGTTACTGAGGTGGCACAGCTCACTACCTTATCCAGATTTCCCGAGTTTCACCTGCACCCATTTGTGCGTGTGTTCATTCAGCGCCTATACTTTTCCGTAGCAATGTCCTCTGCACGTCCGGCATGTTTCTTCAGAAAGGACCCCTCGCACCTTACTGTGCCGCTGGTTCTCAGGGCCCGTACTGCTCTCTAGTCCGAAGGACACCCTCTGGAAGGAAAGAAACGGGAACCACTCGCGCCCTAGTCTCCCCGTCTCCCCTCTCACCATGGGACTGGAGAGGGACCTCCCGGCCCTCGGGGACCTGAGGGAACGGGGCGGGGAAAGGGGCGGAGCCAGACCTCGGGGCGGGGCCGGCGCGGAGCCTGGGCGTGGGCCGAGCCTGGGTGTGGGCGGAGTCTGGGTGTGGGCGAGGTCGGCGCGGAGCCTGGGTGTGGGCGGAGTCTGGGTGTGGGCGGGGTCGGAGACAGGTAAGCGGGGCGGGGCCAGCGCTAACGGTCGCCCGGCGGTTCTACCTCAGCGGAGGCGGTGCGAAGAGAGCTCGGGCGGAGCGTGCTGTGGAGAAGCTTCGAGCGCTGGCCGGCGGGCGAGGCGGCGAGGCGGAGGGGCGGGGCTGTGAGCGGCGGGCGGCGGTCGGGGAGCGAGGAGCGGCGGGCGCGGACTGCTGAGGTGAAGCCTGGCCCCCTGGCGGCGGCGGCGGGCGGCGGGCTCTCGGCCGGTCCTGAGGGCTGGGCTCCGGGCCGCGGCGTCCGCGGAGGGGGCGGCCTTCTTCCGGCTGCCGCGGGCTGGGCAGGTGGTCGCGAAGGCGAGGCCGACCCTCGGCTCACCGTGGCCCCGCACTGCCGACAGCCGGCGATGGCGGGGCGTGGGACACGGCGTCTGTGAGGCGGACTTACGGAGTCTCCCACGGTCGGAGCCCGAGGGGCCGCGTCACCTCGAATTCGCGTGTCCAGTGGAACCGGGTGGAACGCGTCGGTGCGCGGAGAATGAATGACTGCGCCCCCAGACGCGCCTGTGTCCTCAGGGCAGAACAGGCGCGCGTTCCACGCGGACTCCACATTGTCGCTCCCGTTAGGGTTCCTTCTCCGGGTGGGACATTCTTGGGTCTGACGGGTGCGACAGGACCCGCGTCCCCGGGGGGAGGACCCACAGAGCGGTTCCACGGCCCGAGAAGTCCTGCCCCATCCCGGCCCGCCCCCCCTCCACCCCCGGCCACCCCGACCTTGTGCCTTTCCCGGGGTGTCACAGAGTGGAATCACCAGAATAATACATTTCCAAACGCGACCCGAACACACAGGGACGATCTCGCGCGTCGCCGGGGGCTTTCAAGGGCCTGCAGTTCGGATCCCCGAGTGGCTGGGCGCGGGACTGACCTGTGAGGTGCGACCGTGTGAGGAGGGCGTGGAATGACAGCCTTTAGGAAATGGTGTTTGAAGGCAGTCATACGGCTTTCTTTTTCCTGCAAAGCCGTGTTTAGTTATACGATCTGAACCGGCCTGGAAAGGTAACTGACAAGCGTTCTCCTGCCTGGGTGCCGCGGTTCCCCAGGGTGGTGGCCAGCGGCCGTTTTCCCACGGGCGCCCCGAGCGCCGGAAGTCAGCTGGACGCTTACATGCAGAACTCGCCGAGTTCCCTGGAAGAGCAGCAGTAAAAATGACCTTTTTGAATTGGACCTACAGTGGTAGTTGAAATTGTTCCCGTCTATGAGAGAAAATTTCCAGTTTTACCAAGATTTGTCACAGAATCTGTGGTTTGTGACGGGAGGGGGAGGTTTCTGTGTGGAAATGACCATATAAAGAGGACTTCTGGGCAGTGGCCTAACCCCCACCCCCACCCCCCAGCTAGAGAATAAAGTAGGAAGTTACAGGAACATCATCCCCGAGCTCCTTGGAAGCTCCACTTGTCTAGCATGGCAAGATATGAACCGTACTTGTCCCCATTATTTAAACACGTGATATGATGTAAAGTTAGCTGTTGAAGAAAATTCTATCTCAAAAGCTAATTATAGCAATAGTATTCTCAAATGACAAATCAGATTAATTTAGGGCTAATTAATTTAGTCAACAAAAACCGGCAGCTACCTATGCACGAGGCAACACACTAGGCACTAAACTGCAGGACATAATAGGAGACCACAGAAGGCTCAGCTCTGTCACCTTCTAATGAGGAGAAAGGACAGCGCACAAGCAACAATTATGGGTTAGGGTTACTAAGAGGAGAAACGGGCTGGGAGATACGTTAGGTAGAGAGTAGGGAAGGCTTCTCTTCGAGACCCAAAGAATGCTGAGGAGCCGGCCTTGGGAAGACCCGAGGGTGGGCATGGAGGCTGCTCAAGGGCCGGGACTGCATACGCCAAGGCCCCAAGTCCTGTTTGAGGAAAGGAGAGCAGCCAGGTGACTGGAGAGAAAAGAGACGAAGAGATGGGCAGAGGGCAGATCAGCTGGGCTTTACAAGGCTATAGTAAGGAGTTGGGATTTAATTCAGGGTGCAATTGGGAAGAGTTTTAAGCAAGGGAGAGCCGATGTAAGTTTTTAAAGAATTCTCTGTCATGTGGAGAAGAGACGGAGGAGGCAAAAGTAGAAGCAGAGAGTGGTAGGATGGCGATGGGGGAGGGATCAGATGGAAGAGATAATTAGGAGGGAGAATTGGAGGACTTGGTGAGGATTGCTTTGTTCTGGGCGTCAGGAAAGGAAGTGTCAATTATGACAGAGTAGATGGTGATGGGATGTTCTGATGGCGGAGTCAGGTAGCTCTGGGGCACCAGCACAGCACCTGACACAGTTCTTCATGGATAATTGTTGCACTGACTGGAAGGGAAAGCGCACACAGGAGCATAAACACATACACCCCTTCCTGGCCCTGGGAAAAAAGTCAGCAAAGTTTATGACAAGTGCCCTCTCCCCTCTGCTCACAACTCCTCCTCCCGGGCCCAGGCCTCAAACTGACTTAACTCTGCTCAGAATTTGAGACCATGGTCTCAAAGCAGAAAAGTTGGTGGGCTTTGTCCTAAGTGTCTGACAGCCTCGGCTCATCTGTGGGCCAGAGACTTCTCAGAGTCAGTAGCAAACAGTGTGACTTCCTTCTGTGGGTTCAAAGTCCCCTTATCCTGTGCCAGAACCCCAGTGGGAGTTAGGACTAAGCAATGCAGCGTTCCCCTATGGAGGATGCTCCAGCAAGGAGAAGCACAAGGACTCTGGCCCTGCCACACCTTCATGAAACCTAAAATAAGGGGCCAGGAAGGTCCTGGGAGGAACCGGCCAGGTCAGCTTGGGCTCTGGGGCAGACAGGAGGTTTAAGTGGAAGGAGGGCTTAGAGCTCAGGGAGACCTGGGGGGTGGCAATGTCAGAGATCATCATGGTGGATCTAGTGTCTAGTGTAGGGCCGGCCTCATAACAGGCACTCCAAACTATTACCTGTGACACTGCCACAATGGTACCTTAACTGGACTATTTCTAATGCCACCTACTCTTTCCTGCCACCCTTGCCAAGGATCTGAATCAGTGGCCTTGAGACTGTACACATCTGGTCCCACATTGGCTCTCTGTTTTCATTGCTCCTCTCCAAGGCTCCCAGGTAGGAGACCAGCCCCAGTCCTGCTCTATCCTGATTCAGGGCCTGATAATACCAGACACTCAACCACACGTGTTGAGTGAATAAATAGGCATAAACCAGGTGGTTGCAGTACTCCAGGTGAGGAATGACTGAGTCTTGGACTGAGGAGATGGCATTGGAGATGGAGAAAAAGAGACATTTAAAATATGTCTGGAAAGCAGAAGGGACAGTAGTTGCTGATGAATGGTGTAATCTCTGGGTTACCATAGCGAGCTCTTTATTTCATTTTAACTTTGTGTTTATCAAAATGTCCAGGTAAAGAAGCAAATTGTCTTTTTTGGGGGGTGGGGGTGGGGGAGGGAACAGACGCTAAAGTAGTATCACCATATATTTTGAATAATAGTAGAAATTGGAGGAACTTCAAAGAGTTCATATGATATCACATAAATCAATGATCAAACCACTAAGAGACCCTAAGGGGTAAAAATTTAGAGAACTCATTTAGTATGTATGTGGGTAGTGGTAGTGTTTTTATACATAATCCAGGTATTGAATAGTTCATCCTCTCCATCTTCAAGTGTCTTGCACTTCACAAACTCTCAGTAATGTTTGTTGAGTAGATGGATGAATGAATGAATCTGTCAAGGTTTGGCAAGTATTCAGAGACTGAAATTGCATAGTGAGCCAGATCAGACCACACCAAAGAATGAGTAGGAAACTTAACACTGCTTAATATCCCGGTTGTTTTTGCTGGCACCAAAAAGTCTTGAATACAGAAATTGTTACATTGGATAAGAATGAAAAGCAGTGTTCTTACCTGTTGAGAGTCTGTGAACTTCTAGGCACCTTATGTCCATTATTTCTAATTCTCAAACCAACCCTGTGGGGCAGATATAATCCACATTTTATGGATGAGGAAATTAAAACTCAGGAGTGGCAAAACACTTGACTACAAACTAGTGGCACTGGAATTCAAAATCATATTTGACTAATGTCACAGGTTCCCTGAAACTTGTGTTATGGGCATAACCTGTGGGTGAGAACATTCACAGTTAAAGAGGCCATGTATTATGAAGTGAAGTTGAGTAAATCTGCTACTTTGGTGTAGTTGACAATTTTACTACAGTAAAACCTATTTTAATGATAATACCAAGGGACAAGCCGTCATTTTATTTATTTGATATTTATTGAGTGCCTTTTATGTGCAACATAGCATTGAATTACACACATAAAATGTTAGACACCACATATGCCCTCATGGAGCTTACCATCTAGAGGTGAGGTTAAAGTCACTGCGTATGTCCACACACACACAGTGTAATCAAATGCATGATTTGAGATATTTACAATAGAGTTTTGCTATATTTTTAAAAGTGGGCTTTATGCTAATATTTAAATCCATAAATGTCCCACTGAATCATCTCTCATCTGAAACTCTACATTTGAGAGTGCTCAAAAATTGTAAATTATACATATTTGGAGTGTAAATTTAAAAACTGAAGCATAACCTATACATTCAAAACTATAAAAGGACATTTTGGAACATGTATTTTACAGGTTGAATCTGTATTAACTTACATTTCACTGTTGTAATAAAACCTTTATTCTAAGAATGAGTAAACTATACAGTGCTTTTCTAAATAAATTCTTTTTTAATCTTGGAATTGTTTATAGTTTATTTCATTTATTTAATTTATGCACCTAAATTATTTTTTCTAAAATGCAGATAAAAAAATGGCAAACTTCTTTGCACTGAAGAACTTCACTGCACTCTCAGATCTGCATCCAAATATGGCCAATCTGGTAGGCTTCAATGATATAGTGGTTGTTCTATAATGAAATTTTCTGTGGTAATATATTGCTTCTTTTGATATATGCTTGTATAATTGACAAGCACATAGGTATTCATTGCATTTGTATAACTGTTTTACATTAAGTACCCCTAAATGTTTTTGTATTTATGCCATCTAAATGAAAATTAGTATCTCTTTTGTCTCCAGAGTAGGAGATTGTATATATGACTAGTGATTGTTCAAAATGATCTGAAGCTTATTTTAATTATTTAATAACTACTCAAGTTTAGCATTGTACAATTAAAACATTTTTGTTCATAGATACAGAGGCAGAGCTGCCTCGAACAGACTGTCAAACTACAGCAGGAAGGCCGGGGAGGGTGGGAGGAGGGTGGGTAAGAGATCAACCGAAGGACTTATATGCATGCATATAAGCATAACCAATGGACATAAGACACTGAGGGGTAGGGGAGGCCAGGGGATTGTCAAGGGTGGGGAGAAAGAAAAAAGGAGACATATGTAATACTCTTTGTAATACTTTAAGCAATAAAAAAAAAAAGAGCCCTGACCGGTTTGGCTCAGTGGATAGAGCATCAGCCTGCGGACTGAATGGTCCCAGGTTCGATTCTA
The DNA here is from genome assembly GCF_963259705.1 of Myotis daubentonii. Lineage (NCBI taxonomy): Eukaryota > Metazoa > Chordata > Mammalia > Chiroptera > Vespertilionidae > Myotis > Myotis daubentonii. Next base: position 14,094,781 of record NC_081843.1, on the reverse strand, counting down.
GTCAAGGGCATGTACCTTGGTTGCGGGCATATCCCCAGTGGGGGAGTGTGCAGGAGGCAGCTGATCGATGTTCCTCTCTCATTGATGTTTCTAACTTTCTATCCCTCTCCCTTCCTCGCTGTAAAAAATCAATAAAATATATATATATATTTTTTAAAAAAGAGTGTTGAGAAAATAAATAAAAAGATAAAACATTTTTGTTCAACAGTATCTATTCTCTAATCAAGTTATCCAAGTTATAGACTTAAATACTTGCCATTATGCTGCTTTTATGACATAAAGATACACAACAGGTGAATTTCTGAAATGATTATGTGAAAATTCATTTTGGGGGGAAGGGTTATGGGGGAATTCAATAATTTCGAATATAACAAGACTCTTATGTATTTAAAGTAAAGCTAGGTAGAATCATTTTATAAGGTGAATTTATTGTAAAGCAATTATCACAGTCCCTTACCTTTCTTGCTCCTGAGCAGTCTGCTATTTACATTTGGCATTTGCAAATCTGATTTCTTAAAATAGGATAAATTTATATGTAACTTTAATAGTTTGCAATTCAAAATTTATTAATGTTAAAAATAATTATTGCTCTTACAGTTTTTTTGAATGATAAACTGTTTGCTAATTGCCTCTTTAGTTAGAAAGTTTTACTCAGTATTTCCATTAGTTGTATTTTTCCAACAAAATTCAGTGAGATTTGAAAGCATATGGAATTTAAGAAATAATAGCAGTGTGTATAAATGTAATAAGACTAATTGCTCAACTAGGATATGGCAATCTTAAAATCTTGAATGTAGCTGAAACCGGTTTGGCTCAGTGGATAGAGTGTGGGCCTGTGGACTGAAGGGTCCCAGGTTCGATTCCGGTCAAGGGCATGTACCTGGGTTGCGGGCACATCCCCAATAGGAGATGTGCAGGAGGCAGCTGATCGATGTTTCTCTCTCATCGATGTTTCTAACTATCTCTCTCCCTTCCTCTCTGTAAAAAGTCAATAAAATATATTAAAAAAAAAAAAAAAAGCTTGAATGTAGAGGAAGAACCAAGATGACAGCATAGGTAAACACCGGAAATTGCTGCCTCCCACAACAACTTCAAAAATACAACTAAAAGACGAAACGGACATCATCCAGAACCACAGGAAGGCTGGCTGAGTGGAAGTTCTACAACTAGAAGGAGAGAGAAAAGCATACCAAGACTCAGGGGAGGTGCAGTGCGGGAGTAAAATACAGAGGTACAGAGGCACATGCGGAGAGGGCTGGTGGCTGAGGACACAGTTGTCTTTTTCAAGCTCTGAGCTCCAGTTCCAGGAGAGTCTCTGGGGACCCAGACTCATATGGGAGAAACTGGACTGTCTGGCATCAGTCGGAACTTGAGGGCAGCTTTCTCTCGGAGGTGCTTGCAGCGATTGCTGGGACACTGAGAAGCAGGGCCTCTGAGGGCAGGACTGAGAGCAGCCATAACTGCTCGCTGCACCCTGTTGATCCCCTGGGACCCCGCCCCACCCAAGCCCTGCAAGGAGGCTTTTGCATATGAAAGGCCTGGCCCTTTGCAATCTGATAATTACCTAACAAACTGCAGCTGGCCCAAGGCCCCAGGGAAACTTGCATTGTGTCACAGCTGGCTCCTGCTGGGTAGCCTCAGGCAAAGGCTAGATTAGCAGCTCCTTAGAGATCCAGGAGCCAGTGTGCCCGGTGGTCAAAGTGGGACCATCCAGATTGCAGCTCCTCGGATCCATAAAGGACACACTCAGGGGGCAGATTCAGTGAGCACCAAAGCCCCACTGAAGCAAGTCTTGCCCCAGAAGGGTGTCTTCAGCACAGAAGTTCTCCCACTGCAGACACAGCTGATTCTCACAGCCAATTGGCCTGGAGGTCAATCCCTCCCAGTGATACCTACAACAATCAAGGCTTAACTACAACAAGACTGTGCACAAAGCCCACAGGGGGTGCACCAAGAGTGTCTGCCTCAGGTAATTGGGGAGGCTGAGCCACTGGGCCCTATAGGACACCTAGCACAGAAAGCCACTCTATTGACACAGCGAAGCATAAAAAAGTGCAGAGACAAAGAAACAGGACACAAATGACAGAAATGGAGGAAAGCAAACTACTGGATATAGAGTTCAAAACCTCACTTTTAAGGTTTTTCAAGAATTTTCTAGAAACCGCCAATAAACTTAATGAGACCCTCAAAAAGTCTGGTGAGACCCTCAAGGTTGTGATAAAGGACCAACTAGAAATTAAGCATACACTGACTGAAATAAAGAATATTATACAGACTCCCAACAGCAGGCTAGAGGATCGCAAGAATCAAGTCAAAGATTTGAAATATGAAGAAGCAAAAAACACCCAACTGGAAAAGCAAAATGAAAAAAGAAGCCAAAAATACAAAGATAGTGTAAGGAGCCTCTGGGACAGCTTCAAGCATACCAACATCTGAATTATAGGGGTGCCAGAAAAAGAGAGAGGGCAAGATATTGAAAACCTATTTGGAGGAGAAACCAAGATGGCGGCGTAGGTTAACGCCGGAGATCGCTGCCTCGAACAACCACTTCAGAGATATAACTAAAGGACAGAACGGACATCATCCAAAACCACAGGAAGGCTGGCTGAGTGGAAATTCTACAACTAGGAGGAAAGAGAATATCATACCCAGACTCAGAGGAGGCGCAGTGCTGAAGTGAAATACTCAGGTGCGGAGTGCGTGCGCAGAGCGGGCTGGTGGCGGAGGGCGCGGTTGTTGTTTTCAATCGGGAGGGAGTTTCAGACTCTGAGCTCCAGATCCGGGCGAGTCTCTGGGGAGCAAGACTCAAACGGGAGAAGCGGGACTGTCTGGCTTCGGTCGGAACTCGAAGGCAGCTTTCTCTCAGAGGTTTGCAGCCATTGCTGGGACTCTGAGAGGCAGAGCCCCTGGGGAAGGAACTGAGAGCAGCCATAACTGCTCGCTCCTGCCCGCCCTGTAGATCCCCTGGGACCCGCCCCGCCCAAGCCCTGCGCAGAACCATTTGCCAGATAGCCTCAGGCAAAGGCTAGATTAGCACCGCCTTAGATATCCAGCACAGAAGCCCTCCCACTGCAGACCCAGCGGACTCTCATAGCCAGTTAGCCTGGAGGTCAAATCACCCCCGGTATTGCCGACATCAATCAAGGCTTAAAGGCAACAAGACTGCGCACAAAGACCACTAGGGGGTGTACCAAGAAAGCATAAAAAATGCGGAGACAAAGAAACAGGACAAAACTGTCAATGGAGGATATTGAGTTCAGAACCACACTTTTAAGGTCTCTTGAGAACTGTCTAGAAGCTGCCGATAAACTTAGTAAGGCCCTCGAAAAGACTGGTGAGACCGCCGATAAATGTAGTGAGATCCTCAAGAAATCTAATGAGACCCTCGATCTTATACTGGGGAACCAACTAGAAATTAAGCATACACGGACTGAAATAACGAATATTATACAGACTCCCGACAGCAGACCAGAGGAGCGCAAGAATCAAGTCAATGATTTGAAATGCGAGGAAGCAAAAAACACCCAACCGGAAAAGCAAAATGAAAAAAGAATCCAAAAATGCGAGGATAGTGTAAGGAGCCTCTGGGACAGCTTCAAGCGTACCAACATCAGAATTATAGGGGTGCCAGAAGATGAGAGAGACCAAGATATTGAAAACCTATTTGAAGAAATAATGACAGAAAACTTCCCCCACCTGGTGAAAGAAATGGACTTACAGGTCCAAGAAGCGCGGAGAACCCCAAACAAAAGGAATCCAAAGAGGACCACACCAAGACACATCATAATTAAAATGCCAAGAGCAAAAGACAAAGAGAGAATCTTAAAAGCAGCAAGAGAAAGAAACCCAGTTACCTACAAGGGAATACCCATACGACTGTCAGCGGATTTCTCAAAAGAAACTTTGCAGGCCAGAAGGGAGTGGCAAGAAATATTCAAAGTGATGAATACCAAGAACCTACAACCAAGATTACTTTATCCAGCAAAGCTATCATTCAGAATTGAAGGTCAGATAAAGAGCTTCACAGATAAGGAAAAGCTAAAGCAGTTCATCACCACCAAACCAGGATTATATGAAATGCTGAAAGGTATCCTTTAAGAAGAGGAAGAGGAAGAAAAAGGTAAAGATACAAATTATGAACAACAAATATGCATCTATCAACAAGTGAATCTAAGAATCAAGTGAATAAATAATCTGATGAACAGAATGAACTGGTGATTATAATAGAATCAGGAACATAGAAAGGGAATGGACTGACTATTCTTGGGGGGGGAAAGGGGTGTGGTAGATTCGGGAAGAGACTGGACAAAAATCGTGCACCTATGGAAGAGGACAGTGGGTGGGGAGTGAGGGCGGAGGGTGGGGCGGGAACTGAGAGGAGGGGAGTTATGGGGGGGGGGGGAAAGAGGAACAAATGTAATAATCTGAACAATAAAGATTAAAAAAAAAAAAGAAAACCTATTTGAAGAAATAATGACAGAAAACTTCCCCTACCTGGTGAAAGAAATAGACTTACAGGTCCAGGAAGTGCAGAGAACCCCAAACAAAAGGAATCCAAAGAGGACCACACCAAGACACATCATAATTAAAATGCCAAGAGCAAAAGACAAAGAGAGAATCTTAAAAGCAGCAAGAGAAAGAAACTCAGTTACCTACAAGGGAGTACCCATACGACTGTCAGCTGATTTCTCAACAGAAACTTTGCAGGCCAGAAGGGAGTGACAAGAAATATTCAAAGTGATGAATACCAAGAACCTACAACCAAGATTACTTTATCCAGCAAAGCTATCATTCAGAATTGAAGGTCAGATAAAGAGCTTCACAGATAAGGAAAAGCTAAAGGAGTTCATCACCACCAAACCAGTATGATATGAAATGCTGAAAGGTATACTTTAAGAAGAGGAAGAAGAAAAAGGTAAAGATACAAACTATGAACAACAAATACACATCTATCAACAAGTAAATCTAAAAGTCAAGTGAATAAATAATCTGATGAACAGAATAAACTGGTGATTATAATAGAATCAGGGGCATAGAAAGGGAGTGGACTGACTATTCTTTGGGGGGAAAGGGGTTTGGGGGTTGCGAGAAGAGACTGGACAAAAATTGTGCACCTGTGGATGAGGACAGTGGGAGGGTGTGAGGGCGGAGGGTGGGGGGAAAAGGGTGGAGGGGAGCTATGGGGGGAAAAAGAAGAACAACTGTAATAATCTGAACAATAAAGATTTAATTTAAAAAAATAAAATGAAAAAAAAAAGCTTGAGTGTATTTTATTTATTTATTTTTAATATATTTTTATTGATTTCAGAGGAAGGGAAAGGGAGAGAGAGAAACATCAATGATGAGAGAGAATCATTGATTGGCTGCCTCTTGTACGTCCCACCCCTGCATGTGCCCTGACTGGGAATCAAACCATGACCTCCTAGTTCATAGGTGGACACTCAAACACTGAGCCACGCTGGCCAGGCTTGAATGTATTTTAAATGTAACAGGGTTATTATAAGGTTAAAATCAGTTGCTAGATTAATAATATAAATTTAGGTTTATCCTTTCAGAAAAATCTAATTTTTTTTATTTCTCAAAGCACTTTTAAAAAATATATATTTTATTAATTTTTTACAGAGAGGAAGGGAGAGAGATAGTTAGAAACATCGATGAGAGAGAAACATCGATCAGCTGCCTCCTGCACATCTTCTGGGGATGTGCCCGCAACCCAGGTACATGCACTTGACCGGAATTGAACCTGGGACCTTTCAGCCCGCAGGCCGACGCTCTATCCACTGAGCCAAACCGGTTTCAGCTCAAAGCACTTTTTTTAAAAATATATTTTTATTGATTTCAGAGAGGAAGGGAGAGGGAGAGAGAGAGAGAGAGAGAGAGAGAGAGAGAGAGAGAGAGAGAGAAATGATGAAAGAGAATCATTGATTGGCTGCCTCCTGAATGCCCCCCACTAGGGATCAAGCCCCACAACCCAGGCATGTGCCCTTGACCAGAATCAAACCCGGGACCCTTTAGTCTGCAGGCCAACGCTCTATCCACTGAGCCAAACCAGCTAGGGCTCAAAGCACTTTTTAATATTTAATTTTTCTTTGGTAGTCACTAAAGAGAACATTAAAAAGGTTAAAGAGATGTTAATATCTTTAAGGTTTAAAATCTAGGACTTTAGAGCTTAGATTTATTAGCAGCAATATACTACAAGTTCTGTTGCAATCTAATTTATATTACTGTTCAGCATGTTTGGATTAAGAAGCTAAGCAATTTTATGTGGATTGTTAGAAAACCCTAAATAAAAGAAAGCTTTGAAGTCCATGGCAAATTAAATTGCATTATACATGTGCTTTGAATGAATTTAGTAAGGATTGATAGCATAGGCAGTTACTGTACTCTACCTAGTGATTGAAAATAAAGTAGAAACATACTAAGTATTAAATGATTATATTTGTAATAGTAGTTAACTATGTTATTGCTTTGTACTATTCCTTGTGGAATTGAACATTTATGAACTTATTTTAGAAGTTTGTCTGGAATAAATACATTTAAGTGGTTCCTAGTAAAAAATGTTTGTTAGAGCCAGTAAAATATAACAAGTCCATGAAATTAAATTTACCGTCTACATCTGTGTTTAATATTTGTTTTCTGTAACCTTTTTGTTTTTCAGAAAATAATCGGTATAGTTATTGGGAAAACAGATGTCAAAGGCTTTCCAGACAGAAAAAGCTGAGTTTTAACAGTTTGCTTCACTTTTCATCAATTGTGGCTTATGACTACAACAAAATGTATTTAGTGATTAAATTTCTCATGCCTGTTTAACTCCTTAAGAGCAATGGCCATGTTCTCTATTGTATGGTAAAGTACTCAATTTAAGGCTATGTGTGTGAGGACATTAAAATCATTTAAAAAATATTTTTATTCATTTCTGAAAGGAAGGGAGAGGGAGGGAGGGAGGGAAGGAGGGAGAGAGAGAGAGAGAGAAAGAAACATTAATGATGAGAGAGAATCATTGATTGGCTGCCTCCTGCAACGCCCCACCCTAAGGATCAAGCCTGTACCCGGCATGAGCCCTGACCAGGAATTGAACCGTGACCTCCTGATTCATAGGTCAATGCTCAACCACTGAACCATGCTAAAACCATTTTTAATGATTTTATTTGATATTTCTCAAACACATATTTGAAAGCTTATAGATAAAATGCCCAAGTAGATAGTTAAGTTGATCAACTTATTAATGTGTATCAATGTGTATTTACTGAGTACCTCTACTGTGTTAAACCCTGCATAAAGGTTAACAAAGGGCAATTGTAGTCTCATATCCTCTTCAGATATCATAGTGTCTGAGAGTCTAGACTTATAGCTAGATTGACTGAGCTTATTTAGTCACTGAGTAATCTGAAATGTGTCCTATATCCAGCTGTGAAATCGAGATAAATAGAGCTGGTGTGAGAATTAAATGAAAGGGTGTGTGACCCATAGTAACTATCACTTTCAGCCTAAGAGATACAGGTACACAGGTAAATCTCAAATAAGACAGAAAGTGATAAGAAAGAAGGTTTTGGAGCAGGGATATGTCATGATAGAGTAGTGTTGAAGGAGAGAAGTATGGCAGCAATAGCTACATATTTACTCCAACAACCAGATAATTCAATGAAAAATATTCATCTTTCATTTAGTTAACTTTAGCTTTAGTGGTCCTTACTGAGTTGCTCGAACTGTGCAAGAGTGTTAGGACTATGGAAACATAATCCAAGATTAAAATTGGATTTTTAAAAACAACTCATCTTCAAACTTTTGTAGTTAACATGCAAAGTTACAATATAGAATGTCATATCTAGCAACTCATTACTATTAGCTTTAAAAGTGTCAATGGTGTTTATTAAAGGTTATAGTGTATTTCTATACAGCTTGAGGGAATTAGAGCTCTAGTAAGCCAGCCGATAATTTTGGAAGAAGACATTAATTTTGCTTGAATCATCTTAGTGATTGTGTTATTTGACTCCTGGTAGAGTGATAGGCACCTTTATTTTTATTGTATTGCATGTAATATTCTGTTATTATTTTTGAGGTAAAAAACAAAGATGTCATCTCTCACCCATACTTGTTTGTGTCTTCACTTTACCTACTTAATTAGATCAGAATTACCATTTGAGTAATTTGAAAAAGTTTAAATACCTGTTTTCTAAGCTTTACAAGGGATAATTTAAAATACATGAATTATATAGGGGGATAAATGATGATGGAAAAATACATGAATTTTTAAAAGTCAATATTTAAATAGTAACTAAATTTACAACAATAAAATACCATTTTCACTTAGACTGTGAAGGTAGGGAACCACTGCTGTAGTGTTTGACTACTTTATATGATTATATGTACAGTATTCCTTTTTTTGAGAAAATGTGCTTATTGACTTTAAAAAACATTAAACATACAACATATATAATATATTTTCACTAAAAATCAAGCAGTACAGAAGGTCATAGAATTGAAAAGTAAAATTCTTCACTTAATCCCCAACTCTTCCCAGCCCAGGCCCCACCCCAAAGATAACACTAATTACAGTTCCATAGATATCTATAATTTGTATATGTATGTTAGGTTGTGTTGTTTTTTTTAATTAGCAAAAGAAATAAAAAAATTTTTAAAAGATGTACTTGCTGACCTCTAGTGGTATCATTTAGTAGCACACATTAATTTGTTTTCAAATAATTTAGATTTGAATTTGACCTAGGTTAAAACAGTAATAGTAAGAGAGAAATGGAGGATCTAAGCTAATATCCGGATGATTCAAACCTATGTGTAATTTCCCTTCAAATATACAGGTAACTGGGAAAAGGGAACAGGGGTTAAGTAAGGTGATTATCTACTTTGGCAGCTTTGAAATTCATAAAAGCAAGTATAACTTATTACAGAATTTATATTTGAAATAATATTTTATACCATGTATTTGAGTATTATTATTATCATCAGAATAATATTTTTTCAAAAGTATAATGGAACATTTCATTTGAAAAATAAAAACATTTATTTTCCCTTAGATATTGGGTCAGAAAGGTACACTTTCAGTTTCACCATTCGTGATTCACCAACGCATTTTGTAAATGCAGCATCCTGGGGCAATGAAGATTACATCAGATCACTTTCTGCCAGCTTTAGGGTTGGTGAGTGTGGTAAGTTGGCATTGATTCTTAAATTGTATTTATTATAGTATTATTCCTTTGTTATGGTTGTAGTAACTACTCTGAGGGAGTCAAAATATAATACAGTAGTTGCCCTTATATAGGGGGGCTAAGTTCCAAGACCCCCAGTGAATGGATACCTGAAAATGCAGATAGTACCAAACCATATACTATATGTATATGTGTGTATCCTATATAATAAAAGGCTAATATGCAAATCGACCAAACGGTGGAACAACCAGTCGAGGTGATGCACACTGACCATCAGGAGCAGACGTTCAATGCAGGAGCTGCCCCCTGGTGGTCAGTGTGCTCCCATAGGGGGAGTGCCACTCAGCCAGAAGCCCTTAGCTGGGCTCACAGCTGGTGAGCACGGCAGCAGTGGCAGGAACCTCTCCTACCTCTGCAGCAGTGCTAAGGATGTCTGATTGCCCGGGGAGCAGGCCTAAGACGGCAGTTGAACATCCCCCGAGGGTTCCTGGACTGCAAGAGGGCACAGGCCAGGCTGAGGGACCCCTGTGAGTATATATATATATATATATATATATATATATACATATATATATATATATATATATATATATATAAAGTGTTTTTTCCTGTACACATAGACCTGTGATAAAATTTAACTTATAAATTAGGTACATAAGAGATGAACAATAACTAATAAAATAGAACAATTGTAACAATATACTGTAGTAAAATGTATGTGAATGTGGTCTCTGTATCTCAAAATATCTGATATTTTATCTGATCTGATCTGATAAAAGAGACAGCTACTAAATGACTAATTAGTAGGGAATGTGTGCAGCCTGGATACGAAGGGATCATTCACATTTCAGGAGGGATGGAGTGGGATGGCTGACCTCTAGTGGCTCGAGATTTCGTCATGCTATGCAGAACCACACACATTTTAAAGCTTATGAATTGTTTATTTCTGGAATTTTTCATTTAATATTTTCAAATTGTGGTTGCTTGTAGGTAACTGAAACAGTGGAAAGTGAAACCATGAATAAGGGAGGACTACTATAAGACACAATTCATAATTCTCAAGAACCTTATCAGACAAAAAGTCAAGATTTAAGAACATAATACAAGGCATTCAGCATTATTACTTGAAACATACAAATGTAATAGTCACATATTTTTACTCGGTAGCTTTATATCTGGTTTATTTCATATTTCAGTTTACATCAATCCCTATTGTTGCTAAAATAATTTAACATAATAGGGATGCTAAATAGATTTTGATAAAATAGATTTTAATTTTAATGGATTTTTGTTGTTGTTAATCTTCATCCAAGGATATTTTTTCCATTGATTTTTAGAGAGAGTGGAAGGGAGGGAGTGAAGGGGAGAGAGAGATCAATTGGTTGCCTCTTACATGTGCCCTATGGATGGGGGGCATGGTGTGGGATTGAACCTGCAACCCAAGTACCTGATCTTGACCTGGAATTTAACCTTCAACCCTTTGGTGTGAGGGCTGACACTCAAACCAGTAGCCACACTAGCCAGGGCAAATGTTTAATGGGTTTTAAGAAACTTTACTTTTAGTCTAAAATACCAAATCTTTTGCATCCTCTCCCCACCCTAATATCCCTCTGGTAGTACAGTGTAGTATAACAAAAAGAACAAGGACTTTGAAAGCACATAGATCCTAATTCCAACCTTTATTCACACTTAATCTTGTTGGGCCTCAATTATGAATTAATATCTTACAGATTCTCATGAATGTTAAATGAGATAGTGTGCTTGTTATAAAGTGTAGAACTTAGTGCACTATAAGCAATAAGAAAGCATATATTCCAGCTTTCTTTCATGGTAGAAAAAAGAAGGGGAAGGGTAATGCAGTTAAACTACTACTCTCCAATATTGTAGTATGAAGCAGCCTAATCATATATTGCCTTGTATTATTAACTTTCAGGGTTGTATGTAGTAGCTCTCTAACTGAATAATAGAGTAATTGAACATACGGAGTTGAAGGTAGAAAATATTGCAGACTTCACAGGGCCCAGTACAATTAGAAACATTCCTTGGATAAATGCCAGAACATTAGTTATATAGAGCTAAAGATATATTTTGGTATTAAAATATGTTATAGCCCTAGCCAGTTTGGCTTAGTGGATAGAGCATCGGCCTGCAGACTGAAGGGTCCCGGGTTTGATTCCAGTCAAGGGCACATGCTCGATCCCCAGTAGGGGGCATGCAGGAGGCAGCCAATCAGTGATTCTCTTTCATCATTGATGTTTCTATCTCTCTTCTTCTCCCTTCCTCTCTGAAATCAATTTTTTAAAAAGTGTGTGTGTGTGTGTGTGTGTGTGTATAGTAATATGCTAATTAGACCAGACAGCCGAACGACCTTCCAGATGTCCTTCTGGATGACCTTCCAGATGAAGCCAGGGCTGTGAGGGCCAAGGCAAACTGCTTCGACTGCGAGGGCCAAGCCCCTTGCACGAGTTTCATGAATCAGGCCTCTAGTATATAGAGTATATGATATGTTATATGTTGATGGGGGTTGTGAAGTTGAATGAGATAGGGATTTTAAAAGTGTAAAGTCAATAATGATTATAAATTTAAATAGGATTTTAGTGTGGTAGAGTGAAAAGATTACAGATTTTTAAATCTGAACAATTCTAATTCTAGCTCTACTACTTTCTAGATATAAAACCTCAAGAAAGTTATTTAACCTTTGTGAGCTTCAATTTTTTTATTTGTAAAAAGGGAATGATTGTGTGAGTAATTAGCAGAATAGAACATAAAAAGGTCTAATGTAGACCATGAGGAAATGGAAACTCTAAAATGTTAGCTGATAAGCTTATTAAGTTGTTTAACTCAAATCAGGACTCAGATTTTGCATTGCTCTTTCTGCCCCACTATTATTTTCCAAGAGCAACTGTGAATTGGATGAAGATCAATTAAGTGTTTATAGAACAGTATGCTGTAATCAAATCAAATATAGAAGAGCATCTTGTAATCAAATAAAATGCTCAGTGTAATTAATCAATAAAGTAATGTTAATGTGGGTCATATGTTGGGATTTAAACACAAAGCATAAGAAATATCATCTGGGGTCAGTTGATGATCATACCCCAGGATTCTTTTTCTCCCAGGGACACAAGAAAATGATTGGGAAGGATATTTAACACTAACTCAGAAATTAGAAATAACATTATAATGTTTATTATGTGCACTTGTTTTTTATTTAACCTGTTACTTTTTTATAATAGCATCATACTTTTCCCTCTGTTTTAGTGACAATTGAAAATCCCTTGATCCAAAGAAAGGAATTAGAAAGAGAAGAAAAATTCAGCCCTGCAACTCCTAGGTATTTAACACAGATATCAATAAGCTTTGTGCTAGAATGGTTATTATTAATGAGTTTTTGTGTGTCGAATGAGCAGCTTACTAAAGGTAAGCTTAATTTGAAAATCAGGACTTTAATTCTCCCTCACAATGTTTATTTATTATTCTTAATTTTAATCCTCACCCGAGAATATATATTTTTATATTGATTTTAGAGAGGCGGGGGAAGGAGAGAGAGATTGACGTGAGAGAGAAACCTGGATCAGTTGCCTTTGTACATGCCCCAACAGGGGCAGAGGGGGAGGAGTGGGTTGGATCAAACCTGAAACCTGGGCATGTGCTCTGACCAGGAATCAAACCTGTGACCCTTGGTGGTGCATGGGGATAATGCTTCAACCAACTGAGCCACAATGGTCAGGGCACATAATGTTTATTATTATTATTTTTTTGTCCTCACCTGAGAATATATTTTCCATTGATTTTCTTAAGAGAGAGTAGAAGGGAAGGAGTGGGGAGAGAGAGAGAGAAGAGAGAGACAGAAACATCAACATGAGAGAGACACAGGGCCAGGGGTCCAATCTGCAACTGAGGTGTGTGCCCTTGACCAACCAATAATTGACCCCGAGACCCTTCGATCCAAGGTCAGATGCTCCAACCACAGAGCCAAACTTGCCAGGGCCACAATGTTTATTTTTTATTATGAAATAATTTACTTTGATATAGGGTCACATGAAAAAATGACTGTTTTTAATACTTTGATTCTCATTCTTAGATTTTAAAAAATTTGACTCTAGTCACATTAAAGCTGAACAATTAGAAGAAAAGATAAATCTTGAAAGTCACATATGTATATTTTCATATCAAAGTATAACTCTACTCACATGCCTTAATATCTTAGTTCAAGTTCTCTGGAAGCAGAGCCTGGAGGAGGATTTTTATGCAAATGGTTTGTTGAAGGTGAGCTCTCAGGAGCAGCCTTGTAAGAAAGGGGGGAGGGGGCGGGTGTGGGAAGCTGAGCAAAGAGGCAGGTTCAGGTGGAGCCCAGTCTCCCCCTGACTCACTTGCTCCTTCTCCTCTCTGAAGTGTCTGCTTGAATGTCACCTCCTTAGCCCTTTCCCATCTACTCTGTAGTAGCCCTTCCAGTTCTCCCTTTGCTTTTTGTTATCAAAACCCCAATCACTATCTGAGATTGTTTGATTAAATGCCATGTCTCCTCACACATGTGAACTCCATGAGATCAAAGGTCTTATCTATCTTCTTCACCCTCATGCCTAGACTGTGGTCCAGCAGGGAACAGGCTCACAATAAATATTTATGGAATGAATGAATGAATGAATGAATGAATGAATGAATGGCGGGAAGAGCATTCTTAGAAGAGGGAACAAATATGAAACCTCCTGATATTTACCAGAACAGTGAATAGTAGGTTGAACCATATAAAAGTGGTGATGTTTGACTTTTTGGTCTAAAAATGTCAGTTTCACCCTAACCGGTTTGGCTCAGTGGATAGAGCGTCAGCCTGCGGACTGAAAGGTCCCAGGTTCGATTCCGGTCAAGGGCATGTACCTAGGTTGCGTGCACATCCTAGGGGGTGTGCAGGAGGCAGCTGATCGATGTTTCTCTCTCATCGATGTTTCTAACTCTCTATCCCTCTCCCTTCCTCTCTGTAAAAAATCAATAAAATATATTTAGAAAAAAAATAAAAATAAAAATGTCAGTTTCATAGCTAAATAGTCTGATATGGCTGATATAGGGCAAGGGCAGGAGAGAGGCAGGAGGAAAAGCTTGATAGAGAAGCAGAAACATTTCACAGACAGCTTTGCCCATTGTAACAACTTTATTCTTTGTTGATGGCTACACAAAAGGTCTTTGAGATGGGAAATAATACACTGAAATTTGTGGATTAGGAAGATTACTTTGGCTACTTTAGGAGGATACTGTAGAGGGAGACAGGGCCAAAGTTTGGGTGAGAAGTAATGAGGTAAATACCTAAAGCATTAGTGGGGGAAAAGGGCCTGCATTAGAGGGCTAGAAATTACCTCCAGGAAGGGGACTTAGGAGTTGATTGGCTGGAAGGGGAGTGCCTCAATTCAAGTTCAGTTGTTAATATTGTGCATCTACTTGATACAGAGAACCACAGGAGTAAGTGAAGCACAGTCCTTGGTTTAAAATCTGTAGGCAGGGTGCTCAGTGTTATAGAGATACAGATAACAAACATGGAGTAGAGTGCTTTTAAACCTTTATTTCACAGAGAAGGAAACTGAAGCTAGAGTTTCAGGTAAGGTCAGACAACTGGTATGCTTAGCACTCAGGTACAAATTGGTCCTCAAAACATTTTCTTAATGAAAATATATTTCAGACAAAAATATTTTACTACATTTTTAATGTTTCTATGAGTAAAATGTATACATTTTCTTATTCTAGTCTAAATTACAATAAAAATAATTTAACTGTGAACCTGGAAGTATTTTTCTATTTTAAAAAATCATTTAATAGTAACTTTTTGTGTGTGTGTTTACAATTTAGTGACTGTAAACTATTGCTCAGTGAAGATCATTCAATAGTAAAAGTTTGTTCCAGTTATGAAGTGGACACCAAGTTACTTTCTTTGATACACTTACCTGTTAAAGAATCTCGGGATTATTATTCATTGGGTGATATTGTTGCAAATGGACACAGTCTTGATGGGAGAATTATTAATGTGCTTGCAGCTGTGAAGTCGGTAAGTTTAAACCTCCACAAAGTTCAATTTGGCAGGGAAGTTCTATCACTTAATTTGTGTTTGGAAAGTAGTAACCAGCTGGAGTAAATATTCCTCTGTATCTTGATCAGTAGTCAGTTGAATTAAGAAAATGATATCACTTCTCATTAAAGGTTAAGTAGCATTTTATATGTTAATGAATAGCAACATAAAATCGTATTTGAATGTTAAGTGCAGCACACACTCATAAATGATCCACTAACTATATGAGAGCCTTTTATACTTCGGTTAAAGATGCAAATGGAAAGGGTAAATTCATTGACTTGAAGATTTCAATGAAGTTACTTAAAGGGGTGTAAGTTGTATAAATCAAGGAATCAATTCTGGGTCTGTTTTCAGAGCTGTCCTGAGATGGGAGAGGGAGAGAGAATAGCCAACTGAACTGTAGTTGGGGCCTGGTGACCTACTGCACAGCATCCTGTGGTGAAAAGCAGGGAAAGACAACACTGCATGGGGCTCTGGGAGTGTTTCACCATTTGTTACATCAGAATCTCCCTCTTACTTAATTATTGCCCACGTTTTGAACTCCCTTGGAAAGACTAGAGTCACTTGGCAGGGACTAAGAGGTGGACCTTAAAATTAAAGTTTCACAATGCCCTAGCCAGTTTGGCTCAGTGGATAGAGGGTCAGCCTGCGAACTGAAAGGTCCCAGGTTCGATTCCGGTCAAGGGCACATGCCCGGGTTGTAGGCTCAATCCCCAGTGGAGGGCTTGCAGGAGGCAGCCAACAATGATTCTCTCTCATCATTGATGTTTCTATCTCTCTCTCCCTCTTCCTTCCTCTCTGAAATCAGTAAAAATATATTTAAAAAAATAAAGTACACAAAGAAAATTAAAGGGACAAGATCAGTTTCTCTCAATGTATGGAATGATGGTAGTCAAAAGATACACACACACAAAAGGAAATTGATTTAGGTACTTGTAGTTAATGTTGTTAGTAATTGCTAATTGTTTTTCCGTATTAAATGACTAACCAATAAGAGTGTCAACTATACTTGATGACAGGCCCTTGATGGAAAGGCATGTGCTTTTGTTCATCACTCTAGCTCCAGCCTAGCACAGTGCCAGCCACACAGTGAGCACTCAATATAATCCAGGATGGAGGAATCAACACCTTACATGACAATCGTGAAAAGTAGGAGAAATCACTTTCTCAGCAATTTAGATCCAATCTTACTTAAAGGCAGGATATGATCTCTCAGTTTCCCTGCAATCCTATATAATGTCATTATATTACAACTTAGTAAGAATTTTCTAACATTCAGTATAAACATAAGTCAAAACCTGCAACAGCTTTTTCCATGTATCTCCCCCTACCTCCATCCTATGAGTCTGGTACCTTCTTCTATAGAATTACATTATTTTTTTTTTTCACTGCCTTACTTCTCTCATTTTGCTTTCATCCCTCCTACATTTATCTTCTTCACATTTTAATTAACCTGTTCTCTCTTCCTTCTTACCTCTGCTTAGGTCTCTTTACTTTAAAACTCTTTTTTGTACAATTTTCTTTTTTGTACAAGAGGCCTGTTGTGATATGGCAGGCCTCTTTCATACTCTGGCTGTCCTTTCCTCCAACTGTCTTTCTGGATACTGCTCTTCTGCTGGTAGCTGTGAGTCTTTCTTCAGCTCCTTCCCATGGAGCTCAGCCCTGCTAATAGATGCAGTGGTGACAGTGGCATAGGGTGCAGTCAGTTGTTAGTCTGTTCTTGGGACCTTGCTATGTGACTGTCAGAGGTGTCTGCTGTTCCATGTGAGAACCCCTGGGCCTCTGACAGAAGGGTCCCTGAGTTCACCTACATTTTTAAGATGGAAATGAGGGATGTATGGGAAAGTGCTTTGACATAGTGTGGATTGAATCAGACTGTGTCAAAGCACTTTCCCATACATCCCTCATTTGGTCCTCCCCACATTGTCCTTATAAAGGTACAAAGGAAGTATTGATATTCATATCTGTACTAGAAAGATGAGGGCATTGAGACTCAGAGAGACTGAATTCATTTAGTGACATGAATTCTGTGCCAGGCCCTATACTAAGCCAGGGGGATACACAGATGTTGAAAATATACTTTCTATCCTCAATGAGCCTAGATAGATACCACCCATGGGCTTGTCATGGAACATTTGTCCTGTTATGTTGAAAGACACTAAAATCTTAACTTAAAATACATATATTTGTACTTCTCTTCAAACTGTGTAACTAACAACATCAGTTAAATACACCTAGCTTAGAGATAGATGCTTTTAAATCATCTATATAATTCTATATAATAAAAACCTAAGCGATCATTATGGCGGAACGACCAGAACGACTGGTCTCTATGATGCGCACTGATCACCAGGGGGCAGACGCTCAACGCAGGAGCTGCCCCCTGATGGTCAGCACACTCCCACAGGGGGAGCCCTGCTCAGCCAGAAGCCAGGCTCATGGCTGGCGAGCTCAGCTGCAGTGGCGGGAGCCTCTCCCGCCTCCGTGGCAGCGCTAAGGAGCAGTGAGCTAAGCTGTAAGGAATAGCGAGCAGGCGGGCAGAAGGAGCAAGAGGTCCCGGACTGATCCCTCCGAAGAGTCCTGGACTGCGAATTTCGTGCACTGGGCCTCTAGTTAAATATATATTAGTGATTCTTGTATTTTGATGTTTCTTACTTGCTGTTTAAAGGGTAAACATCTGAGTATTTCCATCAACAAATATTTAGGTGCCTCTACTATTATAGACGAAGAATAATGATTTCTTTCAATTTCTAAGGTTGGAGAGCCAAAATACTTTACAACATCAGACCGAAGAAAAGGCCAGAGGTGTGAAGTTAAACTCTATGATGAGATGGAGTCTTCTTTTGCAATGATATGGTAACCTCCCATATCTGTTCCAAAATGTGAAATCCCTAGTATTATCAAGACAGAACATTTTTATTTTATCAAAAATATGATGGATTTAATATCAGGAGAGGAATAATGATAGGAGAGAAATGATATTTTAAAAATAAAACTCACTCTTGTATTTTGACTTATTGCAGTCTGTGCTGTAAGATTTACCTTAAAATGAGATCTTTAGATGACGCGGGATTATTTAGATGGACACACTGGACTAGTGTATTATTGCACTGCCTTTTATTAAAAATTGTGGTTTATTAGGTCCCATTGATAATGAACATGCCAGATTTTCCATAATTCCTTGGATAGTACCCTGGACCCAGACCATGGAAAGATGATAGAAAAGCAAGTGTTATCAAAGGCTTGTTTCTGTGGGGTGCCTGGTGTGGGGATGTGGGGCAGGACTACATTCTAAGTACTGTAGGGTATTGGATGACATTGGTGCTAAAGGTGAAATGAGCCTTCAATCCATCAGGTGCCCTGAGCACATTATCTACTGAGCCCCTCCCTTAGAGTCTGAAAGAGTGTCTTTAAAGTCTTTAGACTTGTAGTCACTCAGTTCCAAGTAGCCAGGAGTGACCTGAGTGATGAGAAAAGAAAGAATTGATGGAGCAGAAGTTGTTAAAGATTAATGGTATTGGAGGAATGTTTGATCATGTAGATGTTAAATGCTCTGTGAAATAGACAGTATAACTCTGCAAAATGCAGGAGAAACCAACATCTTTAACTTGTGCCTTTGGCCACATGGGGAATGGGTCACCCCAGCCCTAAGATTTTTGTTTGTTTGTTTTTTTGGTAAATAATGTTTACTGCCAGTTTTTTTCTAATGTAGTCAATTTTTATCACTTCTTCTTCTTTTTTTTTTTTAATGTGCAGTTGGGATAATGAATCCATTCTACTTGCACAGAGCTGGGTGCCACGAGAAACAGGTATCATACTGCAATGATTGTGTTTAATATTTGTCATTTTTTTATCCCCCCCCCATGTAATAATTTAAAAATGGCTTTTTCCCCAAACAGTAATATTTGCCTCAGATGTAAGAATAAATTTTGACAAATTTCGAAACTGCATGACAGCAACTGTAATCTCAAAAACCATTATTACAACTAATCCAGGTAAAAAGTTATCTGAAATTTTTTATCCCTTTGAAAATGACTGTCTCACATATTCCAATATTTGTGTATTTAAGAATGAAAACAAAGCTTAGATTTCATTTGAATTAAAAATGAAAGATTGTTTTATATGACTTTTAAAAATTATTTTGCCCCCATTACCCCCTCTAAAACTTCCCTTTGCTCCCGCCTTTATATGACTTTTTGTTGTTGTTGTTCACCTCACCTAAGGATATTTTTCCATTAATTTTTAGAGAGAGTAGAAGGGAGGGGGAGAGACAGAGAAAGAGAAACATCGATTGGTTGCCTCCCACACACTTCCAGAATGGGATTGTTTTAACAAAAATCTATTTGGATACTTCCCTTAGTTATGTACTCCCCTTTCCATTTTTTAATTTTATTCCCTTTTGTTATTAAAATGGGCAAAAGTTAAAAATAATTTTGGATCTTTTACAGTTCTTTAAAAAGTAATCAGTTACGCCCTAGCTGGTTTGGCTCTGTGGATAGAGCGTTGGCCTGAGGACTGAAGGGTCCCGGGTTCGATTCTGGTCAAGGGCACATGCCTGGGTTGCAGGCTCCATCCCCAGTAGGGGTCATGCAGAAGCAGCCGATCAATGATTCTCATCATTGATGTTTCTCTCTCTCTCTCCCTCTCCCTTCCTCTCTGAAATCAATAAAAAAAAAAAGTAATCAGTTTGATTTTTAATTATTATGCATTTTCAATTTAAGAGACACCAGAAGCTAACATCTTATTGAATTTTATAAGAGGAAATAAAGAAACAAATCCTCAGGATGATGCAATTGACAGTTATTTGGAAGAATCCATAAATTGTAAGTGACTATTAAATATTATTTGAATTTTTAAAGGGCCAAAATTGGGGCCTATAAAGTTTTGTTTTACATAGTGAATCAGAATATTCTGATTCTGTAACTGCTATATTTCGACTTTTTAAAGTAGTTTAAAACTCTTGGAGCTTTCTATAATCTTTTGCCAATCTGATGAAAGCTAAAATAAATGAGTTGACTATGGGTTTTTTGGGTCATTGATTTTTAAGAGTTCTTTAGATATTCTTTTGTCTTTTGCCATCATCTCCCACTGCATAGCTTGCCTTTTCACTCTTCTAATGGCATCTTCTGATAATCATAAATTCTTCATTTTATTTTTTTAATTGTTTTATTTGCTTAAAGTATTACAAAGAGTATTACATATGTCTCCTTTTTTTCCCCCGCCCTTGACAATCCCCTGGCCTCTCCTACCCCCCAGTGTCTTATGTCCATTGGTTATGCTTATATGCATGCATATAAGTCCTTCGGTTGATCTCTTATCCCCCCATCCTGCCCCCCAACCCTCCCCGGCCTTCCCGCTGTAGTTTGACAGTCTGTTCGAGGCTGCTCTGCCTCTGTATCTATTTTTGTTCATACATTCTTCATTTTAATAAGCATTAATTTCTCATTCTTTCCCATTTTTATTGTGTTTTTTTTTGCTTTCCCCCCATTGATATTAATAAGTTGTAATATAGTAAGTATAATAATTGTTCTGTTACTTAACTGAAGCTTCTACATGTTCTCATTTGAACTTTGTAGCTTTTCTATTTGGATATAATTCTTTGTAATTCTTAGAATATGTATAGAGAGAGCTATAATAACTTCTTTTTATTTTTAGTAAATACAATAGTTGATGTCTATACAGTTAAACAATTAAAGGTAAAAGCTTTGAAGAATGAAGGAAAAGATGATCCTTTTTATGGCATTCTTTATGCTTACATTTCTACACTGAACATTGATGGTGAAACTACAAAAGTAGTTCGAAATAGATGGTAAGTAGCCAAATTATTTTTAGCAAATTCATTCTTGTAAGAAATAAAAAACAATTATTGTTAATAAACTTTTAAATTCTATAAAAGTTTAAGCTATACTTGGGCATCACCGTGGTTATACATTTGAGGGAAATGTATAAGTAAGTAACGTATACTGAAGTTTCCATGGCAAGTTATTTAAAGATTTTAATTGTCTTTTAAAGAAAATTTTAAATTAAAAGGCAATTATATCTGTAGTCCTAAACTGTAATGATATGATACTGCCAGAAACTTTTAACTAGAATGACAAAAAAAAAATAGAATGACAAACTGTTGTTTTATAATGTATTAGAAAATTATTTTGGTTGCCACATTCTATAGCAAGTGACAGTATTTAAAAAAATAGATTTTTGTTGATTTCAGAGAGGAAGGGAGAGAGAGATATAGGAACATCAATGATGAGAGAGAACCATTGATAGGTTGCCTCCTGCATGCCCCACACTGGGGATTAAGCCCCATCCTGGACATATGTCCTGACTGGGAATTGAACTATGACCTCCTGGTTCATAGGTCGATGCTCAATCACTGAGCCACACTGGCTGGGCAAGTGACTGCATTTAAAAAAATTATTTTCAACTGCATGATGAATGATTTCTAACCACTCATAGGTCAAAATATCTATTGCATAGAAAAGTAAACCCCAGAAGAATTAATAATCTTATCCAAAAGATAGTTGGCAAGAAACGTCTAAAATGTTATTGTGAAAATCTCCCTATGGGCTTTTGTAATAGAAATTTTTATGGAGATAGTTCTAGGTTAACATGGAGTTTTAAGAAATAATATGGAAAGAGTCCATGTGCACTTTGACCAATTTCCTCCAATGTATCACATCATAGCCAGGATATTTACATTAATTCCATCCACTCATTTAAAATATATTTTTTATTGACTTCATAGAGGAAGGGGGAGGGAGAGAGAGATAGAAACATCAGTGATGATATAGATTCATCAATTGGGTACCTCCTGCATGCCCCTCCTCCCCCACTGGGAATCCAGCCAAAACCCAGGTATGTACCCTGACTGGCAATCCAATCGTGACCTCCTGGTTCATAGGTTGATGTTCAACCACTGAGCAACACCGGCTGGACTCAATCCACTTATTTTATTCAAATTTCCCCAGATTGACATGCAGTCATTTGTGTGCACATGTGTACATTAAGTTCTATATAGTTTTATCTCATGTATAGGCTTGTTTGCCTATGACCACGGTCAAGATATTGACCTATGGATTTTTTTTTTAATCCTCACCCAAGGGTATGTTTTTATGGATTTTTTAGAGGGAGAGGAAGAGAGAGAGAGAGAGAGAGAGAGACATCGAGACATCTATGTAGGAGAGAAACCATGATCGGTTGCCTCCCATACATGACCTGACATGGGATCAAACCAACAACCTTGGTGTATGGGGAGGATGCTCTAACCAACTGAGCTACCTGGCCAGGGCAGTTGACCTATGGATTTTTAAAACACTTTATGATTTTGTATTGAAGTTGAAAAAAATTAATGTGGAGGCTATTGTGTAAGGCAGTTATTTTTTGAAAGATATTTTTCACAAATTTAAATAATTTTTGTCTCATTTTTTCCTATAGCTTTAGTATTGATATGTGAAGAAAAGCATCTAACATTTACTTTAAATGTGATCTGTGGCTAGATAAGAAACCACTATCTTCAGATCACTCTCTTTTCTTGAGAAATTTGAATTAGTCCTTTCCAAATTGGCTGAAGTAAGACCTACTTCAAAAATATGAAATAGCATGTAATTACCACTTAAAGAGAGGTGAATGTGTCACTAGTAGTAATAATAGCATTTAGGGTGTGAACTTGCCCAACCCTACGGTTTTTCTGTAGGTGTACAGAAGACCTAATAAGTACCATCAAGTGAGCATTTGTGGAACCTAGGCTTTCTAGTCACAAGACACCATTCCTGCCCTTAGAACATAGCCGCAGGGATATAAGATGGACATGCCTGCAATAACAAGGAATAGGATGTGACAGGATATAGTCAGTGCTGAAGTATAAATTCTGCAGCTGTTCAGAGAAGGGAAGGAGTTAAGGCTTGGGGCGGGGGGGGGGGGGGGGGGCGGGCAAGAAAGGAAGGACCTAGTAGGGGCAGGACCAGCATGGGGGAAGGTAGGAAGCAGGACAATGAGCTTATCCCAGTTTCAGATGAATCACAAATACAGACTGAGAACACATGTGGAATTATTCCTTGTAATTTTATGTTTGTCTTGTATCCTGCGCAGTGCTGAGCACTCTGAAATTACTTACTCTGATTTAGACTTTTAAGTGATAATTCTGCTGGAAAACAGATTTGTTACTTAGGGCCTTCACATTTTATCATTGTCCTTCCTTTCTTTTCAGTTCAAGCTGTGGTTACATTGTAAATGAAGCATCCAGCATTTGTACAACTTGCAACAAAGATTCTTCGAAGTTTAAATCCGTTTTTCTCAGCTTTGATATGCTAATTGATCTTACTGATCACACAGGTACCCTCCATTCCTGTAGTCTCACAGGAAATGTTGCTGAGGAGACTTTGGGCTGCACGGTAAATAGCAAAAAAGAAACCATGTTTGGAAATATGTCCAAATTGGATTTTCTTCCTCTAAAATATAGGTTATTTTGGTGAACATTTGATAGCAATTTATTAATAAAGAGGTCTGTGAAAAATCATTCTTGATTTAAATATACATTGCTTTCTTTAATGAACAAATAAGTACATATTGTATATTAAAATCATAGCTAATATTATTAGGAATAATGACAGAGACCCTTGTTTATTCTCCGTGGAGAATAAACAAGACATTTATATAGTCAAATAACAATGGGTAAACAACACATTGAAGATGTCAATCAGTTATGAGGTAGCTCTTCCAGAAGAAGGGTTTGGCAATATTTCACACACTCAGCTGTAGAAAGTCAGCCACGAATGTTCCCCATCTGCCGCTGTAGGACAGCAGCAGCAGATACTTAGAGATTAGATTGTACACTTGATGATAAGCACTTGTTTCTTACTGTTAAAACCAGCTCCTGAAGTTTACCATTAAAGCTCAGTTCCAAGTGATTTCCAGTTTGTCAAGGGGAGTTTTCTGTGCTAACCCACCCAGTTAGCTTCAGAGATTTAATTTAGAGTAGATATCTGACCTTATCTCCTCCATCAAGAGAATTGAGCTGTAATTACTGTGAATAAAATTCCACTTCTAATGAGAAAATTGATGTTTCACCTTGTTAAGATGAGTTATCTATATAAACTTTGGAAATACTTGTTTGATTTATTTTTTAAATCAGGTAAATGAGTTTCTTGCAATGACGGATGAACAGAAAACAGCATTAAAGTGGCAATTTCTTTTGGAAAGAAGCAAAATTTATTTAAAAGTTAGTATATTTTACAGTACTATATTGTTCTATATATTCAAACAAAAGAAAATCCTAGAGTTTGGCCAAATAAATAATTTCTTATTTTAATGATGCCCAATTCCCAAATGTGCAGAAGGATTTGGCTACTGTAGAAACAATGGAAGTAATCAGGTTTTTTCATATAGCATAAAGTAGTTACAAATGACACCAAATAAATAGGTCAACAAAGAAAATACCCAGTAATGTTAACTCCAAGATTAGGCACCTGGCTTTAGAGTCAAGATGGGTCTGCCCCACCCACAAAACCCACGTGGCAATCTCCTCACTTCAGTGAGCGGGATATAATAGCGTATGGTTAAACGCTTAGATGCTGGATGAGACAGACTCAAGTAAGAATTCCAATTCGACCATTCCTCAGCCGGTGTGACCTGGGGAGATTAATTAACTTCTGTAATCCTAAAACTCGATCAGACTTCTGAAGCACCAATAACACTGCAGTGTTGGAGGTTCATAGAATCTTTGTGTTAAATGTGTAAAGGGAAGTGAGCCTTGTTTTGCAAATGAGGAAAATGGGACCAAGAAATGTTGCCACTAGCCCCAAGTCACAGGTGAGATAGGGCTGCTGCCTACATTATTACTCTCCTCCCATCATTCTCAAATGTTTTCTCCTTTACACCTTAACAGTTTTGAAGCACCGGGTCTCTAGTTATTAATAAATTTCATCATCATATTCCTGTAGTCTAACAGATTATGTTACCACTCCAGGTTAATGTCGATCACAACTGGTAGCTTAAACGTATTTTAAGCCCTATTTTTCTATGTGTTGGATTTGAAATCCCAACTTTCCTACCAAAGAGAAATGTCATGAAACAAATGACATGGATTTTTACAAAAGCCAGATCTGTAATTTTTCTACTGAACTCTGCCTGAAATTTGAACTCTTTTGTCTTAGAACTTGAATCGACATATTAACAGCTGTAAGCAAAACTCATTGCGGTTCTCTATTGCACTCTCTGTTGTGGTCATTGGTTTTCAACTTTATATACACGGTAGTCTTTAAAACTAACTTTCTCTCTCTTTTCTCCCTACAGGTTTTTTTATCAGACAGAGCAAGGGGTAGATTGAGAATGAGTGTGATCTCATGTAAGCTTGCAGATCCTGTTGAGGCATGTAGGAACTTGTCTGGACAAGGAAATATTTAAATCAGATATCATTATAAACTCTGGAAAAGAATATGAGTTTTAACTCCCCTTAATGTGGAAGATGAGTTGAAAATTATGGATAAAATGTACTTTGTTCAAATGTGGTAAAAATGTTTCTATAAATAGTTGTTTCCTCCTGGAGTTGGTTTGGGGGTAAATCTTAAATATCTATCTCACCTGAGCTCAATTCTTAGAAGGCCATTTCTACCAGCTTGGCCTTCTCTCTTCCCAAGTTGGAAAATGTTTGCATGAGTAATAAACAAATTTAATCTTTCCCTCAGATTGATTTCTTTTCTTAAGCCCCTTTCCTCATTTTATTTCCCTGAGAAAGATCAGAACCTCTAAAAACAACTTACCTAGAGTTTACCAATGGCTCAATCTGCTTTCCTGGAGCTGCAAGGGCCCAGATGAGGGGCCCGGTGGGAACAGCAGAAGTCTGTGGGCAATGTTGTGCAACTGCTTGAAACACCATGGAGCTTTGCAAATCCCCTGCCTGCTCTGATGATACCTTGGCGCTACCCAATGCTTGTGAAGACTTGCTGACTCAGGGTTGACATGAGTCTAAAATCAACTGTGGGGAGACTGACTGAAAAAGTTATATGAGTGATGCCTTGTCCCATGCCCATCACTTAGAAGGGTGGGAGGCCTGCTTGGATAGAAGGACAACAGCCTCCCTTCTACCTCAGTCATCCTTGTAGGAGCCCAAAGCACTCTCCTCAGCACCATACCATGCTGAGTTGCTTCAGGGCACAGACCCACCAACATGGTTAGCATTGATCTACAGTCTGGGAGATTATGCCAACATTTTTGGGTCTGGCACTTCAGAAGGCTACATTTTACCCACTATAGGAGTGAGAAAAAAAGAAAAGAAAAAGTATATGAAACTCTTTTATAAAGTTGGTGTTGTGAAATAAACTTTCCTTGTCAGTAATGTTTCATCTGGCTTTTATCATAGGCAGCCATAGAGGAGAGATATGAGTTGACAGCTAGTGTGCCAAATTATGGTAATAAGTAAAGTAATGAAGGATTTGACCTAGTTGTGCAAACAGCAAGTGTGCCCAATGAGAGTTTCCTTTCTTTCTTCCTTGGGTTGTGAAATGGGCGTGTTAAGCAAGGCGAATCAGGAGGGTAGACAGGGAAGGAAAGGGAAAGTGGTGGAGGTTCAAGGACAATGCCCTGCCCATGGGGAATAGGGGGGCAGGGTGTCAGGTTGGGGAGGAGAGAGAAGTGAAGGCATCCACTGGCAGCCACATTCAAATCTTTTGTTAGTTAAATAAGAGTAGGTGTTCAAGAGCACAGGACATGAGGAAGGACGCCTGGCCCAGATGGTGCCAGGAGCTGCTGTGCCAGGCCTCCTGATGCCCTGACCTCTAGCAGTGGGTCCCAAAGTACCAATGCTTGGGCCAAGGGTGCCTCAACCAACTGTCTGGCCTCCTGCAGTTCATGGGCCTCAGCTGCTCTGGCTCTTTTACTACTTGGCTTTAACCGTATAATACAGGTGAGGTGTTTAATACAGGCATTCTTGAAGTAGGTGCATATGCAGCAACGAGTGTTCTGCAACCATAGAGCCCTAGCAGGGTGGCAGAGGGCTCTGACTGACCTCCTCACTGCTTCTTTGGAGCCTTCTCAGTGTGACATTTAACTAGTAGGAAACCCCATGCCCATCACTGGAATAACAACCAATAGCTTATTCCTTGGCATAAGTTTATAGACATTAATAGCTAACCTTATTAAGTGCTTTTTATGTGACTGATATTGTAATAAGCCATTTACTTATAGTGTCTGATTTATCCAAGTACTGCTAGTTTGCCCATTTCACAGGTGGGATATGAAGGCCCAGCTAGAGGAGTTAGAATTGGAGGTGGCTTCATGGGCAAGCTCTGTGGCTGCAGGCTCAAACCCATTTGCTGCTCCCAGGATCGTCTCCAGCTTTGAGCTTCTTTCTTTGCAGTTCCCCTTTTGTAAATAATGACAATAATACTAACTTCTCTTGGCAACTGTGAAGACTGAGTAAGTTAATATAGGTACAGTGCTTAGATTCCTGCACTTAGTGCATTGTCAATAATTATCAGCTATTGTAAATGTTGAGATATAGCAATTTCATTGGCACTCATATTTGGCTATTAATACTTCTGTTTATGAATTCTATTCTTTTATAATTTGAATTTTTCTAGTACATTATTACTTATAATTACTTTCTCTTTAAAATATATGGTTTTAGCATATTTGAATTAATTGTATTGAAAAGAAATATAAAACTTACCTGAAGCCAAAGATACTACACCAACATTTATACCACAAATAGTCTTGTTAAAAAAAAAGTGGGCCCAGCTGGTATGGCTCAGGGGTTGAGCATCGACCTATGAAACAGAAGGTCACAGTTCTATTCCAGGTCAGGGCACATGCCCAGGTTGTGGACTCGATCTCCAGTGTGGGACTTACAGGAGGCAACCGTCTCTCATCATTGATGTTTCTATCTCTCTCTCCCTCTCCCTTCCTCTCTGAAATCAATATAAATATATATATAAAGTGGGTACAAACATGAAAAGGTGTCAGCTTCTACCTAGGAATAAACTTAACTAAAGAGGTAAAAGACCTCTACTCAGAAAACTACAGGACGTTGAAAAAAGACATAGAGGAAGACATAAACAGATGGAAGAACATACCGTGTTCATGGATTGGTAGAATCAACATCATCAAAATGTCCATACTACCCAAAGCAATCTATAAATTCAACGCACTTCCCATTAAAGTACCAACAGCATACTTCAGAGATCTAGAACGAACTTTCCAAAAATTCATCTGGAATAAAAAAAGACCCCGAATAGCTGCAGCAATCCTGAAAAAGAACAAAGTAGGTGGGATCTCAATACCAGATATCAAGTTGTATTACAAAGCCACTGTTCTCAAAACTGCCTGGTACTGGCACAAGAATAGGCATATAGATCAATGGAATAGAATAGAGAGCCCAGAAATCGGCCCGAACCAATATGCTCAATTAATATTTGACAAAGGAGGCAAGAACATACAATGGAGCCAAGATAGTCTCTTCAATAAATGGTGTTGGGAAAATTGGACAGATATATGCAAGAAAATGAAACTAGACCACCAACTTACACCATACACAAAAATAAACTCAAAATGGATAAAGGACTTAAATGTACGACAGGATACCATAAAAATTCTAGAAGAATCCAAAGGCAAGAAAATCTCAGACATATGCCGAAGCAATTTCTTCACTGATACAGCTCCTAGGGCACTTGAAACTAAAGAAAAAATGAACAAATGGGACTACATCAAAATAAAAAGCTTCTGCACAGCAAAAGAAACCATCAACAAAACAACGAGAAAACCCACTGTGTGGGAAAACATATTTGCCAATGACATATCTGATAAGGGCCTAATCTCCAAAATTTATAGGGAACTCATACAACTTAACAAAAGAAAGATAAACAATCCAATCAAAAAATGGGCAAAGGACCTAAATAGACACCTTTCAAAAGAGGACATTCAGAAAGCCAAGAGACATATGAAAACATGCTCAAAGTCACTAATCATCCGAGAGATGCAAATCAAAACAGCAATGAGGTACCATCTCACACCTGTCAGACTGGCTATCATCAACAAATCAACAAACGACAAGTGCTGGAGAGGATGTGGAGAAAAAGGAACACTTGTGCACTGCTGGTGGGAATGCAGACTGGTGCAGCCACTATGGAAGACAGTATGGAGTTTCCTTAAAAAACTGAAAATGGAACTCCCATTTGACCCTGTGATCCCACTTCTAGGAATATATCCCAAGAAACCAGAAACACCAATCAGAAAGGATATATGCACCCCTATGTTCATAGCAGCACAATTCACCATAGCTAAGATCTGGAAACAGCCTAAGTGCCCATCAGTAGATGAATGGATTAGAAAACTGTGGTACATCTACACGATGGAATACTATGCTGCTGTAAAAAGGAAGGAACTCTTACCATTTGCAACGTCATGGATGGAACTGGAGAGCATTATGCTAAGTGAAATAAGCCAGTCAATAAAGGAAAAATACCACATGATCTCACTCATTCGTGGACAATAGAGACCATTATAAACTTTTGAACAATAATAGATACAGAGGCAGAGCTGCCTCAAACAGATTGTCGAGCTGCAGCGGGAAGGCCGGGGAGGGTTGGGGGGCAGGAGGTAGGGGGGTAAGAGATCAACTAAAGGACTTGTATGCATGCATATAAGCATAACCAATGGACATAAGACACTGGGTGATAGGGGAGGCTAGGGGACTGTCTAGGGCGGGGGGATAAAATGGATACATATGTAATACCCTTTGTAATACTTTAAGCAATAAAAAAATAAAAATAAATAAATAAAAAAAATAAAAAATAAAAAAAAAAAAAAAAAAGAAAAGAAAAGGTGTCAGCTTCACTTTTCGAAAGTGGACATACAGAAGGCCAAGAGACATATAAAAAAATGCTCAAAGTCACTAATCATCTGAGAGATGCAAATCAAAACGACAATGAGGTACCATCTCACACCTGTCAGAATGGCTGTCATCAACAAATCAACAAAAGACAAGTGCTGGCGAGGATGTTGAGAAAAAGGAACCCTCGTGCACTGCTGGTGGGAATGCAGACTTGATGCAGCCACTGTGGAAAATAGTATGGAGTTTCCTCAAAAAGTTAAAAATGGAACTCCCATTTGACCCAGTAATCCCACTTCTAGGAATATATCCCAAGAAATCAGAAACACCAATCAGAAAGAATATATGCACTCCTATGGTCATAGCACAATTTACAATAGCTAAGATTTGGAAACAGCCTAAGTGCCCATCAGCAGATGAGTGGATTAAAAAACTGTTGTACATCTACACAATGGAATACTACACTGATGAAAAAAAAGAACTTTTACCATTTACCAAAGTATGGATGGACCTGGAGAGCATTATGCTAAGTGAAATAAGCCAGTCGGAGAAAGATTAAAAAAAAAATTTTTTTATTGCCCTGGCCGGTTTGGCTCAGTGGATAGAGCGTCCTCCTGTGGACTGAAGGGTCCTGGGTTTGATTCTGGCCAAGGGCACATGCCTGGGCTGCGGGCTTGATCCTTAGTGGGGGGCATGCAGGAGGCAGCCGATCAATGATTCTCTCTCATCATTGATGTTTCTATCTCTCTATCCCTCTCTCTTCCTCTCTGAAATCAATAAAAATATATTAAAAAAATTTTTTTTATTGATTTGAGAGAGAGAGAGACGATTTGTTGTTCCACTCATTATGCATTCATTGGGTGATCTTGTATGTGCCCTGATTGGGGATCAAACCCACAGCCTTAGCATATTGGGAGGATGCTCTAACCAACTGAGCTACCTGGCCAGGGCCTAACAGGTATTTTTTTCTTTTTTTTTTAATCCTCACTTGAGGATATGTTTTTATCAATTTTTGAGAGAGAGAGAGAGAGAGAGAGAGAGAGAGAGAGAGAGAGAGAGAAAACGCACGCGCAGGGATTGAACCCACAACCTAGGTATATGCTTTGAGTGGGAATCAAACCCACAACCTTTTGGTTTATAAGACTATGTTCCAACCAACTGAGCCACCCAGAGCCAGCGCCTAAAAGGAATTCTTAAAAACTCTTGTCAAGTACAGATTACTGCAGTCAAACCTCCTTTCTCCAACACTTCCCAAATGTTTCCCGTGGCAAACAATTCAGTTCTCCAAGCTATTCACAGAAATACTAGTGGTGTCTCTGTCTAACCAAACTGACAACCCTTTCATGCTGATACTTCAGCATGACAAAAAGCTTCTCAGGCAACAAAGAAAGGAGAAAATGCTTTTGTAGGCAAAATCGATTAGCTCAATTTTAAAACATAAAGAGGCCATCAAGAATGCTAGTGTTACTAAGGGTTTAAAAGAAACAACAATCACAGGCAATTGAAGAGGTAGATAAACAGTTGATTTGAATAAATGGAAAGCAGTTAGCCAGCTTGGAGGCAGTGATATATGAACAAGCAAAGATACTACATGCTAACCTGAAAGACACTCCTGGAATGAGTGCTGAAGGTGATTCATTTAAGGCTAGTAGCGGATAGTTCAGTAAATTTAAGAAAAGTGTTTATAGATTAAACAGCACATTAGAAATGTACTGTATATAAGAAAGGTTAAAACAAAGAATCATGCTGAGGTCTGGAATGGATTATTCAATTTACATTATTTCTAATGAGGAAAAACCGATTGTTTTCGAACAAATTGCTTCTCAAACAGCCTTCTGGATGAATTAAGTTAGAGAACTGAGATACACAAACACACACACACAGGGCGGGGCAAAGTAGGTTTAGTTGTTTGTATGGGAAATAATACAATAATTAGTAATAAAACAAAAATAGTTTTGTGTACTCACAACTGTAAGCCTACTTTTGCCCACCCCATGTATGTGTGTGTGTATTTACATATATACTAATATATATGTATACACACAACCACACAAACACACACACATCTACACTAATAAAAGAGAAAAATGGTAATTGGCATACGACGATACCCTTTTCATTGGCTAATCAGGGCTATATGCAAATTAACTGCCAACTAAGATTGGCAGTTAACTGCCAACCAGATGGCGGTTAATTTGCATATGTAGGCACAATGCAGGGAGGCGAAAGGGAAAGCAGGAAGAAGCCCCCTGCCACTGACAGTGATCGGAAACCCAGGGGGAGCTAAGAGCTGGGGGGCAGGGCAAAGGCGGCCCTGGGGCCGCCTTTGCCCTGCCCCCCAGCCATGATAGGAGAATCAGGCGCCTTTTCCGCCCTGGCCAGTGATAGCAGGAAGTAGGGGTGGAGCCAGCGATGGGAGCTGGGCACGGTCAAAGCTGGCAGTCCCAGGAGCTAGGGGTCCCTTGCCTGGGCCTAAAGCGGAGCCCACGATCGCGGGGCCGCTGCAGCTGCGGGTCCCCGCTGCCCGAGCCGGATGCCTAGGCCAGAGGCGTTAGGCCTGGACAGGGGCAGAGCCTGCAACCGCGGGGAGCTGGGGGTCCCCTGCCCAGGCCTGACACCTCTGCCGGAGGCCTCAGGCCTGGTCAAGGGGCCGATCCGGTGATTGGTGATCGGACGGTGATGAGGGTCAACTCCTCTGGCCGAGGCATCAGGCCTGGGCGGGGGGCTGAGCCGGGGATTGGGGGGATATGATGGTCCCCTTGCCCAGGCCTGAAGCCTGGGTCAGAGGCGTCAGGCTTGGGCGGGGGACAGAGCCAGCAATCAGAGGGGCCTGGGGGTCCCCTGCCGAGGCCTGATGCCTGGGCCAGAGGCATCAGGCCTGGGCTGGGGGCAGAACCAGTGATGGGGGGAAATGAGGGTCCACTGCCCAGGCCTGACACCTCTGTCAGAGGCGTCAGGCCTGGGCAAGGGGCCGATCTTGCGATTGGAGGGTGATGGGGGTCAACGCCTGAGGGCTCCCAGTATGTGAGAGGGGGCAGGCTGGGCTGAGGGACACTCCCCCCCCCCCACCCAGTGCACGAATTTCGTGCACCGGGCCCCTAGTCCTATATAATAAAAGGCTAACATGCAAATCGTCCCCTTGACTGGGAGCTCAACCAGGGGGCGGGGTCAGCTGGCTAACTTCCGATGTCCCCTCTCCCTGGCCAGTGGCCAATATACCCTGATTTGGGCGGGCCAGACCCTACCTGTGCACAAATTCGTGCACAGGGCCTCTGTATACATATATATAGTTTGTTATATTAGAATTTCAACTTTTTATTAGGTTTAAAT
Source organism: Myotis daubentonii (assembly GCF_963259705.1). Classification (NCBI taxonomy): domain Eukaryota; kingdom Metazoa; phylum Chordata; class Mammalia; order Chiroptera; family Vespertilionidae; genus Myotis; species Myotis daubentonii. The sequence goes on along the minus strand of NC_081843.1, from coordinate 14,061,408 downwards.
TTATGCAAAATAAAAGTTAGGGGGAAAATGTACCTTCTAGGTCAGGGGTCCTCAAACTACGGCCCGCGGGCCACATGCAAATACAAATATTGTATTTGTTCCCATTTTTTTTACTTCAAAATAAGATATGTGCACTGTGCATAGGAATTTGTTCATAGTTTTTTTCAAAACTATAGTCCAGCCCTCCAACGGTCTGAGGGACAGTGAACTGGCCCCCTGTTTAAAAAGTTTGAGGACCCCTGTTCTAGGTGCTAGGATTATTGTATTTTATCAATATCAGAATTTGTAGGAATTGGTGAGTCTCTCAGTTTTTGATTCTTGCAACCAAGGACTTTGTATGTGACACCACAATGCTGTTGTCAGCTGTTTGTGACAAAGCTAATGAACCATTGTGATGAACAATGACCTCAGGGGCAGCGTACATTTTCTGGGTGCTGGCTTATGCCACCCAAGGGAGCTATATGTGAACATGGCTCCAGCTCATATCTTTGGTTTGCTTTCAAGTCTGAATTTGATAGAACTGTCTCAGCTGAACCTTGTATCTGCTACCTGGACCAATACACTTTCAATATGAGCACACCCTCGATTCAACTCTTTTCCTTATGGGAACCTAGCCAAAGGAAATAATAAATGTGCTGATTCTGCTAGCAAATAATTAGAAACAATCTCAATGATTAAAAATGAAGGACTAACTTCAGAATCTTATGCAGTCACTTGAAAACAGTACTGCAGAAATGTGCAGACTAACATGGATAGTCACAATATATGGTGAAAAAAACTAGGTTATAAAATTGTGCGGTATGAACAAATAATAAACATTACATCTAGATTTAGAAAACTGTACACCAAATACTTAACTTTGGCTGTCTCTGAGCAGATGAAATTTTGAGTATTTGGGTTTTTTTCATAACCATATTTTCTAACTCTTCTTTAATAAACATGTATTGCTTAAGCAATTAAAAAAGAAACTTGATAAAAAGATAGCATGATATTTAATAAATCCACTTATGGTGGGAATACAGACTGGTGCAGCCACTGTGGAAAATAGTATGGAGTAAATTATACTCCATAGTAAATTATAATTTAAATGTGGGGGTTGCATAATACCTAAACATTTGAATCTTTTTATATATCTATTTAAAAGATGCATCCTGCATTCATTCAGGTTCTGGTCTTGGGATATCTGGGTTATATCTGGGCCTGTCACTCAGCTGAGTGACTGTAGAGCCAGGCTAGCTTAACCTCTAACTATATTTTCATCCCTGTATAACAGGGACAGTAGTAATACCAACATCACAGCTTTGTTGAGGGTTAAATAAAACATAGAGGGAGAAAAAAAGGAGACATATGTAATACTCTTTGTAATACTTTAAGCAATAAAAAATAAAGAAAGAAAAAAAATAAAATAAAATAAAGAAAAAAAACAAAACAAAAAAGAACATAGACAACTCTTGGCACACAGTATCTAGCAATACTAAGGCTCAGTGTTAACTATTATTAAATTAGGTGTGCGAAGCTTTCAAGGGCCAGCAGGTATCTTCTGTTTACACTATAGTAGGAGGCTCTGCCAAAGCCTAAGATGCCTCCACCAACAGTCTGATAGCTATGCCGTGCATCTTGCCTCCCCTTTTTTTGAAGAAGTGTGCAGGTTAAAGCAAAAGTAGCACCTAGGCCACTTAACTTCCCTGAAGGCTGCTTATTTCTGGTCAGGAGGTAGAGATGCTGATGAACTCCGTTAATAAAGCACAGTCTCACCAGGCCAAAGGTCAGTGTGACCAAGGTCTGAAGTACTTTAATAAGAAAGCATCCCTCCTAGCCACTATTAGGGGAAAGATTTTTAGTCCACACAACACCCAGCATATTTATTTAAAAACAGTAGTTTCAAAATTATCTTTTTTAAAAAATATATTTTTATTTTAGAGAGGGAGAGGGATAGAAACATTGATAAATTGCCTTCTGCACGCCCCCTACTGGAGACCCAGTGGGCAATCTGGGCGACAACCACTGAGCTACATCAGCCAGGCTCAAAATTCTCTCTTAAACTCAGAATCTATGAGCCAGGGTACAAACGAGTGAGGTTGTCATTCATTAACTTATTAAATAAAATTTTAAATTAAAATATGTGGAGTAGTGTTTTTCCACATTTCATAAGAATCACATGGAGTGCTGGAGATTAATTCTGTTAATACAGTGGGCCCAGTATGGGCCAGTAATTTGGAAATATTTTTTTTTTTACAGATACCTTCAGATGATTACCATGATCAAGGAAATGTGGGAAACATTCATTTGAAACATGCTTTTCAACTCCCTTTGCATATTTTAATTACTGAACTACTGATCCCAGAATGACTCACTGAAAAGTCTTTTCCAGTCCAGTTTTAGGAAAGTCTTCTGAACATTTCATGCCTCATGGGAGACATCACAAATACTTTCTTCTGTTTGTTTCCTAGAAGACAGACAGGCATTCCTTTCTCCTTTCCATTTCTGATCGGCTGTTCTAGAGCGTGTTTTTCTCGGAGTTCCTATCTTCCCTGAGTTGAGACACAGCAACCCAATCAAATCATCTTTAAAATTTGATTTCTTTTTAAAGGAGTCACTTTTAATAACCTTTGCTTGCTTCAGTCCAACTCCCTTCTCTTCTGAAACTTAAGAAATTAGGATGCTTTGTATAGACTCAATAGTCTGGCTTTTCCACCTTAAATCTCATACTGACGACCCCGTGTATGCCCGCTTGGATCTCATCGTTTACTTTAACAGGGCCAACTCCCTTCGGCGTCCCGGTCAAGATAATATCTCCTTCTTCCAAGGCCATTATCTTAGAAACGTAGCTGATGATGTAGGGGATGGTAAAGATCATGGAAGACGTCTCACCCTCCTGCCGTAGTTCTCCATTGACCTTGAGCCAGAGCTTCAGGTTGTGAGGGTCAGGGACCTTTTCTTTGGGCACAAACGCGCTGACGGGGCAGGAGGTGGTGAAGCTCTTGGCCAGGGTCCAGGGTAGCCCCTTCTTCTTGCATTCATCCTGCACGTCCCTGGCGGTCATGTCCAGGCACAGGGCATAGCCGGCCACGTAGTCCATGGCCTCGGCCTCCGGGACGGCGCGGCCTCGCTTGCCCATCACCACGCCCAGCTCGAGCTCGTGGTGCAGGTTGCGGCTGTAGGCGGGCATGAGGATGGGCGAGCCCTCGGGGACATAGGCGGTGGACGGCTTCAGGAAGAGCACGGGCTCGCTAAGCACGGCGCTCCCCATCTCCTTGGCGTGGTCCGCGTAGTTCCGGCCCACGCACACGATATTCTTACCCCACTCCCAGAAGCGGGACAGCGGCCTGGAAACCGCCATGGCTCTAGCTAGGCGCCCCTAGAGTCACGTGGATTCGGCCGGGACGGGTCCCCTGACGCCTACGGCTACCCCGAGAGGACGAACTGTCTCCGCGCGCAATCCCGTCCGCGACCGCCCGTTCGGCTCTGTGCTCCGCCGAAGTCGCGGAGCTCGGCCTCGGGTGAACCGCTGTCCAGTGGCCGCCTCTGGAGCGCTGGCCTGGTCCCCGGAAAGAACGGAGGCGCTAACGTCGCTTTTTAGCTGCAGCCGCTTCCTTGATTGTCGCCCGCGGGGAGTGGGCACGGTTTGGACGCGAGCGCTGATTGGCCGTGAGGCGGGCAGGACTGGGAATCGAGCTCTGATTGGTCGGCAAGTGGGGTGGGGGCTCGAGACAGGCACCGATTGGCCGCGACTCGCGGACCCCGTGTGTGCTGCCCGCCCACGCCTCGCACTGCCGCCCGCTCTCCGCCCCGGTCATGGTGCTGAGCCGGCTGCTCGGCCGCTGCAGTCTCACCGCACTGGGAGCCGCTTGTGTCCGCCGCGGCCTGGGTAGGTGGGTCCGGGCCGGCTGGGCCGGGGCAGGGCTGACAGCGGCAGGGGCCGGGGGCGGGGACAAGTCAGGCCCGAGGGTCCTGGCGAGTGTCATCGCCGGGAACGGCAGTTAGGCCACCTGCGCTCCCGAGGCGTCCCAGAGGCGCCGGCGGCCCGCAGCCGGGCGTTGGGCGTGGACGCAGCCCGCTGGCCCGCGCCGGTGCGGCGGCCGACGCCTGACGCCTGACGCTGTTCTTTATTGACAGAGGACTTTAACCCTCGCTGACGGCGGCGGGCAGGCCAGTTGGGTTCGAAAGCTGCACAGCAGTTGGGTCAGGCTGTGAGAGGGCAGAAGACAGAGCGGGTCGCTGATCCGCTGAGGGTGCTGAAGGCTGGTGCTAGGTAAGGAGCCGTGCTCCCGGCGCACGGGCCGGCCCCCCCGCGGTCAGCCGGCAGCCCTCACTCAGTTCCTTGGCGCTGGGCGGTGCGGGGGTTTCCCTCATATTTCCGTACCCCCACCCCACAAATCCCGTATCTCTAATGCCCGAGGGTGATGTGACTGCCGAGAGCCCCAGAAAATGTTATGTTCTAAGTAAATCACCTGAGTTTTGGTTGTCAAGTGGAACCGAGGCACGGAATCTAAAGTGATGACACAGGGGAGAGCCCTGGAGCAATGCCTGGTCCCGTGGCCGTGGGACCCTGGCCCTCCCTTGCTGTGTTTCCATCGGTGCCCCTGAAATGAGAGGCATTGCGCACCCTGGCCTCCAAGGGCCTGCTCTTCCAGCTGTCAGATCAGATGCTAACCTCTTGCTTTGTCGGAATAGTTTGGCCTTTATTTTGAAATCTCCTTTTCCTTATTTCCTGATATTTTACCTGGCTGATTAGCAGTAGGGGCGGTCTCTGGGACCTGGTTAGCAGTCACCTAACTGAAAGGAGGGCATTACCTAGGCCCGTGGTCGGCAAACTGCCGCTCGAGAGCCACATGTGGCTCTTTGGCTCCTTGTGTGTGGCTCTTCCTAAGCCTTAGGAGTACCCTAATTAAGTTAATAATGATGTACCTACCTATATAGTTTAAGTTTAAAAAATTTGGCTCCCAAAAGAAATTTCAATCATTGTACTGTTGATATTTGGCTCTGTTGACTGTTCTGTTTGCCCTTTAGGAAAACGCATCACAGTGTCAAGGCTGAGGGTTGTGTCAGGGGTCGGGCAGCTGTTGAAAGTGGGACTGTAGGGAATTGCCAGGAGTTGATGCCATGCGGAAGGACGGGTCTCATTCAAAAGAAATCAAGCCGAAACCGGTTTGGCTCAGTGGATGGAGCGTCGGCCTGCGGACTGAGGGGTCCCGGGTTCGATTCCGGTCGGGAGCATGTGCCTGGGTTGTGGGCACTTCCCCAGTGGGGGATGTGCAGGAGGCAGCTGATCGATGTTTCTAGCTCTCTGTCTCTCTCCCTTCCTCTCTGTAAAAAAAAAATCAATAAAATATATTTTAAAAAAAACAAAACAAAAGAAACCAAACAAAACATGTCTCAGGACTTGGCCCAGACCATAGGCTGCAGGTCCATACACTCTGGTTACACAAAGGTCACAGTTGCAAACCACTTCTCAGGCTGTGGTGGGCTAGGTTATATAATTTTTGGTAAAGGAATAAGGTTTCTGGTGGTGATTGGACCAGATGAATTCTTTGCTTAGAGATAATAGCATCTTCCCCAGGTTCCCTAGCACCAGTTGTAAATAACGGTCTCTTTACCTGGGCAGAGTGGATAATTTCTGGGAAATACAAAAATGGGGCCCCCCATTGGGGAGAATGCTTCCAGACTCATGGAGTTTTGTTTCTGTCCTTCTGCCCGCCTCCCACCCGCACCCGCAATACACGCACTGCCTTGTGTAGTATAGTCGTCAGGCTCAGATAACACTGGGTCTCAGATAGCTGGTGGAACATCACAAACTTGATCATACAAAAATGTTTGTTCTGCTCTGCATGAGTAGAAGGGTCTGGCAAATGCCCTGCTAGTTGTCAAAGGAAAGAAGGCATCGGATATCTGTGTGCAATCATTAAAGCGACAGTTCAGGAAATTTCCCTGGCCATGGCAGAAAAGGCTGAATCTGTTTTCGATGGCCCCTGGAGACATGGCCTGTCTGTTAGTCAGTCAGTGCTCCCTGCTTTCTGGATCCCTTTGGGGAGAGGCCCTATCCCAGCACATATCCCAGAATTTCATGGCTGCCTTCTCTCGCCTTCTGTTAAACAGTTTTAATCCCTTTTATGCTAAGGCTTAAGGGCCTCCATGAATTTTTAGATTGAATAATAGGAATTTCGTTGTTGAAAATATTCAGATCATAAATCTGAAAGAGCTGATTTCCATGAATATGAATTGTTTTCTAGATTTTCTTACTGATGTGGTTAAATGAGAATATTCTCTTCTCTTTCAAAGGAATTTAGAAAACCCGGCAGGGTGAGCCTCTGCTTGGATGTTCACTGCATGTCATTCTGGGATGTCACATCCCCAGGACGCCCCTATTGCTGCGTCATTGAGGCTTGATTTGAAGTCTCTGCCTGATGTGGCCTCACGTGAACACTGACCAAAACTGCGTTCTTCTTCAGGTCTAGCCCAGCTGGGACTCCTCCATCACACAGATTTGAGGAAGAGCTTGACCGTGGAACAGGACGCCATGAAGGTTGAGTTATTGCCTGCCCTGACCGACAACTACATGTACCTGATCATCGATGATGACACCAAGGAGGCCGCCATTGTGGACCCAGTGCAGCCCCAGAAGGTGGGAGGTGTGTCCCCGGCAAACAGTTCTTCATCCTCTGATGGGTGTGATAACCTCCGTGTTCTTGCACTTGGCTGAAGCTAACTAGAAATTAATCTATTTCTTTTTTTACAAACAATTTAACTAGTGCCCAGCCACTGTTATTGGGGCAAAGGGCCAATGAAAGGGGTGGGGGTGACCAGACTCTTTGCTGTGGAAAGATAAGGCCTGTGTCTGTTAAGTCCTTGGGCAGAGAGGTAGGAGCTGTACTTGGTATTGTCTACTCTTCCTTGAGGCTTTGTGCCCTTGACCAGAGGGGCTTGGAGAGGTCATGGGCGGGGGGCGGTGCTGAATTGCCAAGTGCATCAAGAGAGAGAAAGGCCACTGTCACCCTGCTCTACCGAAGTTAGGCCGAGTTGGCAGGGTCCGAATGGAGCCCGGCCATTCCTGGCAGACCCTGAGTTCTGGCGGGCACCCCACCTTGCGGGCTGGTGAGCCAGCGCTTGTAGTGTGATGGCGGCCTCTGTCCTGCTTCACGTTTGGTTACAGGTTGTAGAAATGGCAGAAAAGCACGGTGTGAAGCTGACTACAGTGCTCACCACCCACCACCATTGGTAAGTGCTCCCCGCCCGAGGCTGAACTTCTTCCAGGCCAGCAGAGCTGATTAGGCCTGATGGCTCCCTGCCAGGCACACCCTGAGGGTGGGGTTGGGTGGGGTTCTCACAGGCTCTCTGGGCCCTCCCGCAGCTGGCAGTCTGAGTCACTTGTGCCCCCACAGCTGTGACCACTGCAGCTGAGGGCCCGCCTCCAGTGGGGTTCTGAGGAGGCTTCGGGTGTCAGCCTCTGTGCTGCTGCCCGATCCCCTTGGTCTTCAGCCCTAGCCCCTTGGCCCTGTGATGGGGTCTGGTAACTTGGGGGTTCTGTGGGGAGATGCTTGTGCTGTGGATCCTTCTGCCATGAGACGACCTCCAGCAGTGCCTTTGAAAGCCCTTGGGCTTGTGTGATGAGATGTTGGCCTCAATGTTAGGCAAAATCTAGACTAGACATCAGTGTTTTTAAAACCAACAGCCATATTTGGAGAGGTTGTGTGTGGCCTTTTTATTTTTATATTTAAAGGCTAAATGATGAAAAAGCACCTGTGTTTGGGTTTAGGATTAGAGTTGTATGTCCAAGGTCCTTCTTTGGGATTTGTGAAACTTTTGAGGTTCTTCAAAGCTAAAAAAATAATAATAATAATGTTTATTTGGCTCTGATTCCCCACCCTCAAATAACTGCTAGACTGCAGCTAACACCTTTGAATGAATCTGTCCTCGTAGCATTGCTATTATTTCGCCTGTAGGAGCTCTGCTTCACCAGCCTCTTCTCCCAGAAATAAAATGAGGCCTTTCACTGGGAGTGGTATGCATGTGGTTTGGCCAGTTTGTTAAGTGGTGGAAATGTCTGGCTTGATATATCTAAGTTGCTGCGTCTCTGGGACATCAGGTGCTAATTACAGACGGAGTCTACAGCCCTGTCCTTGGCCTGAGCTACTTGATGCAGCCACTCTTGCTTTTGGGAAATCTGCCTGTGCTGTGCTTTGGCCTCTCGGGCCTCCATGCGGCTGCAGGAAGCACCCCGTTCCTCAGCTCTGCACAGTTTGCTTCTCCCTCCCGCACTGTTATCCCCACTTCAGGTGTCGCTTTTCCGGAGGATTTTCTCAGCACCTTACGTTTATGCCAGAACATAAACCCTGAACCGGGCCCCAAAGTGAGCTTCAGGGTGTGGCCCCTGCCTCCTCCCACTTATCGGTGGGGGTGAGCGGGTCAAGGGGTTGGCCCTGACCAGTGTGTAACAGTCCTTTGAGGGAAGAGGGGCAAAGGGCCAGCCTCCTTTTATCCTGGCCCTGCTGTTTCTGGGCCCATCAGAAGAGTCCACAGTTGAATGTGTAGTGACCAGAAAGCCCTGGCCTTGTCCTGGGACGGCTGCTCTTCAAGTGTGTTCAGGGCCCGGCTGAGCTAGCACTGGTGTAACTGACCTGCTTTTTGAAGTGCTGAGGCAGGGGCCCGGAAATGCCTGGCATGGGAATGGGGTGCCTGAGGACGTTCTTTTCAGTGGAGCCAAATGACAGACAAGAAGCCAGTTTCCTGTATTGGAAGATGCATTTCTACTTCTGAGAAGCATAACTAGGAAAATAAAAATTCTGTTTGGGCAGGGTTTACAAGCAAGCAAACCTCCTCCATGTCAGCAGTAGCCCTAGGTCTTTTCCGCTTCCAGGGACCATGCTGGCGGGAATGAGAAGCTTGTCAAGCTGGAGCCTGGACTGAAGGTGTACGGGGGCGATGACCGGATTGGGGCCCTGACTCACAAGGTCACACACCTGTCTACACTGCAGGTGAGGAGTGGACCCCAAAGGAAATGGATATCAGGCCCTAGAGCAGGGGTGGGGTGGGGGCACGGTGGGAACACTGCCTCCTCCACCTGGCTGTCCCCTTTGTTTCCCCAGGGTCCTACAGGGGCCCATAAGGGCTTAGCTGTGGAGACAGCTGACCTGTGGATGGTTGGAGGGCTCTTGGGGCTGCCCGAGCCTGGGCAGTCCCCTCTGCATCTCAGGCAAATCAGTGTGCAGATGGTGACTAGATAAGAGAAGAAGCTGCAGGGTACAGCTTAGAGCTAATGGGAAATTTAAATATGGACGCTACATGGGATCATGTGCTCATGCTGTTGCTAAAGGTCTTGGATGTGATGATAGTGAGGTTATGCAGGAGGATGCGCTTTTCTTAGTAGATGCAGCTGGAGTTTAGGGGTGATTTGTCAGGATGTGTGTGACTTGAAATGTGTGAGTGTGGGGAGCACATGCCCCAGATGTCTGCATTTGGTGATGCAGGTAAAGGTCATACAGATGTTCATCTTTATTTCAGTTTTTTGGGCGTGTGTGTGTGTGTTTGTGTGTGTGCGCGTGTGTGTATTTTTTTATGTGAAGAGGTGGGAGGAGGAGGGAGACAGAGAAGGAAAACAATAAAAGGCCAAACACCTAAGAAGCAAAACCATCTTTTCTAGCAGATGCCTAATTCAGTGGCTGATTTTGAGGGAGAAAACAAAAGAAGCCCCTTTGGTTTTGCACATCAGCAAATACCAGGTTCTAGGGTGGTCCCTGCCCCTGGGGACACACTTGAGGACTGAGTCTCATGGTCACCAGCAAGATCCATGTCTCACTGTGGAAAGCGTGGGGCCTGAGCGAGACCCATGAGACCAGCGGGCCATGTGCTTGTGAGCCCTAGGAGCACTCGCCAGCGTGTGCTTTGTTTCAGGTGGGGTCTCTCAATGTCAAGTGCCTGTCGACACCGTGTCACACTTCTGGACACATCTGCTACTTTGTGAGCAAACCCGGCAGTTCCGAGCCCTCTGCTGTGTTTACAGGTGAGGGTTCAGGTGTGTGTGCTGGGGGTTTGGTGTTCTTTGCAAAGACCCTCTTGGCACAGGAGTGGAGAAGAAGAGCATTTTCTGCCTGAAACTACACAGGGCTGAGAGGAGGACCACGGTCCTCAGGGCAGAGCCTGGGGCTCAGCTTCAAACACATGGGGGCAGACAGGCTGGGCGGATACAGGGAAGAGTGGTGCCTCCTGGTGGGGCTGGTCTTGTGCTTCCCTCTGACCACTGTCTGGTGCCCTGGGGACCAGCCTTTCCTTGAGAGACTGCCTGGTAGAGATGCAGCCTGAGCCACCACTACCTGCAGCAGCTGCCAGGTGGGCAGGGTGGGGAGCCTCAGGCCCACCTCATGTGGGCCTAACTGATGCCCTTCTGAGTGCTCACACTGCCCATCCCTCCTTGGGCTGTGAGCCGAGTACGTTTGGCAAAGTCAGTAGCCAGCCTTGGTCAGGTCTCCTACACAAAGCAATCCTGAGAGCGCCGGCCTGGCAGCCCCGACAAGCTCAGAAGGTAGTGGCTGCAGTCTGGAGGCTGTGCCCTGAGAGGTTTGTGAAGCTAGTCCCAGCACTGGGCTGAGGAAATGAAAGAATGTTGATGCTGGTTGGGAAACCGGTGGAGCAGAATGGCCACGTGACAACCAGGTTTAGGGTGGCATGAGCCAGTGGCCACAGACGAATGGTAATGGTTGAGAGTGCCCAGTGAAAAGCAGGCCTGTTGGCCGCATGGAGCCCTACTGCCACCCTAATATTTTGGTGAATGTAATAGTTTGTAGGCTCTGTGTCTTCCAGAAATATAAGCTATAATCATAATATTGTAACTACAGTGAAAGTATTTTTTAAAAATACAATGTTGAATGCAATATGGGCTCCTGGACTGGATCCTGCCATGGAAAAAGGACGTTAATGGGAAATGTGCATTGAATCGGGGTGGAGTTTTTAGTTAATAACAATGTAGGGATGCAGGCTTGTAGTTTTGACAAATACACCAGGGAAATGCCAACTGAGTCAGGGGTGCATAAGAGGCCTCTGTAGCTTTTCTACAAATCCGATATTATCCACAGATCTCAGTTTTAAAAAATATATGCAGCTGTTTTCAGTGTCTTCACTGCAGTGATGGAGGTGTGGGGCTGTGAGTCAGGTTACTAGTCCCTGGGCACATTGTGGCAGCCCCAGGCCTCATGGTGGGCTAAGTCTGACTGTGGTGTGGAATAGGTAGATTGGCCCGCATGCCACGTGTGCACTGCCCTGAAGTGGTCTCAGCTGTGTGTGTGGTGAGAGCAAAGTGTCCTCACTGAGTGGTGTAGGCCTGAGTTGAGAGGAGTGTGCCCGGTGCCTGGCCTGGCAAACCCTCAGGACATCACACTCCTGTTTCTGTTGGACATCAGTCTGCCCATCTGTGAGGCGGTAAGGAAGTGCCTGCCTCTCAAGGTTGTCAGGACGTGGGGGTGTGAATGGGCCCCTGGGGACTGCTGTTAGAAGCTGAGTCTCGCTTTGGAAGGTGCAAACACAGACCTGAACTGTGTCCTGCACAAGTTGTCACTGTTTTCTGTGTGACAGCAGCTGGCAGGGAGTACATTGTGTTATTGGTGACTTCAATAATAAAAATGTGAAAAATCCTACGGTGTCCTCAGTGGGGACTAACGGTGTGGAAATAGGACAGTCCAGCAGGGCCCTAGCTGGCCTGTGTGTGCGGCCAAGGCATCTACCGCATGCGAACGTGGGCTTATTGGTGGCCCCAGGCCTCGAGCCCAGGTCTGAGTGACCCAGGGCCACGCTCCCTCCCCCTAAGATGTAAGCAGAGGAGGTGACAGCCCATGGAAGAGTGTGGCTTTGGCCCTGCGATGTGGTGGGCAGGACTGGGCACTGACGGGCCAGGGAAGAGGCTGGCAGGTGCTGATGGGAGAGGAATGTTGCTTGATGCCGTGGGGTCGCAGGCTGTCCTCACCACAGGGGCCTGGAGAACAGATGCCTGTGGTTTCCACTTGGCACGGAACTGAGCCGAGACTCGGGGAGGGAAGCAGCAGTGCATAGAGACCTGGAGGCGTCTGCTGAAGGGACACTGTCTAAAGAACGGTGTCAGGCCCTAGCTGGTTTGGCTCAGTGGATAGAGCATCGGCCTGCGGACTGAAGGGTCTGGGTTCAATCCCAGTCAAGGGCACATGCCTGGGTTGTGGGCTCAATCCCCAATAGGGGGTGTGCAGGAGGCAGCCAATTAATGATTCTCTCTCATCATTGATGTTTCTCTGTCTCTCTCCCTTTCCCTTCCTCACTGAAATCAATAAAAATATATTTTAAAAAAGACAAAAATAAATGGAGTCAGGAAAGGATGATCTGTAGGTGGCAGGTTCAAATCTCGAGGGCTCTTGTGGGCTGTGGTCCTTGGTGAGGGTTCCCGATGAGATCATGGAAAGTGTCATAGGATGGCCCTGGCTGCCTGGGAGAAGGGAAGATACAGGCCAAGCCTGGGAAGGGGCTACTGGGCCGGTGGGGACAAGTGCTGGGTGTGGGGGTCCCGGCACTACAGCTAATAGGACTGGGCCGTGAAGCGAGGAGTCAGCATGACCCTAAGGTTGGGTTTGAGCAGCTGTTGGGAGCTGGTGGTACCAGTGAGCGAGACTTGCATGAGAAGTTTTGGGGTGGGTGGGAGCGGAGAGCTGTGGGTTGTCTTTGGGCTCTGTCGGGTATCTAGGTGGAGGACACATCTGTGCTGGGCCCCAGTCAGCTCAGGGGACAAAGTGGAGCTTAGCCCATGGACAGCAGGTGGTCAGCATTGCCCAGTGGTGGACCATCAGCCTCCCAAGGGGGTGTGTCCTACTGGTGGCCTCACCCTCCATGGCTGTCCTCTTTCAGGTGACACCTTGTTTGTGGCTGGCTGCGGGAAGTTCTTTGAAGGGACAGCGGATGAGATGTACAGAGCCCTGATCGAGGTCCTGGGCCGGCTCCCTCCGGACACAGTAGGCAGAGCCCCTGCCACGTTCCCTGGCTGTTGGTGTGAGGACAGGCCTGCTCCCACTCTGTCCTCTGACCTCCTGTCCTGCACCCCCTCTCGCCCCCTGTGGCTACCCCTGCGTGTGAGGAAGAGTGGGAGGGCCGGGGCATTTCCCTGAGACCGTGGGTTTTCTCTAAACGTAGTTTTTATTGTTGCTTCACATACTCGCAAGAAGTGTCTATCCTAAGGCACGCTCCCTGGTGTCACTGGCCCAGCACAGGGCCCTTGAGGCCCATCTCTGAGAGGTTGAGGGGGATTAATGAGTCTCTCCAGAGCCCCTGGGTTTGGCTTTTTCCTCAGAGAGTGTACTGTGGCCACGAATATACCATCAACAACCTCAAGTTCGCTCGCCATGTGGAGCCCAGCAACACCGCCATTCAGGAGAAACTGGCCTGGGCCAAGGTGAGTGGGATATGCTGTGGGCACATCCTGTGTCAGTCGCTGTGAAGGGACTTCCTGGGACTGTGTAGGGCCCGGCTTGCTGGCACTCAAGGCATCATCTCCAGAGCGGGCAGCCAGTGCTCCTCAGGGCCAAGAACAAGTGGGGCCTCAGGCCAGTGGTCGGCAGACTGCAGCTCGCGAGCCACATGCGGCTCTTTGGCCCCTTGACTGTGGCTCTTTCACAAAATACCGACTTTTGCGCATGGCCCACAGTTTCAATCGCATTGTACATGTGCGCCCGCACGTGGTATTTTGTGGAAGAGCCACACTCAAGGGGTCAAAGAGCCACATGTGGCTCGTGAGCCGCAGTTTGCTGACCACTGCGCCCACCCAGCTTTGTGCAGGAACCAGGTGGCTTGTCAGGTCCTTTCTGACTCAGTGGGTCTGGGCTGGACCTGGGCGTCTGTGTTTCCACAGCAGCCTAAGTGCCAGATCCCCGCCCACTTCCCATGTCCTGGGCAGCAGGTAGGACTGTGTGGCAGCTGTTCGCTCTGGAGGCTGTTTGACTGAAAGGCATTTATTTCAACTATGGCTCCAAACTTGCTCCTTGGCTCAGCCCAGGGGTTGGCTTATGGTCCTGGACTTCTGGGGGATTTGGAAACACAGCTACAGATGTTCTGGGTAGGCAGAGGGTGCCCACTGCAGTCACCGAGGAAACGTACACACTGGGAAGGGAAGCCTCAGGTATAGGGGAGCTCCTTTTGCTGAGTTCAGTGAGTAAAGCTACCTCTCACAGTTTTTTGTTTTGTTTTTTAATAAATAACCTGGTTTTGTTAAGCAACTTTATCAATTTGGGTGGGGGGTAGGCTTATAATACCTATAAATATTTAAGTATGCCCTAGATGGTTTGGCTCAGTGGATAGAACATCGGCCTGCAGACTGAAGGGTCCCGGATTTGATTCTGGTCAAAGGCACATGCCCGGGTTGCAGGCTTGATCCCCAGTGTAGAGCATGCAGGAGGCAGCTGATCAATGATTCGCTCTCATCATTGATGTTTCTGTCTCTCTTCCTCTCTGAAATCAATAAAAATACATATTTTTAAATTTAAATACTTTCTTAAACAGTTGATAAATATCTCATTTTTTTTTACACTGCATATGTATGAATACTTTTCTTAATATAAAAAACTATCCTGGCCATAGCTGGTTTGGCTCAGTGGATAGAGTGCCTGTGGACTGAAGGGTCCTGGGTTTGATTCTGGTCAAGGGCACATGCCCGGGTTGTGGGCTCGATCCCCAGTAGGGAGCGTGCAGGAGGCAGCTGATCAATGATTCTTTCTCATTGACGTTTCTCTCTCTCTCTCCTTTCCTCTCTGAAATCAATAAAGATATATTTTTTAAAAAACAAAAAGCAAAAAATACTCATCCTAGCCCTAGCCGGTTTGGCTCAGTGGATAGAGTGTCAGCCTGTGGACTGAAGGGTCCTGGGTTCGATTTTGATCAAGGACAAGTACCTCAGTATTAAGCTTCTTTCTGGCTCTGGTGGGGGCATGTGGGAGGCAATCAATCAATGTGTCTATCTTGCATCAGTGTTTCTCTCTGTCTCTCCCTATCCCTTCCCCTCTCTCTAAAAATCAATGGAAAAAATATCCTTGGGTAAAGATTCAAAATAATAAATAAATAAATAAAATAAAAAACTTATCCTGTATTTATCCTATACATAATTGCTTTGTGGGTTTCTTTTCACTTAATACTGGGTCTCGGTACTCTTTCCATATCAGTTCATACAGATTGAACTCATTCTTTTCATGGTTATCTGCTTTTTTAAAAGTAAATTTTATTAAGGGTAATTTACATACAGTGAAAAGTACCCAAGTGAGCATTGTATAGTTGGATGAATTTTGACAATACATGCGTCTGTGTAACCCGCAACACAATCATAATACAAGACGTTTACACTACCCCCAAAAGTTCCCTTGCTCCTTCCCACTCAGTTTCCCAACTACTGGTCTGCTTTGTCACTATGGATTTTTCTTTCCTAGACTTTCATATAACTCTGATGTCTCTGGCTCTTTTCCTCAACATGATGTTTTTAGGATTCATTCTTGTTTTATTTCTAAATAGCATCTCATATGTATATGCTATCGTTTGTTTACCCACTCATCTCTGGATGGACACGTGGGTTGGTTCCAGTGTTTTAGTATTATAAATAAAGTTGCTATGAACGTTTGTGTACAAGTCTTTGTGTGAACACGCTTTCTGCTTGTGGGAACATGCCTAAGAGTAAAATTGCTGGGTTGTATGGTAAGTGTATAACTTTTCAGAAACTACCGAACTGTTTTCCATTTGGTTTTACCATTTTGCATTCCCAATAGTAATGCATAAAAGTTGCAGTTGCTCCATATGCTCACAAACGCTTTGTGTTGTTGATATTTTAAATTTTAGCCATTCTAATAGGTGAGTAGTGGTATATCCTTGTGATTTTAAAATTTACATTACTCTGGTGTAAATTGAGTGTCTTTTCATGTGCTTATTGGTCTTTTATACATCTTTTTGTGTGAAGTATAAGTTCAGATCTTTTGTCCAGTTAAAAAATTGGGTTGTCTTCTTACTGAGTTGTAAGAATTTCTTGTATATTCTGGAAACAAGTGTTTTTCATACATAGATCTCAAATATTTTCCCCCAGTTTGTGGCTTGCCTTTCCATTTTATTTTATATGTGTGTGTTTTGGTTTTTTTTATTGATTTCAGAGAGAGGAAGGGAGAAGGGGAAAGAGATAGAAACATCAATGATGAGAGAGAATCACTGATTGTCTGCCTTCTGCATGGATGTGCCCTGACCAGGAATCAAACCATGACCTCCTGGTTATGGGTCCATGCTCAACCACTGAGCCAAAACAGCCAAGTGCCTTTCCATTTTCTTAACAGTATCTTTTAAAGAATAAAAGTTACCCTAACTGGTTTGGCTCAGTGGATAGAGAGTCGGCCTGCGGACTGAAGGGTCCCAGGTTTGATTCTGGTCAAGGGCACATGCCCAGGTTGTGGGCTTGATCCCCAGTAGGGGGCATGCGGGAGAATTCTCTCTCTCATCATTGATGTTTCTATCTCTCTCTCCCTCTCCCTTCCTCTCTGAAATCAATAAAAAATATATTTAAAGAATGAAAGTTTATACTTTTGGTGAAGCTCAGTTTATTAATTTTTTATGCTTTTTGTGTCCTACCTAAAAAATCTTTGCATACCCCTACATATATTCAGATAAATTTATATTTAAATCAGTGATCCATTTCAAGTTAATGTTTGTTTATGGTGTAAGGTAAGGATAGAAGTTCACTTTTTTGCATATTGATATTCAGTTATTCAGTACCATTTGTTGAAAAGACTGTCCTTTCCTCAGTGGATTATCTTGGCATCTTTGCTGAATAAAATGGACCCTGTAGGAATCTACTTCTGGATTCTATTCTGTTCCATTGATCAGACTTATCCTTGTATCAATAATACTGTCTTAATTACTATAGCTCATGGTAAGTCTGAGAATTGGGTAGTATAAGTCCTCTAACTTTATTCTTTTTTAAAATGGGTTTTGGCCCAGCTGGTATGGCTCAGTGGTTGAGCATCAACCCATTAACCAAGAGGTCCCAGGTTCAATTCCCAGTCAGGGCATATGCCCACGTTTCAGTCTCGAGCCCCAGTATAGTAGGCAGCTGATTGATGCCTCTCTCATTGATGTTTCTTTCTTTTTTTAATATATATTTTATTGATTTCAGAGAGGGAGAGAGAGAAACATTAATGATGAGAAAGAATCCTATCGATCAGCTGCCCCCTGCATGCTCCACGCTGGGGACTGAGCCCACAACTTGGGCATGTGCCCTGACCGGAATCGAACCTGGGACCCTTCAGTCCACAGGCTGACACTCTATCCACTGAGCCACACCGACCTGGCTCTCATCCATGTTTCTATCTCTATCCCTCTCCCTTCCTCTCTGAAATCAATAAAAATATTTAAAAGTTTTTGAAAAATGGGTTTTGACTCTTTTAAGCCTTTTGCATTTTTGTGTGAATTTTAGGATCATCTTTTAATTTCTACAAAAATGTCAGCTTGGTTTTTGATTGGGATTGTGTTGTAACAAAAGATTTAGAGAGAATTGATATCTTAACAATATTGAGTCTTTCCATGAACATGATATAGCTTTCCGTTTATTGAGGTCCTTTAGTTTTTCTCAACAATATTTTGTAATTTTCTGTGTTAAAGGTCTTCCCATATTGTTAAATGTATCCCTAAGTACTTCATGTTTTTGGATTTTATTGTAAATGATTATTTGTTGATAGTCTTTAGAAATACAGTTGATTTTTGTATTTGGACCTCATATCCTTTGGATTTTGCTAAACTCACTTATTCTAGCATCTCTTCTTTAGACAATCATGTCATCAACTAATAGAGACAGTTTTATTTCTTTCTAATCTATATGCTTTTTATTGTTTTCTTGCTTTATTGCACTGGCTAAGATCTCCAGTACAGTGTTAAACAGAAGTGGTGAGAGTGGACATATTTGGCTTGTTCCTAGTCTTAAGGACAAAGCATTCAGTCTTTCACCATTAAGTACAAAATTAGCTATGGTTTTTTTGTTTGTTTTTTAAAAAATATATTTGTATTGATTTGAGAGAGAGGAAGAGAGAGGGATATAGAGATAGAAACATCAATGAGAGAGAAACATTGATCAGCTGCCCCCTGCATGCCTCCTACTGGGGATTGAGCCCACAACCCAGGCATATGCCTGACCATTGAACTCCTGGTTCATGGGCTGATGCTCAACCATTGAGCCATATTGGCTGGGCAACTGTGGGTTTTTCATAAATCCTCTTTATTAGGCTGATGAAGTTTACTTATATTCCTGGTTTTCTGAGAGTTTCTACCATGAGTTAATGTTTAAGTTTATCATATGGTTTTTCTTCATTTATTACATAGTCAAGTTTTTTTCTTTCTTTTACTCTGTAACTATGATGAAGTACATGAATTGGTTCCAAATGTAAAACCAATCTTGCTTTCTGGATAAACCTTAGTCATAAATAGCCTATTATTCTTTTCACTAGAGGCCCAGTGCACAAAATTCATGCACAGAGATGGGGGGGTTTCTCCCTCAGCCCAGCCTGCACCCTCTCCAATCTCGGACATCCCTCTCACAATCCAGGACTGCTGGCTCCTAACCACTCGCCTGCCTGATTGCCCCTAACCACTCTGCCTGCCAGTCTGATAGCCCCCTAACCACTCCCCTGCCGGCCTGATGGATGCCTAACTGCTCCCCTGCTGGCATGATCATCCCCCACTGCCCTCCCCTGCCGGCCTGATCGCCTCCAACTGCCCTCCCCTGCCATCTCGATCGCCCCCAATTGCCTTCCCCTGTGGAGCTGAGGGGACTGGGGGACTCTGGCTGGATGAGGCAGGGCTGAGGGGACTGGGGGACTCTGGCTGGATGAGGCGCAGCACCTGCTGCCCCCAGGCGGGGCTGAGGAGACTGGGCGTTGCCATCTTGTGGCTGTGGGTGCCGCCATCTTGTGAGGGCATGGCAGTCAATTAGCATATTCCCTCTTTATTAGGTAGGATATGTTGCTAGAGTCTATTTTTCTGTGTTCATAAGAGATATCGGTCTGTAGTTTTATTTTCTTAACATTTTTTCTGGTTTTAATAGGGTAATGCTGGCCTCATAAAATGCAAAAGTGCTTTCTCCTCCTAGTTTCTGGTTTTCCTATAATTGTTATTTCTTTCTTTAATGTTTGTTAGAATTCACCAATGAAGCCAGGTGGATATTGAATTCTTTTTGTAGGAAAGATTTTTTGTTCTGAATTAATTTATTTGTGTAGGGCTATTCAATTTTAGTATCTTCTTGAGTTAGTTTTATTGGCAACTTGTCTCTTTCAAGGAATTTGTCATTTCATTAAGGTTTTTAAATTTGTTACAGAGTTTTAATACTGTTCCTTTTTTAATACCAAGTTTATTGAGGTTTAGTTAACATGTAATAAACTGCATCAGTTTAAAGTGAAGAACTGAGCGATATTTGACAGATGTTTATACCAGTGAAATGTCTACAACTACAGTTAAGACATAAAACATTTCCATCACCCCCAGTCTTCCTCATGCCTCTTTTTTACTGCCTGGCTCCAGAGGACTGCTGATTGATTGCATGCCACTAGTCAAACTCACGGCTGGCGGGCTGCATGCCTCAGGTTTGACATGCTTGCACTAGAGGTTAGTTTGCATTTTCTAGTATTTTATATAAATGAAACTATACAGTATGTACTCTTCTTTTTTTCCCCACTAAGTAGAATGATTTTAGGATTCATTCATGTTGCTGCATGTATCAGTTGTTCATTCCTTTTTACTGCTAAATGGTATCCCATTGTTTGGATATGCCACATTTTGTTGATCCATTCATCTCTTGATAGACATTTGTGTTGTTTCTAGTAATAAAGCTGCTATGAACACTTGTGTATAAGTCTTTGTGTGATATATGTTTTAATTTCTCCTGAGTAAATACCTATGAGTGGAATGGCTGGGTTGTATTAGGTATATGTTTGACTTGTAAAGAAACTGCCAAACTATTTTCCTAAGTGTTTGTATTATTTTACAATACCAGCAAATTATGAGAGTTCCAGTTGTTTCACATCCTCACCAACATTGATATTGTCAGTCTTCTTTAATTTTAATAATTTTAATGGGTATGTAGTGGTGTTTCACTGTGGTTTTAAGTTGCATTTACCAATTACTGGCCATTTTGTGAAGTGTTTGTTCAAATCTTCTTGCCCATTCAAAACATTGGGTTGTTTTCTTATTGAATAACTAGAGGCCCGGTGCATGAAATTTGTGCACAGGGAGTGGGGTGTCCCTCAGCCCGGCCTGCACCCTGTTGCAATCTGGGACCCTTCAGGTAGGGTCCCTAGGCCTGGCCGGCGATCAGGGTCTATCGGGGCTTTCCTTTCCCCAGCTGCTGCCACTATTTGCCATGTGTGTGGCGCTGTCCTCCCCTCCCCCACCACTAGTTGCCTCCCTCTGCGGGCAATAGGCGTGGGGTGTGACCGCTTGGCTGATCTGGGCCTCCCTTTGTGGGGCAATCGCTGGCCGGTCCCACACACCCGCCACAGTGTCACTGGCCGGTGGCCTGGACCTCCCTCTGAGGGGCGATTGTGGGGTGATGGCCATCTTGGCTGGCCTGGTGCCAGTGCGTGTCATAGCATGGTCATCCGAATGGTCATTGTGCTGTTCAGTCATTCAGTCGATTTGCATATTACACTTTTATTATTACAGATAAGAGGATTTTTAAAAAATGGATACAAGTCCTTTTTCAAATATATGTATGGTGAATAGTTTCTCTCATACTGTGGCTTGCCTTTTATTTTCTCAATAGTGTCTTTTGATGAAGTCCAGCATATTAATTTTCTTATATTTGTTATATTTTCTTATGGTTTATACTTTTTTGTTTCCTAAGAAATCTTTGCTTTTCCCAAGGTCAAAAATTTTCTCCTATGTTTCCTTTTGGAATTTTTATAGTTTTAGCTTTTATTTTGAGATTAGTTTGAGCCCTTCCAACCCATATCTGTTGGCTCTGTGATATCCCTTCTTTCATTTCTGATGTTGGTAATTTGTGTTCTTTTTCTTCATCATTCTTATCAATTTTCTTGATTTTTTAAAAAGAACAACTTTTGCCTTAATTTTCCTTGCTTGGTTTTTCCATTGCACAGATTTCTGCTGTTATCTTTTTAAACTCCTTCCATTTACTTACTACGGATTTACTTCTTTTATAGATTCTTAATACGGAACCTGAGTTCATTGATTTTAGACTTTTCTTTTTTTCTAATATAAGCACTTAAAGCTAAAAACTTACTTTCAGGAACTGCTTTAACATTATCCCATACGTTTTCAAATGTTATATTTTCATTATCTTCAACTTGAAATATTTAAAAAATATCTCTTGTGAGTTCTTCTTTGACACATGGGTTATATCAAACTGTGTTAAACTTTTTTTGCCTTTTAAACATTTTATTATGAGAACTTTCACACATATAAAAACATTCATATACCTAACACCTACTCTCTTCTAACATTATTTTATTGTATGTATTTTACCACTGTCTACCCATCCATCTTACTTTCAAATATACTAATGTGTGAATGCCACTTCTATATCATTTTACCAATCTCATTCGAGAGGACATTTAGCGTTTCCAGCGTGCTCTTGCGAACGGTGCTGCAGTGTTTACACTGCATCCTTCCTGCTTCTGTAGGAAAATCGCTGCACATTGACACTCACTTTAACAGATAATCTAAGAGGTTAGGACAGTTTACACTTCCCCAACTATACATGTACGAACCTGTTTTAAAATTATCCTTAGAAGAGTTAACTTGTTTTCTTCCCTCATAGGAAATAGAATAAGATTTATTAGAAGTGAATACAGGAGCACAGGGAATATTATAAAACCTTCTAAGCTTGTTTTCAGGGACAGGGAAAGAACAGAGATTAGCAATAAACCTTCATCTTGACCTCCTGCCCCATCCCGACTCAACACACCTCCCATGGTTGAAGGATTACTTCTTTTTTTAAAAAAACAAAACAAAAAACAAAATAGCTTTATTGAAGTATAATCAACCAACCACATAATTTCCACTTAGTGTGAACAGTTCGGTGGTTTTCCATATATTCAAGAGTTGTACAATCATCACCACAATGAATGTTAGAGCATTTTCATCACCTCAAAAGGAATGTCATACCTACTAGCAGTCACTATTGCCCTATATCCTCTCTTCTCGGGCCTTGGCACCACTCACTTCTGTTTCTATGGGCATCAATGGGATCGCGCACTATGGGCTTCTCTCACTTGGCCCAATGTGCGGCATGTTCCAGCTCCATTTCTTTTTATGGCTGCAAAATACCTCGCGGTATGGCTGGCTGTAGTTAGTGTTCCTCTTACATGTCTTTAACCCACTGTGAGCACCTCCCTGTGCAGGCACCGGGCAAAGGGACACGAAGGAAGTCAGGCAGCCTTTGCCCTGGAGGAGATACGATAGCCCCTAGCGCCCCCCCCACACACACACACACACACACTGGTGTAGGGCCCACCCTGACACCTGCTGAGAGGGATGCAAAGGAAGCGCAGGCAGGAGAGAGAGGACTTTTGATGATGAAGGATTACTGTTTGATGCCAGTGATCACAGTGTGGGGGTGGTAAGATCCAGACTCTCAGGTTAGAGGGCCCTGAATGGTCAGGAAGCCTGGGCTTGGGTGTCTGCAACTATGGCGTGACCCTCCAGGTTAGCTGGGCAGAGGGCAGGGCTGGCTAGGAGGGTGGAGACCCCGGCTCTCAATCCTGACCTTCTTGTGGAGTTTCTATAGAAGCTAACAGTTGGCCAAACGGCCCAATTTGCATCTTCTCTCTGTCTGCCTTGGTCAGTGTCGATCAGGGGCAAGACCATCCTGACTGGAGGTGACAGGGTGCCTGCCGAGGGCTCTTCCAGGGTGCTTTTCCCTAGGGCAGTGGTTCTCAACCTTCCTTACGCCGCGACCCTTTAACACAGTTCCTCATGTTGTGGTGACCCCCAACCATAAAATCATTTTCATTGCTACTTCATAACTGTAATTTTGTTACTGTTTTGAATCGTAATGTAAATATCTGATATGCTATATGTGTTTTCCGATGGTCGCGACCCACAGGTTGAAAACCGCTGCCCTAGGGGAAGCCTGAATACCCTACATGAGAACTCACCACCCTGTAGCGGGGGCTGTCGTGCCAGGGGAGGGACCCTGGGCATCTGACTTCTTGCTGTTCTTCCCAGTAAAGAGCTGTACACAAGCCGTGCACTTGCCTTGGGTGTGGGGTGGTGGGTGTTTTCTTCTTTTCATGTTTTCTGCATTTTGGCTGGTTATTACTTCTGTAATGTGGAACATAAACGTCATATTAATAAAGGAAAGCTCCATGTCCCCCTGCCCCTCCCGCTCCAGGACAGCAAAGGAGGACGGGTTGTGACCGCTGCAGTACTCTTATCCCCCCTCCATGAGCAGGAAGGTGTCCGACCCGACACTGCCGACTGCTCACTTTGCCTTCTCAGCCAGGTGTTTTAAGATCAGTAGACGGTATTTTGAAATGAAGATCTTTAGAAGTTTGTGTAGTAAAGTGATGTGTTTCCTTTGCAGGAGAAGTACAGTATTGGGGAGCCCACAGTGCCGTCCACCATTGCAGAGGAGTTCACCTATAACCCGTTCATGAGAGTGAGGTGAGGGTGCGAGCAGGTGGGCGCAGGCAGGGCCCACCTGGCCTCGGGCGTCCTGGCCTCTGCTTCACTCAAGCTCTGTGTCCACTCACTGAAACTCCTGAAGACCCCAAATGGCGGCCTGCCCAGAAATCTGGATTAAGTATAGCCACAGAGCAGACACATTTCCTAAAGGCGGTGGGGACACTGCTTGGCGCCCTGGCAAGGGCGTGGGTCTTTTCAGACCCGAGTCGGGATCTGTAGGTGGGCGGGTGCGTTCTCCAGCCTCGTGGTGCCAGGCACTGCCAGACGCCAGCATGGGATTGACGTTCCTGCCCTCTGGGTCGCCAGCAGGACGGGCTTGGCCAGCACACCATCCACAGAAACACCCAAGTTGGCCCTGGGCTATTCCCCGGTGTCCTGGGAGGGGTTTGTGAGCGGGGCAAGACAGCCTGCATCCTGGCACTCGGCTTCTGCAGGGAGAAGACTGTGCAGCAGCACGCGGGCGAGACGGACCCTGTCACCACCATGAGGGCCATCCGCAAAGAGAAGGACAGTTTCAAGGTGCCCCGGGACTGAGGCCTGGGGTGCCCATGGCTGCTGCATCCAGTATTCAGATGTTTTAGGTGAACTTCCTGCCGGGAGTGTAGGAAATTCAGTCTTGGTTTAATTTAAATTAATTGTAAAGCCCTTTGCTTGTGTTATCAAATGTTTTAATGCGTATTTACCAGAGAATTTAGAAAATTTTTATTCCCAAAGTTCTGCTTGCAGACTGTGTTCTCTGGCTTTTTTGTGGGGCCCCTGCATGACACCCCAATAAGAGCTGTCCCTCTTTCTCCTGCCAAGGCCAGCAGCCCCGTGCTCACCAGAACAGAGCCCCTAGAAGGGGGTGCGCTCTCCTCTTTGTCCTGGCACCACAAGAAGGAGCTGCTGGCACGCCCATTCCTCTTCCTCTCCCCCAGCTACTTCTAGAGGAAGTCATTCTCTCAAGGATCCTGTGTCATCTTCACAAAATGGTTTTTGTGTCGATGTAGTCAGGCCCTGAGGACCTCCCTGGGCTGGGTCACTGGTGCTGTGAGGCCAGAGGCGGGGGCCAGGCCTGCGGGAGTCAGGTTGGGAACCTCTGCACGCGGTGCTCACAGAGGTTCACACTTTGCACACCCCATCCCTGCAAAGGCGGGCCTGGCCTGGAATGTTCCCAGGGACCAGAGTGGGCAGAGAAGCTGGCAGGAGGGGCTCCAGGACACCGTCTGCGTTGGACCCTCCAGGTGCCCCTGAGGCTGTAGGACACGATGGCCAGCACGTGCAGCTTTGCTCAGGTCTGGCCCACGCAGGCCGGGCCGGGAGGGGTGTCCGTGTCCTTCCTCCCAGCGGCAGCGGCAGAGGCTGAGGCTGAGCTCTCTGTGAAGGCGTCCCTGCTCAAACGCTGTACCCTCTGCTTTTGCCTGAGGAAACTCGAACTGCGGCTGTCCTGGGAAGCCACCATGCTCGGGGTGGCTCCTTAGCTGCAGTGTCAGGCTAGGCCTAGGCCCTGGGCACACTGGGTAGGCTCTTGCAGTGAGTCCCAATCCCAGGCCGAGCGGGCGGGCTGTCCGAGCGAGGAACAGGTGGAGGCAGCTACGGGGTGTGGTGGCATTCAGGGTTTCGGTGGTAGGAAGAAGGGGTGTTTGTTCCCAACTAACACTTTTCTGGATTTGGAAGTTTTCTTCTGTGTTTGACATTTTCAGTTTGGCCTCCATCTATTACAAAAGAACAGTGCCAGGCGCCGGGTCTCTGAAGGCTCTGCTCGCTGAGCCTGTCACTGCAGCTTCTGGCCAGTCTTTGCTCTTGTGATGACACTCACACAGCGCGTGTGCCACAGCTTCTGCTGATGTCAGCTCTACTGCTCCTCCCAGACAGGTCATGGCAAAGCATGACTGTCCATTGCTGCTCTCCCTAGAGTCCTCAGGTCCTGAAGGTCACCTGTCCCTGTTCTTTGCTGAGCTTGGGGCGCAGGTCACTCTGCAGCTGTCTGCGTGCTGCTGAGTCTGGGAATCCCTCCTGCTCCTCTGGGAGAGCTGAGCTCTAAAGAATGGGTGCTTTGCCCCAGCTGGTTTGGCTCAGTGGATAGAGCGTCGGCTTGTGGACTGAAGCGTCCTGGGTTTCATTCCAGTCAAGGGCACATGCTTGGGTTGTGGACTCGATCCCCAATAGGGGGCGTGCAGGAGGCAGCTGATCAATGATTCTCTCTCATCATTGATGTTTCTATCTCCCTTTCTCCATTTGTCTCTGAAATCAATAAAATTTATTTAAAAAAAAAAAAAAAAAGAATGGGTGCTTTGCCCTGGCCAGTTTGGCTCAGTGGATAGAGCGTTGGCCTGTGAACCAAAGGGTTCTGGGTTCAATTCCAGTCAAGGG
This sequence comes from Myotis daubentonii, assembly GCF_963259705.1. Taxonomy (NCBI): domain Eukaryota; kingdom Metazoa; phylum Chordata; class Mammalia; order Chiroptera; family Vespertilionidae; genus Myotis; species Myotis daubentonii. The sequence continues at coordinate 14,035,404 of NC_081843.1, read as the reverse complement.
CACATGCCTTGGTTGCAGGCTCCTCCCCGGCCTGGGCCCTGGTCAGGGCTCATGCAGGAGGCAACCAGTCGATGTGTTTCTCCCACATTAATGTTTCTCTCTGTCTTTCCCTCTCTCTTCTACTCTCTAAAAAAATCAGTGGAAAAATAGCCTCAGGTGAGGATTGAAAGAAAAGAATGGGTGCTTTCACCTGGGTGTGCTGGGTCCTGCAGCCGCCCTCCGAGACCTGGTGGGCTCTGGCTCTGTAGCTGGGCTGCAGGTGGTCTCACGGTTGAGGTTGGACTTGTGTCTGGAGCCACAGCCTGGAAGCCCTGCCCTCCAGTCCCTGCGGCAGCGGCAGCGGGCGCTGGTGGAAAGATGTGTGAATTAGAATACCTGGCCCCTCCAGCACGGCGCACGGACCACGGCTCCCGGTGGTTTCCTACTGGGTTTTGCTTCTTATTGACCAAGAGTCCTTTCACTCCATGAGGCAAACTCCCCGAGTTCTTTGGTCGTGGGTGTGGACAGTTATCACCTAGTTTGTTGCCAGCTTCAGACTCTGGTGCTCTGTTGAAGAAATTCTTAATTTCTTATAGTCAAATGCATCCTTTTTCACATCACGGTAAACGCTTTTGTGTCTTGTTTAACAACGCTTTCTCTCCTCTATGCCTTCCTGTAATCTCACGCAGTCGTTTTTGTTTTGCTTTTCACACTGTTTATAATTCATGTGGAAATGCTATTTATGCTGGTGACTGGATACCCGGTGCCCCTCTCCGTCGGCCCTGCCAGCGCTGGGGAGTGTCCCAGGTGCCGCATGCCCTGTGGCTCCATGTCTGTTGTGCCCGCTGTCCTGGCGCCGGCCCCTTCCCGTCTCTGCAGCTTTAGGGCAGTTCATTTCCAGGACGGACACGACCCAGCCTCCGCCTGTAGGAGAGTGATGGCCCTTGCCCTTATGTATAACATCAGGATATTCTATCTGGAATTCGGACTGGAGTGATACTGACTCCCTAGATTGGGAAGAAATGATTGTGTGTGGTTTGGAGAGTTTCGGGTGAACATGCTGCTTGTCCACCCACTGGGTCTCTGGTGCTGTCCACGCAGTGCCACTAAGGCGCACCTGTGGTGCTGACCACCAGTGTTAGCACGGACCCACCCGTGACAGGCACGGTCCCCAACATGACCGCCCTCACCGTAGACAATAGCTGGAAGCCTGGGACCCCCAGGCCACCTGCACTTTGAGCAACTGGCTACAAATTCGGGGGCTTCCCATGACCCCCTCGGATTCAATAACTCAGTAGGATGACTTAGAATTCAGAGAGACACCGTACTTCTGATTGTATTATAAAGGATATGATAGCAGTTTTAGAATAAAGGATTCAAACCAAGACCAGCCAAGTGGAAAGACCCACAGGGTGAGGTCGGGAGGGTCCAGAGCACTGACTGTACCTCCCTGTGGAGTGCAAGCGTGTCTCCCTCCGGGCACATCCGGGTGCTCACCCACAGGAAAGGCCAGTTAGTTCGGGGTGTCACTGTGTCGGCTATGGAATCGCTGACCACGTGACTGAACTCCAGCCCTGCCCACCCACCCACCCTCCGATCATAGGGAGGCCTTTTTGGTGACAGCCTCACTGAGTCACCTCATGAGTGTAAGCTCGGGGCCAGGGGCATATTAAGGAATTCGAGGCTCCTTCCCCTCAATAGGGATAAAGGCCAGAGAAATTATTATTTGTCAGATGTCTTTTCACCAGGTTTTAGAACTTCCTTCCCAGAGGCCAGTTCTCTGGGACAGTGTGGTCCCAGGTACTTTGGGTTTTGATGTGTTGTAAATGGCACCTTCATTTAAAGGTCCCCAGTGGTCAGAAAGTAAAGGGCCGTGGACCTTGTTGCTGGGAACCCACTAAACTTGCTCACCCTGATGTTGTTCTTTGTAGACCCTCTGAGTTCCATCTGGGATGTGGTTTTCCAGATCTCCCTGTTGAAGTGAGGCAAGTGGACACATTGGCCTTTATTCTGACTTCACTGGTTTCCTAAATGTCTGAATGTGCTGATGTGGACACTCCAGGGACTCGGAGTGAGCAGACAGAAGTCCCTTCCCTGTGGAGCTTCATCCTGAGGGATGAAGACAGAGATGATAGAAGTGCTGGCAGGTCTGATGGAGGGAGCACTGCAGAGAAAAAACACTTAGGGATAGAGCACCCAAGGGGAGGCCTCACGGAGGAGGTGCCATGAAGTAAAAATTGAGGGGATCTAGGGAGCAGGCTGCCCAGATACGTGGGAAAGAAAGCAAGTGCAGAGGCGCCGGGGCAGGTCTGCGGAAGAGCGAGGCTGTGAGGGCAGAGGGGAGGGGAGTGGGTCAGGGTACAGGGCACGGGAGGATTGGCGCCCACACTCAGATGTGCAGAGGCAGGTTGCAGCTGACCCTACTAGGATTCTCCGAGTGTCGCGGGAGCAGCAGGTGGAGGTGAGAGGTGAGTTCCCAGTGAGCTGAGGTGCAGGCAGAGGCGTTTGCTCCCAGCTTGGATCTGAGCCGTGAGTGCTAAGTTAAGGGGATTCCATGTCCATTTACTCACTGGAGTCGTGGGAGGTCAGGTTTGGACAAGCTGAGTTTAAATGCCTATGAAACAGCCGGGTAGGCAGGGAAGTTCAAGGCAAGGTCCACCTGGAAATGCCCGTGAGGAGTCAGCAGCGTGTGGGGAGTCCTAAAGCCTGGAGGCAGGTGCCGTCGTGCGGGAGGTCGAGATCTCAGGCGTTCATAGGTCTGGATCCGGAGAGGAACCATCAGGTAGAGGAAGGGCAGGGGAGTGGTGCTGCCAGGAGGAAGTGGCAGGTGTGGCACCATGGGCACCGAGGCCGCTCCTCTCCTCAAGGGTAGCGGTCAGGCTGAGTACCTGTCATTACATTGAGCACGGGCCTTCCTTTCTTCTTTGCGAGAAGGCATCCAGGATGGGAACTGGATCTTACCACCTGCTTTTTCTGCATCAGCTGGCCATTCTCCTCTGGTCTGGGGAGTTACATGAAGTTATTCAGTGCGAAGTTGCCAGTAGAGTCTTGGGCTAAATCCCATTTCATCAGAATGTCAGCTGCTGGTTCCTTTCTCAGAGTCTGTCTAGTTCTGGTAAATGATAAACATTTTTTTTTTTAGGAATGTTTCTTATTCAGAAGTTTGTAGAAGGCAATTCTAGTCTGAGCCTGGTGTCTTCTTTTGTGGGTATTTTTAGTGGTTATAGGGCTACTTCTATTCTTCTTCAGCTGCTTTTGGTGAGTTTTTCTTTCCTGCGTTTACTAATCATGTCTGCAATGTCCTTATCTGGGCTCCCTCTCCCCGACAGAGCTCTAGCTGCTGTTTGCCTCTTGCTTCGGGCTCCTGCTTTCTCTACTACTCGAGGAAAGCGAAAAATCCTTAAAAAAAAAAAAAAAGAAAAGAAAAATCCTTGAGTACCCAGTGTCAGGCACGACACATCTTCCCTGACAATGGCTCAGGCATCCGAGGTGGACTGAAATGATGCCATCAAACAGAAACAGAGTCCTTGTTACTGATTCCTAGCCAGTGTCTTCCCTCTTCCTTCTGAGGATTTTTATTTTCGGTTAATCCTCACTCGAGGATATTTTTCCATTGAATTTTAGAGAGTGGAAGGGAGAGGGAGAGACAGAAACATCGATGTGAGAGAGACACATTGGTTGCCTCCTGCACGCACCCCAACCAGGGCTGGGGAACCTGCAACCAAGGTACACGCTCTTGACCGGAATCTTAACCTGGGGTCCTTCAGTCTGCGGGCTGACACTCTATCCACTGAGCCAAACCAGCTAGGGCTGAGGATTTTTACTCTGAAGTATTTCCTGACTGCTCTGGCTGCGGGCTCCATCTCTCACTAAGCCTTGTCCCTGTGCGTTTGGTCTGACCCTTTGCTGATGCCCATGGGAGCTGCTCCCTGAGTGTGGTCTTCTGTCGTGCGGGCCAAACACGGGCCTGACCAGGTCCTTGCTGTTTCTTCCACAGCGACCCAGCTGATCTGTGTGTCCTGCACGAGTCCCAGTGGTACGTTTCTCTCTAGCTACAGAGTCACTTAGGTTTTAGTAGTAATAAAAACCTTTTAATTTATTTAAATTGAGGTGAGGTTCATACAACATACAATTAGCCACTTAAAAATGTACAATTCAGAGGCACGTTGTGCAGCCCCCACCTCTGCCCAGTACTCTGAAACTTATGATCACTATATTAACCAGGCCTCTCCTGGTCCCCCCTCTTCTACGGGTGACTGGTTCTGAGCTGGGGCAGCAGAGAGACCTGGGGAAGAAGCAATCTCCATGAGTCCAGGGAGCCTGGCCTAGGGTCCCTAGATAGGTCCTGAGAGGAAGGCCCAGGACACACACATCCCTCCCACGTGCCTCTATCTGCTTTCTGAACTCTGAGCTCAGACCCTCAAGCCAGTCTTGGACCCCACTCAGGCCAGGTGGTGTGTGGGGGCAAGAGGCCAAGGAGCAGGGCATCCTCTTCCTCTTCACTCTCCCCACCCCAGCCTAGAGTTGTTCTGCTCTGTTTGCCAGCAGATATTCTTAGGCCATAACCTTGACTTAAGCTCTACAACCAATAATCAATTCCTTCTTCTCTGTGATTTCTGTTATAACAATCCTCTGTTGCAGCAACAAATACCTCATGTCTGGTTTCAATGGGCAGCGGTGGAAGGCAGTCAATGGGGAAAAAGAATTTCAGAAACTGAAAGGAATAACAGGTAATTCAGCAATAATAAATGGAGATTTTAGGACAACTAGACAGAACATCAGCAAGGATAAAGAAGACTGAACACTATCATTCAAGTGAACCTACTTATTTAAAGAACATTCCACCGATATCCTTTTCAGGTACCTATGAAACATTCTCCAGGATAGACCCTATCTTAGGCCACAAAATTCATCACCATAAATATTGAGACTGAAATTATACAAAACATATTCTCTAACCCCAGTGGAATTAGATATATGCATTCTATCAGTAACACCAATCACTCTCAAACTCTCAGAAAATAGAGGCGGGAACTCTTCCCAACTCATTCTATGGGTCTAATGTTATCCTGATACCAAAGCCAGGCAAAGCTATCACAAAAAAAGAAAACGAGACCAATGTCCCTTATGTAGATCAGTGTCTCTCATGAATACAGGCGTAAAAGCCTTAATAAAAAGTTAGCAACCCAAATATAGCAATACCAACAGTATACACCATTACCAAATAGGGTTTATCACAGGAATGCAAGGTTGGTTAAATATCTAAAAGCAGTAGATATTTATACTAGTATCTAAAAGTGGTATATTTTAAATAGAACATATATATATATATATATATATATATACACACACACACACACACACACACACACACACATATACATATATGTGTGTGTGTGTATATATCTATACATATGTGTATATATATATATACATATATATGTGTGTGTGTGTATACACACACACACACACACACACATATATCCCTTTATTGACTTCAGAGAGGAAGGGAGAGAGATAGAAACGTCAATGAGGAGAGAGAATAATTGACTGGCTGCTTCCTATAAGCCCCTCACTGGGGATTGAGCCTGAAATAGGAGCGTGTGCCCTGATTATTGACAATTAAACCTCAACCTCCTACTTCATAGGTTGATGCTCAATCACTGAGCCATTCTGGCTGGGCTCAAATACTGGTAGACCATATTAATGAATAAAAGATAAAACCCACAATATCATCTCAGTGGATGCAGAAAAACATTTGGCAAAATCCAACACCCATTCATAATAAAAGCTTCAACAGACTAGGAATAGAAGAGAGCTTCCTCCACCTACGAAGGACAGAATTTCTGAAGGCTACCAAGTTAGTGACTTAAAAACAACAGACTTACCGTCTGGCAGTTCTGGAGGTCAGGAGTCTGACATGAGCCGCACTGGATGGTCAGCAGGCCTGTTTCCTTCTGGAGACTCCAGTGGGGGGAGGATCTGTTTCCTTGCCTTTTCTAGATTCTAGAGGTGCCTACTTCCTTGGCTCCTGGCTTCCTGCCTCCATATTCAAAAGCTAGCAACTGTGGATCGAGTCCTTCTCACATTGCCTCACAAACAAAATCAGAACAGACCTATAACAAAAAATTGAATTGGTAAAAGCCTTAAGTCTTCATGCAAAGGGAAGCCCAGGCCCACATGCCTTCACTAATGCATTCTACCAGTAACCAATCACTTCACAAACTCAGAAAGGGGGGGAGGGGGGAGACTCCTCCAGAAGAGCAGGACCTCTTCTGACCCCTCTTCCACTTTTAAGGACCCTTGTAATTACATTTGCTCCACTTGGAAAGTCCACTTATCTCACTATTTTGAGGTCAGCTGATTAGCAACCTTAATTTCCTTTGCTATGTAACCTGACATTCATGATTGCAGGGATAACAACATGGGTTTCTTTGGTTGGGGGAGCATTAGTGCCTATCACAGCATCTACTATGAAAAATATCAGCATCATATTCATGGCAAATGACAATGCTTTTCTGTAAAATCAGGACCAAGGTAGGAATGTCTGCTCTTGCTACTTCTACTCAACACTGTACTGGATGTGCAATAAGGCACACACACAAAAAAGAAAAGAGTAGTACACATGTTGAAGTAAAAATATCTTGATCCTATATATAGCTAATCCTAAGGAATCCAGAACTTGTAAGTTTAGCAAGGTCCTAGCACAGTGGTCGGCAAACTCATTAGTCAACAGAGCCAAATATCAATACAGCACTTCTTCAAAACAGACTCGCCCAGGCCAAAAACCGACTTCTGTGCATGGGCCACGAAGTTTTAATCGCACTGTATGTGCGCGCCCACACGTGGTATTTTGTGGAAGAGCCACACTCAAGGGACCAAAGAGCCGCATGTGGCGCACGAGCCGCAGTTTGCCGACCACGGTGCTAGCATATAGATTAATGAAAAAAAAATCCATTTTATTTCTATGTATTAATAGGCCAAAAACTTAGGAATTTATCAGAAGTAATGTAAGAGTTATACACTAAAAACTATAAAAATCTGATAAGGGAAAATTAAAGATCCAAATAAATGGAAAGATACTCCATATTCCATTAAAAGACTATTAAGATGTCAATTCTCACAATATACAGATGTATTATGGAATTGTATACCTGACTCTATATAATTTTATAATCCAATGTCACCCCAACAAATTCAAGTAAAAATAAAAACACTAAAAAAAATAAAAAGATATCAATTCTCCCCAAATTGATCTATAGGTCCAATGCAATCCCTATCAAAATCCCAGCAGGATTTTTGGGAGAAAGTAAACTGACCCTAAAATTTATATGGAAATACAAGACTTAGAAGAGCCAAAACATTTTTTTTGTTGTTAATCCTCACCCAAGGATATTTTTCCCCATTGATTTTTAGAGAGAAGGGAGGGGGGAAACACATCAATTGGTTGCTTCCTGCACACACCCCAACTGGGGCCAGGATGAAGCCTGCCACCGAGGTATGTGCCCTTGACTGGAATTGAACCTGTGACCCTTCAGTCCATGGGCCAATGCTCTAACCACTGAGTAAACCAGCTAGGGCAGAGCCAAACCAATTTTGAAAAAGAACTAAGTTGGAGGACTTACACTGCCTAATTTCAAAACTTACTATAAATCCACAGTAATATATTGGTGCAAGGATAATAGGCATGTAGTTTAATGGATCAGAATTGAGAGTCTAGAAATAAATCCTTATATTTATGGTTAACTGACTTCAACAAAGATGCAAAGAAATTTCAGTGGGGCAAATTATAGTCTTTTCAACAATTGGTGCTGGGACAATTGGGTATCTATACATTAAAAGTGAACTTAGACCCTCATCTCACATTATACACTAACTCTAAATGGATCATAGACTTAAATGTAACATCTAAAAGTAATCAAGCTTTTAGAAGAAAACAGGAGAACATTTTGTGATCTTGGATTAGGCAGAGTAAGACACAACACCAAACGTGAGCCATAAAAGAGAACAAAATTGATAAATTGGACTTAAGAGTAAAAAACTTGCACTTCAAAAAGCATTTTAGCTCTAGCCGGTTTGGCTCAGTGGATAGAGCATCAGCCTGTGGACTGAAGGGTCCCAGGTTCAATTCTGGTCAAGGGCACATACCTGGGTTGCAGGCTCGATTCCCATAAGGGGGTGTGCAGGAGGCAGCCGATCAATGTTTCTCACCATTGATGTTTCTATCTTTCTCTCCCTCTCCCTTCCTCTCTGAAATCAATAAAAAAATATTTTTAAAAGACAGCATTTTAAAAAATGAGGAGACATGCCCAGCCAGCATGGTTCAGTGGTTGAATGTTGACCTATGAACTCAGAGGTCACGGTTTGATCCCCCAATCAGGGCACATGCCTGGGTTGTGGGCTTGATCCCCATTGTGGGCTGTGCGGGAGGCAGCTGATCAATGATTCTCTCTCATCATTGATGTTTCTATTTCTCCCTTCCTCTCTGAAACCAACAAAAATATATTTTTAAAAATGAGGAGACAAGTCATAGAGTGAGAAGAATACCTACAAATGTCATATCTGATAATTCAAAATATATAAAGTCTTGTATCCATAATGTATAAAATTTGAGAACTTATTTAAAAAATATTTTTATTGATTTGAGAGAGGAAGGAAAAGGAGAGATAGAAACATCAATGATGAGAGAGAATTATTGATTAGCTGGCCCCTGCACGCCCTCCATTGGGGGTTGAGCCCACAACTGGGCATGTGCCTTTGACCAGAATTGAACCCGGTACCGTTGAGTCCGTAGGCCGACACTCTACTCACTGAGCCAAACCAGCTAGGGCCGTGGTCGGCAAACTGCAGCTCGCGAGCCACATGCGGCTCTTTGGCCCCTTGAGTGTGGCTCTCCCACAAAATACCACGTGCAGGCACGCACATACAGTGCGATTGAAACTTCATGGCCCATGCACAGAAGTTAGTATTTTGTGGAAGAGCCACACTCAAGGGGCCAAAGAGCCGCGTGTGGCTCGCGAGCCATGGTTTGCCGAGCCGCAGTTTGCCGACCACTAAGCTAGGGAATCAGAACTTACTAAGAAGACAACTCAATTTAAAAATAGGCAAAAGAGTAGATGAATGGATAAAAACGCTATGGTACATTTATACCATGGAATACTATGCAGCAGTAAAAAATAAAAAGAAGGCTCTCTTACCCTTTGAGACAGCATGGAGGGATATGGAGAGTATTATACTAAGCAAAATAAGCTAGTCAGAGAGAAAAAAAGTATCACATGATCTCACTCATATGTGGAATCTAATGAACAAAATAAACTGATGAACAACATAAATCTAGACATAGCACACAGAACAGACTGCAGAATCGCAGAGGGAAGGCAGGGGAGGGTAGGTGGATGGGAAGTGATCAAAGAAGTTGTATGCGTATATACATAACCCATGGACAGACAATAGGGTGGTGAAGGTGGGGGGGGGCGTAGCAGGGGTCAATGTGGGGGGAAAGGGAACATATGTAATACTTTCAACAATAAAGATTTTTTTTAAAGGGGCAAAAGTCTTGAATACACAAACATTTCACCAAAGAAGTTATAAGAATGGTCAATAAACATATGAAAAGGGCCCAACATCATTGTCAGAGAAAACAAATTAAAATTAGAATCGCTCAAAATAAAAAAGTAACCATACCAAATGTTGGTGAGGATGTGAACAACTGGAGTACCATTTTTTTTTAAATATATTTTTTTGATTTTTTACAGAGAGGAAGAGAGAGGGATAGAGTTAGAAACATCGATGAGAGAGAAACATCAATCAGCTGCCTCCTGCACGCCCCCCTTCCCCCCCGCGGATGTGCCCGCAACCAAGGTACATGCTCCTGACCGGAATCGAACCCGGGACCCTTGAGTCCGCAGGCTGACGCTCTATCCACTGAGCCAAACCAGTTCTGGCTGGAATATCATTTTTTAAAAAAAACTTTTTTACTGCTTTTAAAGAGAGAGGAAGAGGAAGAGAGGAACATTGATTGGCTGCTTCCCGCATGCCCTCACTGGGGATCCAGCTGGCAACCTAGGTATGTGCCCTGACTAGGAATTGAACTGGCAACCTTTCAGTACATAGGATGATGCTCAACCAACTGAGCCACACTGGCCAGGGCAACAGGTTTTTTGTTGTTGTTGTTTTAAGTTAAGACATAACTCCTATATGAATCAGTAATCCACTCCTAGGAAGCACTCCAGCAGGAATTAAATACACATCCACACAAAGGGTCATATACAAATGTTCATAGCAGCATTAATAGTAATAACCCTAATAGAAACAACCCAAATGTCCATCAGTTGATGAATGGATACACAAAATGGGGCAAATCCATACAATGGAGTACCGTCCAGCCATAAAAAGGAGTGAAAATTAACACTTTCTCATGTGGATAAACCGAAAACACTACGCTAAGTGAATATAGTAAGACACAGAGGACCACATACTGCATGGGAATGTTCTAAAGCTAGATGAGTATGATTTCTCAACTCCACACATTTATTAAGAATCATTGAAAAAAATAATCATTGAGTTGTATACGTATACATAAAATGATGCATTGTATGATGTGTGAATCACATATCAATAAAGATGTTTAAGAAAGTACTAAGTAGCCCTAACTGGTTTGGCTCAGTGGATAGAGCGTAGGCCTGTGGACTGAAAGGTCCCAGGTTTGGTTCCGGTCAAGGGCATGTACCTTGGTTGTGGGCACATCCCCAGTAGGAGGTGTGCAGGAGGCAGCTGATCAATGTTTCTCTCTCACTGATGTTTCTACCTCTTTATCCCTCTCCCTTCCTCTCTGTAAAAAATCAATAAAATATTTTTTTAAAAGAAAAAGAAAGCACTGAGTAAAAGCACCACATCCGTTAATACTTTGTTTTCCCAACCTATTTTTAGCAAACAATTTCAATCTCCACAAAGTTAAAGGAGAAAAGATATTTATCATAGTATCTAGTAACAACCATCTAGGAAAAATAATCTAAAAAATATATGCAAAATCACAACACAGAATCTACAGAAAGGGAGAAACCAAAGGAGACCTAAATAAAAAAGTGAATTACACCATCTACACAAATCAAAAGACTCAGTATTGTGATGTCAATTCTCCCCAAATTGTATCACAATTCATAATTCAAGAGGCTTGGCTGGTGTGGCTCAGTTGGTTTGATGCACCAAAAGGCTGCTGGTTTGACTTCGGTCAGGACATGCCCTGGACGCGAGCTTGATGCCACCCCCGTGTAGGGGGTGTGCAGGGGCAGCTGATGGATGTTTCTCTCCCTCTCCTTTCCTCTCTAACAATCAGTAAAAAATTATATTTTTAAAATCTTTATTGGCTTTGAAAAATAGGTATATTTTTATTGATTTCAGAGAGGAAGGGAGAGGGAGATGGAGAGAGAAACATCAATGATAAGCGAACCACTGGTTGGCTGCCTCCTGCATGCCCCACACTGAGCATCCAGCCCACAACCCAGGCAAATGCCTTGACCGGGAATCAAACCGCGACCTCTTGGTTCACAGGTCGACACTCAACCACTGAGCCACTCCGGCCAGGCCTAAAAAAAAACAAAACTTTAAAAAAAAAGTCTTTTGGCTTCATTTTAGATACTTGACAAGCTGCTCCCGCAGCAGATGAGGAAATGCAAAGGACGGAGTAGCCAAGTGCTCTGAGGAGGAAGTGGAGGGAGGGCCTGCTCCACCAGCTACCGAGACCCACTGGAAAGCCTCCATGGTGCAGGTGGACGCTGAGGGGGCAAGGAGAGCCCAGAAAGGGCCTCGCGGAAGTGGACACTGAGGAGCAGGGAGCAAGGACAGCCACGAACTAAATGGCAGTGAGCCCCGGGGACCCACTGAGGAGAATGAAATGTGAGCTCTGCCTCACATGCGTAGGAAGTGGGCTGGAGCGCAGGTAGCCTGCAGATGTCACGGTGAAAGGTAACATGTTTTCAAGGTATTTTAGAAGATCATAAAAGTCATGTGACAGATAGGACCTGAAACCAGTTTGATAAATTGGACTACATAGAAAAAACCTTCTTGGACTTTTTCCATCTTTACTGTTGGTATTTGGGAAATCAAGTTCATAACATTTAAGGAACAGCTTATGAGAGACCACATTAAACTAACTCTCACCACTACCATGACGAAGAGCACAAAAAGCAAATTACAGAGCAGAAAGCATGGGCTCCCCACCCCGACAATGGCTTGCATCTTAATGTGATTTTTTTTTAAATTGTCTTATAATTCAGACTTGACAACCAAATAGAAAATTGGCCAGGGACTGAAACCTGCACTTCAGAGAGGACAGCCCACCGGCCAGTGAGCCTGAGCTGCCACCTCACGGGGATGGAGGAGACACAGACAAGGAAAGCCCCTGTCCCCTCCGGGGTAAGAGCAGACAGAGCAGCATGTGGCGTCCAGGAGTCCCTGCACGGAGTGGCTCCCGACTACTCCGGACGGGTTCCTGCAGAACTCGCAGATTTAAAGCTCCCAACCCGCCCCGGCCAGCGTGGCTGAGGTGGTTGAGCTTTGTCCTGTGCCCCAGACGGTGGCTGGTACGATTCCCAGTCAGGGCACATGCCTGGGTTATGGCTCGGTCCTCAGGTGCGTGCAGGAGGCAGCCAATTGATGTTTGTTTTCTCTCTCTCCCTTTCTCTCTAAAAAGAAAAGGAGAAAAAAAAAATGTAAAGAATAGCCAGCCCCAGCTGCCAAACTCCTGTAAGGCAGCGGTTCTCAACCTGTGGGTCACGACCCCTTTGGCGGTCGAACGACCCTTTCACAGGGGTCGCCTAAGACCATCCTGCATATCAGACATTTACATTACGATTCATAACAGTGGCAACATTACAGTTATGAAGTAGCAACAAAAATAATTTTATGGTTGGGTCACAACATGAGGAACTGTATTTAAAGGACCAGAGGGTTGAGAACCACTGAGTAAGGCTTTCCCAGACGCGCAAGCTTGATCACAGGAATTTCCTGTCCCAGCCTTCAAATGTTCAGTGACAGGACCACCAACTCTCCCTGTCCACGTGCACGCACCCTGCTCCAGCCTCATGATCCAGCACGGAGAAGGGCCCCACTGGCCCAGAACTCCTGCTGAGTCCGCACTTTCTGCTGTGTAACCGTGTTTACTCTGTAAATTTCTGGGTGCGGACTTTCTCCCAGGCAGATCTATAATTTCTCAGAAGCTGAGAAATGACCTGGAAAAAGATCCAAGCTCAATAAAAGGGAGGGAGATAAAGCTGTCCCCTCACCGCCACCCCACAGCTGGGAGGCAGGGGAGGGGCTGCCCCTGGGGAGGCAGGGGAGGGCTCCAGTCCCTGGGCCCAGTGAGGATCTTCCAGACCCGACGGGAGGATTCGGACAGCTCCCACCTGCCCCCTCCTCTCCCCACTGCCCACCCAGTTGGATATAGAAATGTTCCATTTGAAAGTCCCTTAAACCAATAAGCCTTGCCCTCCCCAGACCCAGCTGTGCCTGCTCCAGACCCTTCCAAACACAGGCCCACCGCCCCAGGCAGAGCAGGCACAGCGGACAGGAGGGAGGGAGGGAGGGTCCCCCATAGAGGAAGGGATGGCTGGAGGGCCAGACTGTACCTGGTTTGAGCAGGAAGAGCAGAGACTGACAGGCGGGTAAGGGCGTGGTGGGGCTCCCCTAGGCTCCAGCAGCCTTGCCAGCCATCACCTAAGTTCTGACCTCAGGCCAGGCCCTGGGCACACATCCCAGCGGCCTATTTACAGAATGGAGTGGCTCTGTCCCCACAGGAGCCTGCAGGACAGCATGGGGGCTCCCAGCAGGCAGAAGCTGGCCCTAGGCCAGGCCACCCTCCTGCCCCCCATCTCTTCTTGGGAAAGTGGCGCCTGCCTGCGAAAAGCAAACACCAGGCGGCTGGGCTCTGCCAGGCATTTGCCAGCAGAGAGGCTGGGGAGGGGCAGTGGCCAGACATCAGCTGACCCTGAGGTCACAGGAGAAGCCAAGGCTGGGCTGGGCGACCCCACCCAAGTTAGGAAGGGGGTGGTCAGTGTGCCAGGGCAGATGGGCAGGCCCATTGGGAAATGTGGTGGCTCCTGCTTAACCCTCACATGGCCATCAGCTAGGTGGGGAGACCCGGAGAGCTACCCAAGGAGGCCCATCCAGGGCAGGGGAGTCGAGCAGAGGAGGCTCCTTTCCCGGATTCCCCAAACCTAACCAAGCACCAGACCCTCACAGCCCCCTCCTAGGCGTACTCCCCCCCTCCCCTCCCCTCCGGCCTGCTGGCCCCACTCCGCAGGGCTGGGCTAGAAGCGGGGGAGGGACGGGACAGGCCCCTGCTGGCCCTCAGAGCTGCACCATGGCCCACCTTGGACCCTGAGGGTGGCTTCAGGATGCACGCAGGCCCCCAGTTTCACCACTGTGCCAGCTACTCCCAGGGCACCTGGCCACCCGACAGGAGGGGGTTAATGGAGCCCAGAGCCAGCAGGGATGAGCTGGCCTGTGACAGGCCTGGCCACGCTGGAGGTGGGGAAATCCAGAAGGCAGGACAGCCAGCCCCAGCAGACCTGCTGTCTGCTGTGCATGCGGGATGGCCCTGAGGAAAGGTGAGGCCCCCCGGACCCCCCAGCCCACTGGGGCTCTGCAGCCCTCCACATGGCTCGGCTCTGGCTAGGCTGAACTTTTGGGAGCCCATGGGGGGAATGGGGCCGCAGGGGTGTTGGAGGGTGCAGCTGAGCCTGGCCCCAGAGGGTCACCTTTCCCTCCTCCTAAGGGCCCAGAACAGCAACACAAGGGAGGCATGGTGGGTGTCTTCTTACCCCAAACCAGGGCCCTTGCCCTGGAGACCCCTCCAAGGCAACACTTGGAGGCCAAGCCACTGCTGTCTTGTTCCATCGCAGGGCCTAGGCCCATCCAGTTGGGTGAGGGGTGTCCTGCTGCACTGCCTGTGCCTCACCGAGACCCCAAGCTCTGCAGGGCAGCCCCGTGCCAGCAGAGGTTCTGGGACAGCTGCTGGGGAGCTCGGCACCCTTTGTCCTGAAACAAAACCCGACCCCAGTGAGTTGACGGTCTTGAGCCAACGGTCTAGGGCAGTGGTCGGCAAACTGCGGCTCGCCAGCCACATGCGGCTCTTTGGCCCCTTGAGTGCGGCTCTTCCATAAAATACCACGTGAGGGCGCGCACATACAGTGCGATTGAAACTTCGTGGCCCATGCACAGAAGTCGGTGTTTTGTGGAAGAGCCACTCTCAAGGGGCCAAAGAGCCGCATGTGGCTGGCGAGCTGCAGTTTGCTGGCCACTGGTCTAGGGTCCCCGCCTGCCACTGTGGCCAGCACCGTCTCTCCCCTCACCATGGTGCTGGGCCAAGTACCTGGGTGCAGGCTAAACGCATGATTCGCTGTTCAGCCTCCAAAGGCAACAAGCGCGTACCCACTCAGACTGTCTCCAGAACATTCTCCCGCTCACGCCTTCCTCTAGGCCCACCTGGCAGCTTGGCCCGGCTGACTGTCCTGTTAGGGACACAGATGGACACATGGCCTAATCACTGCGTGGCCAGCCCTTAGTTTTCTCTGGAAGAGGTATTGCCCGTCAATCCTGTGATTGTTCTGAGCTGGAGAACACCTGGTGGGCACCCTACCCCTGCCTTCTGCTTCCGATTTAAGTGGGGCGACTGCATACCTCAGCTCACACCTCTCTAGTCCCATCAGCAGAACCGCCTCTCACGGTGGCATGCTGTGGAATGGGTGCTAAGTTAAATGGTGGCCCACACGTGCGGGCTGAGGCCTAGACGGCTCCAGGTCTCTCACTCTGGGGTTCACATCCGAGCCCCTTAGTGCCGCCTCTCCCCAAGTTCCTCTCCCTGCAGGAGGCCTGGCCCTGGCAGTGCTGCTGGTCTCCTGGGCAGCGCTGGGCCCCCGTGGCCTGGAGGGAGTGGAGCCTGGAGTGCCAGGGGACACCGGGGGCCTGCAGTGCCCAGCCATCTGCACCTGCGGCCACGATGACTACACAGATGAGCTCAGCGTCTTCTGCAGCTCCCGGAACCTCACACGGCTGCCCGACGGGATCCCGGACAGCGCCAGGGCCCTGTGGCTGGACGGCAATAACTTCTCCTCCATCCCCGAGGCAGCCTTCCGCAACTTCTCCAGCCTGGGCTTCCTCAATCTGCAGGGCAGTGGGCTGGCCAGCCTGGAGCCCAAAGTGCTGTTGGGCCTGCAGAACCTGTACCACCTGCACCTGGAGCGGAACCAGTTGCGCGGCCTTGGGGCTCACACCTTCCTGCACACGCCGGGTCTCGCCTCACTTGGCCTCAACAACAATCTCCTCAGAAGGGTGGATGAGGGCCTCTTCCATGGCCTGGCCAACCTCTGGGACCTCAACCTTGGCTGGAACAGCCTGGCCGTGCTCCCCGACACCGCGTTCCAGGGCCTGGTCAATCTGCGTGAGCTGGTCCTTGCAGGCAACAAGCTGACCTACCTGCAGCCCCCACTCTTCCACGGCCTCAGCGAGCTCCGCGAGCTGGACCTGAGCAGGAACGCTCTGCGAGCCATCAAGGCCAACATCTTTGTCAGGCTGCCCAAGCTCCAGAAGCTCTACCTAGACCACAACCACATCGGCGCCCTGGCCCCGGGGGCGTTCCTGGGCCTGAAAGCTCTGCGCTGGCTGGACCTGTCACACAACCGTGTGGGCGGCCTCCTGGAAGACACCTTCCCGGGCCTGCTGGGCCTGCACGTCCTGCGCCTCTCCCACAACGCCATCCCCAGCCTGCGGCCCCGCACCTTCAAGGACCTGCACTTCCTGGAGGAGCTGCGGCTGGGCCACAACCGCCTCAGGCAGCTGCCGGACAAGGCCTTCGAGGGTCTGGGCCAGCTGGAGGTGCTCACGCTCAATGACAACCAGATCCAGGAGGTCAGGGCGGGGGCCTTCCTCGGCCTCTCGAACGTGGCCGTCATGAACCTCTCTGGCAACTGTCTGCGGAACCTTCCAGTGCGAGTGTTCCAGGGCCTGGGCAGGCTGCACAGCCTGCACCTGGAGGGCAGCTGCCTGGGCCGCATCCGCCAGCACACCTTCGCTGGCCTCTCCGGGCTGCGTCGGCTCTTTCTCAAGGACAACGGCATCACGGCCATTGAGGAACAGAGCCTGTGGGGGCTCCCTGAGCTCCTGGAGCTGGACCTCACCTCAAACCAGCTAACGCAGCTGCCCAGTCAGCTCTTCCAGGGTCTTGGCAAGCTGGAGTACTTGCTCCTGTCCCGCAACCGGCTGTCGGCACTGTCAGCAGAAGTCCTGGGGCCCCTGCACTGCACCTTCTGGCTGGACATCTCGCACAACCACCTGGAGGCCCTGCCTGCGAGCATCCTTTCGCCGCTGGTGCGGCTGCGCTACCTCAGCCTCAGGAACAACTCGTTGCAGACCTTTGTGCCACAGCCTGCGGGCCTGGAGCGCCTGTGGCTGGAGGGCAATCCCTGGCACTGTGGCTGCCCCCTCCGGGCCCTGAGGGCCTTCGCCCTGCAGCATCCCACTGTCGTGCCCCGCTTTGTCCAGGCCGTTTCCGAAGGGGAAGACGGCCAGCGACCTGTGTATACCTACAACAACATCACCTGCGCCAGTCCCCCCAGCATCTCGGGGCTCGACCTGCGTGATGTTGGCGAGGACCACTTTAGTCATTGCTGATCCAACGCTAATCCAGGCCAGATACTGCCCTGGAGTCAGGACAAGCCCTTGCCATCCCCGGAGCCTGGTGGGCACCCTGCCCCGCAGCTCCTGGAGGCCAGGCCCACACTGCTTACTTGTTGGGGGTTCTTCTCAGGGAACACACGGTCCTGGGGTTTGCTGGCCTGGCACCTGAGGGCCAGATCAGGAGGATCGGGGGCACAGCTGTCACCCATTAAAAGCAATGGAATAAACACGCCTGTGCCCACAGGGGTGAAACTTGGCGGAGGGAGGAAAGCATCCGTTGGGGCACCTGTGGAACGCTCCTGCTGCCAGCTCAGCCCACCCCGGGGCTGCCTCGGTCCCTCTGCCCTTCCACTCCCCTCCGAGCTTGGACTCTTTGTGCTCTCCCACCCCGGCCCCCGGACGCCCACCTCCACCTGAGGAGGGAAGGGCACTTACTCGGGTCCTTGTTAGGTCGCGTTCTCTCGGAGGCGGCCCAGCCCGGGAGCGGAAGCACAGCAGAGGCAGCCTCAGCCCCAGGAGGCCCAGCAGCTGCTGTCAGACGGGGCCGAGCAGGTGCCAATCCTCTCTCCCAGCCAAACCCCTTAACGGCGCTTCCTTCCCCCTCCCCCCACCCCCCACCCCTTCCCCTTGGCACAGCCCCCTTCCCCAGTACCCCAACATCCATGGAAATGGCACCAAAGGTTGCCCTGCGGGACACCCCCACCTCAGAGCTGCTCCATCTCCTCTGACAGCCCAGCCCTTCTTCCCTTGGAAAGAGCACCCCGCCCTTCTGCTTTGCAGAATGGACTGCCCTCCTGCCTTCCTGGGACTGACTGCATTTCACACTCCTCTGCTCTTAGCTCTGCCCTAGGTCCCTGCAGGGTGGAGGCCGGCTGCGGGCCCCCATGCACACGTTTCTCTGACATATCCAATTCCTCTGCAAACACACCCTCACCCTAATCCTCAGGGGCCTGTTGATAACCAGCCTGCTGGTCCAGCCCGGGTCTTAGGGTGAATGCTGTCTGCTATGGCACACAACCAGTCATACCCCGAGGTTGGACAAAGGCGGAATGACCTAGAATGTCAGACTTATAACCATGGTGGCAGGACACATTTAATTGTGGGCTCTGAAGTTAATACCTTACAGGGTGCTCCCGTCCTCAATCACAATCACTCACAGCCCCACCAGCAACCAGGCACTTGAGGACGACAAAGTCCCCAGCCAACTTCCAGACCCACAAGCTTTGTGGACAATGTGGAGGTATCAGGAGGGGCCTGTCCGTCTGGGGCATGCGAGTACCACGGCATGAAGAGCGAACGCGCAGGCACCGGAGCTCAGGCCATGGCACTAAACCCCTCGCTATCCCCAGGGCCTGCAACAGGCCAAGCCAGCAGACCACTCGCTGTCAGTGGCTCTGGTGCCCAGCTGCTGCTGAAGCGCCAAACGCCTCCCAAGGGCCCGGGCAGGGGGAGGTCCACACAGTGACAGCCCCACAGGCCAGCCCCGCAGGTTCCAGGAACCGCACCCAGGACCTCTGCTGAGTGTGAGCCGCAGCCCCACAGTGGCGCCAGGAGAGGCCTTGGTCAGGAGAGCTGGGCCGGTGTCTCCAAAACCTTCTGGGCTATGGCGGAGAGTGCTTGAAAGGCAGGGCTGTGGGGGAACTCTTGGATAAAGTCTCGGCCCTCCTCCAGGCTCCTCGTGAGCTTGGGGTCCAGGGGCACAGAGCCTGCGAGACAGAGGGAAGGGGAAAGGTGTTGAGCATGAGGCTGGGAGGCCCTGTCCACACACCTCCCTCGCACAGGCGCTGCTGTCAGGCTGCTTTAGCCCAGAGCGGACACCCATCAGCCTCACTCTGGCTGAGGTGCCTAGAAGGGCTTGAGCTCAATGTCTACCTTGACAGCCACCAGCCAACCCAGCAGGTCCAGCTCTGCTGCCTTGGACATTGCCCACTTGCAGAAAGTGCAAGGCAAGCACTGGGGACACGTGGCCACGCACACGTGTGTCCCCCACCCCCACCCATAAAGGCGCTCCCAGAGCAGAAGCCACTCCTCTGCTCTCCAGGGGGTTTCAGCAGGCACCAGCCTGGGCTGCCGCTCAGGGCCTGGGGGGGGGGGTACGCCTTTCCCTCAGGCCGTTTCTTTCCAGCTGGCCAGCAGTGATCAGCATTAGACATGAACTGATACCTGCAACTCAAGGAGGACAGGGGGACACGGCTACTGTCCTCCTCCCCCACCACGGGCAGTGGGCACAGGCAGGTGGGATCACCCGGAGCAGAGGCCAAGGGGAGCCCTGACCCGCTCACCTAGGAAGGGGACTCCGGCGTGTCTGGCCAGCTCCTCACCGCCTCCCCTGGAGAAGACGTTGGTGCACTCCTAGGACAGAGGCGCAGGGCCCACCTGAGGACTCTCTGCACTCAGGGAGTGGGGTCCAGGCCAGGGAACAGGATGGGGGCACAGCATCTTCTCCCCCCGCCACCCCCTCACCCCACAACCCACATGGGTAATGGCCCACAACTCCCCACGACTTACGGTGCAGTGTGGGCAGACAAAGCCGCTCATGTTCTCCACGATGCCGATCACGCGCAGCCCTGTCTTCCTACAGAAGGTCAGCTCCCGCCTCACATCCCCCACGGACACCGCCTAGCGACCAGGGACGAGCCAGAACAGGCCAATGGGAATCCTGAACACTCGACCAAGAAGAGCACACAGAGCAGGGAGGAGGGGGCACACTGGGAAATGGGACCACGCTCTGCAGTACCTGGGGCGTAGTGACCACGATGGCCCCCAGGGGGCTGTAGGGTCGGAGGGCTTCCACGGCAGCCATGTGCTCATCAGAGGTTCCTGGGGGCGTGTCCACAACCAGATAGTCCAGCTGTCCCCAGGCGACGTCAGACACAAACTGCTTTATCAGAGCTGCGGAGACCCAGGGAAGTCAGGTGGCTGGGGTCTCAAAAGGGGTCTCCCACACCCACTGCCTCCACCCGGCCTCCACGCTGCGCCTCAGAATGTGGGGGGATGCACAGTGCAGCAGGGAGGCACCTCTGTCCCTGTCCCCCACAAGCACCGCCATCTTCCCAGCTGCTGGGCCACCCTACTCTGCTAGACTTTGCTCAGGCCTCGGTAGACCCGCCTGGGGCACCTGTGCCCAGCCTTGGGGACACCTCAGCTTTCACAGCCCGAGAGAAGATGACCTGAGTGGAGCAGCCCCCGCCCTCCCCCCAATATACCTGCAGCCTCACTAGCGGGCTTATGCCACCTGCTGGTGCTGAGGCAGCAAAGCCCCATCTTGGTGCCCCTCTCCCACACCCAACACACACAGGGTGGGCTCAGGTCTGAGCATGCCCGCCCTTCCTGCCAAGGGAAAGGGGACTTCACAGCCGACAGCCACATAGCTGTCTCGCTCTCATGGCCTGCACCTGCCATCTGGACACCACCACCACGTCCAGGCATGACTGGTCACGGGAGCAGCAGGAGGCCCGTGGGGTGGGGAAGGCCAGCAGCGCCAGGCTCTTGTTCCGCCTTTTTTTAAGCAGATTTTAAAAAATATATTTTTATTGATTTCAGAGAGGAAGGGAGACAGAAATGTCAATGATGAGAATCATTGATTGGCTGCCTCCTGCACGCCCCCTGCTGGGGATCAAGCCCGCAACCTGGGCATGTGCGCTGGACAGAAATCAAACCTAGGACCCTTCAGTCCGTAGACTGATGCTCTATCCACTGAGCAAAACCAGGTAGGACTCTTGTTCGGCTTTTTAATTGAGCGCCAAGGGAGGCTGGAAGGCTGACAGTGCAGTCCCCTGCCTGGTCATTACCGTTCTTCTTGGGGCCTCTCCACACCACAGCTTCATCCGGCTTCTCCAGCAGGAAACCCACAGACATGAGAGAGACCTTCTGCTCTTGGTCCACGAAGACGGGCACCCAGCCACTGTCACACTGGTGCACGGCCCTGCCCTGTGCCCGGAGCATGCGGGGGATGCTGGGGCCACACAGGTCCACATCGAGGATCCCCACCTGCAAGGAGCCAGGATGTCTGCATGGCATGTAGGGGTCTCCCAAGGCAGGAAGAAAGCATGGCTTCCCTGTGTGTCTACCCAGAAGGGAAGGGGCAGGGGCGGCTCAGGAGGGGACAGGTGCTGTGGCTGAGGGCAGCAGGCGCTCACCTTCTTGCCTGCGTGACGCAGGGCCAGGGCCAGCTCGGTGGAGATGGTGCTTTTCCCGACGCCCCCCTTTCCCGAGAGGATGAGGACGATGTGCCGGACGCCAGACAGGTTTCCAGGCTCTGCTCAGAAGGATGCCAGTTAGTGAGGAGGCCCTTCACACAGGCGCTCTTCACTGTCACTCACTGGTCGCCAGGCTCCTCCTGTGTCCTGGGACCCGACCCCTGGGTTCCTCCAACGCTGCTGCTCCCACGCTTGCCTAAAATGACCCGCACTGCTCCTCTTTCTAGTGTGCACACGTGTAAGTGCACGCACACAGGCAATAAACCGAAGCATGCTGGCTCCCGGCTGATTCCAATGGAGACCAATGCAAACTGCGTTGTTACAGCCATGACACCTCTGTGCTTGGGCAGCTCCCACCCCGCTCCTAGGGCCCAGGTCTGATCTTCAGGCACCCAGCCCGCTCCTCGAGTCAGAGAAGCACTCAAGGCAGCCTTGGCCTCCGGTTCTCAGGAGGGACCCTTACAGCTCTGGGGACCCAGGGCAGCGGCAATCACGGGTGTGTGTGTGTGTGTGTGTGTGTCAATGTCCCCTGGCTGCCAGCCCAGCCTCAAGAAACCCTAGTACACAAGGGCAGAAGCATCCTGTGACTCCCACACAGGTCCTGAGACCAGAGTTGTCTCTGTGGACCCCTGTCGGCCGCCACTCTGACCCAGCTCCTCTTCCTAAAATGAGTCCCAAATGTCACCAAATAAATATTCACCAACTAACCCCTGTGCCCGGCACACACAGCCCTCAGACCCCCAGCAGTGACCCCCTGTTCTCGCTACAGCACCCTCAGGATCTCACCCTGCTTCCCGCAGCGGCTCTCTCCACCCGCCCCACATGCAGACGGGGCTCAACAATCAACACAGAAGTGCTGACGGTCCTTCCTCCTGACCCACCTCTCAAGGGCATGTTCAAAAGCCTGCACTTCCAAAGCCTCCCTAGGAGGCACTCAGAGGGCGCCTGCCCTGGCTGTCGGGCAGGTCCTTGTCACCAATGCATTCAAGTGCCTTTCCCTGATCCGCTCCCAGCACCTGGGGCTGGGACATCCCGGGCCTGGATCACTGCCTGCAAACACGAAGCCCCGACCCTAACTTCAGGTCACCCCTGTAGCAATTTAAAAGGTTAATTACTTAGCCCCGGCCAGTTTGGTTCAGTAGTTAGAACAGTAGTTAGAATGTTGGTCCTCGGACCTAAGGGTCAAGGGCTTGTACCTCGGTTGCTGGCTCAATCCCCAGCCAGGGGTCAGGGCACGTGCGGGAGGCAGCCAATCAATGTGTCTCTCACATTGATGTTTCTCTCCCCAGCACCCCCTCCCCCCCTCCCCCCACACACCTCCCTACCACTCTAAAAAATGAAAGGAAAAATATCCTTGGATGAGGAATTTTTTAAAAGGTTAATTACTGAAATTGTTTTAACATCAAAAGGTATTTGGGAGTCAACTTCACTGTTGCTGGGGTGGAGGGAAGGGCTCAGGTCTGGATCCTGGTTTAGCCAAGCTCCTAATCACCAGACTACTTTCCTCACTGGGGGGAGTGGGGAATTTTATCTGAGACCAGACAGGGCACTCATCAGATAACTGGATGGAGCTGAACTTCTCAGACAGCGATCCTTAGCGGTTAACCACAGAACCTTTCACCCCTAAGCAAGCTGAAGAGTTTATAAACAGACCATCAACCCAGTGCATTCACCTGGATGTGCGTGCCTAGCAGGTGTGAGAGGCTGTGCTGGAAGACGCAAGAAAAGCTGTATCTCCCCTCAGAAGAACGTGAGGAGCACCTTTACGGGTAAGTCAGGGTCAGCTTCATTCTTAAGCCCAACCAATGACGACAATTATTCGATACACTGGACAAGCCTGTCACTTCCTACATAAGGCATCTTTCTAGAAAGATACAAATTACAGGCCAGGCCTCTGGGCATACCCAGGTTCGACCTTTTGGATTTTTACCTGCATTTCCCCCTGGTTATAAAAGCAGCTAACTCTTTTAAAAATTGATCAATCTAGATCTTACCTTGTAGCAAAGCTGCCCTCATTCTAAAAACTCGCTTCAGATTTTTTCCTCTAGTGTTGTTTACAATCCGGCGGATGAATTGAGCTATTAAGAGCTTGGTGTCCAAGGTACCGGACCGGAGGTCTTTTAAAAGATAATGTGGCAACCCCCTAGTTATGAAAACCGACTTTGGTTAATCTGTGCAAATCTATGATACGGGCTTGTATCCGTCCAACAGAACTTTCATTTTTTCAAATATTAAGGTGTGGAAAGCTCAAATAAAACTTCCACCAATAACTAAAAGTATGTGATGTTCTGGTGTCTTTTTAGAACCCCACATTCAAACGACTTCTTCCTGTTTTCTGGGGGTATCACCAAATCAAAAAACGATGGCATAACCGGCAGTATTGTATTTTTAACGGCAGACAGCGCACGTGCTCCGAGTTCCCCTGACTTCACGCTCCCGAGCAGCGCGGCACTTACATGAACACTTGCAACTCGAGGACGTTACACTCATAAGTACACGTGCGTCTCCGTGGCCCTTACATTGCAAATAAGACGGTTCGCTAAACACCCAGGGTCGCGACCAACAGCTGCGGGCCGGCCTCTTCCCGCTCCCCGCGGGCCCGCAGACTCACCGGCCACCGCCTCCATCCCTCCCGCAGGTTGCCCGCCTCGCGGCCGCTTCCTCCGCTCCGTCCGCCTGCGGCCCGAGTGAAGAGCCTTCGGCCAATGGGCAGCTCGAGCCCGCCCCCTGGCTCTTCTTGATAGGCCCACTCACGCTCCTCTTAGCCAATTAGGTTGCAGAAAAGGTTACGCAAGTTCCGGCGCGGGCGACGTACCGGAGAGGAACCCACTTCCGTGTCAATGGTGGAGTGTAGGGCCGCCCCCCTAACTCGCCCCTCGTCCCGGGGGCGCGCGGCCTCGTCCCCGACCGCTTAGGATGCGGCCAGTGAGGACGCCGAGTCCGGCCTGACAGGTTCCGCAGCCCCTCGGCCAGCGGCGAGTGCCGAGCGCCCGACCTGGAGCGCCAGCCGCGGGCTGCCCGGCCGATGCGTTGCGGGGGGCGGGGATTGTTTACGTCTCGCTCTGGAGCGGAAAGTGGGTCACGGCCGCCGGCGGCGCGTGGCGGCGGAGCGGCTCAGGTGAGGGCGGGTGCGTCCGCGCCTTCCGACCCGCCCGGTTCGGGGCCCTGCGGGACCGCCGGCCGCGAGGCCCGGCCGCGCATTTGTTCCCGCGGGCGGCGCCGGGGCCCGGGCGGGCTGCCCCGCACCGTAGGCCCGCCGCGCAGCGCGGGGAGGATCCGCGGCACCGCCCGAATCTGAAATTAGTCAGAGGCTCCCCGCTTCGAGGCCGGGGACGGTCTCGTGGGCCGGTCACTTCGCGTGCATCGCGGGTCGCCCACTGAGCGCTGCAGACGCAGCGGATGGTGGCTGGGCCGGCCGACCGGAGCGGCGGCAGCGCTGGCTCGGACCGGCAGGTGAAGCCGCCGTGCGGGGGCCTGCTGGAGGGATGGGGTCTGGTTCTGCCGACGGCGCTCCCAGCCCGGAAAGCGGTGCCTGCGTTCATCCGCCGACGGGCTGGCCTGTGCCTGCCGGGGTCCCCGTGGGGGACAGTTCCTGCCCTGGAGACTTCGTTCCGGGGGAGAACTAGGCAGTAGATACTCATAGAAATCGAGACTGACTGTAAGTCGGCTACGGAAACAGAGCCAAGGAGGGGAGGGGAAGGCATTCCGGGCAAAGGGCAGGGAAGAGCTAGCAACTGGGACACGGCCACTGGAGAGGCACAGGGGAACCTGATAGGCTTTGGGGGATGTTGCCTTTTATCCTAAGAATGGTAATCCCTGAGGAGTGGTAAGATGTAAGGTTTGCTTGAAGTTTCGAGATTTGTGTTAAAAACAGCTTGGCTGTGAAGGGAGCAGAGTGTGTGGGGTGGGACTGGCCCTGCGGAGCTGGTGCGGGGAAGGAGGAAGTCGGGAGGGGGGTGAATGTTATGGTCTGGCATGAGGAACCCGGAGGCTGGAGATGCCATTTGTCAAACAACAGTGGAGGAGGAGCCAGGTGAGGTCTGAGGTGCCTGCGGGACATCCAGGCGCCCAGCTGGGTGCCTAGGCTGAGCTGAAGGCGGGACTGAGCTAGGCACTGGAGAGCCATGTGTGTCTGGACGGCTATTCACACACTCTACGTAGTGTTTATCAAGGTGCTTGGACACTGGAGTGAGGTAGGCGCTTGTGAGGCGAGGTCTGGAGCCTCAGTTTAGCACCATGTGGCTCACAAAATGCTCCCCCTTGAGGGGGATGTGGCCCAGCCAGCCACGTCCAGATGCAGGGGGTGTTGGGAGACCTTCGTATGCCAGGTGTTTCCTTTGCTCAGAACCTGTTTTCTTTCAGATCCTGTCCACCATGGCCAGGCGCCCGCGGAGCAGCAGAGCATGGCATTTTGTCCTGAGTGCAGCCCACCGCGACGCAGACGCCCGGGCCATGGCTCTGGCAGGGACCACTACCTGGGGCTATGACTCTGATGGGCAGGTAGGTGGGTACTGCTGGACTAAGAGTGGAGACCCCTCTGCAAGAAGCCCCCGAGGACAGAGGACAGTAGGACCCTACTGCTCACCCTGGGTTTACCCTGGTTAAGGACCCACATGGCCCTGGGGTGACAGGACCTCAGGGTAGATACCCCATTCCCCCTCTCTACACTTTCCGCTGAAGAGGGTGGCAGTTGGTTCTTTGGTCGGTTCATTCAACAGAATATCTCCATTCCATTTCTTATAACCATTTCTGAAGGTAGCTGTGGTTAACTCCATTGCACCCTCCTGGGCGGTTCCCCTGCCTGTACAGCTACGTGCTCTGTATGTGTGTGTGTGCATGTGAAACGATCTTTAGTCTTGGAAACCACAGTTCTTGTGCCTTCTCCCTCTCAGTTGTTCCCAAGTTGTGGTTGCAACAGCAGCTCAGCTGTTGCTCTCAGTGCAGGCTGCCTGGTGTACCTGAGGGCTCTGCAGCCAGAGGCTGGCTGTACGGACCCCGGGAACAGCTGAGCGGTGTGGCTTTTGTGCCCACTTCAGGCAGTGGTGGGAAATAGATTTCCAGTCATCTTCCAAAATCTCTTAGATGAGAGCAAGGGGTTGGCCCTGCCCTGAGTCACCTCCCCTGCTTCCTGCTGGGGTGATCTTTAGGTGACTTGTCTGTGCCATCACAGGCAGTCTGCATGTTTCCGTGGCTCAGCCAGGCATCCTGGGGAGAGTGGGTGGGCACCTCTCGTCCCTTGAGTGAGGGCAGCTAAGCCTTGTGGAACTGCCAGGCCCTGATGGAGAATTAAAAGTGACTGTTCTGAATGGACAGAGTCCTGGGAGTCTCCCCAAATCGCTGCCCTGGCCAGCAGCGTCCTGGCCTGCATTCCTCTCTCCCAGCTCCTGTCCTGGCCATGTGGCCTGGAACAGTCTGTTTTCCTGTGTCTGTCCCTCCCTCACTGGCTCATCACTCTGGGATGCAGGCCGTGTTGGGCGGCTGGGGTACAAGTGTTTGACACGTGCTTGCGTGCAGCCTGCCCCGTCACCTAATTGGCCTGGAGTATTTGTGTGGGCGAGCAGGTGGGCGTGTCACCTTGGCATCCTTGAAGGCTAAGCACACACCACCCTTCCCTCTGGCTTGCCGAGGGGCTGGGCCTGCCCCCTGCCCAGGTTGACCTCCAGGCCTTCGGCACTGAGGCCTGCGCTCCTGGCTGCTGCCTCTGGGAAGGGGGCTGCCTATGGCTGGCCGTGTGCCTGCCTTGGCTTTTGGGAGATCACCGTTCCTTGATAATGGGGTGATTTGGGCCTGCCTCGTCTCCTTTCTGGGGCTGTCTCTGATTGGGTTCAACCCTCTGAGTCTCCCCAGTTGGTTTATGAGCTTCTGCATGGGCCTCGGGTAGAATAGGAAGAAACAAGGACGAGGCTCTTCCCCTGCAGAGCTTGTTTTGGCTGGAGGAGTCAGAGCAACAGGACAGAGGGGACTGTCAGGAGCAGGTGAGGAGGAAGAGGACTCAGGAGGGCGGGCCAGAAAAGCCTCTTGGAGTGATATCTGAAAGCTGCCATCCCGGGGCAAAGAGCTCTCCCCCATGACAGGTGGGGGAAGAGGGGAGGGACCAGAGCAGGTAAGCTCTGATGGCGGTATGTGGGCTGCTTTGCAAAGGGTTTCAAGGAGGCAAGAGGAATACCCGGGGTGGAGGCTGGAGCCTAACCAGGACCCTTAGCCAACCCAAGAGGGCTGACAGAGCAGGCAGGCAGAGGCCTGGGATCCAGGAGGGCTGACAGAGCAGGCAGGCAGAGGCCTGGGGTCCCGGAGGGCTGACAGAGCAGGCAGGCAGAGGCCTGGGGTCCAGAGTCAAGGCAGATACCCAGAGGGGCCTGTGTGGCTTCAGAGCAGGAACAACTAGGTGCACAGAGCATCTCTTGCTGGCTTCCAGGAGAGGGTGGGTCAGCAGTTGCTAGAACCTGACCGGCTCAGCCTGGGATCAAGCCCAGGACCGAGCCCCTCAGGTAGAGGGACAGCCCCCTGTCCCTGCCCCCTGAATGTTTTCCTACTACAGAAGTTGGAAGCAGCATGAAACCCCTGGGCTCCTTAGGGCTCTGGGTTGGGGGTTAAGAACCACCTGTTGCAAGGATGATAAAGCCACTGCAGTCAGGAATGTGTGCCAGCACTACCACAGCCAGCTGCTGCCTGTGGGGAGACCCGGGCTTCAGTAGGGCACCAGTGGACTTTGCCAGGGCTCCCCTTCTTCAGGCCACCCTTGCTGGGGCCAGCTTACCCGTGATCTAGAAACTGTCTGCAGAACCATGGCCAAGCATATAGCATGCTGTGGGCTCATCAGTGCCTGGGCTCCCGGGCCCCCTTGGCTGTGTAGAAATGGGGGTGGCCTTTAAGCCCACTCTCGGGAACCCAGCAGCATGGTAGGCCCTCCCCATACCTGAGCCAGGTGTGCAGGGTCCCTCTGGGAGCACTGTAGAAGCGTGGTCCGGCGTGGCCCTTGGGAATCCCTTTGAGGCTAAACTTGGGGCATCAGCAGTTCCCCCATTGGCCTAAGATGGGTTCTGTGGCAGGTGGAGGGCAGAAGCACAGTAGGGGGAACAGCCTGCCCTTTTTTCTCAGCACAGTGACTCTGACTCTGACCCTGAGTACTCGTCCCTGCCAGCATCCATCCCCAGTGCTGTGCCTGTGACGGGTGAGTCCTTCTGCAACTGTGACAATCAGAGCGAGGCCTCCTTCTGCAGCAGCCTGCACACAGCGGCGCACCGGGGCAAGGACTGCCGCTGTGGGGAGGAAGATGAGTGTAAGTGCCTGGCGCGGGTCACTGGGCTTGCAGGGGCAGAGCGCTAGGCCAGATGAGGACGCAGCAGGGGTTCAAGAGACTACCCCAACCTGGCCTTTCCTCGCCTAGATCTTTTTTTAAACTTCTTTTATTAAGTTATTACATATGTGTCCTTATCCCCACTCCTCCTAGATTTTGAATGGGTCTGGGATGACTTGAATAAGTCCTCAGCCACCCTGCTGAGCTGTGACAACCGGAAGGTCAACTTCCATGTGGAGTACAGCTGCGGCACAGCGGCCATCCGAGGCACCAAGGAACTAGGGGAGGGGCAGCACTTCTGGGAGATCAAGATGACCTCACCTGTGTACGGCACTGATATGGTAAGTGACAGGCAGGGCTGTGCGGGGAGGAGCTCTGCTGGTGCCCTGGCCCCGGCCCCCCTCTGCCTGGCCTGTTGTCTCCAGATGGTGGGCATTGGGACGTCGGATGTGGACCTGGACAAGTACCACCACACGTTCTGCAGCCTGCTTGGCAGGGATGAGGACAGCTGGGGCCTCTCCTACACAGGTATGTGGGGCCCCTAAGGGCAGGCATGCTGGGGGGGCCCCAGACATAGGCTCACCCCTTGCCTCCTGCTGCCCCCAGGGCTCCTCCACCACAAGGGTGACAAGACGACCTTCTCCTCGCGGTTTGGCCAGGGCTCCATCATTGGCGTGCACCTGGATACCTGGCACGGGACACTGACCTTCTTTAAGAACAGGAAGTGCATAGGTGAGGGTGTCCAGGATCCCAGGGGAGACAAAGACCTGTGGGGCGTGGCTGCTACTGAGGTCCTGTAGGAAGCAGAGACGGGCCCAGGCTGAGGGGCCCTAAGGCTTCCCAAAAAGATATCCTTGAGGAAAGAAGCCCGAGGTCCCAGGGTCTCCAGAGGGTGGGACAGCACGAGGGCCACCCTAGTTGTCTCAGGAGGATGTCCACAGAATGGCTAAGCCCCCTCCTGGCCCAGGATTCAGGCTGTGCCCCCTCTAGGTGTGGCAGCCACAAAGCTGCAGAACAGGAAGTTCTATCCAATGGTGTGCTCCACCGCGGCCAAGAGCAGCATGAAGGTCATCCGCTCCTGTGCCAGCGCCACCTCCCTACAGTACCTGTGTTGCCACCGCCTGCGCCAGCTACGACCCAACTCTGGGGACACGCTTGAGGGCCTGCCCTTGCCACCTGGCCTCAAGCAGGTGCTACAAAACAAGCTGGGCTGGGTCCTGAGCATGAGCTGTGGCCACCACAAGTCCCCCACGCCCTCACCCAAAGCCACGGTCAGTCCCAGCAGCCCAGAGACCCGGCGCTGCCAGAGAAAACGCTGCCGAAGGACCTAACTTATTTTCCAATGAAACTGCCTCCTGAGGCGAGGACAGCATTTTCTCCATCCTTTCCCTCAGGCCATGCTCCAGAGTAACAGGAGAGGGAGGAGTTGGGCCAAGGTCTGTCTGGGCCGTCCCCCTGCCCTCAGAGGCTAGGTCAGGCCTTGCCACAAGTTCAGAAGCCGCAGGCCCTGGGATCCTGAGACCAGAACTGAATCCATCTGTTTCCTGTGCGGGGTATGGCAGCGGCTGCTTCTCTCCTTGGAGTCTCTTATGAGTGGCCACACCAGCTCTCTGGACTGAGTCTGCTGGCCTAGAGGCTGGAGGCTGTGGCCTCATCAGATGTCACCTTTGCTGTAGCTGCAGCCTCCGGGGACCTTGGGTTTGTCCTCACTTGCTTTGCATGTTGTCAGTTGTTCCTCCCGTCTGAGACTGAAACGATCGTAATAAACTCTGAGTTTATACCTAACGCCTCCATAGTGGTAGCATTAAAAGGAGTCCACATCAAGACCTTTTCTCCCATGGTCCTGGTTGTGTTGTAGTACCCTTGGGGAAGAGGCAGCCTGGCTCTTTTCTCCCTTGAGACTCTGTCTCACTTCTCTCTGAAGGTGCCACCCCCACGCCTCCAGGAGACTGGTGCATGCCCCCAGCAGGGACTTAGGTGCTACCCAACTCTCCCCGTCCCAGTTGGCCCCAGGCCTGCAGCCCGTGTGTGCAGGGCCTTGCCCCAGCCTCCAGCCCCACGTGCAGTTTCCTCTCCTGCTCATCGTTACCCAGAGCCTTTCCTCCACCTGCGCCTCCCCTGGGTTCAGACCTGGCCGAGCCTCCCCCGGCTGAGGGACAGCTGTGCTGGGTGAGCTCTCCTCCCCCCACCCCTTTGGTTTCTGGTCTCTTCCTTGTTGGGCTGCCTTCTGTTCAGTTTGTTGGTGGGAGAAGGCCCTGCAGGTCAGGAGCTCAGATCCAGCAGGAGGTCAGGGTTGGTGGAGGTCAGGAAGAGGCAGATGCGACGGGAAAGGTCAGGCCCCACCCTTCGGGGCCGAGCGCCTTCATCCACCTTCACGGGGAGATCAGCCAGGAGGGCCAGGCGCTCTTGATCAGTGCTGCAGGCCAAGTACGCCTAGGGCAGGCACAGGGATGAGCAGGGCAGGCCTCGGGGACCTGGCTCCTTGTCTGAGAGTCTAGGAGGGGCTCACCTGCTGCAGAAGGCGGGGAGAAGGGAAGGCAGTGACAACAGTATCAGCCACAGCCGGGCTGACTCGGTTGAACTGCCTAATCTGTCGCCACCAGGCCCCCCGAAGCCCTGTGCCACCTTTTGTCACACGCTCGCCTGCCATCCAGCGCCCAGCCGTGCAGAAGGAAAAGGTCCCGGACTCTTGGAACTGCCTGATGGGGAGAGAAAAGGGGGGTTTCTAGAGGCTTCAGCTCTCCTGACCACCCAGTCCCCCAGCTCAGCCCTCTGGCCTTAAGAGGCCCGGGAAGTACCACCCCTCCAGGTGTTCCTGTTAACACTCCCAATAGCAGCCACCAGCTGAAGTGGGGGTCACGCACTTGAAGGGGCGCTGGGCGAGGGCCTTAGTGAAGGCGCACACGTGCTGACTCAGCTCCTGCCAGGAGGCCACCAGCAACACATCCAGGTTTGCCCAGAGCTGCAGGAGCACCAGGGCCTGAGGGGGACACAAACCCATGAGGAGGGCTCCCCTGGGGGACACCTAGCTGAGACCAGCCTCACATGCCACCCTGAGATCACACCTCAGAGACCAGCCTGTCAGGGCCAAGGCCAACCACCTCATCCAACCTGCCCTGTCCTCACCTCCTCCACTTCAGGCCAGCCGACCGCCACCTCTGCACGGGCTACCCCTGGACTCTCTGGCTGCTGCATCTCCTGGGCGTTGGGCTGGTGAGACCTGAACAGAGGTGACTGTCCCTCCAGCTCCCCATATCCCATTGGTCCCACCCTCCTTGAGTTCTGCTTCCCCCATAGCCCACCCAAGGGAGGGGTTGAGCAGCCCCAGAGCTACCACGATCTTTTCCCTGAACTCCCCCACCCCAGCCGGGCCTGCTCAGGGTGTGAGGGTGACTGGTACCACAGGTAGGCATCCAGCCCGATGACAGCCAGGTGAAGGCAGGTGGGGCTCTCAGGAGAGGTCCAGGGCACTGAACAGGCTGGGCCACAGATCTGCAAGCCAAGAAGGTTTACCACCCCTGTTCCTTGGGGCTGCGGTAGGCAGGGCTCACCAGACTACTGCCAGTTTGCAGAAAGGAGAGCAAGAACAACCCAGTGGTGCTGGGAGGAGACTGGAGCAGACTTCCTCTGCCCAGTCAGCTTTCTTTAGAAAACCAGCTGTGTGCCTCTCAGGAGGTCAAGGGGACCTACAAAAGCCCCCATTCTTGGTCCACTCTGCATTCCAGCCTGGCAGCAGGTACTTGATAAATGCTGAACCTCAGGTAGAGGGTCTAACTAACCTAATGACCCTCTGGCACAAGCATCAGCTGAGCAGTCCCTATTGCTCCTTCAGCCAGGTGGGGTCTGGGCTGGTGGCTCTCATAGCTGGACTGCACAGCCAACTCGCAGCCCAAGTCCCCAGACCCTCTCTTACCAGTTCCCCACTTCTGGCTTCTGACTCTCCAGAGGGCCCTTGTTATCCTTGCTGCTGCCCTCTAGAAGCAGCTGTGGCTCCCGTCTGCTCCCAGGCCAAGAGCCCAGCTGTCTTCCCTCATCTCATTCACATCTTGGCTGCTGAACAGAGAGGAGCCCCAGCCCACTGCATGCCCTCTCAGCCCCTCTGTCCTTCATCAGGCCTGGCAGAACAGCACATCCAGGCTGGGAACCCAGCCCCCCTCCAAGCACCTGGGTCAGCTGGCAGACACCTTGCAGAAACTCCTCAGGCTCCAGCAACCGCAGAAGCTCCTGCTCACCCGCAGCCCACACTTCAGGAGGCACCTGCAGGGATACCCAGGGGTACTGCTGCTCATCCTCAGCCTCAAGTGTCCCAGGGCCTTGGCACGGGCAGTACAGTACCTTGAGGTTCATGGCCACAGGCAAGCGCCCATGCCCACAAAGATCTACAGAAGCCAAGGTGATCTCCTACCACCGCCAAGACCAGCCCTGGTCCATAGGGCCCGCAGGAGCCCTGACCACATTCCTCAGCACCAGATGAGTTCAGGCCCTGGACCCGGGTCTGCAACTGACCATTGTCGTGGCTTGGGCATCACCCACTCCGCATTCCCCATTCTGAGCTTATGTGCATGATTACAGCAACCCCTCATGAAATCACAGCGGCAAAACACCCAACCCAGGCCGCACTAGGTAAACGCTGGAAATGAGGCTGCTGGGGCACTCACACTGCAGGGGCAAGGTTCTGGCTTCACTCTGCTCCACCTGAGGCTCCGGGCGGGGCGCTGGGGCTCGATGTGGTACTCACAGCCCAGGGAGCCCAGGGCCTCCATCAGGATGTCAGCGCCAGCATCTTCCAGGATGGCTAGGGTGAGCGGGAGAGAAGCCGTCATTCCTCTCGCTCCACGTGAGGATGCTGCTCACAGCAGACCCGCAGCCTGGGCGGCGAATGACAAGCACACCGATGCTGCCGGCTCCAAGAGCGCCATGGGTCCAGCTCCCGGAATCTTTTCATCAAGCTCCCCAGCGGGAAAGCCGGCGCCAGTTCTTGGCCAAGAGGCGGCCTTGACAGAGGCCCCTCTCGCCCCGCAGTGGGTCGGGGCAACCTCCCAGCCATTAAGAGCTTCTAAAACCCAAGCTCCGGCCGAAGTGCGGCTTCTCCCGGGACACCTCCCCCGCCCTCGGGCGCACCTGGGTCCACGCGCACCGCCAGGCGCCGCAGTGCCTGCTTGGGCCGCAGCAGCCGCAGCGCCTCGGCCGCCGCTCTGCGCTTCTCCGCCGGGTCCCGGGCCCTCACGGCGGCCTCTGAGTCGGCTCCCGCGCCGACGGGGCCCTCAGTGTCCGAGTCCGAGATCTCCCAGGTCGTGGGCCGCCGCTGTCCCCGGCCCCGACACGAGCGCCCGACCCTGCGGGACCCAACCTTCTCCATAGCCTGCCCGGCCTCCTCCGCTTCCGGTCGCGCCCGGACGCTTTTGTACAGAACACCAGCCGCTTCCGGCGGCGGGCCGGCTTCGCGAAGCGCGGCGGGGAGGCGCGGGCAGGCCATGGGGCGCAAGAAGGTGCGGCCGCGGCTGATCGCCGAGCTGGCCCGCCGTGTGCGGGCCCTCCGCGAGCGACGGGAGCGGCCACGCGACTCACAGCTCTACGCCCTGGACTACGAGACGCTGACGCGGCCGTACTCGGGCCGCCGGCTGCCCGTGCGGGCCTGGGCGGACGTGCGCCGCGAAAGCCGCCTCCTGCAGCTGCTCGGCCGCCTCCCGTTCTTCGGCCTGGGCCGCCTGGTCACGCGCAAGTCCTGGCTGTGGCAGCACGACGAGCCGTGCTACTGGCGCCTCACGCGTGTCCGGCCGGACTACACGGCGCAGGTGCGTGTGCCCGCCCTCACCTTCCCGCTCCCGAGCGTCGCGGGGCAGCACCGTTTCCCTCACACACGGCGTTGCGTGTTGCTATCTGGGGGCGAGAGAGCTTGGTGAGCTGACCCCTCCCTGTTGCTTTGCAGAACCTGGACCATGGCAAGGCCTGGGGCATCCTGACCTTCAAAGGTAAGGCGTCATGGCCGGCCAGGGTGGCTGCTGGCAACAGACGGTTCCGCAAGTGTGTGCAATACACCCGCCCTTCTCTCCCCAGGAAAGACGGAGAGTGAGGCCCGGGAGATCGAACACACCATGTACCACGACTGGCGGCTGGTGCCCAAGCACGAGGAGGCGGCCTTCACCGCTTTCACGCCGGCGCCGGAGGACACCCTGCGCTCCGTGCCCTACCCGCCGCTGCTCCGGGCCATGATTCTGGCTGAGCGACGGAAGAATGGGGACCCCAGCACCGAGGAGCCGGTGCTGAATCTGGAGAGGGTCCCCATTGAGCCCTGGGACTACCCCGAGAAACAAGAGGCAAAGAAAAGGGCCAAGGGCACTCCTGTCTGAAATGCCAGAACCGGCAGTTTGTCTAGGGTGCAAGGCAGTGGGCACCATCCTGGTGAATCGGAATGTCTGTGTTGCTCCTGAGTCAGCCCCCGGGGACCTCCGTGGCTTTCCTGAGACCGCACTGAACAGAGGGGCGCCCGACCCCGCGCCGGTGTCTCTGTCCCTGTTCTCCAAACCCAGATCTGGCCGAGGGAGTGTTGGGAGAAGACCGACACCGTGGCGTGTGGTCCGGTGGAGGGTGGTGGTTTCTTTCGGTCTGGAGTGTGCACGGGACCCCCGCAGGAGGCCGCTGCTGGGGGAGAGCTGGCAGCAGCGGGGCTGCAGGCGTGGAGCCCCGGCGCGGGCACCTGTCACTTCCAGGTGGCATCCCTTTCCCATATGCGTTGCTTCAGCCAGGACCGAAGCTTGAGAGCGAATAAAGGCAAATGCAGCAGCCGGGTTGTGGCTTCTTCGCGTTTGGGTTGGGCTGTGTGCAGGAGCGCGGGGAGGGAAAGGTTGCCACCCTGGTGTCCTGGCCTGGTGGATGGGAAGGCGGGAGCGGACTGCGGTCGGTACAGACCTAGTTGTCCCCGGGTCCCGGGCTGGGCGTGGACTCCAGGCCCAGCTTCACTCTTCGCGGCTCCGGGAGGCCCGCACCAGGCGGGTGGGGCCGCGGCCCCTTTAAGCGCAGGCCCCGCCCCCCGCCCCCCCCCAGGCCGCGCTTCACTCCCGCTGCCGCCGCCATCATGATCTGCTTGGTGCTGACCATCTTCGCCAACTTATTCCCGGCGGGTAAGCAGCGGCCGGGCAGGGGGCCAGGCCGGGTGGGGACGGGCTCGGCCGGGCTGACGCGCGCCGCCGCCTCGCGGTCCCGCAGCCCGCGCCGGTGTCCATGAGCGCACCTTCCTGGCCGTGAAGCCCGACGGCGTGCAGCGGCGGCTCGTGGGCGAGATCGTGCAGCGCTTCGAGAGGAAGGGCTTCAAGCTGGTGGCTCTGAAGCTGGTGCAGGTGGGGCGGGGGCGCGGGGCGGGGGCGGGGGGTGGAGGGCGCGGGAGCCGGCGGCGCCTCTGAGCCGCGGCCCGACCCCCTCGTCCGCAGGCCTCGGAGGAGCTGCTGCGCGAGCACTACGCGGAGCTCCGAGAGCGCCCCTTCTTCGGCCGCCTGGTCAAGTACATGGGCTCGGGGCCCGTGGTGGCCATGGTGAGTGCCGGGCCGGGCGGCGGCTGACCCCGCGCCGAGCCGCGCCCTGACCGGTGCCGACCCCGTCCCCAGGTGTGGCAGGGCCTGGACGTTGTGCGCATCTCCCGGGCGCTAATCGGGGCCACAGACCCAGCGGATGCTCCGCCCGGCACGGTCCGCGGAGATTTCTGCATCGAGGTTGGCAAGTAAGGCCGGCCCTGGCCCCGGGGACATTGCTACCCCCTCCCGACCCCCCAGCAGGGCTTCGTGGGGCCCCTGGCCGCACTCAGGGCGCCTTTCCCGCGCAGGAATGTGATTCACGGCAGCGACTCCGTGGAGAGTGCCCGCCGAGAGATCGCGCTCTGGTTCAGCCCCAACGAGCTGCTCTGCTGGGAGGACAGCGCCGAGCGCTGGCTGTATGAGTAACGGCGGGGACCCGAGCTGAGCACCCCGGGCCGCAATAGGTGTGGGTGACTTCGCACCCTCCAGGCCCCTGCGGTGGGGCTCAGGACACCCCGTGGCAGGGTGGACAGCCCCCTTCGGACCTCCAAGAGGACAGGTGGGTCTGCCCCAAACATTGGCGGCAGTGTGTAGTGCGCCTGGAAATGCACCAGAGCGGAGGCCTGGCGCTCAGCTCGGTCCAGCGTTTCTTTTTATAATAAACTGAAGAAAACGCTTGTGCTCACACTGGTTTGGGTTCAGGGACACAGGTTCCATGGTAAGACATTTATTACACAGAGCAGATACGCGGGTTTGCTTGCAGGGCCAAAGCCTGAGGAGAATCGCCACCCAGCCCCTTCCCCCAGCTGCATCCACCCAGATAACACCGGTCATCCTGGCCCTGTGGGGACAGACAAGGACTTGACATACATCACAGTGGAGAGGGGCAGGCGGTGGGAGAAGCCTACGCTGCATGTGACTGCAGTGGTCCTGGCTGGGCTATGGCACGGCTGCCCAAGATCTGTGCTTCTCTGGTGGGAGGTGCGTGGGCAGCAGGGCCGGGGCTGCCCTGATCAGTGTTTCTCGGAGCAGGAGTAAGGCCTGGGCCTGGGCAGGTGGGGAGGCAGCAGTCCAGGGCGGTGCCCTTCAAAGCGGGTGGTGCATGCTCCTAGAGCCAGGGAGGTGGCCCGTCCTGAGCCCTTAGGGTCTCCGCTGTCAGCCTGTCAGTTGCCCTTAAGGGAGAAGGCCCCACCACCAGCCCGAGGCACTTAGTAACGTGTCTTGGGAGCTGGGCTCCTTGGAGACTGCTTGGGAGGCAGGCCCTGGAGCACACCTTCTTCCATCACCCTGAGGCCGATCCTGTGTCCTAGTGCCCCCCCACCCCCCACCCCTTCCTGAGGCTTGGGTCTGCCCTGGCAGCCTGAGAAACCCCACCCTGGGGCCTTCCAGGAGGAGGAGGACTGCAGGGCCTGCTTCTATAAGGTGGGTCTTCTGCCCAGGAGAGGACACATGGGTTGATGAGGGCTGGTGAGAGCCTGCCACACAGGGAATCGGGGAACATGAGCAGGACGAGGGTATCTATCTTCTCACACAGCTGCCCCGGGAGCCTGGATACATGCTTTCATGCCATTTCCTGGGGTGGCAGGGGCAGGGCATGGGGGAACCCAGGGAAGGCTAGTGGCTGGGCTGGCTCCCTTAAGGTCAGACCCCACCCCCCTCATGGACAGCAGGCAAAGGCAAGTGGGCCTTGGCTGTGAGGACCCTGCTTCCTCCCCTGATGAGATGGGGAGCCCATGGTGCGGTTGGGAGCTCCCTGGGGAATGTTCACTCTGGAATTCTGCCTTGTTCTGGCCCTCCAGTGCCCTGGGTCTGGACTCTGGACTAGGGGCTGGCCAGGAGCTGCTTGGAAAAGGGTGTCCCCAAAGGCTCTGTCCCTCCCACCTCCCACCCAGATCCACTTTGCTGCTTGCTGCCCCTGTCAGCTCCCAGGCCGGACCTAAGGTGAAAGCTGCAGGTTGAGAGGTTAGAGAGGGGCTGGTGGGCTGCCCCATGGGGCAGGGTGGGCATATGTACATGATGGTGCCAGGTAGGGGGCAACAGAGGCCATGCCTCACTCGGGGGAGTAGGACACCTGCCACACGATGATGTGGCTGCGCTCGGCCTTGGACAGCATGGGCTTCACCTGGCTCACGTCCCCTGCACTCTCCTCCGTCTCATCGTCCTCCCCATCGCCTGGGGAGAGAGCAGACGGCTGTGAGGGGCGGCCCCTGCCCAGGAGTCCCTGGGGCCTGAAGGCAGCTCCCACTCACCAATGCGGAAGTCAATGTAGCCCTCCCCGCCACTCAGCACCAGCACATTCTTCAGCTTCTGGCCCTCGGCCTCTGAGGCAGGGGCGGCAGGCCCGGGGCCCTCGGACGGGCTGTCCAGCACGCTGCCATTGAGAGTGGCCAACACGTTCCCTGTCAGGGGGTACAGGGGCCTTAGGAGGACAGCCAGAGCCAACATGCAGGCTCCTGAAGGGAGGCCACGGGTGCCACCTGCAGGGAGTGGGGCCCGCCGCTCACCTGGCACGGAGACAAAGAACTTGACAGCGTCGCGGTGCCCATGGAAGCAGAGCT
Organism: Myotis daubentonii; assembly: GCF_963259705.1. NCBI lineage: Eukaryota > Metazoa > Chordata > Mammalia > Chiroptera > Vespertilionidae > Myotis > Myotis daubentonii. The sequence goes on along the minus strand of NC_081843.1, from coordinate 13,996,190 downwards.
GAGCCTGGGCCATGGAGCAGTAGGGGATGAAGCTGCTAGCCGACTTGTCGGTGCTGTCGTCGCCGTACACGTGGATGACGCCTCCTGGGCGGGCCCCCTCCCCAGAGGTAGGGGATGTCTTGTTGGCTGTTGACAGAGAGGAGCCTGGAGGGGCTGAACCCATCCACTGGGAAATTTCCAAGCGGGTGGGGGCAAAGGGCAGGAGCACCTGTGGGGCCCGCAGGGCATCTTGGGTGGGGGGCTTCTGGAGAGCGGGAGGCAGGCCTGTGGACTTACCTCGGAGCCCCAGGAGCTGGCCTCGGTGCAGAACCACAGCTGGGGGAGGCGAGGGGCAAAGCATGGAGGGGAGAGGAGAGAAGCAGTCACAGGAGGGGCAGGACAGGACAGCTGTGGCCAGTGCAGCCATGTCCTCCTGAGTGGCCTGGCAGAGCACACCCGCCCCGGGACCCTACCACATGCCCTTTAGCGGCTGCCTTCACCACCTCTGCAGGTGTCTGGGTCACTCACTCTCGGTCAGCGGGATGGAGATGACGACTCCATTGCCGGTGCCCACCCAGAGACGGTTGCCCGCAATAAGCAGGGCCGTGATGCGCACGAAAGAGAAGCCCAGCTTGCCGGTGCCTGGGGCGTAGGGGGAAGAGTAGGCGGGGTCAGCGCTGGCTCAAGGCCCAGTCTGCCCTGCTAGGCCAGTCCAACAGCCTTACCCAGCATCTTGCTGACGTAGGGCTCGATGTCCACGTCCTGCAGGTGCTGGTGGGTGTGGGCGTGATACAGCCGCAGTGTGGAGTCCAAGCGGATGGACACCCATACCCCGTCGCCGATCCATGCCAGTTGCCGCACTTGGCTCTCCCGCCGCGGGTGGGCATCAAAGGACTTCTGCGGGTCACAGCAGCCCGTCAATGGGAGCCACGGCCACGGCTTCACCGATGTCTACCCGCTCACTGTAACCTTGGCTCTAGACCAGGGGTCCTCAAACTTTTTAAACAGGGGGCCAGTTCACTGTCCCTCAGACCGTTGGAGGGCCGGACTATAGTTTAAAAAAAAAACTATGAACAAATCCCTATGCACACTGCACATATCTTATTTTGAAGTAAAAAAACAAAACGGGAACAAATACAATATTTGTATTTGCATGTGGCCCACGGGCCGTAGTTTGAGGACCCCTGGAATAGAGCCTGATTGGCTCTGGTCTAGGCTCCTAGGAGGGCCCCAGCCAACCGCCCCACACCTGAGCCCGCATTCAGGTAGCACAGGCACCAACTTGACTTGTTTCAGAACGAAGCAGCAGGTGAGCTCCAGACAGACCAGCATTCACAGTCCAGCCACCTCTCCCTGCCTGTGACCTTAGACAAATGAGTCACTTCCCTGAATGCGGTTCCTCTGACCCCACGGAGCCCCCAACATCTACCAGAAGGTGTGTCGGGAGCAATGCTGACAGCAGAAGCCCCTTTCCCTCCCTGAAGCCCCTACCACCAGCACTTGCCTCTATCTGCATCGTCTTGGGCTGAATGACGTGCACCTTGTTCTTGTAGCCGCACCAGACACGGTCGTACACAACGGCCATGCAGCGGATGGAGTGGTGTGGGTGGCCCAGGTCCATCAGATGATAGTTGCTCAGGTCCCACTGGCCATCTGCAGAGCCCACCACACCGGCTCAGGCCTGGCCAGGTTCCACAACTGCTCACAGTGAGTGTGGTTCACACCCTGCCAGGACCATCAGATGCCGCCCACCTGCCCACTGCTGCCTCACCTTCGCCGCGGTGGAAGATGGCCAGAGTCCCATCTGCCAGAGCCACCAGCACTCGTCCTTTCACGTGCCTGGAATGGGAAGGTGGTGAGCCAGGCTCAGGCTGGGCCGTCCAAGGCCCCCTCCTGATGCCTGGCTCTCGGCTAAGAATCACATACACCAAGCTCAGCACGGAGTCCTTCAGCTTGATGGAGTGCAGACACTTCTTCCAGTTGGATACGGCCGAGTGCACGTACAGCCTGCAGGAGAAGGCTGAGGTAGGCAGGGGCTTGCCCAGGGGGCCCCGCCCCACTCCTGCCCCCAGAGCCCCACGTACCAGCCGTTCTGGGCGCCCAGCCACATGGTGGGCGAGGCACTGCTGCTGGCCCCCTTGGGGTCTCCACTGGGCTCAGGCTCGGGCTGCACATCACTCGAGGTAGCCTCTGGCCCATTTTCACTGCAGGAAGAACGATGGCTCTAGGATAGCCCATGGAGGCCAATCCCTGCCCACCTGTCAGCCTTCCCTCCCCTCTGTCTCTGCCCCATCTCAGAGGCCCACCTGCCAGGCTGGGCACTGGGGGGTGGGGCAGGGGCCAGGTCGGTGAAGACGTGTTCCGTGAGGGGCCCGGGCCGCACTGCAGCTGCCTCTGCCTCACTGGGCCCAGAGTCAGGGACTTCTGTGGCCTCTGTGGCCTCTTCCGTGGACTGTGAAGGGTTGACCTTCTCATTGGCGGCAGTAGCCACCTCCCCTGTGGAAGGGAGAGGTAAGCTTGGCTGGGCAGGGAGAGGAACAAGGGGGCAGAGAGAAGGCTGCTCTGGGGCTCAGGCCCAGGACTCACCCTGGCCCTTGTCCAGCACCGGGGTGTCCCCCCGGGAGGAGCAGTTGCTCCGCGGCACATTGCAGCGTGTGGCGCAGCCCACGAGGGTGATGCCGGCCAGCACCCCGTCCGCACCAGAGTCCTCAGGGTTCACGTCGCTGTCTAGGAAGATCTCCCCGGGAGGGTAGTCACTGTCGCTGGCCGCTGCAAGACCACACCCAGAGCTCATGTCCCATTGGGGTGTGAGGGAGGGAATGGAGGTCGCCTGCTGGTGCCATCCCACCTGCTTCTAATCGGTGAGCAGCACATCGCATCTCCTGTGTCCTTAAGACTAAGCAGGATGAGGCCACCAGCGTGGCCCTCCTCGCACCCTCCCCCACCAGCTCCCGTGCCCATGGGGTGTCACAGAGGCAGGTGCTTCCCTGCCAGTCTCCTTACATAACATCCTCCTTGTCCTCTGAGCAGCACAAACACTCCCTCCTGGGCACTGGCTCCTGTGGGCGGCACTCACCGGGGATGCTGGAGATGCACAGGACATGGGCATTGCAGACGGTGAACTGGTCCACCACGGTGCCTGGCTGGTTGGCGTCGATGATCACCACCTTGCTGGTGGTCAGGGTGCTGGTGAGGATCCACACCCGGCTTGAGGTGGCGTCTGTCTCATGGAGCTCCTTTGCCTGTCAGAGTACAGGCGACCAGGATGGTGACCAAGGGTGGGTGGCTCCAGCAGCCACCTGGGGTCATGGGGCCTCCTGGGATCTTTAGGATCTAGCCCTGACCACCGCCTTAGGGGTACGGCTGTCCTATCCCTTAGCCGAGGGTGAGCATCAGAACTGCACTTTGTATCTGGATTGCCGGCTCGTGTGGTCTCACTTCCACAGAAGACCGTGAGCTCAAGCCATTGGGCCACTGGCTCCCAAATGATGCCGGACACAAAGGGAAGCCTTGGGCTCCAAGTGCTTAGCCTCCTCGGCGACAGTGAAGTTTGTTTCCTGCAAGGAGAAGGCCCTGGGGGAACCTGGCCCCTTCAGCCCTACTGCCTGCTGAGTCTTGAGCCCTCTGATCTTCCCCACCCGCCACAGCTCCTGGCTCCGAGGTGCTGGGTGGCAGCTTAGCCCTGGGCCTGCCCTCGGGAGGGGAAGGGAACCTCAGATAAGTCCAGTCGTGGGGCACTGTCCCTAGCTCCCCTGTTTATGTCACTCCCACCCAGATCCTGGTGCTGGGCAGAGCCTGAGCATGCAGACGACAGCAGACAGTACAAGCAGAGGCAGGCCTTCCCCTCCTGCCACTCTGACCTTTTTCTTCTCCGGCGATGTGTGGTTGCTCTTGGCTTCTCCTTCCACTTCCCGGTTGCAGGTCAGGGGGTCAAAGCCTGGCTCCAGCTTGACTCCATTCCCAGTGTGGTCCTCACTGGGTTTCCAGCCGCTCAAGTTGACGCCCGCAGCACACCACAGCTGGGAGAACAGGGGCGTCAGGGCTGCTGCAGACACGGGACGGGGTCTTCCCCCGCTTCCAGACCTGCCGGGGTTCAGCTTCTGGGTGGGAACACTCCCTGCTCCGCCCACTTCGTCGGAGCAGGGCTCACCTTCATGGTGGGATCCTTCTCTACCAGAGGGCGGCAGTACACCGGGACAGGCACGTTCTTCATCCGTGTGTCCTCCTGGCCGCCGTTAGGACTCAGCTGCAATCGGAGGCAGAGAGGCGCTGTGGGTGCGAGGCCTGGGGCGGCTCAAGTGCGTCCGCAGCAGCTCGGCTACCCATCCCTCCAGAATCAGGGCCGAGGCTGTGGACGCCCGTGCCTCCACCCGCCCTGCGCATGCGCACTGTGCCCCGCAGCACCTGCTTGTACTTGGCCGGCAGGCTCCAGCCGCAGGCCTGCAGCCGCCCGTCGTCGTTGCGCACGTGCTCGCGCACCTGGCGGTACTGCTCACGCTTCTGCTCCCGCCTGGCAGAGGAGGTGCAGTCGCTGGGCGAGAGGAACGATGGGATACTTCTCAGGCTTTGGTGACCCACAGTCCCACAGGCCTGACCTCAGGGAGCACTCCCTCCTGAACCTGTCCTGTCTTTTCCCACCCAGACACGGCTCCTGCCGCTCCAGCTGGGCGCCCGTCAAAGGAGAGGATGGCTCTCGCAGCACTGGGCTTGGAGACCGGACCCAGCACCTGCCATCGTCCAGGTTCCGTTCTGCTGTCCCTGTCGCTCAGGGCCCACTGGCAGGGACCATAGCGCAGCCTCCCATCCCCCTGGGCCTTCCAGGGAAACTTCCACAGCTCTGACACAGGCACAGACTCCCCCATTTCTGCCCTGGAGCCCTGGATTTCTTGGTTTCTAAACAAGGGAAAAACCAAATTACAAAGAGGAACTTATTCCCCAGGAAGACCCAACCCCGTGGGAAAATTTCCTGTCAGCTCCAAGAGTCCTTGGAGCACAGGCGTGCGGGACCAGCGTGCTGAGTGAGACGCCAGGAGGGGTGCAGCGCTGGGACTAGCAACAGGGACTGTGGGGGGTGCAAAGGGACAGCCGTGCTCCCACTAGGGCGTGGAGGGGCGCACGGTGTGTTCATGAAGACATCATGACCCCTGATGCCTCGGCCAGTGTCCTTCCCACCATGGACTCCATCCCCTAGCACAGTCCCAGAGCATCCAGGCGAGGCAGGTCCTGCTCAGTGCCTCTGGGCCACCTGGCCGCCCCTTGAGCCATGTGGGAGGTGCAGGGAAAGGGTGGGACACTCACTCATCTGGGAAGAACTCCAGGGGCCGGTTGCCTGCTGAGATCTGGCACAGGGCGTGGCTTCGGCGCTGGCTGAAGCCTGCTGTGGTGGGTGACTTGTAATGAATGTTCACTGAGGGGTAGGACCGCTTGGCGGGTGGGGGGCTGGACGAGGAGCTGAAGAGGCGGCTGAAGCTGCCAGCAGAGGCATGGGAAGTGAGCGGTGGGCCTGGGGTAGGCCTCCCTGCCCCCTCCCCAGCCCAGCGCCCCAACTCACAACTGCCAGATGGTGGACTTCTTCTTCTCCTGGACAGATGGGTGCTCTCGGGATGCTCTACAAGGGAGGCAGGGAAGGGGCCCAGCTAAGCCACTGCCCAACCTGTCACCCCTTACCCTGCCCAGCCATGTGCACTGCACTCAGCCCACCCACTGCCCACCCACGCCTATGGCCAGGCCTGGCCCCTCCCAATCTGACCAGACCCCACTCTTCCTGGGTTCCCTCTCGCCTCCCTCGAAGAAGACCCTCATCCCGGACACACGGGGAATGGAGCAACCGAGTAGAGGGCGTCCTGGGCAGGTCACTCAGAACTTCCCAGAGGGGCCTAGCACACCAGCCCCCATGTCCCAGCCCAGCTCGAGCCCAGTGGGCATCTCCCTGCCAGGCCAGGGCTGCAGGGGAGGCTCAGCTCTCCTGGCCCCAGAGGCCCCCACCTGGGAGCCCCCTCACACTTCCTAGAAGAGGGAGGTGGGTGGGGTAGAGGTCAGCCTCCAAGTCAGGACCTCGTAGAGGGACCCTGCGGGCAGCCCTGGAGCCCACCTGATCATCTCGGTCCACCGCACAGCTTCCTGCAGCTCCATCAGCCGCTCCTTGTACTGGTTGCGCTCCATCAGCACACGGGCCATCTCCACCCGCGTGAAGCGGCGGCGCTGCGCCATGGGGATCTTGTCCTGCAGGGAAAGGGCGCCGCTATTTAGCCAGCGAAGGACCAGCTGGCAGGTCGGTCCAGTGCCCTCCAAGGCCAGGTCGCACCGAGATTCCTTGTGGGCTGGCCTCCGGGTGTGGGCAAATCCAAGTGCGGGTTCCCACAGACTCAGGCAAATGGGTGGGGAGGGTGTGGGCAGGGGGACATGGAAGTCTACCCACCCACAGGGCCTCCCTCTTTCCAGGTCACAGGATTCCCCTGAGGGCACAGTGACTTTTCCTATGAGCCCTGGGCACCGTGGCGATCCTAAACGCCTCAGCCAACACTAACAGGTGGGACTGGCCCAAGGGAAGCTGCAGGGGGAGGTGCTAGGGAGGTGAGCAGGGCCTGGGGTCACCACATCCACGCTGAACACTGGAAGGTGTTTTATGTTATTTCATTTTTAAAATATGTTTTTATTCATTTTAAACAGAGAGGAAGGGAGATGGAAAGAGAGATGGAAACATCAATGAGAGAGAATAATAGATCGGCTGCCTCCTGCACGCTCCCTACTGAGGAATCGAGCCTGCAACCCAGGCATGTGCCCTGAACCGGAAGAGAACATGACCTCCTGGTTCATGGGTCAACACTCAACCACTGAGCCATGCGGCCAGGCCGCACGCTGGAAGTTTTGGTGGGTCTGTGAGGGGTCTGCTGTTGGCAAATGCTGTGACAGGACCAAGTTTACTCTGTGAAACTGAGACCTGGGGAGCTGCTGGCTGGTGCAGGGGCGAGGGGCCCAGAGGGGAGCTTCCAGTGAGGGCTGCACCCTCCCCCTGGGGCCCCACCACATGCAGCCCAGGCCCCACAAGCAGGCAGAGGCCCCTCCCAGGCACCTCCCTCAGCATGTGGGAGCGGCCGGGACGCCACAGTCCCCGGCAGCTGTTTCTGCCCGGGAGCGCTTGGAGTGAGGGTGCAGAGGAAGGCCACTGCTTCCCGAGTGCCTGTGTGAACTGCATCCTGATGTGAGGGTCCTATGACCCGGAAAATAACAGCGAATGAGGCGGAAGACCCGGGACTGCCTCCTGCAGGGAGCAGAGGGGCCGACTTGCCTCAGAACGTTCAGTGCAGTGCACCTTGGGGAGGAGGTGGGGACAGATGAGTAGGCAGAGGGCCTCCCAGCCACTGAGCTACGCAAACTGTTTGGTCTGGGGACAGTGGTGACTGACGCTATTTCCGCAGCCTTGCTCTACCAGCTGGAGTATATGGGGCAGTGGCTATGCTGCACAGGCAGGGAGACCCTGCTTGTGACTGTATAAAATGCATCCACTAGGTCCTAGCCAGTTTGGCTCAGTAGTTGGAGCGTCTGCCCTTGGACTGAAGGGTCCCAGGTTCGATTCCGGTGAAAGGGAAGTACCTCAGTTACAGGCTTGATCCTCGGCCCTAGTCGGGGCACATTCAGAAGGCAACTAATCAATGTTCCTCTTTCTCTGTTTCTCCCCCTCCCTTCCACTCTCTGAAAGTTAATGGGGAAAAAATATCCTTGGGCCCTGACCGGTTTGGCTCAGTGGATAGAGCGTTGGCCTGTGGACTGAAAGGTCCCGGGTTCGATTCCGGTCAGGGGCATGTGCCTTGGTTGCGGGCACATCCCCAGTGGGAGGTGTGCAGGAGGCGGCTGATCAATGTTTCTCTCCCATCGATGTTTCTTAACTCTCTGTCCTTCTCCCTTCCTCTCTGTAGAAAATCAATAAAACATATTTAAAAAAATAAAATAAAATAAAAAATAAAAAATCCTTGGGTAAGTGTTAACAAAATGCACGCACTAGGATCGGAAGCTAAGGGGTCCTGTTCTGACATTATGACAACCCGGGTGGGGGAGGATGCTGCTGGGTGTGGTCATCACACAGGTGGGGTGAGGGTGACGGGGCCCAGAGGGAAGAGCGCGTCCCTGGTAGCCCGCCCACTGCCACCCCTGCCCCACATGTTAATAGTGGAATATACCAATTCTGTACAGAGATAGCTGCTTACATCCTCCCCCTCTTCTTTGGGTTCACGGCGGGCAATGATGGCCTCGGACTTCACTCTGCAAGATGAGAGGGACGCCAGGAGGAGACTCAGGACTCTCCCCTCAGGTCCTAGCCCCTGAGCATTCTTGCCGGTGCCCTGACACATCTGTCCTGGCTGCTCCAGCCAAGGCACAGGCCCTCCCCTCAGCGATCAAGAACTGATGGGAAGGCAGAACCAGCTATCCTTCCTGGCACAGGCAGCGCAGGCACCAGGCAAGCCTGGAGCAGATGTGGTTCCCACTCCCACAAACTGGGCACAGGTGCCGCCGGCCTGAGGCCCTCCTTGCACGTCCCCTTTCCCATCACCTCTCTGGGAGAACGGGGGAGGATCAGGCTAGAAGAGAAAGGCTACAGGGAAGTGCAGAGCTTCCCAATGGGGCTGCATGGCTGAACCTTAGCTGTCAAGGGACTGGGAGCCACAGGGGAGCCCAGGGTGTGAAGGGCAGCCAGCTCTCAATCCCCGCTCCCTCCTCCTGTATGAATGTAATGTGTGAGAGCAGCAGGAAGGCTCAGCTCGGGCCACTAAGGAAAGGGCACCCCAGACAGGACCACCACCCTCCTGTGGGATTCCAGTGAGGAAGGAGACGAAAGGGGTGGGGCTGACAGTCAACCCAGTAGCTAGTAGGTGGGGTGGCGGAGAGGTGAGCATGCAAAGTGAGCCACTTTGGGAAGGAATGACCACTGGGGTGTGGCTGGCAGAAAGGATGACAGGGCTGGGATAGAGGCCCAGCAGGGATCTCGCTCTGCCCTCCAGGCTCTCAGGCCTTGTCCCGCTGGGACCCCCACCCGCAGCCCTGCTCACCTCCTCAGCTCCTCCTCCAGGTCCTTGATCCGGCTCTCCAGCCTCAGTTTGGCTTGCCTGGCAGCTTCCAAGTCCCCCTTCAACACCTCCTGCTCCCCAGACAGCTGGTCCACTTTGGCGATGAGGTCATTCTTCACCACGTTCAGAGCGTTTCTTTGAAAAGGCAGAGAGACCGAAGCCTCCTGTGAACCAGCCTGGACATTCTGTGATGGGGTCGCAGAGGGGTCCGCCCGCGCTTGTGTGTCTGAGAAGGCACAGCCTGGTCCAGGACGGGGCTCCAGGTGGTTACCACGTGCCCCCACTAACAGCAGTGGCCACGCTCCCCAGGAGGGGCGAGCTCAGCCGTGTGGGTCCAGGTCCTCCTGGGGGCTGCCCCCTGGGCTGGGCTGACATGGCTGTCACAGGGAGGCCTGTGGAGGGCTATCTCAGCACCGGGGGCGTCGACAAGAGCGTTCTTACTTGGTTTCTAGAAGCTGTGAGTTCTCCAGCAGCAGATTCCCCACTTCCTTGCCCATTCCTGAAACAAAAGGTGCCGAGGTTTTTTGCCTGGTAAAGCCAGACGCTGACTGATGCCACCACCTGCCTCAGAGTAACAAACATCGCCCAGGGAGCAGCCCACCCGAGAGGGCTGGTAAGAGGGCATCCGGACTAGAGGCGTGACCTGCAGGAAGACGGGCTGCAAAGGGAGGCCATGTAGACCATAGGGGAGGCCTCTGCTGGCCTTCAGGCGGCTCTCCACCCAGAATGTGGTCAGGGATGAACCTGCCGTGTGCAAGCCCCAAGGGGGTCCCAGATGGTCTCCGAGAGGCACCGAGCAGGTCTCATGGCCTTGGAGGCAGCAGGGCTGGGCTGACATTCTGGACCATGGGTGGGGTTGGGTTCCTACAGCTTTCTACCAACACGAAGTCTTTGTACCATCAGGGCCCAGATGGCACCAGCCTGAGCTGACTCAACTGGCTCTGTGCATCCACCCCAGTCTCAGGCCCCCCCCCCATCCCAGAATCACCCCTTTTACCCCACCCTGTGGCTTCCCGGCCCATCATGAAACTGACCCCTTTCAGAGCTGCTCCCCTCACCCCACCCTAAGGGAATGGAGGTTGGAGCCATGGTGACAGGAACACAGAAGACAACACAAGATACAGAGAACACCTAGCCGAGGAGATGGGATGGCCCGTGGCAGGCGCAGCCCTCCACCACGGCTAGGAGCAGGACTGAAGGGACTTGGCCCAAGGCAGTGGGGTCAGCAGGTGAAAAAGGGAGTGGAAGTGAGGACAGCGCTCCCTAGGGCTAGTGCCCAGAGGGGCTCACCTGGCTGCTCTGTGACCAAGCCCCACAGTGGACCCCAGAGACTAAGCTCTCCGCAGACATGTCACAACCCCCCCCCCCAAGTACTGAATCTAATCCTTTTGCGTCAGCCCCCACACCCAGGTCTGTCCCTTTTATTTTCCCTCCCCTCTGCGATCTAATGCAGTCGTGAGACAAGACACATAGGCACGCAGTGTGCTCAGCTTCGGGTTCTGTCTCCACTCAGACCTCCTGCCTCACCTGGGCCTGCCTCCTCCTCGGATGGGGCACAGCGGGCACCAGGCAGGCTCAGCCCAGACAGGCTCCCGGGGGCCAGCCTACCCTGAGCTTATGGAGGCTCAGAGGCTGGGTCTGCCCCTCTCCAGCCGGCCAAGGGTCTGCTCTGAAGGAGGCTGTTGGGATGTCAGGGCAGAGACCCCCCACTCCTCATCTCTACCCCGGAAGTCCCTGCTGACCCCACCTCTGCCTCACCATGCAGAACAAAGCAGACGGCTCATGAAGCATGAGAAGGTGTCGGGTAGACAAAGGAAGCCCGAAATGAGACACACACACTGAAATGGGGCCGTGGCCTTACCAAAAAAATCATCGCGCACTATGGTAGCAGTCCCAGTCCCACAGGAGATGGGCAACCGGGCGGGAGAAGGATCAGGAGAGGCAGGGAGAGAAAACAAGCGCATTAAGCCTGGGTGGACAGCAGTGGAGGTGTTAGAGGGCTACTTCTCCTGCGTGGGAGTGAGACACAGGAGCAGGATGGGAGGGAGCCAGCTACTCCTGGAAAGTTTATCTGTCGGTTGCACAGACCACCAGGCCAAGAGCACTTGCCGGGGAGGTGGAAGGTCAAGGCGATGCGCTGACACTTACACCACAACCTGGGTGGTGAGGGGCAGGTAAGCCACTTGAGGAAGAAGTCTCTGCAGGGAAGGAGACTGTGCCCGGGACCCTCGCGCCTTTGCACACTGCAGAGGCTGCACCTGGGATGTGGGGGCCTTAACACCTCCTGCTGCAAAGCAAGGGAGCAGGATCTCAGTCCACCTGCCACATGGGGAGAGGACCCTGAGCTGCGCTTGGCGGAGGCCTCACTGGATCCCTGGCTCCTGGGATGCACCCGACAGAGAGACACCACAGACCTGGGCCTGAGGCCTTGCCCAGGTAACTGCCCTATGCTCCTAAGGGCTCTGTAGAACCTTAAGAAATGACCGTGGGGGATTCATGACTTTCAAAAAGACAGGTCAGGGCACAGCTTCTCCCTCAGAGGTCAAGGTCACCATCAGTGGGCTAGGGAGCAAACCAAAATAAGCTTCCAAGCGGCTGCAGGCTGCTGAGCAAAAGCACGTGTGCCTTAGAGGCCTGGACGGAGTCAGGCTGCAGTGGTGGCTGCAGTGCGACAGCAGCAGGGCGTGTCCCTGGGGCACCACCCCGCTCCACCTGGACTCCACTGTGGGGAAGAGGGGACTACAGACAGACAGACAGGAGAGATACACACCTGAGAACTCCCCTGGGGCCATGTCCAGCGAAGCACAAAATGACAGGGAAAGTAAGTGACAAAGGTCAATTGGTGACTGGAACCAACAAAATAAATTCTTAATAAAGAAAAAGCAACAATGATCAGCCATTTCCACGTTGACAAGCATAAAAGAATGCAAGCAGATGTCACCAGGCCTGTGGTGACAAATCCCATTGGGGGCAGAAACCCTGAAGGAAAAGGGAGGCCAGAACAGAACATCTCTCAGTCCCCAGGGGGCACAGAGCACCTAGAACCCCGGGGAGGGGGTGGGGGAGGGGGAGGGGTGGGAATCTAAAGCCTGCTCACCCCTCTAGTTCCATTACCCACCCATCAGAAGAGCCAGCCCTCTGCAGACCTGTAGAGAGAAGAGTATACGTGTGATGGTTGTGTGTGTGGTTGCCTGGGGATATTGTGTGCATGGGAGAGTGGCTGTGCATGTGTGCATGAGTGTGGCTGGGTATGTATGTATGTGTGTGGTTGCTAGTGGGTGGGGTGCCAAGGGTGTCCAACCACAAAGGCGCCCCTCAGAGTGAGCAAGCTCTCTGGAGTGAGTGAGCCGCAGACAGGCACCGGCTTTGCAGGGCCCCTTGGCCAGCCTAGATCTTGCAGGAAGGGCACAATATCAAGTAAGGGATGACCAGAACACAGGCCCACTGTGCAGGAAGGAAAGCACTGAGTCAGAGCGGAGGCGGGGCAAGGCATGCACTGTCCTCACATGGGTCCAAACTGCTCTCTGCTACACAACTGCCGGTAAGACCACACTGTTCCACTGGGCTCATTTCACAGATAAAAGAGATGGTATAAAAAGCCACTTGACTTAAATGGCAAAATACATAAACTGTTGCAGGAATTCAAATAAAAAAGTGCCCCAGTTCAAAAGTGCCCTCTCTTCCATCTCTCCTTCCCAGGACAGCCACTGTTAACATTTGATATCCTTCCTCTCAGACCTCTTTCTCTATAAATATCAGTTTTTAAAAAACAAAATCACAAGCACACTATCCATCTTCTTGGGCAACTTGCTTTATCTCACCTAACACTGTATCACAAAGACCCAGGATCACCTCCAACGCTGCCCTGTTCCTGCACAGGAACGCCCCATCATTCACTACGGCACTCACACCGTGACTGTGTGGGGCATATGGTTTTGCGTGGGCAGCCAGGATACCACAGTGCACAGCCGCAGGAGTGGGCAGGTGGTGCTGCTTGAGAACCTGTGGTCCTGCTCACTCTAAGTGTCCAGCCAGTAGCCCACACTGCCGGCGCAGCTCCACCAGGGGGGCAAAACAGAGCCTACTTTGTCTTTGTCAATGTTTGTTTTTTTTAAACATATTTTTATTGATTTCAAAGAGGGAGAGGTAGAGAGAGAAACATCAATGATGAGAGAGAATCACTGACTGGCTGCCCTCTGCACATCCCCCACTGGGGATCGAGCCCACAACCCAGGCATGTGCCCTGATCGGGAATTGAACCTGGGACTCTTCAGTCCGCAGGCCAATGATCTATCCACTGAGCCAAACTGGCTAGGGCTGTCTTTGTCAATCTTTTGAGGAAAAAGAGTTATCTCTATTTTCTCTCAATTTTTATTTCTGTATTATTCCTGAAATTGAGCACCTTTTCATGTTTATTGGTATCTTCTGTAAATACCTTATTTTATCCTCTGTCCATTTTCTATTGTACTTGACGTATTTTAATGATGGAGATCATAAACACATATTCTCAATTTTCATGTGGTCACACCTGTCAACATCTTCCTCTATAGCTATGGCTATGAAAAGACCCCAAATATGAAAATGCTCTCCAATATTCTCCCAGTTCTATTATCCATGTATTATTGTGTTTAGACCTTTTTTTTATATAATGTTTTTATCAATTTTAGAGAGAGAGGAAGGGAGAGGGAGAAACATTGATCAGCTGCCTCCTGCACACCCTCTACTGGGGATCAACTCCAAAACCAGGGCATGTGCCTGGACCAGGAACTGAACCTGTGACCACCCCATGCAGTGGGATGATGCCCAAGTAACTGAGCTGCACCGGCCAGGCCTTATGCTTAGATCTTTAATATCTTTAATATATGTAGGTATATTAAAGATCTAAGCATAAGGCCTGGCTGGTGTGCTTCAGTTACTTTTGTATATGATGTGAGGTTGGGATCAGACTTCATTTTTCTCCAGTATCTCTATCCCACCTACTTTCCAATGACTTGAAATGCTGCATTTATTATATATGATTTCCCACCTGGCTCCAGGTCTGTCCTCGGTTCTTTGACCAGGAACTCAGAGTCATTGGTTTTTCGCTGTCCAGAGCTGCCTATTTCCATCATTGCCATCCTGCAACCTTTTTCTTTCTCAAAAATGTCTGGACTATTCTCACACATGTACTCTTCTGGATGATCTTCAGAATTCATTCAAAAAGTTCTAGGAAAGAACCAACCCTGTGGATCTTTTTACTGGTACCAAATGAATTCATGTACGAACAACAGGTTGATCTATGATGCCACCTGACAGCTTTACGTAGCTCAGTCTTTAGGTCCAAGAATTTGTCATAATTCTCTATTTACATGGGGCCTCTTTTCTGTTCTTCAATTATATTTTCTAACTCTCTTTACAAAGATTTTTCTATTTCTCATGGTTATTTATAGTCATTTTACTTTTTTAAACCCTCACTTGAGGATATGTTTTTCTGATTTTAGAGAAAGGGGAAGAGAGATAGAGAAACATGGATGTGAGAGAAAAACATCAACTGGCTGCCTCCTGTACATGCCCAACTGGGGATTGAACCTGCAACTTAGGTATGTGCCCTGACAGAAAATCAAACCAGCACCTATTCAGTGCATGGGATGACGGTCCAACCTAGCCACACCAGCCAGGGCTATAGACATTTTCTAGGTCTCATTACAAAGTAGTGGGGACCTACTGCTGGACCCGAGTGAGGCAGAGGGGAACCAAAGTCAGACTCTAAGTGATGCAGGGCGGGTTATTCAGACTCTGAGTTTTTGTTTCCTCATTTGTGAAACGGAGACAAAATCTCCTTAGCGTAGGCTTGTTGTGAAGTCCCTGATAGAGCACCTGGCACCGCTAAATGGAGTATTAATTCCCTTACTCCCTAGTTATGTCAATTCTATGCTGCATATTTTCATACCTTAACACTTCTGAAATTATAAATGGGTTTATAATCAATGGCATGTTATAGTTTAATTTGCAGCAATTGTTTTCTTTCTTGGAGATTTCTAAAATAATAGTATATGATTGGTGGTGGTGTAGATTCAATGAAATGTAATAATATATGTGTACCCCTTCCTTCTTTGCTAAAGGAATTCACAGTCCAAATGGTGAAAGAGGCATGAAAGAGCCAATACAGGTACTGAGAGTCTGGGGATGCTGTCAGCAACTGCGCCAACTGTCTTAAAGAATCATCTCTATCTTATTGCTTAGATCAGTGGTTCTCAACCTTCCTCATGCCACGACCCTTTAATACAGTTCCTCATGTTGTGGTGACCCCCAATTTCATTGTTACAAACTGAACATAATTAAAGCATAGTGATTAATCACAAAAACAATATGTAATTATATATGTGTTTTCCGATGGTCTTAGGCGACCCCTGTGAAAGGGTCATTCGACCCCCAAAGGGGTCGCGACCCACAGGTTGAGAATCACTGGCTTAGAGCATTAATGTGTTTCTGAAATGACAAGATCTTTCCACTGTGAAAACTGTCACAAGCCAGGCTGGTGTGGCTCAGTGGTTGAGTGTTGACGTATGAACTAGGAGGTCATGGTTCAATTCCCGGTCAGAGCACATGCCCAGGTCGTGGACTCAATCCCCAGTGCGGAGTGTGCAGGAGGCAGCCGATCATTGATTCTCTCTCATCAATGATGTTTCTATCTCTCTCCCCTCTCCCTTCCTCTCTGAAATAAAAAAAAAGTCACAAAACCAAGACTGACAGAACTACCCATTGTCCCAGTCTCTTCCCGGATCAGCCGCCACAAAGGAAACCTAGGGTCAGGCGCTCACTCCTGCAACAGGTACCGTCAGAAATACAGTGAGGGGGGACCAAACTCCGGTCACTGACACTGTGCTGAGCCACACTCAAGTGATGCCCCCCCCCCCCCAGTAGACACAGCAGGCCGCCCTGAGTCAGTGCTCCACCCAACGTCGCACTCCACCCTCTCCAACTCAAGGCTGCCTGATTTTCACACGCTCATTGTGCTCAAGGCTCTGGAAAGGCACCAAAAGGTCTACCACCCCCGAGAGCAGGGGCCCATTTCAACCAGAACTAAGTGATGCCCAAGAGAACCACCATCCGGCCAAAAATAAAGCATCACAGGGGCAGGCTGAGTGCACAGCATCTCACACTCTGTCCATGAGAAAAGGGTGCTGGTTTCCAGTCCTCAGAACAAAGACCCACCAGCTGCACTGATTAAACCTTCTGAAAAGATCATACCGAACTCCCTGTGCTGGGACCGACCCCAGGAGAGTCCTCAGACACCGTTACGGTTCCCGGGACCTACTACATCTGACTGAGAATTAATGACCCCATTTTTTAAAAAAATATATTTTTTATTGATTTCAGAGAGATATAGAAACATCAATGATGAGAGAGAATCATTGATCGGCTGCCTCCTGCACGCCCCACACTGGAAAATGCCTCACACACTGGGGATCGAGCCCACAACCTAGGCATATGCCCTGACTGGGAATCGAACCATGACCTCCTGGTTCATAGGTCGATGCTCAACCACAGAACCACACCGGCCAGGCAACTCTATTTTAAATTACTGACTCAGCCCTAACTGGTTTGGCTCAGTGGATAGAGCGTCAGCCTGCAGACTCAAGGGTCCCAGGTTCGATTCTGGTCAAGGGCATGTACCTTGGTTGCAGGCACATCCCCAGTAGGGAGTGTGCAGGAGGCAGCTGATCGATGTTTCTCTCTCATCAATGTTTCTAACTCTCTATCCCTCTCCCTTCCTCTCTGTAAAAAAAATCAATAAAATATATTTTTTAAAAATTACTGATTCAGTTAAGGTGGCCTCCAGGTAAAATTCACTAATGTGCAGTTTCTAGTTCATCATTTTTTCCTCCCATCACTGTTTATGGAGATTTTGTACGAAAGTGACATTTGGAGTGATGCCGCCTAAATCGGGAGTCAATGATGACCACAGGACGTGGCCACACAGGGCTCCGAGCATCCAACAGCCCCTAGGGCTCCGAGAAGGGAGGGAGGGAACGGTCACGTGAAGAGGCCCACCAGTGAAGAGAGCTCTGCTGCAGACAGACGGACAGGCAGGCCACCCAGGGTCACGGGCAATGAGGAGGCTGGTCAGCACTCCTACAGAATCACCTGAGGGGCCAAAAGTGTAGCAGGAGCACTAGAGACGACAGGCAAAAGTGGGAATGACCCGCACGTCCATCAGTGGAAGTGTGATCCATCCAGACAACTGACCACTACGCAGTTATAAAAAGGAATGAAGTTCTGAAATCTACTCCAGCCTGGGTGAACCTCAATGGCACCATGCTAACCGAGCCCAGCCAGACAGGAAAGACCAACTGATAAGAAACGTCCAAAAGAGACAAAAGTATCAAAAGTATCACCAGGAAGTAGAAGAGTGAGTGCTGCAGGCTGGGGAGGGGCGGGGAGTGACTGCTAACAGGTTTCCCCTTGGAGGGTAAAATGTTCTCAAGTTATGTGCTGATGACTGCACAGCTCTGAAATGCTCACAGCCATTGGATACGCTCTAAGTGGGTGAACGGTATGGAGTGAAACTCCATCTCAATAAAGCTCTCTTAAAAAAGCACAGTGGTTGGTCAGAGTCAGGGCTTCCATTCTGGGTTGGACCTGGGTTCGAGTCCTGGCTCTGTCCTTTCATCTCATCCTCCCGAACCTCCGTTTCTTCATCTATAAAGTGAGGATACGAGCGGTATGATGGACTAATGTGGCTGTGCACATAAAATGCGGGTGCTACTGGAGATAGGTACAGGTGCGGTGGGACCCTGCTCCGCCTCCCTACAGTCTATTTCCCACCCCTTCCTGGCCAGCGGTGGCCTCTGACCCCCTCCATGCTTTTCTGGGGAGGAGGCTTTTATGTGTTTATCAAATTCCCAAAAGCTCAAGAGAGCCTCCTGATGTGCTGTGCCGGTTCTCAGCACACAGGCGCGCTCTCCGGGCCTCCCTCGCCGGCCTGTAGGGTTGTGGCCTGCGAGGTTGGCCGGGCAGACGATGCTACTCCAGGACTCAGTGTGAGTGACCAGGTAACAGCCTCGACTCCTATGCCTTCTAACGCTGACATGTGGCCTTCCCACGCACGGTACACCTGCTTGACAGCCAGGCCCTGCCCCTGTGGTGTGAGTACAAAGCAAGGGAGGCACCCTCTGGGAAAGAAACGTGTAGCCAGTCCTCAAGAGTCACACCCTCCACCTTGAGGTTCCCACGTCTAAAACTCTGAGCTACAAAGCCCATCAGAGGAGAACCAAGATGGCGGCATAGGTTAACGCCGGAGTTTGCTGCTTTGAACAACTACTTCAAAAGTGAAACCAAAAAACGGAAGGGACATCACCCAGAACCACAGGAACGCTGGCTGAGTGGAAGTCCTACAACTAGGAGGAAAGAGAAACGCATACGGACACTCAGAGGAGGCGCAGTGCTGAAGTCAAATTCTGAGGTGCGGAGTGCGCGGAGCGGGCTGGCTGCGGAGGGCGCGGTTGTTGTTTTCAATCGGGAGGGAGTCGCAGACTCTGAGCACCAGATCCGGGCGAGTCTTTAGGGACCCAGACTCAAACGGGAGAAGCGGGACTGTCTGGCTTCGGTCAGAGCGAGTGCAGCTTTCTCTCCGAGCTTTGCAGCGGGTGCTGGGACTCAGAGAGGCAGAGCCCCTGGGGACAGGACTGAGAGCCGCCATAACTGCTCTCTCCGGCCCACCCTGTTGATCCTGTGCGACCCGCCCTGCCCAAGCCCTGCACAGAGGCATTTGCCGGATAGCCTCAGGCAAAGGCTAGATTAGCACCTCCCTAGAGGACAGAAGTTCTCTCACTGCTGACACAGCTGATTCTCATAGCCACTTGGCCTGGAGGTCAAACCCTCCCTGGAATTAGCTACAACAATCAAGATTTATCTATAAGACTGCGAACAAAGACCACTAGGGGGTGCACCAAGGAAGCATAACAAAATGTGGAGACAAAGAAACAGGACAAAATTGTCAATGGAAGAAATATAGAGTTCAGAACCACACTTTTAAGGTCTCTCAAGAACTGTTTAGAAGCTGCCGATAAACTTAATGAGATCTACACGAAAACTAATAAGACCCTCGATCTTATATTGGGGAACCAACTAGAAATTAAGCACACACAGACTGAAATAACGAATATTATACAGACGCCCGACAGCAGACCAGAGGAGCGCAAGAATCAAGTCAATGATTTGAAATGCGAGGAAGCAAAAAACATCCAACCGGAAAAGCAAAATGAAAAAAGAATCCAAAAATGCGAGGATAGTGTAAGGAGCCTCTGGGACAGCTTCAAGCGTACCAACATCAGAATTATAGGGGTGCCAGAAGATGAGAAAGACCAAGATATTGAAAACCTATTTGAAGAAATAATGACAGAAAACTTCCCCCACCTGGTGAAAGAAATGGACTTACAGGTCCAAGAAGCTCGGAGAACCCCAAACAAAAGGAATCCAAAGAGGACCACACCAAGACACATCATCATTAAAATGCCAAGAGCAAAAGATAAAGAGAGAATCTTAAAAACAGCAAGAGAAAGAAACTCAGTTACCTACAAGGGAATACCCATACGACTGTCAGCTGATTTCTCAACAGAAACTTTGCAGGCCAGAAGGGAGTGGCAAGAAATATTCAAAGTGATGAATACCAAGAACCTACAACCAAGATTACTTTATCCAGCAAAGCTATCATTCAGAATTGAAGGTCAGATAAAGAGCTTCACAGATAAGGAAAAGCTAAAGGAGTTCATCACCACCAAACCAGGATTATATGAAATGCTGAAAGGTATCCTTTAAGAAGAGGAAGAGGAAGAAAAAGGTAAAGATACAAATTATGAACAACAAATATGCATCTATCAACAAGTGAATCTAAGAATCAAGTGAATAAATAATCTGATGAACAGAATGAACTGTTGATTATAATAGAATCAGGGACATAGAAAGGGAATGGACTGACTATTCTTGGGGGGGAAAGGGGTGTGGGAGATGTGGGAAGAGACTGGACAAAAATCGTGCACCTATGGATGAGGACAGTGGGTGGGGAGTGAAGGCGGAGGGTGGGGTGGGAACTGGGAGGAGGGAATTATGGGGGGGGAAAAAAAGGAACAAATGTAATAATCTGAACAATAAAGATTTAATTAAAAAAAAAAAAAGAAAGAAAAAAAAGAAAAAGAAAAAAAAAAAAGCCCATCAGAGATGTGGGCAATGATGCGCACCCACAGGCGTCCATGACAGCAGTGTTCAGACAGCAAAACTCAGAACCCAGAGAGAACTGCCTGGGTAACTTGCAGTCACATGAGGAAACAGTTAAAAAGTGTAGACCATTAGAAGCTCAGGGAAATGGCAACATCATCCACAAAGAAAAGGAGACATGAGCTGACCACGCACACCCCGTGTGATCTACGGTGCCTGGAAGAGTGTCACCAAGACATGAAAACACTCATCACAGCATGGGGGGGGGGGTGTCCTTTTGTTTTCACTCTCTTCTCGGTAATTTCTGATATTATCTGACTATTATAATATGCGTGTATCATTTTTCCAAAATTAAAAAATGCCTAAAAACAGAATATTTATGTCATTATCTGAACTATGTAAAAAACAGTGGAAGGACATCAAAATACTACTCGTGATTGCCCCTAATTAGATTTTTCTGAATATTAATAGCTTTTGTATATTTATAAATATATATTTTTACAATGCTTATAAAAATTCCATTAAAAGTACATATTGACGAAAGTGGACATACTGTTCCTAATCTTAGACGAAAAGATTTCAGTCTTTCACCACTGAGTAAGAACATAATTTACAATATACACTCAAAAATGCACAAGATAATAAATTTCATGTGTATTTTACCACAGTTTAAAAATTAGCTGAAAAAATTTCCATTTCAGACACAGGAGGTGCTGGCTGACACCCCAATTAATTATGCTCACAGGTGTTCCCTACCCCAAGACAATCAACGTATGAAAACAACCAAGAGGCTACCCCAAGACGAAGAAAGTGACAAACTGCTAGACTGAAAACACCAAAGCGACTCTTCCACGCAGGCCCAGGCCTGCCAGCCGGTGCAGCCGGAAGGCCGCCGTGACCCTGGGGACCGTGCTGACCACACGAAGTGCCCAGCATGGGAGCCCAGACCCGATCTGGGGCGTCAGTGTTCATCAGTGAAGTGACAGCCACAGAAAGACGAGCAACAAAAGCCCTTCAGTGTGAGCAGACAGCGAACTACAGATCACGACGCAGAAGGCAGCCCTCGAAGACTCTGGGGGAGGAGAGCAGTTTCCGTCCCGACGTGCCTCGTGCACCGCTGAGGCGGCTGCCCCGGTTGCAGATGCTGCTCCTGCCCAAGCAGTGGGGACAGAGCAGCCCTTTCCCTGTGAGCCACTTCAGGGGAGCTGGGTGTGGGGAGAGGACCCACAGAACCACTGCTCCCTGGAAACACAGCCACACTCCGCCCCGAAGCCCACCCTGCCAGGGGGTCAGTGGGGAGGAGGCGCTGAGCTATAGTCCCCGAGGTCCTGGAGCTCTTCCCACAGCCTGGCTTGGGGGACTAGGCTGCTTCTTAAGACTCGGGCTCTGGTCAGACGGTTGGGGTTAGGGGTCTTCAGGGGTTGGGGTGGGGAGCACACAAACACACGATCAGGACCAGGAGGTTTGAACCCCACTGAGACTCCCGGGGCGACACTGACTTCCCGCCTGCCTGGCTTCGAAGCATATGGGCAGTCCTTGGGTACCAGCAGCTGCCTGGCAAAACCCAGGTGCTCTACATGCCTGATGGCCACCCTGGGATGGAGGGAGGACCAGGAGCCAGTCTGTATCGAGTGGCCAGCTCTGCACCCACATCAGACCCAGGCGCAGGGAGCTCTGGTGGAGGCCAAGGTGCTGAGGGCACAGAGGCACACTGACCTGCCTGGCATTTTCCTTTTGGATGGAGGAGCTGGCAACAGCCTGCCCTTCACACACTCCTAGGGAGTGGACTGCCTGTGGGCAGGGGCGGTGCTCCAGCCTGGTGCTAATTAGCATGGGTGTCTTCCTGGGTGAGAATTGTTTTAAAACTAGGTAGAGGCACAACTCTGAGTATTCTGTAAGGGGCTGAGTTTTATGGTGTGTGAATTATATGTGAATAAAATTGTAGGAAGAAGTTCTAGCTCACAGCTGACAGAGACTTGGCTTTCATCACAAATGAAACCAACAACAGCCCAGGGCCCTAGGGTCAGGAGACAGCTTGTGTTTACCTAGCAGGTCGGCCCCTTCGTCCACGTCCCCGATGACCTCGGACCCCGCGGTCGACAGCTCGTGGTACAGGGAGTCAGTGTTGATGCCAAAAGCCTTGTTGACAATCCCCTGGGTCGGGCTGTGTGGACACGCAGCGGGGAATGGCAGAGTGAGTGGGCAACATCCATGGGCCCAGGTGACACCCTACACGGCACTCAAAGCCAACACTGCTGGTGCAGGGGCAGGCGTGGTGGGGGGCAGCGGTCAGCCCGACATCCTCCCACTGTGAGAGGCTGTGGGGGCCCCTCAGCAAGGGCAGCGACTCCTGAGGTGAATGCTGAGCCGACGAGGACCCGGCCCTGGGCCCAGTGAGTACCTGTTGCCAGTGCGGTCGAGGCGGGGCTCCAGCTCTGGGGTGGAGTCGATAATGTCTGGAACATCAGACCACTCGTCACTGCTGCCCATGCCTGGGGGACAGAGGGGGACAGGGGTCAGGAGGGTGCCTGAAGTTCCCTGCATTACTCACGGTCGTCCTCTGGCCCCAGGTCTAGAGACCCCTGCTAGACTACCGCCAGGGAGACACCCTCAGGAGAGGGTTTTCCCAGGCTGGTGGCGGGTGGGGCTGTCCCCCAGAACTGTGCCTCCTTCTCACCATCTCCTGTGAACAGGACACCGTCCCAATTTTTCTCCCCCTTTTCCCTAGATGTATCTGCTGGATGGTGGTGGTCTGCTGTTAGAAGCTGAGTTGAGTTGTATCCCCCAAATTCACACATTGAAGCCCTAGCCCCCAGGACCTCAGAAAGTGACTGTGTTTAAAGAGTTGATCAAGGTAAGATGGGGCCGTTAGGGTGAGCCCTGCTCCCATCTGACTATGTTCTTCTAAAAAGAGGGGATTAGGATGAAGATACACAGAGGGAGGACCATGTACACACACAGGGAGGAGATGGCCTCAGGAGAAATCGGCCCTGCCCACACCCTGAGCTCTGACTTCTGGCCTCTGGAACTGAGAGAAATAAATGTCTGTGGTTAGCATGCCCAGTTTGTGGTGTTTATTATGGCAATCCGAGTGGACTAATACATCTTCCAAAATGACAATATGTAGGAAGGAGAGAAATCTTCCCGGACGGATGAGGATAGGGAGGGCAGGAGAGCAGGTGGCAAGTGGATGGTGGCTGCACCGCCCAGGGAGTGCCTGGTAGGCGCGGTACCTATGCTGACGTTCCGCATCTCCTGCGTGACCTGGACCTCCATGTGGCGGCTGTTGCGCTTCTCCCGAGCCCGCTTGCTGCTCTTGGTGCCGGTGCCGTAATCCCCCAGGGGCTGCAGGCTCTCGCTGAGGGGGGTGACGGCGGCCGAGGGCACGGAGGACGTGGGCGTGTTGGACTTGGTGCCTGTGGTGCTGGGCGTGGCAGCCACTGAGGACTGGCCCGACTCGGACATCTCATCCTGGGGACACTAGGGCCAAACACAGGAAGAGGGGGAGCTCGTTGTGCACCCCCCCACCCCCCCCGGGGCTCTGGATGAGGCCCCTCGCTTGGCTTTTTTGCCACTTGACCATAATGAAACAGCATCCGAACTGGGACAGGTGGACCCCTGCTCTCCCGTCGGGCCGATTCCTCGTGACCTAGTCACGTGGCTCATCTAGCCACTGCCTCTGGCTTTCAGGAGGCAGCCACCACTTTACGTAAATGGTTTAAATGGGGGCTTTCAGCTTGCACACTCCCCGATGATGCCGCATGTGATGGACATGGAGCTACACAGATATGGCAGGCAACCCTTTGCAGCCAGTGGGTGGTCAGAAACAAGTTGCCGCCCAGGGTGGGCGGAGGGCTCTAATGGGGCCAGGGAGGAGGCCTTCTGACCCAATTCTCACTCTGCTGCTTGGCACTGGCTGGCTGTCCCACCCGCTCCTGTATCCTGCTTCCCACTCTGGCTAGGCAGGAGCTTTGAGGGGGTGCGCACCTCCCCAATTCTGCCTGTCATGGCCTCCCAAACAGACACAGCAGGGGATATGTAATGCTCAACCTCCACAGCTCAAAGGGACCACAGTCTACTCCAGACATCTACGCAAGTACGAACTGAAATCCCATTTCCACAGAACGGGACGCCCCCAAAATGTCCCAGGAGTGAAAAAGGCCAGGTAATTAAAATCTGCAATCGACTGTTAGCCTTAAGGTTTTCTTGGAGAGAACACATTCCACTTGAATCAGTATAGGATGTGGAGCAAACACTTCTTCTCCTGCAGCCTTCCCTCAGGGAACCATTGGACAATCGCAATAAAAATAGCCCCCCCTCGTCTATCGATAATCGAGTCACCGAGCAGGTGCCCAGAGCCTCTCTGCAGCCTGTGGGCAGCAGTTCCCCTCGGCCCGTCCCCTTCCATGGTGCCGAGAAGGGCATGGTCTCAGGAGGGCTGAAGCTCCTGGGGTGGGGGTGCGGCGAGAGGCGGCTCACGGTGCACGTCGCCTGCCCTACGGTGCCAGGGCACACGGTTTCTCCAGAGGGCACACTTCCAAGGGAACTTCTTAACCGGGGAGGGGCTGACGAGGGGGTGTCCCGCCCGCTCCAGAAAGCTGGATGAATGCTGGGACCCACCTACACTGCCTGTGTCCAGGAGCCAGCGCTGGTTGGAGACTTCTGAGATCTATCTATTCCAGCCAGGCCCAGGCAGGACACTGCCTCTCCCTGGGACAGCAATTTCCAGCTTCATCTAACAGGCCCCCGAGACTTCTCGACCAGGAATCACAGTTCCACATCCTCCCCTAGGCAGGGTTTTCTGACCTGGGAGGCCATGTCCCAGGGGACGCCTGTGACATCTGGAGACACTTGAGGGGGTTAAGTGCTCTTGCATGGAGTGGGTGGAGTCCGGGGGTGCCCCTCCACATCCCACAGAGCACAGGACAGCCCCACAGCCCTGCTAGTCGAGATGCAGAGGTGAGAAGCCCTCTTGAGGGCTCGTCCCACCCTCCTTAGATGCACCTCTTTTAATACATTTCAAAAAGGATTTGGGTTCTACAGTTTAGGGTCCAACTGAGAAGGAAAACTCCTTTCCTTTCACAGCACTGACGCACACTGAAAGCTCCTGTGATGGCTCCCCAGGTGCTCTGCCCTCTACACGTCAGGGGCACCGGCGTCCTATGGGGGGGGGGGGGGGCGCTCTGCTGCCACCAGGTCCTGTGCTAGCACTCGCGAGAGGCTGCAGGAGACCAGGTGCGGGAATTCCAGGAAGACCAGGGAGGTCAGGTGCAGGAGGCCCCTCTCACAGAACCACACCTTCCAGCCACCTTCCGCATCGGCCATGTTTCCCAGCCTACCTGCGACTCTCAAACTTGTGTCTGTGGTTTTTCTGTGGGTCTCCTTGACCCTGGTAATCACGGTGGGAAATTCTGCGACAAACCAGGACGCCCCCAAGCGCCCTTAGCTCTCCGTTACCCTATGGTCCACCACTTACCCCCGGGACACTCCCCCTGGCCACCACTTACCTAAAGGCAAACCTCTCAACCTCCTAAACATCAACGTGTAGCAGTGACCTCCAAATGCAAAGACCCACACTCTTAGCGGTCTTTCCTCACCATGAGTAGCCACAATTGTTTGGTTAAAACACTGAAAATACAGTACATAAAAACAAATAAACAAAACAAAAACAACAACAAAATTAAGAAATTAGAAAAACCTTAAAACCTAGAACATGAAATTAAAAGAACTTAAATAATTGTTTGAAAAAACTAAAAATAAAATAAAACACACCTAAGAACTAAAACATAAAACACTGTGATTTATTAAGAGAAAGACTGTGTCAGACAGCATAGGAGGAGAGAGAACAGGTGTCATGAGAGAAAAGCGGGCTCAGACGCGGCAGGAGAAAGGGGCCCGGGAGGCCGGAGTGCGAGGGCCCCGGAGGTTTCTGAGGCCCGTGGTTTCTGAGCTCCCAGGGAAGCCCCAGCGGCAAGCTCAGTTTTCGTCTGAGTGAGAGTGGGAGCAGTTGGCTTACATGGCCAAGTCTGGCCTGAATGGTGGGGATAGCTGGGACCCCACAGCCCCCACCCACTGGTAGGATGGCCCACAACTGGCAGGTGAGCGCCTGGGTCAAATGTCACAGAGACATGCTCACTCCCTGGAGCAGAAGCAGAAGCCAGTGGAGTCACAGCTTGAAGCTGCCTCCTGCAGGCAAGCCAGGCACCCAGAGGCGAGCACAGTCAGCGAGGAGCTACAGCAGGAAGGAAACTTCCAGGACATCTGGGCCCCACGTCCACACCCCAACCCTGCCCAGGTGCCGAAGCCCGTTGCCTCCTGCAGGCGTCTCCCGATAGCCTCTGCAGGAAGTTCACCGGGCCCAGCGTCACCCCTCCACCCCTGAGGGTGGCATCCTTACCTGGCAAGGGGGTCAGTGTCCTGTCCTGCCACAGCCTGCCTCCGCCAGACAGGCTGAGCTCAGGCTAAAACGGGCTGCAAGTGACCAGGCGCCCTGAACGAGTGATGGGCCATGGGAAGTTCCTGCCCTCGGTTTTCTCAAGGCCCCCATTCCGGGGTGCATTCCCTGGTTAGCTGTGCACACCCAGGATATCGGCTTCTCAAACTCAGAGAGCCAGAAGCCATTGGCATATGCAGGGGGTGAGCACAGCCGAGAGAAGAGAAGCTGCCTCCTGCCTGTGACTCTCCTGGTTGCTGTGCAAACCTCAGATACCAGAGCTCAGTGCACTCTGGGCTGGCATCAGGGCTGGCCACAGACGGGTACTGTGGGGTGTGTTTGGGGGACGGTCGCCAAGCTCAGCCCTAACAGATGGGCCACCGTAACTACAGAGGGGGTTGGCCTGGACTAGTAGGTGCCAATACAAGACCATGCCCTTCTGAGCTGGTCCAGTTTCTTCATTGTTGTCACACCTGAGGGAGGGGTCCCACTAACCCAGGAAAAGCTGCAAAGGGTTGTATGCAAAGACTGGACTCCTGAATGGACATGGGGCGACAGGGAGAAGACCTTCACTCCACAGCACGGCTACAAAACCTGGTAGGTGGAGCTGAACTGCAGCTGGCCGAGGTCACTCAGGTGCCAGTGGTCCCCCGAAGGCACGAGCTTGCCCCCCATCTGTGCACGTACCATGCCGTCGGTCAGGGGGAAGACATTCAGAGAGGTGGGGCGCTCCTTCCTGCTGAAATGTGAGGGAGGACAGGAAGTGGACGGTCAGACGGTGGCTCATGAAATGAGAACTGACCACTCTGCACATGCAGATGCCTATTCTGCAGAGCGGTTCTACATGACACCCCTGGCCTGGCTCAGGGAGAGGCCCGCGGTGGGCGGGGCGTGGTCTTCTGGGAAGCCCATCACAGCTCCTGCCCCTCCTATCCACAGCCACCCTTTAATCCAGGTATTTGCATATTCAGGGGAATCTCTGCTTCACTGTGATCCCACAGAATCCTTTCCTGTCCACTGTGACTTATCATGTTTAGTTCTTTTGATTTTAGACATCTGCTATGTATACTAAGACACCCCACAGCAGTACCAGCGAAGGGCCTTCAGCATCATGGCCAGCACTGACGGTTCCTGGGAGTGGCAACTGTTACAATGATGGTCTCTTTATGAGCCCAGACTTACATCATGGCGCCAGTTAGCAAAAAACAACTCTTGCTGCCCCTGTTCCCTGTTATTTGGCCCCTCCCCCACCCCTTTGTCCTTTCATGAGAACTCATTGGAAACAGTGCTTGAACAAAGTACAGAGTAAGAGAGCCCTGCCCTTCTGCTGGGTCACCCCTCGCAGTCCCCTGGGCACCTTTCTCTGGCTCGGTGCCGTGTCCCCGCTGTCATGGAGCACTGGCACCAGAGAGGGCTTTTCAAAGCTACACTAGGAAAGGGGGTGTCTGGTAGCCTGGACTTGTAGAGTGAAGCTCAAAGCCTGACGTGGGCTGTCTGTGACAAGACGCTACATGGGCCTTAGAACCAGTGAGGGCAGAAACCCTCCTCCACGGGAGCTCCACATCAGACACCAGGTAGTGGAGACAAGGCCAGCTCCCACTCTGCCCCAGGACAGACACGCTGCACCCAGGGACTGTCATCCACAGAGCCCACGCTGCTCAGAGCTGTTTAGGCCCAGAATTGCAGTCCCTCGAACCACAGCCTCTCATGCTCAGAGCTCAATCCCCGGAGACAGAGGCTGGAGGGGTAGGGAGAGGGGAGCTCCCTAAGGGGTCCAAGGTGCTGGGTCCAGAGGCTGGACTGTTCTGGAGAGAGATGACGGCTTCCCTGTGGTGCCTGGCGGATGCAAGTGAGGAGGGGAGCAGAGCAGCCCCGTTGACCAGAACTGACTATGGCCGGAGACGGCCTCATGAAGTCCAACTCTGAGCAGGGGTCTCTCTGGCTGGGCTCGATGCAGGGAGAAACACAGAGCTCGTGAGGCGCATGCTGCCTTGTCCCCTCCGTGCCTGGCTCCTGTCCTGTTCAGGAAGATGCTGCTTCCTGCAGAGCAGGCTCCCTGGACCCACTGGGACCTGGCAGTACCACGGGGGCAGGGACAGAACCAGAGGAGCAGTGTGCTTCCACGGGGCTGGGCCATCGATGCCTGTGGG
Source organism: Myotis daubentonii (assembly GCF_963259705.1). Lineage (NCBI taxonomy): Eukaryota > Metazoa > Chordata > Mammalia > Chiroptera > Vespertilionidae > Myotis > Myotis daubentonii. Next base: position 13,967,370 of record NC_081843.1, on the reverse strand, counting down.
AGTCATGCAGAGGGGCACGCTCAGGGCCTAGGCCTCTCAGGAGGTACTGCACACAGCCCTCATCACCTGTCACAGAGGAGGCTTTCGCGGACATGTCACTTAAAAGCTGAAAAACTCAGATCCTAAGGACGACGTTAAGTTGGGAAGGTTTGAGTCTGCAGATGCATCAAGATCTCAGAGGCCCACAGCTCAGCCTAAGGCACCTGGGAAGGCAGCCTTGGCCACATGCTCAGCACAGCCCTGGAGGGGCGGGGCCAGGTGAGGATGGGCTGCAACTCCCATCTGCTCCCTCAGGGGCTCCCAGCCTGTCCTTTGCCCACTTTTCCTTCTTGGGGCCCCTCTCCTGCTGGCTCTGGCCTTGGGTGAAATGTACACAACGGGTCCTTTGGCCCCAGACAAGTTCGACCCTGGCTGTCACCAGATGCTACAGGGTGACAGCAGGGACAGAGTGTGAGCATCTTGCTTTAAAGGACAGGGAACACTTGTCCATCACCTGCTTCCATAGCTCTTTGTGCAGACACACACTATATCCAGAGACAGACAGCCACTCTCCCCCAACAGAAATCATCACCAGGAATTCTGTCTGATCATCTCCTTGCTGTTCCCCACAGAATCGCAAATGGCTCTGAGCCAGGTTAGCACTTGCAGCATTGCTGACTGAGGCCAGAGCCCCGTCTGAAGCTTGGCCAGTGTGTCCCTCATTATATCCCTGCAGCGCCCTCGGGATGCCTATGCTTGTCCACTTCAGGGGCTTTAGCCCAAGGGGGTCACGCTATCCGTGGGGTCATAGTCACGCCCCTGGCTCTGGGCCCAGGGCTCTGACACCAGAGCCCAGGGTCTCCCCCCCACCCACTACCTACCAGGCAATGCCAGCCCTGGGCTTTGTATGCACAGCCCCATCTGTGGATGGGTGGATGTTTGTTGAGTGGAGTCCCGGTGCCAGTATCTACTCTGGGGCTGTCTCGAGGACCTTGGGCCAACCAGCTGCCTCCTCAGTGTCGTGGCCCTATAAACGCCCCGTCAGGAGGCTGTGGTCTGTAACAGTGCTGCAGCAAGTGTCGAGGGGACCCACGAACCTCCTGTGCTTATAATTAAGAACCACCAGCATCTTAATCACAAACTCTCCCGACCCCAAAGGCCCCCAAGCGCCTGGCACGACAGCGTGAACACTGCACAGGCTTTACCTTTTCCTCCATGACTGACGAGGACTGTGGGACAGCGACAGACACAGGGCCAGGAGACAGCAGTGACAGCACAGAGAGCAAGACAAGAAGACAGCGTTAGAACATCAGGGAGCTCCAGTCGCACATCTGCTCACACAGAGTATGTGTGCGATGACACAGGCACCCACTCTACGCTCCAGAGACAGATGCCAAAACACGCACATATCTACATGCAACAGACACGTGACACACAGACACGTGACCCTCAGCGTGGATAAAGGCCCAAACGAGGCCTGTGCAGCAGGTCACACATGTAGTCAGCACAGGGCGGTGGGCACGTGTCCTCTCCAGATGGCTCAGCACACGTGTGTACTCGGCATGCAGGGACAGAGCACGCAGCCACACATGACTACGTCCATGGACCGAACCAGGTGTTTCAAGCACACACTGGGTTTTGTTCTAAAGACACACAATCCAGGAAACCAAGCCAGGAGTGAAGGAAAAGGCCTGCCTGGGGACAGGGGCGACCAGAGGCTCCCCAGCACTAAGAGGAGCCCTATGGTGGGAGCTGGAGAGTCTGAATGAAGAGCCTGGGTGGACATACACGTGTGTCCCTAAAAGATCCCGAGCTGCAGCAGGAGAGGCTACACCCCAGAGAAGAGGGGTCCAGGGCGACAGGCAGCAGCACAGTCACAAAGGATGTCTGACCCTGAGCCCTACGAAGGCCAGCAGCCAGCACTGTGACAGAGGCTCAGGCTTCCCCCATGGCCACCGGTGTCTTTCTAAGAACACGAGGCAGGGGCTGCCATCCCGGTCTGTTCACCTGGAAACAGGTCCAGGGGCAAAGTCAGACACACATGCTGTCCCTCAGAACATCTGGCTCCCAGCAAGTGTCTGGGCCACGGAGAAGAGGCTGCAGGGAAGGCGGGAGCCCCTACAACTGTTGCAGCAACCCCGGGACAATCAACCACAGGCTGGTGATGAAGCTAAATGCCTCCACCTGGCTGGCAGGGCAATGGGGGCGCCCCAATGCACGGCCCCACCCCTCTGCTTCCTGCTCCCCCACAGGAGCACGCCCTTCTCCGCAGCGAGGGGACCTCAGCAGGACTGCGGCTGGCAGCCCCAGGCCCCTGCTTGCTGTGGCAGGCATCTCTCTGCCATGGTGGTAACTCTGGCTCGGGAGAGTCTATTAACAGAGAGCGCCGAGGGCTGGAGGTGACAGCCATCAATGGGCACACCTGGGCCCCAGCGATCCCCTCCTGGCAGATCAGATCGAGACAAGGCGTGCAGCAATCTGGGCCAGAGCCTCAACCTCTCCAGGACAGCCAGTGGGTCTGTTTTACAAATGAAGGGGCGCCTGTAGGCCCAGTGAGGTGTGGAGAAAGCCCCTGCCGTGCACTAACCCCACTGGCGTTGCTCTCTACTCTGGGCTCCAAAGGCCCTGCTCGCCCAGAGTTACAAGCAGCCATGGCCCGGCAGCAGGATCTGAACTGGCCGCATGGACAGAAGAGACCCAAAGACCCGCCGTATGAAACAGGTTGAGGGGTTTCTAGGACCAGCTGTTCTAATTACCTGGGGGGAGGAGCTCCAACACAGCCTTCAAGAGCTGCTGAGGGGCTTCAGAGGGGACGCTGCGAGCCACCCACGCATGTCCAAAAGGACAGTGCCCGCCACGGGGCTGGGGCTTCCCTAGGGAGGGGGCTGCTGACTTCCCATAACTCTGGGAAGCAAGGAAGCTGGAGGGTCAGAGCCACACTCGTCAGACTCTGCTCAGGGCACGGGCCACACGACACACTGACAGCAGGTCCCCAGACAAGGTCCTGCCTCCACCACATGGAGACTTCCACAGAAAGCACAGCCACCCTGCAACCACGGCGCCTCTTCCACGCAGAGGAGGCACGAGAGGTCAGATCTGGCCCCGATGATGGCTGGGACCTCAGGGCCCAGCTGTGGAGCATGGGCAGCTTCTGCTTTAGGCTGAGCCTACACCATCCCAAGGTTCCAAGAATATCTATTTCTGTCGTGACCCTGGGGCCCAGAGTGCTGTCCGCTGTGACTGAGGACCGTAGATGCTCATGGCCTCTAAGTCCTGAGTTCAGAGGTCACACCTCCGTGGCTCCTGCCTTGCAGAAAGCTGGTGGGGAAATGGCCTCAAGGCTCCAGAATGCTGCAGCTCTGGACTGGCCAGGTGCCCAGTGTGCACTGGAGATGCCCCAGCTCAGACTTCCCTGCACAACTGTCTCGCACCATGCTGGGCACCCCTCGAGGCCACCCTTCCCAGGCCCCACTAGGCTCACACACACACTACATACTTCTGTCTTCACATCTGAAGACTCCAGTACAGAAGCACAACAGCTGTGCCCACAGTGACCCAGAGAGTAACTGAGGACGCCCACAGAGGAAGGACCTGAGCCTACTTGTTTACAGACGTGATCCTTGGTGGAGGCAGGACAAAAAAACTTTGTAGCCAACAAGGCGTCTATGTGACCTGACTAGGGCTGTAGGCTTTTGCCTGCAGGAACAAGGGGCCACGGCTGGAAATGGACCAATGGCTGAGCACAATTTGTGGGGCCTGGGATTCCCACTTCGGCCCATCCTCCTGCCTGTTGGAGACTTGGAACAATGGTACCAACCTCCTCGTCCCAGGTCAACAACTCTGGTCTCTCACGGGCCAACTCCCTCCAGCTGGCGACACCCTGGAGATCTCTGACAATCTGCTCCCTGGGGGGCTGTGGTCTGGTTTTATCTGACCACAGGGAACAGAAGACAGAGAAGGAGCCGGGCCTCTGCAGGTCTCTCCCCACTCCCCTAAGGAACCAGCACTGAGCTCCTAAGCTCAGACAAGCCAGGGCCTCAAGTCTGCTGGCACTGGCGCTGCTCTGCCCAGCAGCAGGAGTACGGCTCCGCCTGGCAGTCACTGAAGTGTCCCCCACCCTTCCCCACCCACACAGTCGATTCTCATGATCCTCAGTGGATCTGTTTTATAAAGTCACCACGAACACTGAATTAGTGAACCCTGAACCGTTAATCCCAGAGAAGTAGGTGCATATACAGATACACAGCTCACATCTATAATAACAAAAGCGTAATATGCTAATTAGACCGATGTCCTTCTGGATGAAGCTGCGGCAGCGGGGGCTGAGCCCCTTGCACGAATTTTGTGCACTAGGCCTCTAGTAGATTAGAATCGGAATTCCTAACTCATCCTAGTAGACTCTATTTGCTTTATTTTTAAAAAGAGAAAATGAGGTGCAGACGTGTTTGGTGACCTAAAGCTGTCCCATAAACAGGTCCAGAGCTGGGCTTCAAGTCCCACTCAAGGTCCAGACCCCAAGTGCCTTGCACAACACTGTACCGGATGTCTCCATCCTCTGGCGTCTCTGCATGAGGCTGAGACAAGCAGGAAGTGACACCCTGTTTGACTGGAGCGGGCACTGTGCGTGTTGGGTGACTCAAACTTTTCACTGCTCTGTGCATGTCTGCAAGTGACTGTAAGTGTTGATACTGAGTCTACAAGTAAGGTTTAGTGAGTAGGCGAATCCACAAACACAGAATCTGCAAGTATTCGGAGGGACTGCATAAGATTTCCACCGGCCTTCATGACTCCACATGAGCCAGCAGAGGTCCCCCCACATCCCTCACCCTGCTCTGGCGCCTGGGAGAATCTCAGCACGCATTCTTAGCTTAACCACACACTCCGACCAGACAACCCTCTTCCTGAGTCCACAGGACGGGAAAAGGGGCCACCGGGCTCTGCAGGCTCCGGCCCTGCCTACCTCCGCCCGGGCAGGCTGCTCTCGGTCTGGCTGTTCCCCCCAACTTGCTGCATCTTGGACCTCTCGATGTGCTCCACGTAGGTCTGTATCATCTGTGGAGAAGGACACAGGTGCGTGAGTGATGCCTGCTGACCAAGGCCTCTCTGACTCCGCTCTCTAAGCTGTTCTCAACTTGCTGTGCTCTGATAGAGATAATGACAGAACTCAGGAAAATGGAGTCCGACCAGCCTGAGCTTTCAGGCTTGACAGTAGAACACCAGGAAAAGAAAGGCCCAGGAGGCAAGCCACGGTGAGTGGCCGCCACAGTGCCTGGCCTGTGTGGGCTGGAGCCTGACGCTGGTCATGGCTGGACACCTACCTCTGTGTGTCGTTGGTGCAAAGCGTTGTACTCCTTCTTCATTTCTGACTCCCGCTCCTCCAACCGGCAAACTGGAAAACACAACTGTTGTTTGTCAACCGCACAACCCAATTCTCACAACTCCGTACTGCGCTGGACTTACTGGGCAGTGGGTGTAGGTTCCAGGACCAACCCATGCCGGGTGCAGGCCGCTGCCCCTGAAGCTCAGGAGCGTGAGCAGGAGGGACTCTGCTGGGGATGGCAGCACACAGACTCTGACTCGTCTGGGACGTGTGTGTATTGTATGTGCTGTGTTACGTGAGGCTATTCAGTTCTGCTACAGAAAGATGCGGGACGGTAACACTCACAGAGCACGTTACTATCTAAGCTTAAATTACATCGCAGCTTCTGAAGGTGCAGGCAAACCTCAGAGGATGTGTCAAGTGTAGACCAAAAGTGAGCAAGTGGCTTGTGGAAAGAGGCAGAATCCCTAAGTGAGTAACCTCTAAGATGTGTCAAAGAGCAAAACAACACCTGAGACACATGACAGACACACAAGTGTCCCTTGCACGCATGTACCGAGGGCTAGAAAAACCGTCATGATTATACCACCTTCAGGCTGCCAGCTGTGTCACCCTAAATTGGCAGCCCCTGTGATGTGACATGCGGGATGGTCCCCTCTGGCTGCATGCTCTGCCGCCTGACTGCTCCAAGGCCTCACTGGGAGCTACAGTGGCAGCGGGGACCGCACCCCTGCATCTCAGCAACAGAGCAAGTGAGCCACTGGACTCGAACACCTTCTGTCTGTGGTCCTTTGTTCAAACTTCAACTCTGTCCTGGCATTCCCACCAACAGGTGACAGCTGGTGTGCAGAGCCAGGGACAGGACACGGGACAGTCATGGGCCAGGACTCATGTGGCGGTCCTCCCGGCACCCACCCAGTCCTCCGTGTGTGAGCTTCTCTACCTGCCCTACTTCCTGCTGCCTGCTGTAAACTGATCCGACACACTACTCAACATCTCATTCAGTCCGTAGGCTCTCGTTCCATGATTCCTGGTGTGGCTTTCCTAGCAGTGTCCTTGGAGGGTACAGGGTCAAGGTCATTCTCCACCTGACAGGTGGGGCCTCAGAGTCTGCACTTCTAAAATTCCAGGTGATGCTGACACTGCTGGCCAGGGGACCACACTTGGAGGAGCAGTGGGGTGTTTGCACAAAGCAGAGTAACAGCTTAGTTATCCCTGGGAGAGCTCTAAGTACCTACAGGCTGCAGCACACAGCACACACAGAATCCCTGACAGAGGAAGACCCCTGGCCTCCGCTCCAGCCTTGGGGGAGGGGCTGCCTGTCGGTGCACAAGCCCCTGAAAAGGACTTAGGGATCAGAGCCCCAGGACCTCGGCTAAGCCCTCCGCTGGGGCAGGTGTGTAGGCCACTGCCCGGCTGAAGGAACCCGGAGGCGTGTCCTCTCTCCTCTGGCCTTCACTTGTGGTGCTGACCAAATGAACAACTTCCGCCTGAATTTGGAGTTTACATGTTTTCCTTCTAACAAGAGCTGAAAAGGTTTCACATATGAAAAGTATTCTAAGTAAAGGGACTGTTAAGGAGTCTGTGTAACTATAGAAAGGCTTACCTACGCATGCCTCAACTGGGCCTTCTGGTTGGCTTCCAGTTTGCAAATATAAGCATGCTTGCACATATATGTAGCCACAGCCTGCTGGTTGTCCAGAACTCACCAACACACCATGACGTACTGGCCTTCAAGTCTTGTTTGGGATAGGGATAGACCCAACACACCCAACCATTTTCCTTCCCGATTTTATCTGAAATTTTCGGAGAAATGAAAGCTCCTGCCACCCAAGGGAACTACGTAAAGCAGCAAAGCAGGTCTCAATAATCAAAACCTCTTACTACAGGAAACTGAAATCACACCAATCATCTTAACTTTCACAGTACAGTTTAAACAAAGACTTCCGAAAACTAAAGGAATAGTTCTTACCACAAAAACAGTCACAAACCCTTTCTCTGCCTCTCCCTGCAAGGAGCAGGGTGTTCCTACAGGCACCTCGGCCAGCTGCACGCCCGGCCCAGCAACTGTCATGACGGGGGCTGCATCATCAGGCCCAGCTTTCAGGTCACAAAGCAGCAATCCTTCCTCAGTGGTGTGCAGGCAAGGCTGTAGTGTCGAGGCCATTCCTCACCTGACAGGTGGGGCCTCGGAGTCTGTACTCCTAATATTCCAGGTGATGCTGGCACTGCTGGCCAGGGGACCACACTTGGAGGAGCAGTGGGGTATTTGCACAAAGTGGAGTAACAGCTTAGTTATCCTTGGAAGAGCTTAAAGTGCCTACAGACTGCAGCACACAGCACACATAGAATCGAGGATCCACAGGGCAGGCAGGATCACAGGGTGTTAATTTAGGGTCAGACTGCAGTATATGCAAAAGTGCTATGTCATCAAAGGGGCCTTAATTATTTATGTTATTTCCACAAAGAATTAGAGTCTGATTACAGAAATACATAGCAGTATAATGGTTGAGGGGGTCACAGTGAAAATAAAATAAGGCTACCAATGGGTTCTCTCTCTCTCTCTCTCTCTCTTTTTAATCAAAGGCTCTCAACATCCTGCTCAGCTCGAGTAGGTCTGGAAACAATGCAATTTCAAGCTCAGGCTGCTACTTACTCTGATCTGCATAGTTTTTGGCCTTCAGTTCCAGCTGACGGGTCTGAAACTCATAGTGTTCCACCTGGATTTGTAGGTCTTTCTTCTCTTGTTCCAAGGCATCTTCAAACTCGATGAATTTCTACAGGTGGAAGGGAAAGAGCAGGCGTCATAAATGTGGGATGGTCAGGTGACAGCAGCCCCTCACAGAAGGGCCGCAGGCTTCAAGGACCAAAGTGAAAGACCAGGCTCAGGGCCAGAATGCCAGGCTCCCCAATATAGAACCTGCTTCCCTCATGTCACATTACCTGCCACCCTCTTCAGGCAACCTTGACCCAGACCACGTGTGACATCAGGGGCAGGAGGAGTGAATAACGCTGTAACCAACTATCCAGGAAGTCACACAAGGCCCTGAATTTAGAAGGCCCCACTCTTGGTTTAATTTTGGAACTCTTATTTTTTTTTGAGAGTACTTTTATTAAAGCTGGGGACAACGAAACAAGGAAGGGCTTAGGATAGAAGGAGCAACAGGAGAGAAGAGTAGGCAGGGCTGCTGTGGCTCTCCAGACAGTCAGAGAAAAGGGGGACTTGGGGACAGGTTCAGGGGGTGAGCCCAGGACGAGCTGCCACTGCCCACTGCTCCCCAGGTTGCAAGTCTCATGGGACCCTTAGAGTTTAGGGGATGCAGGCCTGTGGAGGAAGAAGAGGGGGAAGGGAAAGGCACGGGTGTGCTCCCAGAGGGAGAGCGTGCCCAGAACGCCTGATCATTTTTTAACAAGGGCCCTACATTTCTATTTTTGCACTGGGCCCTACAAATGTAGCTGGTCCTTGTGATAAGTTTCTGAGCAAAATTATTATCAAACCAAATGAAAGGAAAGCTCTCTGAAAAATAAAAGACCCTCTTGAAAGGTTATAGGAGCTACCTTGACACTGACAGCGGCTTGTGAAGCCAGGCTCTGGAGGGGGAGGGAAGGGCACTGTTGCCACAGACGCCACCAGCTATAACTCCTACAACTGCCTCGAGGGGGAGCTGTTAACTCCTCAACATTACTGAGTAGAAGAAAGGACTATTATTGAGAAATTTCATTTGTAGTGAGAACAAGTGTCAACTGCATTAAGACAGAGTTTCTCAGAAGATGGCAATACGAAACTGATCGTTGATTTCTGGTGTGGGGTATCTGGAAATGTCGATTAAGTTGTGGTGGCCATGGCTGTGCTTACCATAATAACTGCACCCGTCTCCCCCTCGCCCCCACACACCAGGCCGAGATGCTTCTTCCTACAGCAGCTACTCAAAGGTCTTTGTGCTGGAAACTCGGGGGTGGAGAGGCAGTGGCCCTGTCTGAAGGATGGCTTCCTCTTTTTTTTTATGTATCTTTATTGATTTCAGAGAGGAAGGAAGAGGGAAAGAGAGAGAGAGAGAAACATCCATGATGAGAGAGAATCATGGATCAGCTGCTTCCTGCAAGCCCCCCCACTGGGGATGGAGCCCACAACCCGGGCATGTGCCCTTGACCAGAATCGAACCCGGGACCTTTCAGTTCGCCAGGCCAACGCTCTATCCACTGAGCCAAACTGGCTAGGGCAAGGATGGCTTACTCTTGCAGAGACTCTTGAGAGGGTGGCAATCCCAGAGGAAGTGGGGGGAGGTGAGAGGAATCAACTTTAGACAGAAAGACTGTAGTAATAACATCACATGCACTTTAAGAACAATGAAGAAAATATAAATGCCCCACAGCCAGGAAAACACACAAAGTGGGGCAGCTGTACAAAAAGCAAAAATTAGTAGTTTTGATTGATTGTGGATATAACCAACATATGCAGAATGAGCAAATGCTCTTAGTTGACTGGTAAGGATTTTTTTAATTGAGCAATTTTAATTCCTATTACTTAAAAAAATTAGAAGAATGGCATAAACAACATATGCTTTTATAGAAAAATCAGATGGGAGTGTTAAATAAAAAGGAGAGTATTTTAAAATTTAAAAAAATTCTAGCATCCGAGTCAGTTAAAACTGGGTGACATTCTTGCAGGTGTGTGTGTGTGAGCGTGAGTATATGAGTGTGCAGGGCAGATGTGCGATCACTGTGCACACAGTATTTGTGACCTTATTTACTCACTCATTCATTAGAGCATCTTGCTACGTCAAGAAACACATTCCACCACTTCCATGTTTTATAGGCGTGTGTTCCACTGTGAGCATGTGTGCGTGGCGCTTGGTTTACTCAATCCATCGCCTACTCTTCTTTAAATTGTCCATTATTATAGTTACTACTGGTGCATCTGCCCAATGGCTTCCTACCATCGAAGGCTGTGGGTGCACACTGCTGATGACTCTTCAGATGGGTATCCCAACTCCCACACCCCGCAAGGTGGGGGTCCCCTTTCCCAGCCAGAGCTCTCTCCATGTAGCTTAAACATCGCTGCCAATCTGACAGGTGGGAAAATGGCCTAGCATAGTTGTCTTAAGTTTCAGTTCCTTGATTACTATTAAACATTTTTTTCATAAAATTATTGGTCACATACAATAAGTTCTCACATAACATCGTTAATAGGTTCTGCGACTTTAAGTGAAATAACATAGAATGAAGCCATTTACCATAGGCTAATTGATAAGAGTTAAGCCAGTTGGAGAAAGATAAATATCACATGATGTCACTCATTTGTGGAATATAATCAACAACATAAACTGATGAACAAAAATAGATCCAGAGACAGAGAAGCATTGAACATACTGTCAAACTTCAGAGGGAAGGCAGGGGAGGGTAGGAGAGGGGAGGTAAGAGATCAACCAAAGGACTTGTTTTGTTTTTGTTTTTGTTTTTGTTTTTCAATCCTATCAATCTCTATTCCAAAGGTTAGGGCGTTTAACCAAAGGACTTGTATGCATGCATATAAGCATAACCAATGAACGGACACTAGGGGAGTGAGGACATGTGCTGAGGGATGGGGGTGGCCTGGGAGAGGTCAATGGGGGGAAAAGGAGACATATGTAATACTTTAAACAATAAAGAATCTAAAACAAAGAGTTAAGTTCTAAGGCATTTCATCAATGTTATAAGAAAATAACTTTGAAAAAAAAGGACATTATTTGAGGACCAGATGTATACTTCCTTTGTGGAAAGCTCATTAGGCTATTTGTCCAATTTCCTACCATATGTTCATATTTTCCTTAATGACTTATAAGGACCTTTATTATACTTATTCACAAATTTGTTGGTCTTATATGCTGCAAATACTTCTGTACCATTTACTTATTTAACAAGTCATCCTTTCCTCATTGCTTTGAAATGCCACATTTATTATAAGCTAAATTCTAATATATATTTCAGTCTATTTCTGAGTTACAGCATCTGTTAACAATTGATATATATTCACCCTCTTAAATCTCCTTTTCAACATTTTCTTGGTTTATTCTTCTAGATTAACTTGAGAATCATCCTAAATCACTTACATATTAATTTATTTTTAATATATTTTATTGATTTTTTTACAGAGAGAGGAAGGGAGAGGGATAGAGAGTTAGAAACATCAATGAGAGAGAAACATCGATCAGCTGCCTCCTGCACACCCCCTACTGGGGATGTGCCCACAAACAAAGCATATGCCCCTGACCGGAATCAACCTGGGACCTTTCAGTCTGCAGGTCGACACTCTATCCACTGAGCCAAACCGGTTAGGGCTACTTTTTTTTTTTTTTTCAATAAGGATTTTGCATGTTTAGAAAGCACCAGTTCTCTGGTCCTCAGGAAGGGGTCCCTGCTTTTGATGAGAAATGCTTAGAGCTAGACAGGGGATGAGGTGAAAACTCACCTTGAGCCAGTGAAGAGCTGTTTGATGGGGCAGCTGGGGCTGGCAGAAGGAAAATTCTTTCTTTAAACTGATCACTATCCTACCTCTGAGCTATACCACTGAGGTTTTTATATGAAGAAAAGGTTTCTTTGGTGCTAGTGCCATTTCACTAGAATTTTCCCCATCTATATTTCATCATATTACCTGTGATTGGTATTTGGGAGTCAGCTAAAAAGATTTTCAAACTAAAGACAATGTAAGAAAACCCACCCCCAGATTCTTAAGGTCAGACAGACTTTTCCTAAATCCATCCTGATAGGTGATCATTCAAATCCAACATATGCCTAACTGGTTTGGCTCAGTGGATAGAGCGTCAGCCTGTGGACTAGGGGGTCCCGGGTTCGATTCCGGTCAAGGGCATGTACCTTGATTGTGGGCACATCCCCAGTAGGAGGTGTGCAGGAGGCGGCTGATCGATGTTTCTGGCTGTCTATCCCTCTCCCTTCCTCTCTGTGGAAAATCAATAAAATATATATTTTTTAAAAATCCAACATAGGGACATTGCCAAAAAGCCTTGAATACCATAAAACAACCCGCATGCCTATATAGTCTTCATGAAGTTGGCCCCAAACCAGGTCACATGCAGAAATCCTCTATGACAGTGGTTCTCAACCTTCCTAATGCCGCGACCCTTTAATACAGTTCCTCATGTTGTGGTGACTCCCAACCATAAAATTATTTTCGTTGCTACTTCATAACTGTAATTTTGCTACTGTTATGAATCGTAATGTAAATATCTGATATGCAGGATGTATTTTCATTGTTACAAATTGAACATAATTAAAGCATAGTGATTAATCACAAAAACAATATGTAATAATATATGTGTTTTCCGATGGTCTTAGGCGACCCCTGTGAAAGGGTCGTTCGACCCCCAAAGGGGTCGCGACCCACAGGTTGAGAACCGCTGCTCTATGATATTTTAAGGCCTTTCAGCATCAGGAAATATAAAGACATTGACCTATAGAGGAAACATCTATGTAAACTGTGTATCTGACGGCCTCAAGGCCAAAGGCCAAAGAAACATTAGGCATGGAACCCACTGTGGATGGGTTGATGCACAGAACATTTGTGATTCTTTGGCCGAGTAGACTCCTGAAGCCTAAGAGACAGGCCCACAGGGTGGGAAATGCTCAGTCCTTGGTAACTGGCATCCTTTCCATCCTTTAGGCCAGCGGTTCTCAACCTGTGGGTCGCGACCCCTTTGGCGGTCAAACGACCCTTTCACAGGGGTCGCCTAAGACCATCCTGCATATCAGATATTTACATTACGATTCATAACAGTAGCAACATTACAGTTATGAAGTAGCAACGAAAATAATTTTATGGTTGGGTCACAACACGAGGAACTGTATTTAAAGGGCCAGAAGGTTGAGAATCACTGCTTTAGGCACTACCAGCTAACAGGGGGTGTGAGTGCTCACTGGAAGCAACTCCCCAGGTGAACAAAAAGTCCCAAGAAACCCACAAGGGACTACCAGCAGACTCAAGAGGACCCCAGCCTGGGCAAGCCTTTCCCGCCCCGCCCGCTCCCAGGGTGCCAAGTGGGGTGAGAACCACTGCTGTCCATTGGGCCGGTCCTTTGGTCCCAGAGGTCAGCAATGTACCAGACAGGGCCGATGAGGAGGGACCCTCAGGGGCTCCGAGTTTTAAGAATATGTTACAAACACAATATGGTGCTCTACAGCTTAAAAGAAAGCCTCCTCTTTCTTGCCATCTTGAAAAGATTATTTCATAAAGGTAGTTTTAGTTAACAAAATTGCACTTGTAATGGAATATGCAATGCAATCTGCACCAAATAATATAAGGAATAACTAATGGGAAGGAACAGTGACTGGCCAAGACTAAACAAATACTTAATCTTTGCTTTTTATGAGAAAACTAGAGACCTGGTGAATGAATTCGGGGATAGAGTTTGCATGAACTGAAAATTATCTTGACAAGAATAGTCGATGGAGCTGGGAATGAAGCAGGAGCTTTGTGTTGGAAGTTAAAGAAATAAATGAGGAAAAGAAGTTGCAAATTGAAGTTCTCTTTCAACACAAGGAAGAGTAGCTGTGCAGGTGGGGAGAGGTGTCAGCAGGGAACTTTAAAAAACTTGGTTAAAGTCAGAAAAAAGTCAATAGATTTTTCAAAGAACAAAATACTCTTATTTACAGATCATTTACTTTAGACTAAAAAGAATCAAGAATTCTCAGCAGTGGGGGACAGGGTAGAGTGGAGACTAAAAGTCAACAAAGAAAGTCTTCTGTAAGAAAACTAAAAAGCTTTCAAGGAGAATCTAACTACAACAAAATATGAATGGAGCTGAGAAGAATAAAAACGTAACTCTCAGCATTTGGGTTGAGTGGGTCTACATGGTGCCTACTGGATTATAAAATGAGATGTAGTACATCAGTCCTCCAGAGGCATGAATAGAGCAAAGTGACCACTGTTTACACGTCTTAATTACACATACTATGGATTTGGAATTATCATCTGTCTAACCAAGTCTAATTAGAATGTCATGTAGCACATGAAACCCCATGGATGCTTAAGGCAATTCTTATAGTTATCCTTTCCGTATCCAAAGAAAGCAATGACAGTAATTATACAATTGGAAACCCACCAGCATGGCTTATCCTTAACATCCTCTATAATAAAAGGGTAATATGCAAACTGACCTTAATACAGAACAACCGGAATGACCAGTCGCTATGACGTGCAATGACCACCAGGGGGCAGATGCTCAATGCCGGAGCTGCCCCCTGGTGGTCAGTGCACTTCCACAGGGGGAGTTCCGCTCAGCCACAAGCCGGGCTGAAGGCTGCGAGCGCAGCGGGGTGGTGGGAGCCTCTCCCACCTCCTCGGCAGCGCTAAGGATGTCCGACTGCAGCGCTAAGGATGTCTCACTCTGGGGAGTGGGCCTAAGCTGTTAGTCGGACATCCCCCGAGGGCTCCCAGGCTGCCAGAGGGATGTCTGACTACCAGCTCATTCCCCGGGGAGCAGGCCTAAGCTGGCAGGTAGACAGCCCCCTGAGGGGTCCCGGACTGTGAGAGAGCACAGGCTGGGCTGAGGGACTCCTGAGTGCATGAATTTTCGTGCACTGGGCCTCTAGTCTAGATATGAAACACCAAATTCCCACTTGTTTTTTTTTTTAATTAAATCTTTATTGTTCAGATTATTACATTTGTTCCTCTCCCCCCCCCCCCCCCATAACTCCCCTTAAATTCCCACTTCTAAAGACAAATACCCACAGGAATCTCTTTTTAGATTTGTTTCCAAGGTATATTTCCCCCTCTCTCCAATTAACAAAGTGTTCTGTTTTAAAATTAAATTCAACTTTGGTTTTCAGAATTTGCTTTTTGGTGAATTTCACCAAAACAGTCTGAAATAACCTGAGTGTGGGCTCTTCCAAAATCTAGGAGTCAAAGGAAGCTTTTCTCCACATGCCATGGAATGAGGCCATTCTTCCCATTTTAAACATAAAAACGAAGTTAAGAAGCTGACTTTTCATGTCAAATATCAAATTAAGACAACAGAAGCCGGTGTTCCCAATTCCCAGCATACAAGAGATGACTAGGTAAGCAGAATGTCATCACTGGAGTTTTGATAACTTTCATAACTCAAGATTATTTTAATAGCAAAGTAAATTAACATATTAAATTTAATTCTTCCCTCTTAGATGTCCTTTAAGCTGGGTCACACATAGGAAATAACTCAACTCTGGCTGCTTAGAAATGAACCTAACAAGAATCAAAGATCTTGTTCTTTCGCATTATTGATTATTTAATTCCTTCCTGGGATGAGGGCATAGAGTGAATTTCCAGAAGAAAAATGCTTGTTTTGGTCTTTTATGTTAGGGCAGGCAAAGTGGCAGACACTGGGGATGCTGCGTGCAGGCTTCTGTGCTTGGAGGAGACGCCCTTCTCCTGATGGCTGATTCCTGGTACTCACAGGGACTTCCTGACATGATCAAATATTTACTGAGGGCTCACAGGGGGCACTGAACTCCTAAGATCTCAAACCACGGATGTTCTTTTATAGCTTCCTTTCTCCATTTCTCACAACTGTGTCACCACTTAGACCTAGAATGCAGGTGAGTAGAGTAGGACACGAGCGTGGGGGGCCTGGAACTACAAGAGCTGCCCCCGACCTGCTGAGTGACACCAGGGAGAAGGCAATAAGGGCATTTCTCTATCCAAGTATTAGACACGTTGAGAGACCAGCTGCTGCGCAGAAATCCAAGAACCAGGTTGACTTCATAAAAAAAGCAAAGGATTCTCACGTTTATGTTAAAGGGGCTGCTGGGTCAGCATCTGCCTACAGATTATCCCTACAAATGGCACTGGTTTAATTCACATTAATTTTCAAGAATTGGTAAAACAGCTCCGGTGAGTGTGGCTAGGTGGTTAGAGCATTGCCTCGTGCACCAAAGAGTCTCTGGTTCAATTCCCAGTCAAGGGCACGTGCCTGGGTTGCGGGTTCAATCCAACCAGGTCAGGGTGCGTGCAGGAGGCAACTAATCGATGTGACTCTCTCACATCAATGTTTCTCTTTCCTCCCTTCCACTTTCTCTAAAAATCAATGGAAAAAATATCCTTGGGTGAGGATTAACAAAACAAAACAAACAAACAAAAAACAACAACAAAAAACCCAACTGGTAAGACAGGAAAAATACATATGAGTGTATATTTATTTATGTTATGTATTAAATACTAACATATGCTTTACATAGTAAAGATAGATAGATAGATAGATAGATAGATAGATAGATAGATAGATAGATCATGTTTGGTACCTGGGGAAATAAGAAAAAAGAAGATAAAACTAAAACTCTAAATGTCCCATCCTGGAAAAAAATTCCCTGGGAGAAATTCAAGTTTACACTGGCTTCTTAACCTCCTAATACAGCGTCTACCTTGCTCTTGCGCACTTCAGCAGGAGACATGCTAAGAACACTCATCGCTCCCCATCCTGTAGACAAAGGCTCCTGTCCAGACCTGAACACTGTAAACTTGAAACAGGCCAACAGCCACAAGCACAAGCATCTAGGGACTTTTGCCTGGTCTGGGTATTTGCTTCCTGGAAGAGAGAAGTGGTAAGAAGGCCGGTGTGGGTAAGGAATCCAAAGGAACAGGAATCCGAGCTGAAGCAGAGTAGAAGGAATGGCACTCAGCAAGCATGGAAAACATGAGATAATCAGAATCTAAACTTCCTAACCCCGTCTCCCCTGTCCCACTGACCTTGGCATTTCCCAAATCTCTTGCCCAAAAGGGATGGTCTACAACAGTCACTGATGAAAGACTATGTGGACCCTCCATGTCGGCAAATATTTCATTTCCTTGGGATGAGACTTATCTTCCTTGGCAATGGGATGCTTCCTTAGGACGCGCTGGACCCTCGCAGGCCACCAACTGAGAAGTGCCGAAGGCATGGAACTGACAAAGGCAGGTTAGGGAGCAGTGATGCTGCTACTCCCTCGACAGGAGAATGGATCTGCACCCACACAACGGGACTCCCCTCAGCACGAAAGGAATGAATAAGAGGCGAACACTAGCAACTATCTGGATGAATCTCAAAATCATTCTTCTGATTGCAAGAAGCCAGGCTCCCTGCCCCGCTCCCCCAAAAGTATACACTCCATGATTCCATTCACATAAAAGTCTAAAAATGCAAATTAATCTACAGTGACAGGAAGCAGACTGATGTGACCAGGGGCCAGGAGAAGCAGGGAGAGAGATTCCTGACGGGCATGAGGAAGCTTTGGGGATGATGATGATCATTATCTTTTTTTTTTGTTTTCAACCCTCACCCAAGGATATTTTTTTCCATTGATTTATAGAGAGTGAAAGGGAGGGAGGAGGGGGAGAGAGAAATATCAAGGTGAAAGAGACACATTGACTGGTTGCCTCTTGAATGCGCCCCTACCGGGGCTGGGGAACCTGCAACCCAGGTACGTGACCTTGACTGGTAATCGAACCCACAACCCTTTGGGCCATAGGTCGACAATCTAACCACTGAGCGAAACTGGCCAGGACATGATCATTATCTTGATTGTGTGAATGGTTTCTGGGTGTTGATGTGTCAAAACTCATCAAATTGCACACTTTAAATATGTAGTTTAGTGCACCCTCCTCAATAAAGTTGTTAGAAAGGAAATAAGGAAACAAAGAAAACAGAAAGTTTTAATTCTATTTTAATTCTATGTCATAAGCACCAGACAATTTCTAGGTGCTGGGATTTCCCTCCAGACCTCTTCTCAGCCTTTGGAGAATTTCATCACCTCTGTTGTTTCCTAAATAGCTGGTATTCTTTTTTTTTTTTTTTTTTTAATATATTTTAGAGAGGAAGGGAGAGGGAGAGAGAAAGAGACATCAGTGATGAGAGGGAATAACTGATCGGCTGCCTCCTGCACACCCCACACTGGGGATCGAGCCAGCAACCTGGGCATGTGCCCTGGCCAGGAATCGAATCGTGACCTCCTGGTTTATAGATTGACGCTCCACCACTGAGCCATGCTGGCCAGGCAGCATTCTTTTTTTGTTTTGTTTTGTTCATCTCACATATTTTCTTCTGTCTGGTCTCCTGTATCAAAACCCACTGCTTTGGGATCTCCCCTCTTTCTGGGACATACTCACTGGAACAACAAAACCACCACCTTCTTCCTAAGCATCTTCCTTTCTTGCCTGAAGCTGAGGAACAGAGATGTCTACTGCCTGCCCTTCCAGGAAAGTGACCGAGCCAGGCTGTGCTCAGCTGTGGTGCCCAGTATGACAGTCCCAACCACAAGTGGCTATTTACACTGATATTAAAGTGAAATAAAAATAAAAATTCTCTTCCTCAGTTACATTTGAGTGTCAATGGCTCTGTATGGCCATGGGCTACGGAATTGGACAACACAAACCTGGAAATGTCTATCATCACAGGAATTTGTGGTGGACAGATGGTTGCTTCACACTCAAAGAGCAGAGAGTCCTTGACCTTCAGGAACTAAACAGACAGCCCAGTGTAGTGTGCACAGAGGCAGAGAAAGCTGCTTCCCCCTCATGGGCACTCACAGATGACTAGCATCTCTTTGGGTGGTGTGATCATGGAGAAAAGAACCAGAAGGGCACTGCCCCCTTGGTGAAGCAGGAAGCAAGTATAGGGATGCTGGGGAGCGAGGCACAATGCGGGGCCTGCTCCCCAGGTTGGGGCAGGCCCCGCACTGTAGAAGGTCTGGAGTGGGCCAACTGGAGTGATTGGGGACCATTCACCCTCGACAAGCACTTAAGTCATTTAAGCAGCCAGCATCTGAATGTGCTCCATGCAGTCTCTGTGCCAGATGTGCACAGGGACCAGCCACCAGAAGGTTCCCGCCATGGCAGGAAGGGGCCCAGCAGCAGGGCTGCAGGCCAGAGGCCTCCATACCAAGAGCAGGCACCTTCCCCACATGTTCACCCTGGCTGGAAAGCGCCCCTCTCTGCTCTCATATGCCTATCCCTCCCCTCACCCCCGCTTTTGGGGGGAGGCTTTGATATACTCCTGGTGACTCTGGTACATCTACAATGGGCCAACATTTGGAGGCAATTAGGAAAGGCAGCTCGGGTCACCACATCTTAATGGTTTCATCTAAAACAAACACACAATTTTTAAATCTTGCTCTTAATATTATAACATGGCAGAAGAAGAAATCACATACCCTGTCCAAGCAGTGGTGAATTCACTATTTGTAATGTTAGAAACAGGAAGAAAAACTTCTGATTCAATGTATTAATTCACTTATGAAAAAAGGCAAAATGATCATTTCTATAGAGTAGTATTTCTATAGCACTCCCCCTGCCCCCTCCAGCGTAATCCTATCCACATGCTCTTGTATGAAATGGATTACTATATATAACTAGGAATCAGTTCTGGGTCAGACCTTCCTCCAGCTGGATGCCTTTCTTATACAGCACCAAATGCCGCAGTCTCCGCAACAACGTCCACTTGGGCTGCTTGTGATGAGTTGGGGGGTGTTGCTAGTAGTTTCTTCAGAGCAAAGAAGATTTTAAGGCAAATGATGGCTACTAAACTCACACCTGTCTCTTAAACATTATTTTTTCCTCCCATAAGCTAAGTGCCTGATCATTGCAAGAAAAGAAGAAAAAAGAAAGGGCTCTTTGCTGCCGGGGACACAGAGCAGGTGGAGCCCTCTACTGCCTCCCGCCTCATGTTACTAGCGAGGGCATCTATTCATTCTCCAGCTGCCCCTGTCAACTGCCCGTTTCCAACCTTTTCTAAAGAATTTAGTGCATTTTAAAAACTTTCAGCATTTTTTAGGCCTCTGTAGAAATTGCAGACGCCAGCAATAAGTCCAATTAGCTCTGTAAGCTCGAGTGGGATTCCCTGGTGTCAATAACAAGGGCAAAACCTACACAAGGAGAGACGAAGATGTCCAGTGCTTACCAACCAAAGCTGCCCTGCCAATCCATCAAGGTGCTGCTCCCTGACTCCACTACATCTGCCTCACAGCAGATCCCAGAAAAACAAGAGCCAGTGATGGGACTTGGCACCTGAGCTGAAAGTGACTTTCACCTGGCAACCTACTCACTTTACAGGGGCAGTCACTGCGGCCAGAGAGGGGAGGACTGGTCACCGGGCCTGCGGCTCCCAAGGGCAGGGCTGGCGCTCAGGCCAGCGTCTGTGGACTCCAAGGCTCAGGCTCTCTCCCCGGACCCCACTATCTCTCGCTCCTATCACTCCCATCGAATGAGCAAGTCCCGGGACCAAGGAGCCACCCTAGAATCAGAACATGCTTGCAATCTCTTGCTGTGGTTATTATGGGCAAGAATTAGAGGACAGGTTTATTCGCTCTGCTCCAGCCATTAAAAAAAATAATAATAATCGGAAGATTCTGTCCACTATGAAGGCTGCAGGCGGCTCAGGTTACCCAGCTCTGACTAAGCCTTCTTGAGCAGAGTGGTCGGGACGCAGGAGCTCTGTGACCCGAACATGTCTGCAGTCTGTGACGTGCCAGCTCTTGAGTTACCGGACACACATCTGTGATCTCAGTTCCTGCCGAGAAAAAGCCCAATCCACAACGCACAGTGGTTCTTCCCACAATACTAAAAACATGTCTGCTGGGTTTCATAAATGACCTAGAATGCTAAAACGGTTACAGGATGTAGCCCTCTCATTTAGTAACTTTACTTGCGGTCTTTCCAAGGGTGGACATCTAATCACAGCCTCGATGCTGGCTAGCCAAGCATTTGCTTCGTGGCTCTCTGCTCAGGGAGCGCTGTCTAAAAG
Organism: Myotis daubentonii; assembly: GCF_963259705.1. NCBI lineage: Eukaryota > Metazoa > Chordata > Mammalia > Chiroptera > Vespertilionidae > Myotis > Myotis daubentonii. The sequence continues at coordinate 13,946,331 of NC_081843.1, read as the reverse complement.
CTGGGGCCATGGGGGCTTGGGCTTCAAAGGCGTTCTCCTCCAAACCACATGCGCACCCCCCACAGCTCTAGTCCAAGGCAGATACTCACTTGGACTGCACAGAGCAGAGACTTCATCCATGCAGAACTAATTGTTAAGCTGAAAGGATATGATGCTTGGCCTTATTGCTGTCTAACTTGGTTTTCTCCTTTTAGCTCCTTCTCATCCACTATGTTGACCACTTAGGTACTGAAGCAAGAAAACAAACCTATCTGAAACCTCAGTTAGGCATCAAATGGCTGCCAAGAGTGGTCAGAAAAGGGGAGGGCACTACCCAGCACTAGAGAGGCAGCCATAGCCGATGGGTGGGCAAAGGGAGCCCCAGTGCTCCAGTTTTCAGGGGTACAGCTCTCTAACCTCTCACAGCAGCGTGACAAGAAAGGAAGAGCTCAAGCCGGGAGTCAAGAGACTGGGTCCTTGATCTGGCTCTTCCAGGGCCCAGTCCCCCAACTTCACAGAGCCAGGTCCTTCCCCTGTAAAAGCCTAGGGCCACTCCAAACGCTAAAACCTTATACGCTCTTGCATCCCCTTGAGAGTTTTAAATCAATTCTGGTGGAGCTTGGCACCCCAATCAATACACAACAGTTTCTTGACAGACGCATAAAACCAAAGCAAAATAAATCACTCTAAATAGGAATAATACAAGGCATTGTTACTTTTTATAAACATGCTTTAAACCAAACTAAGGCATAAATCACTCTGGTTCAATAAAAAGACAAAATAGTGAAATAATCTATTTCAATACTGTACTAAAGTCATCAATGCGTCCGGCTAAATCAATTGAAAAGGAGTTTAACTCATGTAATAAGAAGTTTCCTATTCATAATCAAAGAGCATCACCTAATGCCTAGAATAACAGAATGTCAAGTCTCAGAGACCATCTAGGGTTAACTGACTCATTCGACTGATGGGAATCAAAACGCAGACCAGGCAGGCGATGTGGACAAGGTCACCAGGGCAAAGCAGGCACGGGAACCCACATCCCCCATCTGCTTGGGTCTGCCACACAGTCAGTGCTAAATATCTGATGGAGAATGAAGTTAAGTGGTGTCCCCACCAGGCACCGTTCTTCTAACTGGTTCACAAACAAGTGAATCCAGGTTATGGAGATGTCCTAGAACACAAGCATTTCAAAAGTCTACTTTTAGCTCCTTAGAAGCCAGACTGGAATTTCTCAGCCTTTTCCAGCTAAGCCAACAATCTTCCCAAATGAGGAAATCATGGGGCAAGAACCACCTCTGGAAACCTGGAGTCTTTCCCACCTGGAACCAGAGCAGCAGCCTACCTGCAGCGTTAGTTACGTGTTTACATCAGTTCTCAAACTGACCCATGTCACAGACCTTCAAAACACTGGATTAGGGACAAGGAAGAGGGGTGCTGACAACGGACGTCTTCAGCTACAGAATCATAAAAGTCTCAGAAATCCCTTTTCTGGGAGGGTTTAGAATTGCAGCAATAAGATGTGGGTCTAGGAAAGCGGTTTGCGAAATACACAAAAGCAAAAAGAATTGGGGGTCAGTAACGAGTGGGGGATGCGGAGGAGAGACCGAGGCCTGGCCCGAGGCTAAGGGATGCTTAGGCTGCAAGCTCCCCCTGTGACGCCAGCTGGCTCCGGGCTCCGGGATGGAGCAGCAGGCGAGGAGAAAGGGGAAGCCACGGCTCAGCCGCCGGGCCGGGCTAGGGGTCCCAGGACTTTGGGGGCCGCGCCGGGCGGGGCAGGGTACCGGGGCCGGGCGGTGTCCCGGGCGGGGCCGGGGGCGGGGCGGGGCGGGGCGGGCGGGGAGGACGCGGTCCGCGCGGGTCCCGCGCGGCGGCCCACGCACCTCCTCGGCCTGCTTGCGCAGCGCCTTCTCGCGCTCGTACTGGGTGAGCAGCTGCTCGTTGTCCTCGCGCAGCAGCTCCAGCTCCACCTCGTGCTCCTGGTTCTCGCTGAGCACCGAGTCCAGGTTCTCCAACACGTTGACCACGAGCGGCATGAGCTCCTTGACAACCTCCTCGTCGTAGCAGTGGATGAGGCGCTCGAACTCGCGGTAGATGGAGCCCGCCAGGCCCGACACCCGCTCCGACATCACGGAGCCGGAGCAGTAGTCGTCCTGGTACACCACTACGCCGCCCTCGTCCATCTGGATCTCCATCATCGCGGCCACCGCCGCCGCCAGCGCGGCCCGCTGTCCGCCGGCGCGCCTGCCCTCCAGCCCCGCTGCCCGTGGTCCGTAGACCGCGGCCCGTCGCCTCCGTCGCCGCCGCTACCGATGTGGCCTCAGGGCTCGGCCGCCACCGCCGCCGCTGCTGGTGCTGATGCTGCGACCGTCACTCAGGGGCCGGAAGTCCTGCCGCCCGGAAGTCCCGCCCGCGGGGCAGAGGGGGAGGTGCCCGCCGGTCCCGCCGCGCCGCCGCGCCGCTAGGGGTCGCAGGGGCCGTCACGCAGGAGGAAGCTGATCTCCGGGCCTGAAGCTCCGCGGAGCCGGGCAAAGAGCGTCCGTGTCTTGTCCCTTCGGTTCCTCCCGCTCGTCACACTTACCGTGTTCCCGTCAGCTCCCAGAGTCCGGCTCGGACACTTAAGTGACTTAGCTTATGTCCCAAGAGCATAGGCAGACAGTTGTGTACAGTTTCAAACTTAAACGAGCATCCGCACGCCCACCCTCCCTTCCGAGGTGACCACGGTGCTGACCTGGTGCACCGATTTGCCCTCCTAGGTTTTGTTTTTGTTTTGTTTTGTTTTTTAAATATATTTTATTGATTTTTTACAGAGAGGAAGGGAGAGGGATAGAGAGCCAGAAACATCGATGAGAAACATCGATCAGCCGCCTCCTGCACGCCCCCTACTGGGGATGTGCCCGCAACCAAGGTACATGCCCTTGACAGGAATCGAACCCGGACCCTTGAGTCCGCAGGCCGATGCTCTATCCACTGAGCCAAACCGGTTCTGGCTGCCCTCCTAGTTTTACCAGCTTCAGCGCACACTCCTACACAGCAAGCATTCAGGGCTTCTCCTCCAATAGTGCCCGTCACCCACTGTCCCTGCTGGGATTCCAGCTCAGTGCAAGTGGCCCATCTCATCCCCAAATCCAGTTAGTAAGCTCGTGCATTTAGTCTACTTCCATGTCCTGCATTTTGTGTACCTTCTTCAGATCTCCCAGTTTCACTTCACTCCCAGTTTCACGTGTAATCTATGTAGCCCATCCATTGAGTTTTAAATTTCAATGGTTATATTTTAAATCTCTATTTATCCTATGCGATTTTCGTGTACTCTACCAATTTGGATAGGCTCTTATTTCATCCACGTTTAGCTACTTATTTTACATCTCTTTAGTTTTGTGTATGTGTGTGTGTGTTTAAATCTCATAATTACAATCTGCAGCCTTTGCAGGTCTGACTCTGCGGTCTGTTGTTTTGGTTGAGTCTTGCTCAGGCTCTCCTCCCTTCCCTTGAGCTAGTTAGCATTCCTTGGAACTGCATCTATGGAAATACTTTTAGGCCCCAATTTAAAATGAGTTGCTCCAGAGGATTTATTTTCTTTCACAGGCGAGAGGACACCATGAACCCAAGACTTACACTTCCTGCTTCGGGGCCACACAGGTAGTGTGAATTCTGACGGAAGCCAAAGCTTAACGCTGACAGAAATGCTCTCACTCCTGCCTTTGACCTAATGAAATACTTCAAGATCCATTCATCCTAAGGGATGACAGGAACCCCTCATCCTAACCTGACTGCACCAAATCAGTGAACTTACCTGTAGGTAGGGTCCCAAACACTATCGCACACATTGTCTCTTTGCAGCCTAATTTGCTGTATGGATGCCCACCCACCCACGAAAAGATAAACTGAGGTTTCAGTTTTAGATTCAGATCGCCTGGGCTTTTGCTTTAATCGTTTCCAAACTTGTAAAGCTGAGCCTAAAAATATTACCAACCTACTAGAAACCTCATAAAGTAAGCTATACCGTGAAATGGATTTAACACCAGCTCTAGCAAATAGTAAGAATACAACAAATGTTATGTAGAATTATTAGTTTTTTTTAACATATATTTTTATTTCAGAGAGGAGGGAAGAGGGAGAGATAGAAACATCAATGATGATAATCATTGATTGGCTGCCTCCTGTACACTCCCCATTGGGGGTCGACCCCGCAACCCGGGCATGTGACCTTGACCGGAATCGAACCCAGGACCCTTTAGTCCACAGTGAAAGGGCGAGGACTACGCCCTCCATCTTACCCTGGGTCCTCCATTTTTGGGCAGAGCCATGTGCTCGGCAAGGCTTCTACCTAGAAGCCCCAAGCCTCTGCTAGCCACACCCAGGATTTCTCTGGACTAACCAATGATAATCAAGGGAAGTGCACGCCATCAATATGACCACATCCTGTGTAATGAGACACCGACTCGTGCCTGGCCAATCTGCGGGGCCCACAGTCCCCTCTCCTGCCCTTACTCCACCCCCCTATAAAACTCCTCGTCCCATCAGGCTTCGCTCTCTCTGCCACTTGGCTTGCCGTTGTGTCAGTGAGTGTGGTGGACAGGGAGCTCAAGCTAGCTTGAAATAAAGGACTCTTTGCTTTTGCATCGGACTCGCTGGCTCCCTAGTGGGCTCTTGGGAATCTTGAAATCTGGGCATAACACCCAGGTTGACACTCTATCCATTAAGCCAAACTGGCTAGGGCTGTTTTTGTGGGGGTTTTTAAAATAGAGTGTGGGAAGGGGAGAGACACACAGAGAGAAACATTGATGTGAGAGAGACTTGTGGATTGGTTCCCTCCCACATGTACCTTAACTGCACCAGCCCTGACCAGACCAGAGCCTGCAACCGAGGTACCTGCCCTTGACCAGAATCAAACCCAGAACCCTCAGTCTGCGGGCCGACACTCTTTTTTTTTTTTTTAATCAAATCTTTATTATTCAGATTATTACATTTGTTCTTTTTTCCCCCCATAACTCCCCTCCTCCCAGTTCTCACCCCACCCTCCACCCTCACTCCCCACCCACTGTCCTCATCCATAGGTGCACGATTTTTGTCCAGTCTCTTCCCGCATCTCCCACACCCCTTTCCCCCCCAAGAATAGTCAGTCCATTCCCTTTCTATGTTCCTGATTCTATTATGATCACCAGATTATTTGTTCACTTGATTCTTAGATTCACTTGTTGATAGATGCATGTTTGTTGTTCATAATTTGTATCTTTACCTTTTTCTTCTTCTTCCTCTTCTTAAAGGATACCTTTCAGCATTTCATATAATACTGGTTTGGTGGTGATGAACTCCTTTAGCTTTTCCTTATCTGTGAAGCTCTTTATCTGACCTTCAGTTCTGAATGATAGCTTTGCTGGATAAAGTAATCTTGGTTGTACGTTCTTGGTATTCATCACTTTGAATATTTCTTGCCATTCCTTTCTGGCCTGCAAAGTTTCTGTTGAGAAATCAGCTGACAGTCGTATGGGTATTCCCTTGTAGGTAACTGAGTTTCTTTCTCTTGCTGCTTTTAGGATTTTCTCTTTGTCTTTTGCTCTTGGCATTTTAATTATGATGTGTCTTGGTGTGGTCCTCTTTGGATTCCTTTTGTTTGGGGTTCTCTGCGCTTCCTGGACCTGTAAGTCTATTTCTTTCACCAGGTGGGGGAAGTTTTCTGTCATTATTTCTTCAAATAGGTTTTCAATATCTTGCTCTCTCTCATCTTCTGGCACCCCTATAATTCTGATGTTGGTACGCTTGAAGCTGTCCCAGAGGCTCCTTACACTATCTTCGTATTTTCGGATTCTTTTTTCATTTTTCTTTTCCAGTTGAGTGTTTTTTGCTTCTTCGCATTTCAAATCTTTGACTTGATTCTTGCGCTCCTCTGGTCTACTGTTGGGTGTCTGTATAGTATTCTTTATTTCAGTCAGTGTATGCTTAATTTCTAGTTGGTTCTTTATCATAACATCGAGGGTCTCATTAGATTTCTTGTAGATCTCATTAAGTTTATCGGCAGCATCTAGACAGTTCTTGAGAGACCTTAAAAGTGTGGTTCTGAACTCTATATCTTCCATTGACAATTTTGTCCTGTTTCTTTGTCTCCGCATTTTTTTTATGCTTTCTTGGTGCACCCCCTAGTGATCTTTGTGCGCAGTCTTGTTGTAGTTAAGCCTTGATTGTTGTAGTTAATACTGGGGGGATTTGACCTCCAGGCCAACTGGCTATGAGAGTCAGCTGTGTCTGCAGTGGGAAAAGTTCTGTCCTCTGGGGAGGTGCTAATCTAGCCTTTTCCTGAGGCTATCTGGCAAATGGCTCTGTGCAGGGCTTGGGTGGGTCGAACGGGATCAAACAGGGTGGGCGGAGCGAGCAGTTATGGCTGCTCTCAGTTCTGTCCCTAGGTGCTCTGCCTCACAGAGTCCCAGCAACCAGTGCAAACCTCGGAGAGAAAGCTGCCTTCAAGTTCCAACCGAAGCCAGACAGTCCCGCTTCTCCCATTTGAGTCTGGGTCCCCAGAGACTCACCCGGATCTAGAGGTCAGAGTCTGAAACTCCCTCCCGATTGAAAACAACAACCGCGCCCTCCGCCATCAGCCCGCTCCTCACGCGCACTCTGCACCTGAGTATTTCACTTCAGCACTGCGCCTCCTCTGAGTCTGGGTATGATATTCTCTTTCCTCCTAGTTGTAGAATTTCCACTCAGCCAGCCTTCCTGTGGTTCTGGATGATGTTCGTTCCATCTTTTAGGTGTACCCTTGAATTGGTTGTTCGAGGCAGCAATCTCCGGCGTTAACCTATGCCGCCATCTTGGTCAAAAGATCGGGCCGACACTCTTAACTACTGAGCCAAACCGACTATGGCTAGTTTTTTTTTTTTTTAAATATGTTTTATTGATTTTTTACAGAGAGGAAGGGAGAGAGAGAGAGAGCCAGAAACATCGATGAGAGAGAAACATTGATCAGCTGCCTCCTGCACATCTCCCACTAGGGATATGCCCGCAACCAAGGTATATGCCCTTGACCGGAATTGAACCCGGGACCCTTCAGTCCACAGGCGGACGCTCTATCCGCTGAGCCAAACAGGCTTTGGCTATGGCTAGTTTTATATTGTCAAAATAAGTCAGGACAAAGAGATGAAATGTGTTTTTTTTTCCCCTTGATGAGCAAGTTACAGAGAAAGCTTGTGAGTGATTTGGGGAATGTTTAGGACTTCTGCCTTAGGCCTTTACCAGAAATTTGACCCTTTTGACTTCCTGAAGTAGTAAATACAGGACAGCCCTACTATCAAGAGAGGTGAATTGACTTGGCCATCAACTTTGTTTTTATTACTAATACTAGAGGCCCGGTGCATCGCAGGGTCCCTTGGCCTGGCCTGCAGGGATCAGGCTGAAACCGGCTCTCTGACATCCCCGAAGGGGTCCCGGATTGCGAGAGGGTGGTTCTCAGGTGATGCACCCTGGAATCCGGCTCCCTCCTCTCTGGTTCCAGGTGCGTTGCCCGAGAACCACAGCTGCCAAGTCACCACAGCTCAGCAGCTCCTGCGTTGAGCGTCTGCCCCAATGGTCGGTGCACATCATAGCTACCGATTGGACAGTCGAAGGGTCGCTTAGGCTTTTATATGCACTGAGTGGCCAGATTATTATGAGCACCCCATCAGTACTTCGTTGGGCCACCTTTTGCCTTCAATACTGTGGCGATTCTTCTTGGCATTGACTCCACGAGATGTTGAAAGGTGATGCGAGGAATCTGACACCATGTCTGGTGAATAGCACTGTCCAGTTCTGTGAGATTTGATGGTTGTGGAACCAGCTGCCTCATGGCTCTTTTAACTTCGTCCCACAAATGCTCAATTGGATTGAGATCTGGTGATTGTGGGGGCCACCTAAGCAAGGTAAAGTCTCCCTCATGTTCTTGAAACCACTCCTGCACAATACAAGCACCATGGCATGGCACATTGTCTTGTTGGAAGAAGCCATCTCCATTGGAATACGCCATCAACATGATAGGATGAACTTGATCAGCAACGATACTTAGGTATGTTGTGCTATTCAGACGTTGTTCCACACGAATTAAAAGGCCCAAATCATGGCCCAAACCATAACACTGCCCCCACCAGCTTGAAGGGTTGTACTCATGCATGTGGGGTGCATGCTTTCATGTTGTTTCCGCCAAATTCTCACTCTGCCATCTGCATGATGCAACTGGAAACGTGATTCATCGGACCACATGACTTTTTCAATGCTCGACTGTCCAATCCTTGTGTTCCTGTGTGAATTGGAGACATTTTATCTTGGTAACTGCAGACAGCAAAGGTGTTCAAACAGGCCTTCGGCTTCCATATCCCATACGATGCAGTGTATGTCTAATTTGCCTACAAACGTCAGGTGGTCATAATAATCTGGCCACTCAGTGTATATAGATAATTAGATTTGTTACTTGAAATTGGTTAAAACAAAATCAAGTTTTAACATGATGATATAACTTTTTTTTAAAATATATTTTATTGATTTTTTACAGAGAGGAAGGGAGAGAGATAGTTAGAAACATCGATGAGAGAGAAACATCGATCAGCCGCCTCCTGCACATCTCCTATTGGGGATGTGCCCGCAACCCAGGTACATGCCCTTGACCGGAATTGAACCTGGGACCTTTCAGTCCACAGGCCGACGCTCTATCCACTGAGCCAAACCGGTTTCGGCATGATGATATAACTTTTTTAAAAATATATATTTTTTTGATTTGGGAGAGGGAGAGAGAGAGAGAGAGAAACATCAATGATGAGAGAGAACCATAGATTGGCTGCCTCTTGCATGCCCCCCAATGGGGATCAAGCCCACAACCCAGGCATGTGTCCTGACCAGGAATCGGAACTCTGACCTCCTGGTTCATAGGTCGATGCTCAATACGCTGGCCGGGCTGATAGAATCTTGACGCTTACTGAAGAATGCAGCTGGAGCCCAGCCTGTGTGGCTCAGTCTGCAGGCTGATGCTTTATCCACTGAGCCAAACAAGACAGGGCAAGTTCTACTTTAATTTCTAAATATCCCAAATGCCTGCTGAAAATCAGTCAACCAAGCCCCTGTAATGTGCCTCTCATTTCTTCCCAAGTTGAATTTTAGATAGCTTTTTAGTCAAACATAAAACAGGAATACTAGTACTTCATTCATGATCTCTAAGAATTCTAAGGATTAAGAACATGAGTTGAGCCCTGGCCACCGTGGCTCAATTGGTTTAGCATTGTCCCATGCACCAAAAGGTGGCCAGCTCGATTCCCGGTCAGGGCACATACCCAGGTTGCGAGTTTGATCCCTGGTCAGGGTGCATATGGGAGGCAACCAATTGATGTTTCTCTTTTCCTCTCCCTTCCTCTCTTCCTCAAATCAATAAAAACATTTTAAAAACCACCAAAACACATACACACATAATGAGTTCCGAAGAAATGAACTAGATAACAAAGGAGGTACATGTATTCTTGTAAGGTTTGAGTCACAAAGATCAAAGTGTATTTCTGGACAAGGCACAGGACTTGGAAGTGGCCACCCTTTGATTTTATCCCCCCCCCCCCCCAACCATAACAGATGGAGCTACCTTGGGCATTTCAGACTTAGCCATTGTGTTGTGACACTCCAAGACCTCAGTGCTCACCTGTGGCTGGAGTGCCTGCTACAAAGATAATGTATCGATTTTTTTTTAAACACATTTCGTACCGCTCAGTTTTCTCGTGTTTCGCGCGCCATCTGTTAAGGACCGCTCATGAGTGTTCTCGTTTTTTCACGCCCATGGAAAAAGGAGCGAATCTAGATGCTTATGTAAATTTTGTTTGGTCCCTCTTCATAGAGGAAAATTTTACACAGTACCATACATTTAAAAAGTACTAGGAACTTTAATTGTTTGTTTTTGTAAATAAAAATGTTATAATTATTGAAAAACAACACCTAAAGTGCATTATGATGATTTAAATAACGTGCAGTTTGCCCAAAAACGTGTGGTCCCTGGCATATGTCTTAGAGATTTCTATGCGGTACACAATGTGTTGAAGTGCCTTGACTGGATTGAACCACAACCTTGGCATATCAGGACGATGCTACCACGAACTGGGCTACCCAAACAGGTAATGTGATGTTGCCAGAGCCTCGCCCAGTTTTTGGAATAGTCTTTGAACTCCCAAACACATGTTCAGATGAACAAATGAAGATCATGTTAGGTAACCCGTGTCAGGTTGCTTTAGATGATTGTGCTGTTCTGGTAGTTGGCCTCGATCTAGTAGGCATAAGTGTGGAGCCTCCTGTAGGGGAACTCCGCAAGCAGGCAGTCTGAGAAGTTTCATTATCCTGAACCCATGTCATACATACAAGGGTATTAAATTCGCTTGTAGGACATTTGATAATAGGTAATATGTAAGAAGGAAAGACGTTCAATCTGTGCCTTCTCTGCAGGGCTTGAATCTACAGGCAAACTCTACAGCTCAGCACCTCATCTACTCATGAGAAGGCTTGTACTGGACAGTTTTAAAGCCAATTCAGAGGCAAGTTCAAATACCTTCAATTTGTTAGGAAAACAAGTGGCAGAAAAAATGAATCTTTATAGAAACTGGGACTCCAGAACGTTCCCGCTCATTCTACTCAAAGCTGAATCTTTGGCCCTAAGCCAGTTTGGCTCAGTGAATAGAGGGTCAGCCTGGGGACTGAAGGGACCTGGGTTCGATTCCAGTCAAGGGCTCATGCCTGAGCTGTGGGCTCGATCCCCAGTGTGGGGTGTGTAGGAGGCAGCCAATCAAATGATTCTCTCTCATCATTGATGTTTCTATATCTCTCTCCCTTCCTCTTTGAAATCAATAATAATAATAATGATAATAATAATAAAATATATATGTAAAACAAGAATTGGATACATAACAAAATAAGATTTAAAAAAAGGACAGCTGAATCTGGTTTTCAAATGAAAAAAATCTAAATCTGCCCTAGCCGGTTTGTCTCACTGGATAGAGCATCCGGCTGGGGGCTGAAGGGTCCCAGGTTCGATTCCGGTCAAGGGCATGTACCTTGGTTGGAGGCACATCCCCAGTAGGGGGTGTGCAGGAGGCAGCTGATCGATGTTTCTCTCTCATTGATGTTTCTAACTCTCTATCCCTCTCCCTTCCTCTCTGTAAAAAATCAATTAAAATATATTAAAAAAAAAGAAAAAAAAATCTAAATCTAAACCTTAGAGATTAATTTGGGCATCCCCTGGCTAAATGGAAAAAAAAGGCAACCCATTCACTGATAAAACACTATAAGGGAAGGAGCAGTGGTCAGGCATGTTGGAGAATGGATGTTAAGGAAAGTATGTGCACCCCCCCACCCCCAGACACCAAACAGGCAAAGACCCTGCATACATGATTACGAAGTTTATTTCAACTGTTACACCCAATTCTGCCTTGTAAAAATAACAAAATGTTCCTATCAAAATTACATTGTGATGTGAGTACAGGTTTGTTGTTTTTGATACAGCTCTAGAAAAAAGTTGGCACCAAATGCACATAAAAAGTTTTAAGGCTTAATAAAAATAGACTGGTAATTTTTCAATGCAGCTTAAGAGGTTGATAACAGGATGCTAAGAGTTCATGGATCTCTGCCAGTGGATAGAACTAGAGTCCTTCCTCATTTGGCTGACAGTGAGGGTGGGAGTGACGCCGCAAGGGCCAGCAGCACAATGCCAGCAACCCAATTTGGAATTCACTAATTATTTTCTTGTGTATTAAAAGCAAAATGTAGTTACAAATGGCAGTTCATTTCTACCATTAGTACATTTCATTATGTTAAATTAGTGTGTTTGGGCTTAAAAGTTAACCACCATTTATGACATTTCTTAATGGGGGAAAATACTCTGAATTCCAAACAATTTCTTAAAAATGACCATTTTAAACATGGAGACAGGAAGTACTTGATAAAGTCACATGAAATACCTATTTCTTGGCTCCAGAGTCAGCAGGATAATTGAAAGGAGGGAAACTCTTTGGTTGACAAAGCCACTTGCAGATCCCCTCAATGTGCTGGGTGTAAGTGGGGTTTGGGAGGCAGCTCCTGCAGGCACTTAGTGTCTCAGCCACTGTGGCCATCACTGAACACACGAAGACATTTCCAGCACCTGGCATTAGCTCTGCAGGCACCCATACCAACAGCAACCACCACACAAACCCTCTCTCTCCTCTATTAACTCCTGGTCCAGCATGAGTGATGTAGACTGTAACTCTTAGGAGGCTCAATGGGATAAACTTCTGCCTGACAGATTAAAGCAACACAACTTGCCAGGTAGTTACCTTTGCTGGTAAATATCACAGAATTGGCCAGTTAAGGCTTTTTTGCCAAACTAATCACCTAGCCTAAGGTCTCCAAGTCTCTTCTGAAAACTGAATTATGGTCCAAAGGTTCTGCAAAGCTTTATAAAGGGTGGCCTAAGCAAACTTTTCTTCCTCTTTGGCGTACCTGAGCAATTGACTTTTTTCTAGAGAGGTGTCAGAAACAGACCAGAGTCAATGGTCACTTATGTAAAGCTGGTATTTAAGAATAGCTCTTTAGATATTAAACATCTCTTCTTCCCAATGTCAACAGGAATTAAAGACACATGAAAGATTTAAATAACCCAATTATGTATCTGGATAGAGTTTTAGTCTTACAGAAGTTAGTGGGCCTTGCAGATAAATTAACTGTCCACATTAGTGTTGAGGAGCTAAGGCTGAAATTTAAGGATGAGAGGGAAAAAAAACCCCCAAAACAATTCATAAGCAAAACCAGTCTGTGAAGAGACTGAGTCCAGTCCATTGTGAGTGAAAGGCAGATAGATCACCCCAGAGGATCAAGGTACAAAATCTCTCCATAAAGCCTAAGACTGAGAAAACTTTTTGGTTTTTGTTGACAGCTGCCGAGGGAAAGCACTCAAAATGTTTCAAGAAAAGACTGCAGAATACTCTGTGCCTGGGTGCAAAGGAGGTCTTGGGTTAGCAGCAATAGTCCCAAGAATGGAGACTAGTGTTTCGGCTTACGCCCAATGCACAGGTGGTTTTTGGCTTTCTTTCTGAGTCTTTAAACTCTGCTACTGTGTGGAGTGATTCCTAGATACCCAATTGGCTGGCAGGTCACCGATGCAACCAGGACTAGGAAGATCTCACTTCATCAGGGCCCCTGTAGCCTTGCACCAGCTCCCCACCCAGCCCATCTGGAAGTTCCTCCAAAATTACGTAGGACTGTTCACCACAGCGTCACAGCCCCCCACAAAGATAGGTCTCTCGGCAGTCTGGAAGGTGAGGTCCTCTGTGGCTCTTGTGGTGGCAGGGGAGCCTGAGCAGTGGCTTCAGATACACGACAGACCCTCTCCCCACCCCCGTTCCTTTGGGCTAAAGGAAACTATAATATTTGAAATCCTATCTCTCGAGTTTCTTATCTGGCTACAGGGGAAGCAATAGCTTCTCTAGTAGAAGGAGATGCTGGATTTGCCTCCAGGTGGATTCAGGACTTTGTTGTGAGATCGAGGACGTGGGCCCAGCCTGGGCTCATGGTTGTCAGCCGTGGGTGTGGGCTGGGGCTCCTGGGCAGAGTCTGCTTCTCTTGGGCCACCTTTCTCACCTGGCTCTTCTCTGGGCAAGGTGCTCATGGCAGCTGTGGGACAAAGCAACAAACCATCCATTAGAGGCTCCCCAACACCTGGATGGCAGTAAATAGTGGGATAATATCTGGATGGGCGAGCTGTGCACATGGACAGTCTGTGACATAGACCAGCTGGCAAGAAATGCATACTGTAATGGGAAAAGAGAAAAAAAGAGCAAGGCTTCCGTCTGTGCCAAGAAGACTCACTGATTATTAGCAGAGGCCATTCTTGAACTGGGCATAAAGTGGGGCTCAGTACTATAAATAATCCTTGATACATTCCTAAATAATCTGAATACTTCTTTATATTGCTTGTTGGACTCCATTTCCCTTTTTCTCCACCACAAATATAAAAAGCACACTATCTCAAAGCAAGCATGAACAGAGAGGAAGCCAGTCTTAACTGGAGGGTCTAGCAAGATGAGGCAAGGTTTTCTGACACTATTACTCTGGATGTTTTGAGTGAATGAATGAATTCCCACATATCTTGGTCGTCAACTGAGGGAAATGGTGACCCAAAGGCAGCAATCAGTGCTGTCAGCTTTGAGAACAATAGTGGGACTCCAAGTCTGACATCTAGCCTCACCATGGGGGCAGCTCACTCCCTGGGTGATGCATTGTGGAACCACCAGCTCTCCCCACCACATGCAAGCCTCACATTCTTCCTGCTCATCATTCCTGCCCCTGCTCTTCTTATGCCCTTCTTTTCTGCATTAGCTCTGCTGGTGCTACCCGCAGTCACGAGGCTTTGGATCCCTGCCCTTCCCTACAAAAGACCAGCTTCTAGAATAGAACACCTCGGGTCTCAGGCCTCGGCTGATGAGTAATGACAAGTTGTGAAGAAAAATCAGTGATGAGCAGTTGAAAAGCTATCACCAGAAATAGCTGAGCCCATTTCCCTGGCCTTCTTTAAATCTTAAATCCTCAGCAATAAACACAACCTTGTTTTTCTCAGCTGGCTTGCAAGGGACACAGGAATATTACCTCTCATTCTCTGGGTGCACCAGCAACTCTTTCAGAGTGAGAGCACTCAGGGGAAGGGACAGGACACAAACTCACCTTTAAGGTCCAATTTTTGGTCTTCTCCTTCACACAAGAGCACATGGTCCTGCAACAAGGCAAACCCCAGGTCAATATGTGATTCAGAAACTTTTTACGATCATTCAGATGGACGATGAAAATCAAGACATAGATGGATGATTTGGGTTCATTTTCAACTTCTAAAAATGTTTTTATTATGGATAATTTAAAGCATAAACAAGTAGCACTGTGAATCCCCTCATAACCCGCCGTAGAGCTGTAATGACATCAACTCATTGCCATCCTGGTCTCAGCCAGTCTCCCAATTACAATCTCTCCACCCCCTTGTGGAATTATTTTAAAGCAAATTCTAGAAATTTCATTTACCCATAAATAATTCAAGATGTGGCTCTTAAAAATGTCCTAAAAACCAACCAAACACCCATAACACTCACACAACTGCAAAAATAACTGATTCCTTAAATATCTAATACCCAAATTTTAGAAGATTAGGATGTTTTCAAGGCTCATCCATATTGTAGCATGTATCAGAAATGTCATTCCTTTTTATGGCTGAATATCCCATTATGTATGTATAACACATTCTATTTATCCATTCACCTGTTGGTTGACACTTGGATTGTTTAATAGCATCACTATAAGTACTGCTATTAAAATAGGTGTACAAATATTTGAATGCCTGTTTTCAAATTCTGGGAATATATACCTAAAGTGGAATAGCTGGATCACATGGTAAATTCTATGTTTAACTTTTTCAGAAACTCCAACTGTTTTCCACATTGGCTGAACCATTTTACATTCTCAATAGCATTGCTGGTTTCAATTTTTCCATATTCTTGCCAACAAACAACATTTGTTATTTTCTGTTTTCGTTTTGTTTTTATAATGGTCATCCTCGTGGGTGTGAAGTGCTACCTCCTTGTGATTTTCATGTGCGTTTCCCTAAGGACTAAGAATGCTGAACATCTTTTCATGTGCTGATTGAAGAAATGTCTATTCAATCCTTTGTCCATTTTGAATTGGGTTGTCTTTTGTTGTTTGGTTGTAGGAATCCTTTATATAATCTGGATAGCAAACCTTCATCAGATATGTGATTTCATATATTCTATCGGTTGTGTTTTCATTCTCATGATAGTGGTTTTGTTATTTTTAATATATTTTATTAATTTTTTTACAGAGAGGGAGAGAGATAGAGAGTTAGAAACATCGATTAGCTGCCTCCTGCACATCCCCCACTGGGGATGTGCCCGCAACCCAGGTACATGCCTTTGACCGGAATCGAACCTGGGACCCTTCAGTCTGCAGGCCGACGCTCTATCCACTGAGCCAAACCGGTTTTGGCGATAGTGGTTTTTTAAAAATTATTTTTTAATTACAGTTGACATACATCATATTAATTTCAGGTGTATGAAAAAGTGATTAGACATTTATATACCTTACAAAATAACCACCCCAATAAACCTATTACCCATCTGACACCATAGTTATTATAATATTGTTGACTCTTCACTATACTATACTTTATAGCCCGTGACTATTTTTTTAAAAATAGATTTTTATTGATTTCAGAGGGAGGGGGAGACAGAGACAGAGAGAGAAAGGAATGTCAATGATGAGAATCATTGATGGGATGCATCCTGCATGCCCCCCACTGGGAATTAAGCGGGCAATCTGGACATGTGCCCTGACCGGGAATCTAGCAGTGATCTCCTGGTTCACAGGTTGACACTCAACTACTGAACCACACCAGCCAGGCCTGTGACTATTTTTTTTTTTTAAATATATTTTATTGATTTTTTACAGAGAGGAAGGGAGAGAGAGATAGAGAGTTAGAAACATCGATGAGAGAGAAACATCGATCAGCTGCCTCCTGCACATCTCCCACTGGGGATATGCCCGCAACCCAGGTACATGCCCTTGACCGGAATCAAACCTGGGACCTTTCAGTCCGCAAGCCGACGCTCTATCCACTGAGCCAAACCGGTTTCGGCCTGTGACTATTTTTATAACTGGCAATTACCCTCTCATTTTTTTCACCCAGTACCCCAACCCCCCTACCATTTGGGGACCACTAATTCGTACTCTGCATCTGAGTTTGTTCATTTACTTTGTTTCTTGGATTTTACATATAAGTGAATCATATGGTATTTATCTTTCTGTTTGACTTATTTCACTAAGCATAATACCTTCTAGTTCTATCCAAACTACCGTAAATGGCAAGATTTCATTCTTTTTTTATGGCTGAATAATATTCCATTGTATATATGTACATCTTTATTCATTTATCTATCAACGGACACTTAGGTTGCTTCCATATCTTGGCTACTGTAATTAATGCTACTTTGATGGTATCTTTAAAATTTTTCTACTGATTTTGAGAGAGAGAAGGGGGAAGGAAAGAGAGGAAGGGAAAGGAGAGGAGAGGGAAATCGATTTGTCGTTCCATTTATTTATGCATTCATTGTTGATTCTTGTATGTGCCCTGACTGGGGATGGAACCACAACCTTGGCATAGCAGGACGACGTTCTAACCAACTGAGGTACCCGGCCAGGGCCGAAAGTTTTTAAATTTTAATGAAGTCCTATTTATTTATTTATTTGAAATTTTGTTGCCTTTTTTTTTGGTGTCATATTTAAGCCACTATCAAATCCAGTAAGATCAAAAAGATTTGTCCCTAAATTTTCTTCCCAGAATTCTGTAGTTTTAGCCCTTAAATGTAGTCTTTGATCCATTTTTAGTTAATGTTTGTATATGGTGTAAGGTAAGTGTATATGGTGTAAGGGTCCACCTTCATTTTTTGCATGTGCATATCCAATTTCCCCAGCAACATCTGTTGAAGTGACTGTTCTATTCCCCAATGAATGATCGTGGCACCCTGTGGACATTACCACTTAACCATAAATGTGAGAATTTATTTCTTAGTTCTCAATTTTATTCCACTGGTTTATTTGTCTATCTTTATGTCAGTGTCACACAATTTTGATTACTATAGTAAATTTGAAATTGCGAGGAGTAAACCCAACTTCGTTCTTCATTTTCGAGGTTGTTCGACTCTTCGGGTCCCTTGAAATTCCATATGAGTTTTAAAATGGGTCTATTTTTAAAAAAAAGCATTGTTGGGATTTTGATAGGGATTGTGTTCTTAAGTCTTTTTTTAAAAAATTAGAATATCCCTCCACTCTGCTATTAATTTCCCATATTTTCAGTAACTCTGAATCTCTGTGGTATCAACTAATATGAGGTTTGATCTCATTCGGTCCTGTTTTTTTTGATAATCAAAGGTGGTCCATTATGAGTCCTATAATTTTTGGTTTGTCTCTCATTTTGTGATGTTAAGAACCACTGATGATCACTGCCTAGATCCACAATTTCATTACAACTCTGCAGAATGGTGATATTTGAATTCCGATATTCCTTCTTCACTTACAGGCTAGAGTACTTTTATAAAAGGCAAATTTGCCTTAAAAACTGTTATCCTGAAGTACAATTCATGCAGAAAATGCTGTCTAAATGCTTGATTCTGTCTTGGTCGTTGTGGCTAGGTTGATTGAGCATATCCCGTGCTGAGAGGTTACTGGTTCAATTCCTGGTCAGAGCACATGCCGGGATTATGGGCTCAATCCCCAGTAGTGGGTATGCAGGAGGCAGCCGATTAAATGTTTTGTTTTTCTCTCTCTCCCTTCTCCTCTCTCTAAAGTCAGTAAAAACATATTTAAAACAAACAAACGTTTGACTCTTTTAGCAGTTTTCATGATATTGAGTTGATCCTCTGTCATTCTCCAAAGGTGATAAATAAGATTTTAAAAAGTAGCCCTATCCAGTTTGACTCAGTGGGTAGAGTGTTAGCCCTCAGACTGAAGGATCCTGGGTTTGAGTCTGGTCAAGGGCATGTACCTCGGTTGCAAGTTTGATCTCCACGTGCAGGAGGCAACCAACTGAGGTGTCTCTCTCCCACCAATGTTTCTCTCTTTCTCTCTCCCACTCTCTCTAAAAATCAATGGAGAAGTATCCTCGGGTAAGGGCTGACCAGAAAAAAAAAAAAGATTTAAAAAAGTGTAAGTAGGGAACCCATGAATTCTAAATACTTGGTGAATTTTAGTCCAATGCAGTTGTACTTATCAACAGCCATTAAAAATTATGAAATTTTTGTGAAACATAAGCTTCTCTTTTGTATGAACAATTCTGTGACTATTCTTGCCACCCCTCAGTGTTGTGCAGAGAAGAGCAGCCGCCTATCTGCAGTGGGCAGTTGCTGCTATCAACACACCAAGACCAGTTTCCCCCAGGGCTCCGTCATCACGAGGATGAAATCTATTTCTCCGATGACTCAGGGGAGTTTCAAAACTCAATGACTAATGACTGCACCCAGGAAAACCAACATCACCCTTCCTGTCTATTCCTAATAACATGTCCAAGCTGCCTCAGGGCCTTTGCGAAAAGGAGCCTGGCTCAGTGTTTGCTGTGCTTCCTTCTATGCCTGCTATCCGAATGGAGTCCATACCTTGGGTTTGTTGGGATGTGCCAAGGGTAACGTAGCCGTCACTGGGGACCCAAAAATGTCACTGGTCTTCCCACCAGGCGGGTTCAGACGCTGTCGAGTGTGCACAGGCATGGATTCTTCAAAGATACCACTTCCTTTTCCCCCTGCAGAGACAACAGAGCAGTGAGCAATCCAGAACCCCTCCCTGCTCCTGCCTTTCACATTCATCACTTCAGAGAGCTCCTCTCATAGTAACACCCTAGTCCCGTCCTGAGTTCAGGCCAACAAGGGGGGGGATAGTGAGTCCCTAAAGACCTAACCCCTTTCCCAGGTGCCTGCTGGGGCCTTCATTTTGGAACTGAGCTGAGCTGGGAGGCAAGATGGTGAGAGGGCATAAAGCAGCATCCCCTCCCGCCCCCAACTTCTTTACCCCTGAACTTTTCATGCTTTTTTGTTAAAGAATCTTCTTCATTAAACCCATGAAATGTTCTTTAGTAAGTTAAAAGCAAACAGTTTCTAAGTTTTTAGGTCAGACAGAAAGGAATGAATTTAATAACATGTCCTGTTACAGGCAAAGCTGTAATCTGGAAAATAACATTTAGTAGTAATTTTCTGACCTCATTCTGGCTAGAATTTCCAGTGACAAGTAGATATGTCAGCAAAACAGAGACATTTAACATCTTTGCTGCCAACTCTAAGTCATCTGATAAGACATAATGAAGACATGCATCTCGGATGTAACTTCGTATAAGCTGATGACTAAGGCCTGGCCGTGAAAAGTAAATGTTTAAATGCCCCACGTTAAGTAGAAAGATGGCTACTATACAATACCAATCTATCATTTATTCACTGGGCAAACACCACACATGCATTCCTTTCCAGAGTGCTCTGCTAAACGCTGGGACCATTGTCATCATGGCCCTGGTGCACCAACAATATTATAGGAGGAAAGAAGATGCACTCCATTAAATAGCTATACGACTGTACAGAGGTTACTTGGCCTTTTTGTGCCCCAAATTCCTCATCTGTAGACTGGGGGTAATAAAAGGAGCTTCTTCACAGCACTGAGAGGATTCAATGACTTACTGTAGCTCATGTCAGATGCTTTGAACAATGCCTGGGACATAAATGCTCAATAAATGTTGGCTGTATTTTCTCTGTATTGGACATACTGTTCAGTGAAAAATGGTGTAAAACAATCTACCTAGCACACAACGTCTTAATGTAAAAAAAAGGGGGGGAGTATTCTTTTTTGCTTATATCTGAATAAGGAAAAGTGATTACAGTCGTTTCTTGGCTATAACCCACACTGCTTCAATAGAAGGCCATGAATGCTAAAAACAGTATGAATGACGAGTCCCGTGTGAGCTCAGAGAGCAGGAGGCGCCTCTGGGGTTTGTTCTCTCCATAGCCTGCCGACCCCTGCTGTTGGAGTGGATTCTAGAGCAGAGTGGATGCCCAACTGGTGTGACTCAGAGGGTGAGCGTCAACCTATGAACCAGGAGGTCACCAGTTTGATTCCGGTCAGGGCACAGGCCCGTGTTGTGGGCTCAACCCCAGCAGGGGGAATGCAGAGGCAGCTGATCAGTGATTCTCTCTCATCATTGATGTTTCTATCTCTCTTCTTCCTCTCTGAAATAAAAAATAAATAAGTAAATAAAATAAATAAATAATAAATAAAGCAGAGTGGCCTTCAAGGATGCCAGTCCTCTAGGGCAGCCCAAAAGGTTGGTGACCGCTCTCTAGGGAACACGTAGAATCATAGTGCATAGAAAGGAGCGACTGGACTGCAGTTCCCTGCCTTTGCTGGTTGGGAGGACACAGAACATGCGGGACTGCTTTGCAGGAAAATGTGCAGACGTACATTCATATAACATCAGGGTGATTACAAACCTGAACCTTGGCTATGGACCTCCCAAGGAGCCACAGACACCAAGCTGGGAACTCTGGGGATGGGAAACCAGCCCTGCATGGTGTTAAGGACAGCTGAGCTATGGCCAGACTGCTGGATGGAGACCCTGTTCAATCACTTACTGGTGAGCCGGGACAAGTGACCTCAACTTTCTTTTGTCCCCATTTTCTCAACTCTAACAAGGTATAAATAATAATACCTTCCTGGGGCAGCCGGTGAAACACATGAGGTAACATACATGAAGTGGGTAAGCCCTCAGTAATGCTGCCAGGCTGTTATTAACAGTGTGTTGTTAGCAAAAACGTCTAGGCCACAAAGTGAAGAAAAAGTAAGCTTGAGGTCATCCCCTTATTGCGTTGTTTCTGGTTATGCTGAAGTAAATGATCCTATCCTATATAATAAAAGGCTAATATGCAAATTGTCCCCTTGACTGGGAGTTCGACCAGGGGGTGGGGCCAGCTGGCCAACTGCCCCAAGCCCCTTTCCCCGACTGGCCCCACCCATGCACAAATTCGTGCACCAGGCCTCTAGTTTTTAAAATGAATATTCAGCTTTTAAAAAAAGTTAGATAAAAGTAACTCAATATGAAGATTTTGGCTAGAGCCACGCTCATTTAAAAACATTTTCTAAATTGTTAAACATAACAGAAAAGTTCATAAGATACAACTATCACAAATAAAGACAAAGCAAACACCCACATACCCACCAACAGATTGTATTGATGCCACCAGCTCACAGAAACCTGAGTATTCCTTTCACATCACTCCATGCCTCAATTTTCTAGAAACTACAAACTTATTTATTTTAGGTTTTACTGTGTATATGTCCAACCCTATAGCTCTGTTTTTGAACTTCAATTAGTCATGTCTATTACTCAATATTTTACCTGAAAGATGAATTCAGCTTTCTAGATAGAAAAGGTGCTTAATCCATCCATAACTGAAGAAAAATAAATTCAAGATATATGATGGTAGAGTGTGAGGAGCAACATCACATGTGTCATGGTGAACACTGGGCCACCCATTAAAGACTAGTTGGAAGTATCTATCAGTATTTTAAATCACTCAACAATTCTATTTTGAGTAATTTATCCCAGTAGATATACTCAGGAGGTAAGGTTGGAGCTCTGGAGTCAGAAAAACCCATATGCAAAAGCTAGTTCTGCTACCAATGAGTTGTGGGGCTTAACACACCTGTGAACTGCCCTGAGCCTCAGTTTTCTCCATGTCAAGGGGGTAATACCACCTACCTCCTAGGTTTGTAGAGAGAATTAAATAAATACATGCAAAGCATTTAGCATACTCCCTGGCAGATATTAATCACTGTTAGACCACCAGGAAAAACAATTTGTAGAAGATCTAAACAAGGCCAGTAGCAAAGCACATGAATGAGGAGTAAATGAAACACTGGGTATGACAATCCTTGGTAAATTTTCAGTGACTCACGTACTAAGTCACACACTCTGCCCTTCACACTTTTCTCAATCAGGCCCTCTCATTGATGGGCTGTGCTGGCTAAGTCTGCAAGACTAAATAAGAAACAAAGGCAGGAGTTTAGGTCTGGGGTTGTGGATACAACTAGCAGTTTTCCACTTCCAGTTTCCCTTGAGAATTCATCACATTTAATTTTTTTAAAAAACTGATTTCAGTTCAGCCAGTCTGGCTCAATGGTTCAGTGTCGACCCATGAAATAGGAGGTCACGGTTCGATTTCCGGTCAGGGCACATGTCTGGGTTGCGGGCTTGATCCCCAGTGTGGGGTGTGTGCAGGAGGCAGCCAATCAATGATTCTCTCTCATCACTGATGTTTATCTCTCTCTCTCCCTCTCCCTTCCTCTCTGATATCAATAAAAAAAAAATTTAAAAAACCCAAAAACCCATTTCAGGGAGAGGGAGAGAAACATCGAGGAGAGAGATATATTGATCAGCTACCCCCTCCAAGCCCCCTACTGGGGATCAAGCCCCCCAACCTGGGCACGTGCCCTGACTGGGAATTGAACTGGTGACCTTTTGATGCATGGGAGGACGCTCAACCAACTGAGCCACACCGGCTGTGCTCATCACAGATGATTTTAAAGAGCACTTGGCAGGACAGAAAACAAACCTCAAATAACAGGACCATAAGAAGGAGGAACTCAGCAAAAGGAATCATGCTGGTTGTTAATACACCTTGTAATCATGAACGACAGAGGCTTTCTCACTCTCAAGTCAAGAGGGGCCCAGGATGGCCACTGGGCACGAGAGCTGGGGGATCATACCAGAAAAGTTTGTAAGACACAGCCATCACAAAGACAAAGCAAACACATAACCACCACTGGATCGTATAGATGCTACCAGCTCTCAGATTCCGAGTAGCACTGTCCCCAAGTTGCAACACTTTCCAGGGAACTTGACACCCCAGGGACAGCTCGATATGCACTCTGCTGAGTCAAAGCCAAGGGAGCTGGCTTGTCCACCTTCAGGTGCCTGAGATTTGATTCAATCGGCCACATGACCCATTGTTATGCTGTTACTGGTACAAAGGATGTGCAGGGCTGACTTCTCCTGGCCCTACACCCATAAACTGGATAGTGAGAACACTACTCAGTAAAACTCCCCGCTTCTCTACTATAACTATATCTACACTTCCCTGTCCCCCAACAAATCAAACAATACACTAGCTTTTGAATCTACTGCTTTTGTTTCTTTGGGTTTGGTCAAGAAGTATGTGCACCGGTCGAATATACACACAACTAGAACTGAGGTGGAGTGGCAAGCAGCTCTAGCTCTGGTTCTGCTTGATTTTATTATTTGTCTGAAATACTGATTCCTATGTCTAGCCTCAAAAATCTTTAAAGATGGAATGAACCTTCCTTTTCCTCATAGATAGAGACAGGGGAGAGCTCCTTAGGTAACTAGCACCGTATGATCAATCAACTGGACAATCTACTAGCCAAGGAAAACATTGTTCTAAGATGCTCTCCCACTATACCCACCAGAATGTGGCTAAGAACTAAGAGACGTGTGCTAGACCAAGTCATCCTTTTAGAGTTTTAATCCCACCAACAAGCTGACTAAAAAATACCCTTCCTTCCTGCCCTGGCCTGGTGGCTCACTTGGTTGTTCTGTGCACCAAAAGGTTGCAGGTTCGACCCCAGTCGGGGTGTGAAAGGGAGGCAATTGATCAATGTTTCTCTCTCATGTCAATACTTCTCTCTCCCAATCTAAAAATCAATAAAAACATATCTTTGGGTGAGGATTAAAAAACAAACAGCCCTAGCCAGTTTTGCTCAGTGGTTAGAGTGTCAGCCCACAGACCAGAGGGTCTCAGGTTCAATTCCCAGTCAAGGGCACGTACCTTGGTTGCAGGATTGATCCCCAGCCCCATTCAGGGCGCAAACAGGAGGCAACTAGTCAATGTGTCTCTCACATCAATGTTTCTTTTTCTCTCCCTCTCTCCTTCTCCCCTCCTTCTCCCTCCCTTCCACTCTCTCTCTAAAAAATCAATGGAAAAAAATACCCTCGGTTGAGGATTAAAGAGACAAACAAACAAACAAACAAACAAAAAAACACCTAAGAAAATTGTTTAAAAAGATTTTTTTATTGATTTTTTTAAAAAAGAGAGTGAGAGAAAAACATGGATCAGTTGCTTCCTACACACCCCCTACTGGGGACTGAGTCCGCAACCCAGGCATGTGCCCTGACAGGGAATCGAACTGGCGACCTCTAGGTGCATGGGACAACACTTAACCAACTGAGCCACACTGGCCAGGGCAAGAAAAATGTTTACATGTGTAACCTGTACACAATTTCAGGAATCTCAAGGAGTCCATGGTACAACTGGGAGAGTCTCTCTGGCCGGAGCCAGTATTCCACCATCAGCCTTTGCATTCTCAGTGCCTACACCCAGCCAATGTCTGTTGCTACAGAGGGAGAATTCAAGAATGACTGAGCAACCCTTTCTCACATTCTAGAACTCTGATGGCAATGGATAACCTATACCAGAAGATATGTGAAAGGATTAAAGAAAAAGAAAATTTTATCAAAAGAGCAGCTTCATAAGGAAGGACAAGTAGAGGCCAAAGGACCAATGAGTCACAAAAGCGTATACCTGGGGGGTTGGTCCTCTTGGGCATGTTCTGAGGTTCTTCAGTTGGTCCAAAAATATTCGATGCCATCCTGTTGGGTCGACTTGAAGGAACAACTTCGTCTGGACTTCCGAAAAGATCACTCGATGCGCCTCCGGGGGGATGCATGCCCCTGCAAGCACAGAGCAAGCATGAGAGGTGGAGGCTGACCTGGACTTCAATGTCCATAATTAACATCTATGAAAAAATTACACACCGCAACTACTCCAAACTGGCGTGACTAGTTTACAGATGGCCTTATGGCAAACTTCCTCTACTGCCCTTAAGGTTTCCTTAAAAGTTTTCTCTGTATGTCTTGGTTATGCCAAAAACCCACTTGAAACGTGTGTATTTTTAAAATTATTCCTGGGACCTCTTATAAGTTTCTCTAAAACAGGCAAAGTGAGCCACATTCAGAATTTAATACAAATTTTAATTAGCATACAGTAAATACATTCAGTGGTGTTTAAGACTGTAGCTTACTATATGCCAACTATTGTTCCAAAGACCTTACACACAGCCCTCTAAGGCAGGCATTGTTTCCACAGACCATGCATCTGAGATGTAGAGAAATCACAAGATAGGTCACACAAGGAGTGGCAGAGCCAGGACCCAAGCCCAGGCAGGCTGGATCTGGAGCTTGGACTATTGCCCTAAAGCCCTCCAAGAAAAAACGAGGGGGAAGCTCACCATTTAACCACAGATCAAGTCTGACCCACAGAGTTGGTCTTCAGAAGGGCAGCCACCGGCCACTGTGGCTAGTGAGCACTTGGATGTGGAAGTAAGGACTTAAGTGTACTGTAACTGTAGACTACACACTAGATTTTGAAGACAAAAAGGCCAAATATCTCTTTAATCTTGTCGTTTATATAGATCACAGGTTGAAACAGTGTTTTGTACATATTAGGTTGAATTATGTCTATTAAAATTAATTTTTTCTGATTCTTTTTACTTTTAAAAATGTGGCTACTAGAACATTTAAAATTCCTTATGTGCCTCATACTTTTACTGGGAAGTGTCACCTCAGACCATGGGGAGTGCCACCAACATTAATCCAGGTGAGTCCTGAGAATCTACACCACGCTAATCACCTCTGGTCCTCCAGTCCAGTAAAACCAGTGAAATGTTGAACACCTGCAAGCACCACTGTTCATTTCAGATCAACACATATGTACCATGTCATCTCTAAAACATCTACGGTTGCCCTAGTTGGTTTGGCTCAGTGGATAGAGCGATGGCCTGCGGATTGAAGGGTCCCAGGCCCAGGTTTGATTCCAGCCAAGGGCACATGCCTGGGTTGTGGGCTTGATCCCCAGTAGGAGGAGGGTCGGAGGTTGACAATCAATGATTCTCTCTCATCACTGATGTTTCTCTCTCTTTCTCCCTCTCCCTTTCTCTCTGAAATCAATAAAAATATATTAAAAAATAAAATAAAACACCTATGGTTGATTAGTTTTAATTACAGACATTTTAATTTATTTCAGAGAGGAGGGGAAAGGGAGAGAGAAATGTCAATGAGAGAATCATTGATAGGCTGCCTGCCGCATGCCCCACACTAGAATTGAGCCCACAACCTGGGCGTGTGCCCTCGACTGGGAATGGAACTGTGACCTCCTGGTTCTTAGGTTGACACTCAGCCACTGAGTCACGCCAGCGGGCTGGTTGATTTTTATTATTTTTTTTAGTCTATTTAATTAAAGCTGGGGACAGTCAAACAAGGAAGGGCTCAGGACAGAAGAAACAACAGAAGAGAGACTGGGCAGGCTGCTTTGGCTCATTGGAAACTCGGAGAAAAGGGGCCTTGGAGACAGGTCAGGGGGTGAGCCTGGGATGAGCTGCTGCTGCCCGTTGCTCTCCTGGGGTCCCTTAGAGTTTAGGAGATGCACACCTGAGGGAAAAGAAAGGTGCAGGCGTGCTTTCGAGAGGAATAGTGTACATGAGGGTTGATTTTAATTGAACATCTACAAAGAATAGTGGCATTCCCACTGTTCAGCCAACAATAGCAGTGTCTACCTGAAGTGTCCCCCTTGGGAGGATTTTGTTGTTGTTGTTGTTTAAAGTATTACAAATAGTAGTGCATATGTCTCCTTTCCTCCCCATTGACCTCCCCCACCCCCTAGCACACGCCCTCACCGCCCTAGTGTCTGTGTCCTTTGGTTATGCTTATATGCATGTATGCAAGTCCTTTGGTTGATCACTTACCCCATCTTGGGAGGTTTTAAAGTGAACATTTCAGAAGAGGAAGATTAGGACCTTGAGTCACTGTTGCAATAACTGAAGAATTAAATTTTCACAAAGCTCTACCCTGATACCCTGAGTTTGTCTATTTTCACAAAGCAGCAACACAGTGAATTCATAGCATCTTTTTAGAATACCTAGAAAGATTTTTTAAAATGCATCTTAAAGGAGAAAGGGGCCTACTGAAATTGAGTTTTAAACTGGTGCGTGGTCCAGGCTCTTTCGCAAGTCCTAAGCAACAACAACATTTAGAAATAGATGAAGTCACAGAGCTCAACACCACATGAATGCTCGGATTCGAGGTGAGTCCTCACTGGAAAGTTATAAAAACGCGGTCACAGATTTAGTTCACAAAAATAGGATATTTAAATGTTTCCTCAAAAGAGCTAGAATGGGAGCTAATAATTCACTGCAATTTAAAGTGAACAGCTCTGAGACGCCATGGCTGTAAAGCAGGACTGCAGAAAGCACTCGTCTGCTCTACAGGGCAGACATGCCAGCCCCGGCCCGGGGAGACCAGCAGGCCAGCTCTTCCCCACAGAAGCCAAGAGTGCAACTGGCAGGCCCTCCATGTGGTGCCCATAGTCCCTGTCTGCTTCAGAGGATGGCAAAGGTGGGTGCCTGGTCAGCAGTTAGCGTTTCCTTAAGGATTTAATGAAGGAAAAAAATTACTTCAGTTTGAGGGGAATTTTTTTTTTTAAACTAACCAATAACTAGACTTAAAAGACTTAATAGGCCTGGTGATGCACTTTATTGGTGGACACGGGGAGGCCATCTGACGCCTGTATGTATTTATAAGTCAGAGAGCCCAGATCACAATGATATTCTTCATATTTTTCTTGGCTAGCTACAGCAGGTACAACCTGCTTGGGTCTTCACAGCCATCTCTTTGAAAAAGGGAACGGAGATCTGTAATCTTCAGAACGGAATTGAATTTAACACCATCTCTTGCTGGCATCAGTTAAAATTCTCATTTTACTAACTTATTTGAAACATGGCTCTTCTTTCAAACCCTAAAGGTCCCAGAAAATTGTCAGACCAGATTCTGGGTAGACTCATCTTGATTCAAAGCTCTCAGGACGCTTTCTTGACTCTCACATTCTACATTCTTGGGTCTCCCAAGTCTCCACAGCCTCTCACCCTTGCTTCATTCAGTTCAACTCATGTCCCCTGAGCACCTATCGCTGGCAAGCCTGTGCCAGACACTGCGGATAGAAAGATGAATGAGAGCAAGTCCTTGGCCTAGAGAAACTTCAGGTGTGCTGGGAAAACAGAGCTGTGATGGGTGGTTTCAGCGTTCTGTGAGCGATGCCATAGAAGCGCTGAATGCTAGCGGAACTCCAAAGGCATCCGTGGAGAGGCCCAAACTGAGTTTGCGATCTGTGAGGAAAGAGCCTTTGGGGCACAGGAGATAAACCACAGCTCTATTTGAAATGTTAAATGGGGGTGGTGGAAATACAGTGTTTATTCTATTACTCTCTGTACCTTTGTGAATTTTATTTTACTTTGAAAACAAGTGAAGAAAAGGCTAGCGGTGCCAATAATACTACCGCAGAGATTCCTGTGCCTAACAGCCCTGAGAAGAGGCAGCTTTTTTTTTTTTTTTTTTATCTCCATCAAAAAGGCAGGGTTCACAGCCATACTGGGGCAGTCATACACACACAGTCCAGGCTGCCCCAACAGGGTCTCAAAGAAATGGGGCCAAGAGTTAGACAGACATTTCAGTAAGAACAGAACCCACAAGGGCTCAATCAGTTGCGCTGTTAACACTGTGACACTAGTTTTGGGGAGGGGGTGGGAATACTAGTGCGCAAAGACATTTTGGGGATGAAACCACATGGCGGGGCTTCCTTCCGGTTACTTCTTCATTTTGTAATATCCGTTCAATATATTTCAACAAAGATATTCAAAATACAAGAGGAACTAAGGGGCATGTGACAAGAAGAGCAAACACGCAGCTCAGGGACTATGTACAGCATGAGCAGAGACCTTCCGAGATCTTGTCCCCGTGCCAGGAAAGCTTTAGGGGATTGGTCAGGGTTGGATTAAAGCAGTGAAACAGACTTGGATTAAATTCCTTACAAATACACACCTTATAGCTTAAAGGAAAGACCCTAGATGAATGATGGCGGAACTAAAATGCTTTCATAGTTCAAAATCCCTTTAACACAAAATCATCCCTCATCAAGAATACAGAGATACAGGTCTGAGAGAAGAAAACCTGGCTGGGTGCTCGATCCCACACCACCACTGGGTTCCCTCCCCGCAGAGCCAATGACAGTGTGAGTCCCACAACGCCCCAGGTAATCAACTCTTCTAAGAAGGGGGTCAAAAGCTCAGCTTCCAAGGGATCCCAAGCAGAGCATCCAATTACGACTCCTTTTCCTTCTTCCATGTCCTGAAAGGAAGACTTTTCTCTTTTTTTCACAACGTCCTCTCCAAAAATGAGTCTCCCAGAGAAGGGTGGAGCACTACCTTAGAGCACCAGCTCTGCAGTGAACGAAGTCAGCCTTCTATCCGTGACTCATGGCGTTTTCTCCTTAACCAACATTTCCTGGGCATCCAGTGCCAGGCAGTGTAAACAAGAGGGAATGTGCTTCATGAACACAACTGGAAAAGTGCTGGGAAGAAGCTGGTGTGGGTGGGGCAGAACAGCGGTTACGAGGCAGCAGAAACCTGATTCATCCATCCTGCTGCCCCCTATCCGTACAGAATTAGGTGCAAGTGACTAGTAGTCATTGTGCCATAGGTTAATGACTACTTATTTCGTTAGGTGTACTGAATACTGACCTAACTCCCCCGAGTTTACAGTCTTTTATTTAGTATCTAGTATCTAGTCTACTCGGTATTTATCTTAACGGTGCTCACACACACATTCTCTTCTACTCTGGTGGGAAGGCTGGGCCACTGAAGAGCTCTCACAATAAAGAAAACTCTTGGGCACCTGAAGACCCAAAACTCCCCAGTGCAAGCTGGCTCCCCGGTGGCATGACAGACCTCGCCAGCTCTGACAACTCTAACTTATCTGACGCACAATACACAGAGCACTTTAAACTTGAGAAGAAAGCAGGCTGCCCTGGCCACTGCGGTTCGGTTGGGCGAGGTCCAATGCAAAGGTCAGGTCCAGGCCCGGTTCCTGGCTTGATCCCGGGTAGGGGGGAGTACTCCGCTCTCACATGGATGTTCCTCTCTCTCTCTCTCTCTCTCTCTCTCTCTCTCTCTCTCCCTAATTCTCTCTCTAAAAATCAATTAAAAAAAAACAAAAACAAAAAAGAAAGAACGCGTGCTGCGGTGTATTCCTGAACGTGGCCGCCCAGCTGAGACCTGCAATGGGAATCTCCGTTTCTATTACGTGTAGTCCTGCCTGGTTCGCCAACAAAGCAGGGGGGGCAGTACCGGGCCTACCTCCCGGAGCTGCGGGATTAGGGGAGGGCTCCACCTGGCTCCCCGGCTGCGGGATTAAGGAAGGGAACGCCCGGCTACCGGGCTGCGGGGTTAGGGGTGGGCTCCAGCTGGTCCCACAGGTCTGCGCTATTTGGGGAGGATTTCAGGATGGTGACCTTCCCGAGGCCCGCCCACCAGCCACCAGGCACCGGCAGGGTGCCCCGCAGCCCGGCACACACCCGCCTGGTCCGGGCGCACGGAACTGCCCACCCGAAGCAGCAGACCATCTGCCGGTATCTTTTCGGTGCGCTATAGACGAAAAATGTGCAAAGGCGCACCTCAGGCCCTCAGCCCGGACGCTGGCGGACCCCGGAGCACATCCGCGTGCGCGCCCATCTCTCCGACGCGGAAGCGGAGGCCGTGCGTGGTTTTGTGAGATCACCCGCAGGCCTTCCCCCGCCGGCCGCACCGCTCCCGCGCCCACACCCGTGCCCGCGCCCGCGCCGCACCTGGAGCTGGCTCGGCCGCCCTCGCTCTCCGGAATATGGAACATGTCGCCCGCTGCTCCGTGCCTGGTCGTCTGCCGCGCCGCGGTTCCCGCCCGGCAACGCGCAGCTAGAGGATCACCCGCCCGCGCTTAAAGGACGACGCCGGTGCCAGTCATGCCGCCACACCCTATCGCGGCGCGTGGCCCCGCCCCCGCTCCAAGACGCGAGGGCGTGTGGAGGGCCGTGCTCGCAGCCGATTGGTGAGAGCAGGTGCCGCTGACGGCGTCGGGTGTCGGCATTGGGCAGCAGGCCGGCAGAAGGCAGGCTGCCTCTGAGGTGGGCGGGGTCAGGACGTAGGTCCGTGCCCCTAGCGGTCAGGCCAGATGCCCCTCCCCGTCCCCACGGGAACCTCTCCCTGGGCGGGAGCCGGAGCGACCCGACCGACAGTGGAGGGCTGGACAAGCCAGGGTGGGAGGAACAGGGTAAAGTCTACTTTCCTTAGGCGGCAACCTCTGCCCCAAGGCCTCTGAGCCGCTGTTTACGGATTTTGCAAACCGGTCCAAGGCATCCGCTAGTTGGCAAAAGGGCGCTAATGCGAATTCTGTGTTCAGGGATTCAGCAGTTCCTGTCCTGATCTGTCCTAGGGGGTAGAAGGGCCCCTCAGGAAGACATACTCAGTGCGCCAGTTCCCTATTTGTGACTCAAAAAACAAAACAGTTGGGAGTGTTCTGTAGCTAAATTACACTGCCGTCAGCCCATCTATTCATATCACCAAATGAAAAGCACTTGAGCTTTTTTGTTGTTAATCTTCACCCAAGGTATTTTCCCATTGATTTTTAGAGAGTGGGAGGGCGGGGAGAGACAGAGATGTGGATGTGAGAGACATAGATTGGTTGCCTCCCACACGTGCCCCAACGAGGGCAGGGGTTTGAGCCTGCAAGGTAGGTATGTGATCTTGACTGGAATTTCTATCCACTGAGCCAAACCGGATAGGGTGAGCTCTTTTTTTTTTTTTTTTTTTAAATCCTCACCAGAGGACATGCTGAGAGAGAGAGAGAGAGAGAGAGAGAGAGAGAGAGAGAGAGATATCAACATGAGAGAGAAACATTGATCAGCTGTCCTAAGGGGGAGGTAGGATACAGGAATTGAACCTGCAGCCTTTCTGTGCACAGGACAATGTGCAACCAACTTGAACTGTTTTTAAAGTGCATACTTAAAAAAAAAAGGCAGAAACAATAATTATTAGATCAAGTATTAGTATGTATTTATGCACAATAATAAAAACAGATTTACAAGTTAAACTGGAAATTTAAACATAAGAAGTTTAACAGCTTTTGTTTATTATATTAAATAACCAAAACACCTTTTATTCCCAAAATTGGTAAAGAATAAATAATGTAATTTACAATATGGTACAAAAAGTAATCAGGAAGGACAGGCATTCCGCTTTATACATACACTGTATATGTATATTTATTATCTATTAAACAAATTCACATCTCAAACAAGCCGAAAACCTTAGATGATATGGCTTAACGATTATTAAAAGGAACAGCAGTAAGTTCTGCTGCCTGGGCCAGAAGCTCTGGAGCCAGTTATCCTGGTACAGAATGAAGGGTACAGGTTGCTGTAGTGCTTCCAAGACTGAACTCACTCAACATGACTTACACATTACTGTGGGATTAGGAGAGAGCTTTGATAGTCAGGAAAGGTTTGCTGTGGTTTCTTCCTTTTCCCCCCTTAAGACAAAGTGCCCTATTTCCTCACAAATGCATCTGATAGGTCTCAAAGTTTTAAACAACAAAAACCCACAGCAGCTGCTGTTCTCGTCCACTTGTTTCCAGTGCTTCTGTTCCATCATTTTTCTCCGCACAGGTTTGGACTGGATGGTAAAAATGCTATTACACTGAAAAGGAAACCCATCAGTAGTGACACAGAATGATAAAGAATGGGACTCTGAGGCTGAGAAATCAGAGATGTAGGGAAGCAAGTAGATCAACTTACGAAATGTTTCCAATTATCCCCACTCCCAGAGCAAGTGCCCTACACCTAGAAGGTAAATAAAAAAATATCATCCTAAACCTCATGTGGAACCATAAGCTTCGATCTGCCCCTGCATTTTCTAAAGAAGAAAATGCTCACCACTGGACAGTCACAATAAGAGTTAAGGCCACACCACCAACTCCCTTAAGACCAGAGACAATCTCACTCTTTACAAAAGATAATCAGCAAAAAGATGCTAGACATTAGAGTGACCTCGGACATAGGTCTCAGAAACTGACCTGTTCTTAATGATAACATGCTCAAGGAAGCCACAGGTGCATACTCAGACTATGACGCCTGCCACTGGAGAGACAGAGGAAGAGGCAGGAGGTTGGGAGGCTTGGGCCTTTTGAAAATCCCAGCCTTTAACAATTACTTATTTTGTGTGTGTTCTTCACCTTGCTTTTTATATCTGTTTTGAGTTGAAAAGGATTCCACTTAAAAAACATCTCCTACAGGTCAGTGGAGCTTTTCTTTCCCATTCAAACATACAACATACCCACCACCCCTTACCTTGCCGTTTCCAAATTTAAGTCAATAGGAAAGCTTTGAGTCTCACACCTGGGTTATGCCTGGAGAACTGGCTTGTCACACACACACTTCTCTGGTTGCTAGGGAAGCAGCAGAATTCTCTGGAATCTTGAGAGTTTTATTAGAGGTGAGAAGAGTCGGTCTACTCTCCTCCCTGGCCCACTTCCCCACTGAATGGCCCTGGCCAGCCAGCTACTCCCAGATGGATTCTATGCCAGAAACCCAGGCCGGGGGTGCAGCTAAATAGCTACAAAAGCTGATCTGAGTCTCAGAGTTTTTCTCCTTTTAGGTGTCACTGGGTGACAGGTGCCAGCCTACCAACTAGACTGCCTTGAGGTGGCCCTGATGAACAAGCAGCTCAGGAGCCCCACCGTCTCTGGCACAGTACACACTGCCACTGGGCATCACATGCAGCTCTGACGTGACTTGATCGGTCCTGGTCCCAGACAGTGGAGGAGTATGAGGAAGCTAGTCACGGCCTAAACTTGGCCTGGTCTATTATCCTACCGTAGACCTAACACAGTCAGATGCCCCGAGAGTGAGTGTCAGAGAGTGAGAGAGAGATCGATCCTGATCTTGTTCAGCTCAATATAAGGTGCTAATTTCAGAAAGCTGATATATTGATCACAAAACACAAGTAGCTTAAAAATACTCTGGTCCAATGTTGCCGATCTCTCTTAATAAAGTGTTAGCATGTCCCTTTCTTTCATATCTCCAGAGCTTTGAGACTTTTCCTAAGAGCCCAGAAGGCTTTTTCTTAGTGATATTGGTGCCTAGAACCAGATCTGAAAGAAGGAAGCCACATTAGAGGCAAAAGCTCGAGAAACAATTGAAACAAAGAAAAGAAGCTATTGCCTAGAAGCCAAATGTCCTGTTTCCTCCATGGCTGGGAGCGAATGACCCTGCCTGCAGCCTAAAAGGGCTGCAAACAGCTGGTGAGACAATGGGATCAAG
This sequence comes from Myotis daubentonii, assembly GCF_963259705.1. Classification (NCBI taxonomy): domain Eukaryota; kingdom Metazoa; phylum Chordata; class Mammalia; order Chiroptera; family Vespertilionidae; genus Myotis; species Myotis daubentonii. The sequence goes on along the minus strand of NC_081843.1, from coordinate 13,911,556 downwards.
AGTGTCCACTCTCCTTGCACACACAAAAGACCTTTCTTCTCCTTTCCACACAGGCTGACCTCTCACTGTGGAGAAGCCTCTGCAGAGGACCAGGGCTGGCCTCGAGCTGCCCTCTCCGCCAGTCAGGGGAAGAGGAAAGGTGAGCACAGAGAGGGAGATTGGTTCAGGTGGGTGATCCTGGCTGTCGGGGAGGGTGAAGCAGCAGGTGGGATGGTGGCTCAGGTATTACTAGTCCAACACAAGAGCACTGGCTTCTGGCCACACGTAATGTGGCTAAAGGGTGAATTAAATGCTGTGTTTCCCAAGGCTGAGCGAACACAGGACCCTTGTTAGCTCCATTCCGGGGGGAGAGCTGGAAACTGGACTACGTGCAATGGTAATTGGTCACCCAAGGAGGCTCACGGAGTACATACAGCGATGTGGCAGTGCTCTAACTGCATCAGGATGTATGATCCTTGTCTGCATTCCCTGAACAGGAAGGAGCAAAATAAGAGACCACTGGGCAAAAGAAGACATGGGGGATTAAACCTGCACATCAGGTGGCCTGTGCTCTGCTCTTAGCCCAACGAAAGGAAGAGAAGACTAAAAAAAAAGAAATTCTGCTGAAAAGTACATTTGTCTCAGATGCTAAACAGTAACACATCAGAAGTTCAAGGACTCATCAGGAAAGTCTTAACTGTGGTTAAACAAGTGCTTAGGATCGTCCCAATAGAAGTAACGTTATAGATCACCTAGAAGAAACTTTAGATGGATGCAAGAAGGAAACCAACTAAACTGGCTTACCTCCTCATTGTCTAATTCTTAAAACAAAAGAAAAACATTCTCCAAGCAGCTTAGCAGGATTCTTTTCTGAAAGTCCATATAACCTGCACAAGACATGATTCTTTCTCCGTCCTGTTCAGAAAACACATCTAGATAGGGAAGCACTAGGCAAGGATCAGTATTTCTGGGGTGATGGCTCCAGTTACGCTGCCCTGGGAACCTTCTGCTGTCATGTGATCAGTGTCCCCATGAAGCTGTCTTAGGGTACAGATACCACCAGGCAAAGCCCAGCCCAGGCCCAGCTGTCCCCTGTCACCCCCTTCCATCATCACGGTGCAGAGAAGCAATCAAAGTGTGGTACAGGTTTTGCAGAAAGAATGCAGCCATGACCTGGAACCTCCCTATAGAGAGCAGGGAGATTACAACTCCTCCGGGCACGACGACTATGCCGGACACACACCCACTCCTTTCTTTCAGAAAGAAAACCCACTGAACTGTCCAACACAACCACCAAGGCAGATGTGGTCATTACACAGACCCCAATACGAGATCCCACAACTGGCGAAGAATGGCTCCAATGCCAGTGGTGTATGACATTCCAGGACTCATCCTCATCTCTCAGGCCACTACGGCCCTCTCCCCGAAGCTGTTGGGGTACAGCTTCCAGCATTTTGCGTATTCTGGGATGCAGAGGTGTCTCTATTCTGACCATCTTCTGGGGGTCCTGGGCTTGATTTGTGTTTTCTCTACACCTACCACAGTTGAGGACTGGACCACCAGCCCTGTAAGCCCTCCTCTGAAGCCTCCAGGATGCCCCCACCACGAGTACGCTGTATGTTCACTGGGATAGGTCACTGACAGGGGGGCCACTTCCACTGCCATCAAACAGAACCTCTCGGCGGCTGGGCTCGGCGATGGACAGCTCCTGGGCCAAGTCATTGAATCGAGATATATAATCAACGCTGTTTTCATTCATCATGCACACCAGCTGGGAATCCACGACCTGTGGGCAGAGGACACAAGGCAAGACCACATCAGCTGGTGGTGGCCTGCCACCTAGACGAAGAGACTCGCTACCACCAGGACTTCCAGTAGAAGGTGAACTGGGGTCTCTCTACGGTGAAGATTGGAATCTCCCATCAACTTGCCATGTAATGGTGGCCTAGTACTCTGGGAAGAATCTCAGAATCGCCCATCGTTCTGAACTCTCACTGTTTTGACAAGTGTGCAGGAGAGCCTACTGTGAGCCTGGCACAGCTGGCTGCTGGGATCAGAGCAGTGCTTCCCTTTATATGAGATTTGTCAGGGAAGACAGTCAAACAGGCAAACGGCACCGAGTGGAAAGCAGAAACTGGGGTGGCCTGTAGGAGATATAAGTGGAGAAAGGGGAGGCACATTCCTGTGAGAAGAAACAGCAAGTGCAAAGGCCCTGGGGTGGGAACAGGCTTCGGCTCTTCCAGAAACAAGAAAGCTGGTGGATGTGACAGTAAGGACAACAGTCGAATAAGAGACGAGAGACTTAAGTGTGGACAGCAGGGCCTTAGGTATTGGGATTTCATCTGTGGACAAAAACATGGGACATTCTGCCACACAGTCTTCAGGATTTACTGTCTTCCTCCTTTGCGGGAGTGAAAGCCTCCTGAGGACAGGGCCTTTGTTTTATTCACTCAGTGCCTGTAGCAGTGCCTGGCACATCATGAATAAATTGCATGATATAATGAAATAAAAAGCCTTGGAAAATTCTGAGTAGAGCTATGGCCTGAACCGAATTTTGAATCTATTATGAGAAATATAAAACAAACAAATTTGTTTTCAAAAAGTAGAGCAAGCCCTGGCCGGTTTGGCTCAGAGGTTGGAGTGTTGGCCTGTGGACCAAAGGGTCTTGGGTTCAATTCCCTGTCAAGGGCACGCACCTTGGTTGTGGGTTCTATACCCCGCCCCAGTTGGGGTACATGCGGGAGGCAACTACTTGATGTATCTCTCTCACGTCATTTCCCCCTCCTTCCCCTGCCATCTCTCTCTCTCTCTCTCTCTCTCTCTCTCCCCTCCCCCCGACCTCCCTCCCTTCTGCTCTGTATGGGGAAAAATAACCTCGGGCAAGGATTTAAAAAAGAAGGAAAAAAGTAGAATAGTGACTGTTTCCCCCACATATCCATCACCAGCTTCATCAATCTGTGGCCCATCTAGGCCCACCTCTCCCACCCACTCTTTGCTCCCATCACTTTTGTTCAAATCCCAACATCAGATCATTTCAGCCACACATCTCAGAATGCACTTCTAGATGATAAGGACTATTTAAAAAACACACTCATGTTTTTTGAGTTGGAGAGTTCGTGGTCAGATCTTTTTGTTAAACAACAGCTATTTCTGGAGGTAAATGTTACTAGCTATGGATTTAGTAATTCATGAATAGCACCCGTCTTTGTTCTGTGCTGCTCACCTTTGTGTGCAACAGGCCACCCAGAGATCTCGTTAGGAATGCAGGTCCTGGTTCACTGGCCCTGGGGCGGGCCCGAGAGTCTGCCCTAACAAGCCCACGGTGCTCTGCAGTGGGTCTGTGGACCACCTTTGAATAGTGGGTCCAGGTGTGTCATCGGGGGATGTTTGTGCAGTGGCCACTTCCACAGGAGCTAGGAGCTTATAAACTATGTCCACATAGACACAGGAAAGGAGAGAGACCAGCCTCTTATGGGACATTACAGTCACAAGATCTTCTCTAAATAAAGGTTCTATGGCCACAGAAATGCTCATCGAGGGGGAGGAAATGTCCTATATTGCTGTTTAGTTTGTATTTGGGTGAAATTTCCATTCATGTTAGGAGCTGGCTGAGAATCCTCCAAAAAGCCTTCCCACAAGCTCCTCAGATCTTAAGACTCAAATCAGGATACCGAGAGCTGAGGAGGCAATGGGACACCACTATGTTAGCCTTGTCTGATCCAGAGTTCCCCTTAAGAATCTATCTATATAAAAGGCTAATATGCTAAGTGCCCAACCGGTCGCTATGATGCGCACTGACCACCAGAGGGCAGATGCTCAATGCAGGAGCTGCCAAGCTGCAGTGACTTGGCAGTGGCAGTTCACAGGTGATGCACCCCAAAACCAGAGAGGAGGGAGCCTGATTGCTCACGGGGCCGTGTGATTCCACCTTTGGCCGTGGGTTATGTTGTTGCTGGGGCACTATTAGCCCCAAGTCTGGTTACTGCACACTTGCGTTTGCGTTCCACACCCTGTACGACAGCAACTTTGCAGAGTGCCCTCTTGCACTCCGGCACCCCTGGGGGGATGTCAGAGAGCCGGTTTCAGCCTGATCCCCGTAGGCCAGGCTGAGGGGCCCCACCTGTCGGAGGGACCCCACTCACTCCGGATGCCTTCGAGCCACAGCGCCACCCCAGGTGCAACCAGTCAGGGAGGGACCACAGGAGGCTGGCTCCAGGGCGTGTCCGGCCCATCTCGTCCAGTCCTGCCCCGTCAGCCACCTTCTAATTGATTTCCTTTTAATGTGCACGAATCTGTGCACTGGGCCACTAGTCTTACTATAAAACCCTTGAGGGACACCTACCAACAGCTCGGCATCTCAGGAAGCCAGGATTTGGAAATGCTGCTCCAGTACTTTAATAACAGGACCACGCCCATGTGACATTCTACATGTGGAATCTCTTCATTTTAAGCATATCCTCTGTCTAAATTTTTCTTTCAGCACCTGTTACTTCATACCTTGCCTTATAATTAAATGTACCTGTCTCTACTCCTTCAATCAGTGCACAACCTTGCAAGGCTTTCTTGCTCAAACAACACTCATACCATGTTGGATGGAGCCTGGGTGGCTACATGAGCAGACAGCCTGGCCTAAGAAAGAGGGACACTGCATGCTGGTCCAAAGATGAGGGTCACAAACTGAGCCTTGCCTGCACATTGAGGGCCTGCCATAATGTGACCTTTGTTGTCATCGCCCTCACCATGGGAGGAGCCCGAGGGAGTATCTGTGCCCTTCCTGCAGAGCCCATTCTCCTGCTTGGGAGGCAGTGACAGGTAACGGCACAGGGAGGGGCTGTCTGAAGGCCCTCTCCTGTCAGGCACCAGCAGTGATGACAAAGCCACCTGCAGGTGCTCTTTACTCTTCTACCATCGGCATCAGCACTGCACAGAGGCAGCATTACCTGCTTCAGATCGAGCGGCTGGTGTAGGCCACAATGAGACCCAATCCCTGCTTTGGTCGCCTGCAGAACCCCCAGTTAACCCCGAATTTTCCAGGTTTTGATGCCTTCAGAGCTCAGCTCTTACTTTGTTGTTTGCCACTGGAATTTCCCTTCTCAGAAGCCAGAAACCCGGATGTGCATGTGCTGGCTCCTGGTTTTAACACCTTGATGAAAAATTCTTAATAACCAAACAGGTCTGCTTGAGGGACTTGGTCACCTCTGGGGTAAGGGCTGGTGGTCAAGTCCAGGCATAAGATTGTGTACTTACCTCTGCCACATCGGCCAGGGATCTGGACACAAACGAGTCTCTCGAATTCCCATCTAGCAGGCTGGGGCCCAGCAGGGAGGTGCCACTGGGGGTCCCCACGGGAGTCGGCAGCGTCTTTCGGCCTTTCTCCGAGATGAAGCTCGCTGCCAAGAAAAGGAGGATCACGCCCTGAGATGGCTTGGTCAGCTCCGGGTCAAGGGAAGGATCTGAGGGCTGGAGGCAGCCTCGCCAGGCCCATGCAGGCATTTATCTGCACGCTTGCACACAGCGCTTGGTGTGGAGCTGTAGCCAACCTGGCTTTTCTCAAATGAGGAGCCTTGGAGGGTCCTCAGAAGCACACATAAGTAGGCCTCACATCATAGGGGCCCCTCAGTGCTCTGCTGTCCAGTCACCACTCCCACCTCCAGGTAATGTGGTTTCCCATTTTTCATGATTTGTATTTGACTTTGCAGAGATCTGTACTGTTCTATGGGCCTCTTATAACAGGAAACACTCATTGAGCGCTGGCTCCCTGTATCACCCAGACCAGAGCCCGCATTCTGGGCCATCAGGTGTGGCGTCCACACAAGGTGCTGACCCGGTTCAACATGTGTACAGCACAACCCCCTACAGGGCTGCAGTCTGATGGCCATGTGCACGTATTGGCTGCTCTCTAAAAATGCAAAGCGCATGAATCCCAGACGTGTCCTGGAGCCCCTCTTACATAGGACATTGAGAGCATTGTGTCTTTCCCTAACATGCCTTTCCCATCACACAACGCCTGGTGCCCAATGAGGATGAACACATCCTGTGAACGTGCCAAACTGGTCAACATGTCGCAAGACAGCTGGCCTGTCCACATCAGAATATTTTACTGCGAACAGAAAGAGGGAAGCCAATGTCTCCTACCCTGCCGTTGGTGTCAAGAGCAGAAGGCCCTAGTAGGGGAGGGGCCAGGACAGCTGGCCGGACTAGAGAAGAGCACAGGGGACCGTGTGAGGAGATAGACAAGGGCTACATTGCAACTGGGCTGTGGGTTACAAGGATGTCACATTTGCCAAAGCTCAGTGAACTGCACACTGGAGATCTGGACATTCTCCCAAATGTAAGTGGTGCAGAAAAAATAAACTTTGGAAAACAAGCAAACAGTCCTAGTGGGAGTTCTGCCAGATGGCAAGGAGAATGTAGGCTCTAGTCCCCCACCAAGTTCACCATGTGGGCCCTGCTCGTCCTGCTGGTCTAGGACAGAGACCGGGGCACCCCCCACAGATACTCACCAAACAAGCTGCCGAGGGACGAGTCCGTGGGGTCGCTGGGGCACCACTGGGGGTCATGGGTGGGGGAGGCAATCCAGTCTGGTTGGGGGCTGCTGGATGGGGAAGGAAGACTCTTGGAACTGTCACTGCCATTTAGTTTTGCTGGAGAAAGAGGGACTCCTTCACCTGTCAATCAAAATCCTGGGTCAGAGACGCCACGTGTGGTGAACAGCACTCTGCTATTCCCAGTTCACAAATGAGCCGGTGACCTGCCCACAGCCACTCACTACTAGCCTGTGAAGTCAGCTTAATCTGAATCCATGGCCTGAATCATACCAGCAAGTGCCAACCACACCCCTGCTACAGGATACCAGTCCAGTTCCCTCCTGGAACTTGCAAAACCCAAAGGCATTCACCTAGATTCATGACCAACTAGGATAATGGCCCATCTAATCCTGTTGGTCTCAAGGCCAGGAGCAGTCCCACCGGACCATACACAGCTGTAGGTCCTATCTGTACCTTGTTCACTGGTGCTGCCTCTGCCTCTGCTGGGCAAGGCCATACAGGTGGCAGGTGCAAAAGTGGGAGTGGAATGGGAACATACCCAGCAGGTTTGGCAAATGCTCAGATGGGAGGTCAAGGGCAAGCCTGGATCCCCCGTCCTAATGGGGAATTGATCCCAAGAAGGGTGTGCAGGGGCAGCCTGTTCCTTACCGTACTGGCCAGAGCTGATGGCGATTTCAATGATGGAGTCGCTGATCTGAGTGGCAGGCTCTCCCTGCGAGAGCACGTCCTCAGGTGGCCCGGGGAGAGAGATGTCCAGCAGAGCAGAAACGTTAGGCGGAGAGAGCCGAGTGCTGGAGCCCTCCGCCAAGGGCAGTGGGGTGGAAAGCCCATTGTGCAGAGGAGCCTTAGATAGCTCAGTTAAAGAGAGGACAGGTGAACCCTGGTGGGAGATGGGAATTGTTCAGATACAATGGATCAACCAATCCCCTAATAAGGAACAAAAACTCAACCTCAACCCCAAAAGGTGGTAACCAAGTGATGGCCAAGTCAACAGAGAGGCGGTGACCACAGCAGATACCTCTTCCATTTAGTATGAAACACATTAGCTTCTCCAGAAACCACTCTGGGGATGCAGAGTTCAAAGGCCGGGCCAGGGGGGCCTTGGCCAGAGCCTTGGACATCTGGATCTGCTTTCCCTGCCAGCAAGACAGCTGGTAACACCCAGGCAGAAGGTAAGTGCCAACAAGTGCTGCCAGTTGATGATCTCCTCCCCTTAGCCCAAGAAACTGATCTTTCAGAACTGTGCCTGAATCAGCCAGCCACGTGGAAGGGAAGAAGAAACCCGAGATGGAAGATGCATGCTCCTTTTATCTAGGCAATGGGAGGATAAAACTATTGGATGTCCGAGTGTCCTTGTCACATCCTGGCAACTCACAGCAGGGAGGCCAGGTCTGCTGGCAGGACCATGAGGACGGGGACTCGGCACTGGAGGGGGGCTCTGGGGCAGCTATTTTGCTCAGCAGCCAACAGCACACTCTACCTGGAAACCTTCCGTCACTGGCTCCTGCTCAGGCCTCGAGGGGATGCTGATGAATGGATCGCTTGTACCCTACAAGGAAAGTACACCATGAATGCCTAGGAGCCCTTCCAATCAGCATGCCAGAACTCTGCCCAATGGCTATTAAGCTCCTGAGACAAGAGCTGTTCCACTCCCCAGCTTCCTAACAGCCAACATTACAGGAACCCATTGAGGTCCAGGTTGGAGATCTCTTCCTGTGAAGACAAGCTAGCTCACTGCTTCCAGAAGGTGGGCCAGGAAGTCACTGCACTTAAGATTATCAATTCAAAACCTCCTAGTCCTCAGGCTGGGCTGGCCGGGAAACCAGAGCACTGAGAACTGGAGAGGAGTGGCAGACAGGGATCACTAGGCCCACTGTTGGTCCACTGGTTAAAGTTCCTTCTCAGACCAAGCTGACATCTGAGAAGTCTGCTGACATACAGAACTGCTTACCTCAGTTCTGGATTCTCCATTGTCACCCAGCAAACCTGTCCCCGCTCTGTCTCCTTCCATGGCTCCCCCCGAGCCACGCAGAGAGCACTCATGCCCAGCCTCCCTGGTTCTGTGACTCCCCTCTGGTCATCAGGCCCATCCCCCATCCCGCTCCTGAGGCAGAATTAGGGTCCAGCATGACATCAGCCCCATTATCTCGGCTCCCATCCCTCTGGAGAGGGACCGACCCATCCTGAAGGCGGGTGGTAACTCACCCCCACAGTGGGGATGGGGTCGCCGTTCTGGAGGGTGCCAGTGGAGTCCTGACCCGAAAGGGTAGCTGTTGCCTCCTCTGAAGACAGTGGAGAGATGCCAGACAAACCCTCAGCATCCAAGACAGGGAGGGGGCTCCCGGGGATGATGCCGGCACTTGTAGCTGCTAAGTCGACAGCACCTGACAACAGAAAAGACATTGCCAATGGGAGCTCCACCGACACCCCCAAACATACTCCGCAGCGCTCACAGGAATAGCCTCTCCCTCACGCCTCATTTCAAGGCAAGGGAAGCAGATTTCCTGTTCTCTCTGGAGGATAACGAGAGCATGGTTTGGGGGAGGAAGAAAACAAACATCATTCACAAGCCTCCCGTGGTGTCTGTCCCCATGCCGGTCACAGAAACTTACTGGCCAGGTGGCCGGGGGCCGGGGGCGGAAGGACCTTGGGCATGATCGGCCGAGACAGAGCCGCTTTGGTGAGGGAAGACTGGATGGGCCGGAATGAGCCTCTGCCTGTGAGGACAAAAACAGAAGCAGCCGCATCAGGCCCACCTGCCCCGGTGCTCTCTGACTGCACGGCAGGCGCTACAATGGGCCGGCTTCCCAGCCAGTTGGGACCATGGAAGCTGAGCCAAGGGGACACACTGAACATTCCAAAACTGTGCTGACTTGGGGAAGTCAGAGGTCAAACGGGCCCCCAATGAGGAGAAAGCTCTGGCACCCGTGATAACAGCACCACTGTGGCCCGTGGGGGCTGCTGAAGAGGGTGCTGTCAGCACTGTCATTTTCTGGGAATGGCCCTTTAAGGGTGATGCACACCCAAGCGAAGCTACAAGCTCCTCTGAAGCAATGAGAGCATCAGATCTTGGATTAAGATTCTGCCTCTGCAATTGGGCTCTTTCCTACTAGGTTTTCTGTAGATGAAAAGAAGGCACAAGAAAAAGCAATTAATAGCTGTCTGGGTCCAGCAGTCAGTCAGTCTGAAATGTGAACATCAAGGCTGATTTAAAAGCTAAATCACAGAGTTATGTGTTCCACTGAATAATTCTCACTGAAGCAAGAAAATTTACTTCAAAGAGCCAGGGCCCCCACTGACCTTAGAGATCTATGAAGGCCTGAGTTGTACATTTTTCCCCTAAAATGCCTGACAACACACACACACACACACACACACACACACACACACCCCAAACGAACAAGCTCAAAACAAAAAAACACCCGACAAGACGTTATACAGAGAGGGTGGACTGAACTAAGCGAAGCTTCGCTAACAGGGCTACCTGAGCCCACCTCTGAAGGAAGCTGGCTGCAGACCACCTGTCAGAGGGCCATGCCTGCCTGGCTCAGGGGCACACTCCGTTTCTGCTGATAGAACGGACAAAGGAATGCTGCAAATGTCACTCCAACAGCCATAAACGCGAATGCCTGTCATCCCCAAAGGGGAGGCCACAGGAAAGTAAGGAGTGAAGAGCCAGCCCAGGAGACCCAGTGCTTACCGGTTATGGAGGAATTTGACATGATAGAGAAGGAGCAGACGTTGTGGGACTGGTTTTCAGAAGGTCTAGGAAGCAGGGTTCTCTGTGGAGGGAAAACTGCCAATCAGGTAATAAAAATCACTCAGGAAACCAGCAAAGACTTATAAGGGGATATTCCAGACAACAGTGAACTGAGATTGTAAGCAGATGGTTCTGGGTTCTAGGGCTATAAACACAAGAGCCCCTGGGACAGTCTGAGGATGGCTATGTCCTGTAGACCCAGCAAACTCTGAACATCGGGTCCTCTCTGAAAAAAAATGCCGAGGGATCAAACCTTCCTCCAGGGAAACTGGAGGAATGTCAGAACCATCCACTGTTAATTCAGGATATTCTTATGGATTTGGATGGAATGCAACTAGTCATATATATATATATGTGTGTGTGTGTGTGTGTGTGTGTGTGTGTGTGTGTTTATAACCACTCTGTGTGGACTATTAAAAAAGACACTCATATTCTGGGCCTCCTCAAATTTGGGGTGTAAAAATAAAGTTGCTGCCTGTAACACAGACAGGCTAAAGGCCTGAGGCCTTCCGCCCCATCTCACAGTCCCAGTGCCCACCCGTCCCTATCTGCCCACGACTCCTATGTGTGAATAATTAAGTTCTAATGTGAAGAACACCATTTAAAGAAATTATATTAGCCCTGGCCAGGTAGCTCAGTTAGAGCACCATCCCAATATGCCAAGACTGAGGATTTGATCCCCAGTCAGGGCACATACAAGAATCAACCAATTTAAGTGGAACACATTGTTGTTTCTCTCTCTTTCTCTCCCCCACCCGGCTTCCTCCCTAACAATCAAATAAAAAAACTAAAAAAATAATAAATTATATTAATTGCTCAAACTGTTATTCACTGAAGTTAAAACATTAACAGAAAGTATCTGTCAACCTAAAAGTGTCTGAGGACCTCTGGCTCTGCGGCACAGCTGCATCTCCACTAAAGCACAAGGGACATCTACCTCCATGGCCCTCAGAGGGGTGAGGGTGAGACAGAGAGAAACATAAATGTGAGGAGACACATCTATTGGTTGCCTCCTACATGCACCCTGACCAGAGCCGGGGATTTACCCTGCAAACGAGGTTTGTACCTTTGACTGGATTTGAACCCATGACTCTTCAGATTGAGGGCCAACACTAAACACTGAGCAAAGAGGCCACGGTAAGATTATCTTCATTTTCAGATACAGTAAGGGTCACTGTTATTACTTTATTTACCCTAGTCATAAGAAGGGAGAAAGTGGCAGGGATTCTCCATTTCAGTTCAACACTCAAGACACGGGAGAAAACCAGTGTGTCGGGCAGCTTGGCCAGGGGGAGCCCAGCTATGCAAACCTGACCAGCGTTCCTGACCTGGACCACCAGCGGCTTCCGTAGGTGCCGGTTCTGCAACTTCCGGGGCTTTGGCAAGAAGAAATCCGATTGCATCTATGAGGAAAACAGTGCCCGATCCCTGAGTGTTTTCATAGCAAACATGGGTCTGCAGGCAAGCAGAGGGGAGCATTCCCTGCACTTACGCTGATGGAGTTCAGATGCTGAAGGAAAGTCAATTCTGTCTCTTTATTAGGAGAGAAGAGCTTCCCGTGTCGGCTGTTGGGTGGCAAAGTTGTTGGGACAGCAAAAAGGCCACCATCTGAGTCACTGCTTCCTGTACTAGAGGAACCAGCCACCAAGAGGGGTCTTGGAGGGTTTCTCAAACCTAGAAAAGGAGAAGGGAAGTGAATAGAATACCCTCACCCAGCAACATCTCCAGTGTGAATGAAGTTCTACTGGAGAGAAATTCAAGAAGAATTCCTGACAACCTGTTCTGTTTCCTGGAAAGGAGTTCCCTTTTTCTTAGTCCCATAAAACCTGCTTTTCCATCTTCCTGAAATTCTAGTTTCCAACCTGAGCAGATCATAGCTCTTCCTGACAGGATAAAGAAACTTTACCATTTTGTTTGAGCCTTGGTGGGAAAGGCAGCTAGGCATTCATTTTTCAGAGCTAGAAGAACCTAGCAGAATATCTAGTGCAGAACAGAGGTCAGCAAACTCTCTCTTTAAAGATAATAAATATTGCTTTGTGGGCCTGCAGACTCTGCTAATCTCAATTCTGCAGCTGTAGTACAAAAGCAGCTACAGGCAACATGTGTATGCACCAGTGAGCACAGCCATGTGCCAATAAAACTTTATTTACAACAACTAGGCCGTGGGCCATAGTTTGCTGATGCCTGGTCTAAATCTGTAATTATACAGAAAACTGACCCAGAAATAGAGGGACAGAAAGTATTTAGGAACCACTATTTTGGGACTCTGCTAGCTGTTACCATAGATGCTGCTGCAAGGCACCCTTGATTCATGGTAGAATGGATCTCCTTCCCTTCTTCTTCTTTTTCTTTTTTTTAAAGATATTTTTATTGATTCCAGAGAGGAAGGGAGAGGGAGAGAGAAACATCAACGATGAGAAAGAATCATTGATCAGTGCCTCCTGCACTCCCCCTACTGGGGATCGAGCCTGCAACCCAGGCATGTGCCCTGACTGGGAATTGAATTGTGAGCTCCTGGTTCGTAGGTTGAGGCTCAATCACTGAACCACACTGGCCGGGCTCCTTCCCTTTTTCTTTATTTGCAAATCTGTGAGGTTACACTGACACTCATGGTATCCAGAGACCAGGTCTTCTAAGCACTGGTACGGACTCTAGCACTGCAGGTGGATTAGTCCAGAAGGATCCTTAATTAAGAAAGAGGATGGATATTAAAGAGTACAGAGAATCGAAAATTTTAAAAGCAGAACGCAAAAAGAATATACAATCTACCAGCTAGCCCTAATATCGAGTGCAGTGACCGTATCTGCGAGAATAACCAATTCACAGTATGCTGCTGCCCTCCTCGTGAATCACAGCACGGAAACAGGATCAAGGTGGAGAAAACAAAACTAAGAGCTGCAGGAGGTGGAGAGCCTGACACAGCAGCAGCCCAGCTTTCTTAAAGGCCCCTATGAAGTGCTCTCAAGGATTGGAATCTTCGAGCACTTAACAGGCGGGCTATTTGCAACAAGACATAATGCTAATAACATTCACTGACCAGAAAATAACCCTAGAGCAGGGATTTTCAAATTTTGTTGCCACAAGTCTTTTTAAACCATGCAACATCTGAGCATTTAGTCAGGGGCACTAACCTCTATTCCAGCAGTTCTCAACCTATGGGTCGCGAACAATGAAAATACATCCTGCGTATCAGATATTTACATTACGATTCATAACAGTATCAAAATTACAGTTATGAAGTAGCAACAAAAATAATTTTATGGTTGGGGGTCACCACAACATGAGGAACTGTATTAAAGGGTCACGGGCATTAAGAAGGTTGAGAACCACTGCTCTATTCCCTTAAAATGTCAAATAAAAACAATGACAACAGCCAACACAATAGCCGTCCATGTGAAGGAGTCAAAATTATGTGTTTTTTTTTGGTCAGATGGGCAAAAAGTGTATTTTCTGGTGTGCCGCGGATTTTAGTAATTAGTTGATGTATGCCATCTGATGTAAAAGGTTGAAAATCGCAGCCCTAGAGCACCGTTAAAGCACCAGGACCCTAGGTCTCTTCAGCCAAAAAGTTATTGCAGGTTTTGGGGCACCCATCTAGATCAGAGTAAGATCAGAGGCAGGACCGCCTCACCTCTTGTATGATGCACACTGGTCACCATTGCAAGGACCAGGACAGCAGAGGGTCCTGAAACTCATGCCTGGGTGGAGGCCTTCTTGGCCGCAGGACACAAAGGAACACGCCAGGCTTCAGCCCCACTATCCCTGCATCCCCATCTCACCAAGTCAGTCTCAGGAAGAGTTACAAGACTTTGCTGGAAGAGAGGAAAAAGGCTCAAGCGCAGTCAGCATAGCCTCACACCAGGGCCGCACAACACATGCACGTTCCTTTTTCTACCTTTAAAATTCAGGATTCTAGCCATGGCAACTATTAATGTTTTACTATAAAAATACTAAGCAAGACCAGGCCGGTGTGGATCAGTGGTTGAGTGTCGACCTAGGAACCAGGAGGTCACAGTTTGATTCCTGGCCAGGGCGCATGCCTGGGTGGTGGGCTCGATCTCCAGTAGGGGGCGTGCAGGAGACAGCCCATCTATGATTTTCTCTCATTCACTGATGTTTCTCTTTCTCTTTCCCTCTCCCTTCCTCTCTGAAATCAATAAAAATATACTTTAAAAAAACACAACAAAACAAAAAAAACTAAGCAAGGAAAAGTGATGCCTCAGGGAAGCAGGTCAGGTTGATCCTGGTTTTATGTACCCAGTAACCCAAATAAGGACCCTGAATTAAAAGGTCTCCCAGATATACAACTGGGGCAAAGGAACACAGTGGATGGCAGGTCAGACCGTCTCTTTCCAAGGTTTGTGTTGTATTGCTGGGACTTCCTTGAACTTAGGTTTCTTTACTCGAATATTTTAGGTGTAAAGAAAACAGTCTCATGGACAATAGGGTGGTGAAGACCTGTGGGGGTGGGTAGGGGCTGAGAGGAGGGGGGGGGAATGTCTCTGTAATACTGTCAACAATAAAAAATATTAAAAAGGAAAACAGTCTCTAGAAGATTCAGTAAGAACCAACCCTTCTCAGCCTCTAAACCTCCAACTCAGCAGGTTATGGAGGCTTCTGCTGCCCTCACAAAGCCCAATCCCCCCAAGTGAATGGACTGGCAAGGGCTACCCATGTTTTCCACTGGCTCATGCACCCTAGGATCCCAAAGCCCTTGGTGACAGGCCCACACTCACCCTCCCTCTGAGGAAATGGTGATTTCCGTTTTCCTCACCTCCCCCGCTGGACTGGCTGACTGGGGCCAGGCCTCAGGAATCCCTGTGCCTTCAGACCTGGCACAGCCCCCATGGCCAGCGGGGCACCCAGAAGGGTGGGCCCTTGGTCAAAGTGGCTGCTTAGCCTCACCTGAGGAGGGACAAGGCGCAGAGCTGGGAGAGAAGGTCTTGCTGTTGCGAAGGGCAGACTGGTTTCGAGGGCAGCGGGGGCTCCGGGAGCTGATGTTCACCACCTTCCCTGGGGGGGTCGTCGACTGTTCCTCCTGGGCGGGTCTCGCTGAGGCCATGGAGCTGGCGTTCGATTCTGGAGCCTAGGACAGAAATGAGCAGAAACAACAGCCACACTCAGCCCATGAACAACGGTTCTGGAATGAGTGCCCGGGAGCAGGCACCAGAACTCCCTGAAATCAGATGGACAGCAGAGGCTAAGCGACCACATTCCATGATGGCAAAGGTCAGCACCCCTGCGTCACTCAGCAGTGCCGGCATTCAAAATCACCAGTCAGGTGGGCACTGAGGGAACCAGGGCTCTCCCGCCTGAAACCTCTCCTCACTGCCCACAGGCAGGTGGCATGGACTGGCAAACCATCAGGAAGTGACTAGAGGAAGGGAGGGAGGGGGAACATATAGCTGAAAGCACTGAGCACCCCAGCCTGCCCAGGAAGGGCTCTAGCTGCCAAAAGATGCTGAATTGCAGGGACCGCAACTAGCCTTTAAAAAACAAGCCTGAGACGACTGCCATGGCCTCTTCCTATTGCGAGTAGATAAGACATACATACAGATTTAACTTCTAGAATGAAACAATCACAGCTGAAGAGCTCCCTGCTGAATCAAATCCCAAACCCCAGGGGTTTCATAGATTGCTGCCTGAGGGCATTGCCTCCACTCGAGTCCTCAACAGAGACACCCTTCCATCCAGCTGTTCTCACCCTGGTGACTTTACCAACCCCGTCCTCAACATTCTCCGAGGTACCCAACGCCCACTGGGGGGACCTTCCAGTAAATTACAGAACCCATTATCCACACCCTCAGCACAGCCTCACCTGCTCTGCTTGCCAGAGGCCCCATGCCTCCTCTGTACCTCCCATGGCCCTTCAGCCTGACCTTCCTCCTCCTTTCCATAGGACTCCGCCCCCTTACCCCACCCCCCTACCTCTTTCTGCTTAGCTTATTCAATCTGACTCACCATTCAATTGTCCAACCGAGTGCCCACCCAGCCTGTCAGCATTCTGACCCCCGGGGCACTTGCTCTTGTCAGCGATTCACCCAAACCTCAGCAGGAGGGAGACCAAAAGGCCAGGCTATCCATCTTTAACTCAAGGTTCCCATTCTCAGCTGGGGCCTCTGGGCAGCAGCTCCCACACCCGAGAAGCATCAGTATCACCTGGTAGAGGGCGTCAAAACATGGTCTACTGCCTGGCTGGTGTGACTCAAGGCTGAGTGTCAACCTATGAACCAGGAGGTCACAGTTCCATTCCTGGTTGGGGCACAAGCCTGCTTGGGTTGCAGGCTCAATCCCCAGTGGGGGACGTGCAGGAGGCAGCCAATCAATGATTCTCTCTCAACACTGATGTTATTTCTGTCCCTCTCCCTTCCTCTCTGCAATCAATAAAAATATATATTTTTTAAAAAACATGGTGATAGGGCCCCAAGAACTGCATCTCTAGCAAGTTCCCAGGTGAAGCTGAGACTGTTGACAGGGGACCCACTTTGAGAACCATGGCTCTGAGCACTCTGCTTTGTGTTCTCTGCAATAGTATTTCCAACCTGCGCCACTCTCCTCTTCAGTTGAGGCCAAGGCCACTACCTCAGCCGTGATTCCTCCAGCCTTCGCAGGAGCCAGTCTAGCCTGGCCTCCTTCCATAAGGTATTGGACATACTCATGTGTCCCCCAGTCTCTTTTCCTGACCCCCTCCAAAAGACAAACTTGAAAACATTTTTAAACTCATAACCTCTGCTCAGTCACCCTAGTACTGCCCATGCCCGACCGAGGGGCACCTCCATGCTGCGAAATCCAAAGGCCATCTCTTACCCACAGGTCTTGCCTCACCAGCCTCTGCAGCACCCAGCCAGTTCCCACCCACCTCTCTCACAAGGCACTGATTCACTTCGCCTGCTCCACTGAGAGCCTCTGTGTGCAAGCACTGCCTGGGGCACAACTGAGAAAACGGAGAGGAACCTGGTGGGAGAGTCAACCAGAAACCAAGGCAGAACAGCAAATTCCAGACTGAGCGTCTGTTCAGGGAAAGTGGAACGTGTGGTGTGTGCTCTCAGGCACCGCTTACACTTGGTACTGACTGTGAATCAGTACTGAGGGGTGCACAGTGAGCCTGCAGTCCTGGCCTGTCCCCCAAAGCCACAGCATTCAGCTCCCTCAGCTGTCCCTCCTGGAACGTATGAGGCTCCAGGCTTCTAAACACCACGCATACACTGCTATTTCGGGAACAGCCTGCATTAGGACTCTGCTCGTGTCCAGGAGATCCTACAAGACTTTCCATCAGCAAGTCTCTGCCCCATCTGCAGCTTTGCTAATCAGCTTCCCCTGGTTAGGGTCACATGCCACGGCCTACCTGGCATGATCACCCCCTCCCTGGGCCACCATGGTCACTCCCTGGGCTCAGGGATCACCCACTCACCTTGGACACTCCTGAGGAACCCCAGACTACTTCAACTAGCCGTCTCCTGGACAGCTACCCATGGAGGTCGGCCTGCAGAGGTTTCCTGGCTGCAGCCCCACAAAGCTAAGCCCCACACCATGCAGCTCTCAGCCCCAGCATTCCATTTTCCCCTCCAGCTCCACTCCCTTCACTGAGGCTGTGCCACCACTGTCCTCCCAGGACAGCCATTCTAAAGTGCAAACTCGACCCTGTCATTCCTCTGCAGAAACCTGCAACCCTCCCGACACCTAGAGAAAGTCCAATCTGGCTCAGTCCTGGCCAAGCCTGCCACCTCACCTCTGTACACTGACCCCTTGGCTGGCACGCTCAGGGCTCAGCAGAATCACCGGAGCCTAGCAAGGCCCAACAGGCATGGCCTGCTGGTTGCTGTCCTCTTTGGAGCCCTGTGTGAGCCTAGAAGGAGAGGACAGGGCCCTTGTCTGGCAAGAAGCCAAAGCCGTAGCCAGTGCTCAGCATGGCCTCGCTCAATAAAATGAAACATGGTCTGTGAGAACCTCTGCCTCTCTGGTCACTGAGGTCCCTGCCTCCTGCCCTTCCCTGAGGAGCCAGGGGGACTCCTGACCACCTGCTATGGGGCTGGGCCTGATTGCCCTCTGGGTGCCAACAGAGCCGTGCGGACACGCACTCACCAGTCTGGGGTTGACCTCAGTGGAGATGAGCTTCAGGAGGCAGCTGAGGAGGCGCTGCTTGTGAAAGGCGGCAGGCGGGGAACCACCAGGGGCCTGGCCCTCGGGGCCCAGCTCGGCCAACCAGTCATACTCCAGCTGCAGCTTGCTTGGCTTTCCCATCATGAGGTAGACTTCGGCCAGTGTCAGGCTCTCGGAGGTCTGCAGGTTCCAGCCCTCTTCGCGGAGCTGCTGGGCCAGCCGGCTGGCAGGGACATCTTTTGGAGGCTTGGCAGAAGGCTGTCCCTGAGGTGGCGGGGGGTCCGAGGGGCTCACCTTCTCCTGGGGCTCCTCCGCAGGACCATCTGCTGAGTCTTTAGTGCAAACATCTGGCTGGAGCCCTGGGCTGGGCTGAGGCTCCAGGCCAGATAGGCCACGGACAGGAGACGGTGCCCTGGTCTGGGCAAGGTTGGCCACCTCGGCGCTGCTGGGGGCTTGAGTCTCTGGGGAGACACAGGCTGAGAGCCGAGAGTCTGCACAGTGGCACGGCTCAGGGAGGATGAGGTCCTGGCAGGACTTCAAGTAGCGGGGGAAGGGGTCTAGAAGAGAGAGATCGTCCTCCAGCTCTGGGAGCTGGCCACAGGCACAAGTCGTGGCCCTGGGCTCTTGGGCTGGGCCGTCCCCAACCTCTACAGGAGCTGCCGTAGGGGTCTGTACCCCAGCATCCTGGAGCCCAGGGGGAAGCCTGTCGGGAGCGTTCGGGCTGCTGAGGCTTGGGGCAGCCCCCTCCCCAAGGGCACTTTCAGGGGAACTCTCTCCAGAGCTCTGAGAAGTGTCCATGGAGGGAGGAGGCCGCCCCCCGCCCTTGCCTTCGGTGCCGCTCCTTGGGCACTTCACTTGGCCTCTGGCTGTACCCTGCCCGCTCTGGATGCCCAGGATCTGAGCTGGAGGCAGTGTGTGGGCATCTTTGGAGCTCTGTTTGCACCGGCCACCCTCCTGCCAGTGCACCGTGCAGAAGGCCTTAGAGTGCACCACACGGGCCACTCCTGGAAGTGGGGTCAGCGTACAGTTCTCCCCAGGGAACAGGTGCAGCATTACTTTCTCCTGTGACGGCTCCACAAACGAATCCTGCAGCTGCCGCTCCGCGAGTGTCTTTCGCTTAGCGCACCGTCAAGGAACCGTATGTAGCAGCACCCGCCCCTGGGCATCACAGGGCCTTGGGAAAGGCACGACTCAGGTATTTCCTTCTTTAGGAACCTACTCCCAGCACACACTGTTCTTGCTGTGGACTGGGCAGGGCTGGGAGCTGGCTAAGGAGAAGTCTGACACTATCCTTAGTCATTTGATCAACCTGCTCCCAGGGATGCTTAGCCCATATCCCACAGGCCAGATGGTAGCTGCTCACCACATGGAGGGCTGCTGTGACAGAGTTCTAACAGTGCAAGGTGAAAGTGGACCACACACCCAAAACGCAGAGGAAAGGGGACTATGGATTTTAGTTCTGGCTGTATACCATCTCACAGCATAGCTGCTACGCCACATGGGTCCCAGTGCAATCCTGAGAGTGACAGGCAGAACAGACACCATTCTGAGGCAACAGATGCTGTAGATATGATGGTGGTGGTGGTGCAGGGGGGTTGCTTTAGTAGGAAAAAGATACAATTCGCACTTCATGGAGCTCCCACTTCTGCTTCAAAAATTCAATGAGGCTGGAGACCTTCCGATGGAGCTCCACGATCATCCTGTAGGAAACAAAAATGGGAAGGGGAAAGCTGTTACCATGGGGATAGAACCTTCTGAAGAGCCCCCAGGCTGCTGGCAGCACGTCAATGCCATGAAGAGTAAGGGCATCTAGGAAAGGTACCATGGCGGGGCCAGAGCCACGATGACTCCTTTTCTTAAAAATGAACCCTTTAAATTGAGTAACTAGAGACTATATGAAACTGCAAGAAGACAAAGCGGAGACCTATCTACCCTTCACAGTGCAAAATCTCACCCAGAACATGGACCTGGGCACAGCCCACCCAACTACTCTAATAAGCACCGTTCGGGTCAGGAAGGGGAGGCCTGGCCAGCCGTAATAAC
The DNA here is from genome assembly GCF_963259705.1 of Myotis daubentonii. Taxonomy (NCBI): domain Eukaryota; kingdom Metazoa; phylum Chordata; class Mammalia; order Chiroptera; family Vespertilionidae; genus Myotis; species Myotis daubentonii. The sequence goes on along the minus strand of NC_081843.1, from coordinate 13,891,126 downwards.
CCCAAGAAATAAAAATACACATGGGAGGGATGAAGCAGACACACCACCATGTGGATGCTCGGCACCTGAAAACATTATGCTCAGTGAGAGGTCAGAAAGAAAGGACTACAATAGGAGATTCCACTTATGCCTAATGTCCAGCATAGCCAAATCGAGAGACAGAAGGAACATGTGTGATTGCTGGGGGCCAAGGACCAGGGGCGGGGTATGAGAAGCAACTGTTTAGTGGATACCAGGCTTCCTTTTGGAGTGACAAAAATAGAAATGGTAGCTGTACAATACTGTGAAAGTACTCAAGTGTCCTGAATGGGATACCTTGAAATGGCTAATGGTTAATTCTATGTTATGTGACTTTTACCTCAATCTATAAAAATAAAAATGTGTAACTGGAAAATGGTCTGTACTCACCGTGGTGAGTCATCCACAAATCAGATACCAAACTTTAGGGAATGGTAAGAGGCAATGGAAAGGGAATGGGGGAAAATGCTATAGTCATCAACTTGCTAATCACGACATCTTTCTACATCCGCTCCTGGCCTGCGAGACTCATGCCTCCAGGCCCCCAGCAGTACACTACCCTCACCCTACCCCCATGTAATTTTGGAGCATCACTCAGGGGTCCACGAGGGAACCCATATACCACCCTCTGTTCACATCCCTCCCAGCTGGCTCCCTACCAAACTCCAAAGGCAGTTACCTGAGCCTGGGGTTCTGGGAGAGGCTCTGTACGCGGGCCCAGGCATGATTGTTCCGCGGCTGTAGCTCTACGGGGACTCTCAGGGGCAGACGCACTGGCTTCTGGTCCTCTTCATCACTCAGGCCTGCGACAAGAAGGGCTGTGAGAGCCTGGCCAACAGACTGCCATGCAGAAGGCAACGTGGTTGGCCAGACAACTCGGGAGGAGGAGCCGTGGACAAATGGCCTGGGAGCCGAAGCAGAGCTGGCAGAGAGGCCCACGAGAACTTGTGCCCAGAGAAGCGCCAACATGGCCACTAGGGTACCCGCAAAGCTGGGGCAATGACTGGGCCACACGAGGCCACGGGACTCCCTCCTGCCACCACTCACACTCCATCTGAATGCTGTGAGTGGACACACTGCTTTGGACCCAAGAATTGCTCATGGGTTTAGGAATGCTCGGACGCAGAGCTCAGCCTATCGATTGCTAAATGGAGCAGAGAACACACGCCCCCAGCCCCACCCAGCCCCACCCAGCCCACCCTCTACATACCGTCTGGGTCACAGAGTTTCTTCAGGGCTCGGCACATGGGCGCTTTGATTCGCAGGTTTCTTCCTTTGTAACGCACTGTGGTGGCCCTGGGAAAATTTTTTAAAGAAATGCTGAGACCTCTCAATGAACAGTAGCTCCCTGTCCTGCGCAGGGAGGGTCCTGACTGGGCGCCCATCCTGGCCTTCAGAGCTCCTGCTCAGCCCTATGGCTCTGGATGCCCAATACTTTCCCACTCAGACCTCACAATGCAAAGGGGATGCCTGTCATTCACAGGAAACGTGCCCTGCCTCCTGCCTGGTGATGTGTGCGGCATCAGCTGCTGTCCAACCCCCTGGAAAGCCCATGACAGTGAGACCTCCTCAGATACCAGATGATGTACCCTCCTCTCCTCTTCCTCCACAGGACCCCTTGAGAGTAGGTTTCAACCCATCTCTATGTGACCTCAACCCAACTCAGAGACCACATCTTCACGTCAGCAATGTCCCCCAGCCCCCCAGGACCTCTGGAAACCATACTACTGGGACCTGGGGTGTAGGGCACTCACAGCCAGCAGGCACGGGTGTCAAGTCAGTGGGCCTGCTTCACGTCTGCCTGTCACAGATGCCAGTGACACTGTGAGCACTGCTGTGGCAGGACTTTAGATAGTGTTAGAATTAAAGAAATACTATAAACGAGTACAAAAGCCACAAAAATAGTTTCTTCTAATAAACACATTTAGAATGCTTTGGAATTACTCAATAAGCGTAGATTGGCAGTCAAGTGAGTGCGGGCAAGACAACTATGAAAGACTGAGGGTGACTGGAAGCACCCTGCAGCCCCACTGCCGTGCATTTCTATGCTCGTTCCGCTTGAAAACGGTTCATCGCAAGTGATGCATCTTGACTAGCGCCTCTAAGATAAAAACAACCCAGAACTCTGAGGATGGGCCCCGTCAAAGAAAAGGCCTTGGCCAGCCAGCTGTGTCTGGTAAGCAAATGTAGGTTTCTGTTTTACAAAAGTTTCAAGGTCCGTGTATATTGTTTTATAACTGTTTTTTGTTTGTCTGTTTTCTAGAGGCAAACATATAACCTATTCTTTTTATTTCTATTTAAAACCAAGTCACCTTAGCAGGTGGATTTGCAGACAGGGGAAGAGAAACCATGGACAGGAAAGGTTTATGTTTCTGTTCTCCAGCATCCACACAACAGGGAGGTTTGCCCAAGTTGTGCTCAGTAATGGGTGTCATGAAGTTTTATGACTCTATTTTAACCAACTTTTCTAATTGGCTAACTCCCAGCTGTGGCCCCAGGAAGCCAGCCCTCCGTGCCCCCCCCACCCCCCGCACCCCCAATTCTGTCAGGAGGAGCAATTCAGAGAGGATAGGAGTCCACATGAACCACCACCACACTCCACTGAGACCAAAGCTTGAGTTTTAGCCACCCGAACTCATGGGCGATCCAGGGCCACAAGGTGCTACTGAAGAGGGAATTGGGAGGAGAGCTTTAAAACAGCAGTAATTGAGCACCAAGTTGAATCTTAAAACAACCTCCTCCAATAAAGGGCTCTGGGGACAAGTGGACTTTCCTGCCCATCATCACTTTTTGTTGCATCTGCCCCCAAACAAAACAAAACAGTAGCAGGCAAGACTTAAAGAGCAGGTGGAGCTGTGTCATGTGGCACCTGTGTTTGTGATGATCACATTTTCCGTTAAACTGCTATTTTGTGACTTCCTTTTTTTTAAAAAAAAAAGTGAAATTGAGCAGTCCTCTTTTTGTGACTAAATAACCATCCTGAGAATACAATTCCTTTCCTTTTCTCTCAAATGGAAGTTCTATGGCAGCCTGAGTTTGGAGCCTGTACAAGGTAAAGCCATGTTCAAGCTCACACAGAAAAGGCCTCTCAAGGCCTGGCCCCGGTCCTGCGACATGATCTGCACTCCCCACCCTCACACACCAGCCCCATGGCGGGAAGACAGGCGAAACTACTGACAGGCCAGGCCAGCTTGACCTCTGATGGAAAGTAATAAAACAGAGGATTCTATCTGAACCCCTGCACTTGAGTGTTACTTTGACAAAACAGGCAACAGAATAATTCCTGTAAGTGCATGGGAGTCTGGCTTTCCATCCTGAGAGGTTTATTTTCTTCTCTGCAAAGCTATTTGATAAACCCAATAAGCATGCTGCTGGGTCTGTGACCAATGTAATACGATTTAATTTTGGAGCTTTTCTCAATTCATTTACTCTTTTATCTAATTCTATAATTTTATAACAAAAGGAGATCCACAGTTAATTGAAAAAAGTCTGCAGGAGAAGCACAGACAGGAAGTTGGTTAAATAAGCAATGCTTTTTGGTCTTAAATCAAGGCACTGTACTAATTTCCCTGCATCTGTTTCACCTTTACAAGCTTTTTGCTTTGTACTAAAAATCTTATGTCTATTGGTGAAAGAATGGACACAAATCAATAGAACAGAATTAAAGGTCTTGAAAAAGACACAGTACGGTCAATTGACCTTAGATGACAGTCCTTTCTACAGAAAAGGCTGGGACAACTGGACACCCATAGGCCAAAAATATAAACCTAGGTATAAACTTTACATCATATTAAAAAAAAATCCAAAGTAGGGCATGGATTTAAACGTCAAACTATAAATCTTTTAGAAGGAAACAGGCGAACATCTTTGTGAACTTAGTAGGCAAAGGGTTCTTAGCTACAACAGGTTAGTCCACAAAAGCAAAGGATGGCAAATTGGATCTAATCAAAATTAAATACTCTGCCCTTTGAAAGACACTAGTAAAGAGATGATGAGACAAGTCACAGAGTGGAAGAAAATATTTACAAATCACCTATCTGATAAAAGACTGGTGTCTAGAACAGCGATCGCCAACCTTTGGAACCTCACGGACTGCTGGTCTAGAATATATAAAGAACTCTCTAAACTCAAACATAAGAAAACAGGTACAAGATTTGAACAAACACTTCACCAAAGAAGAAATAAAAATGGTAAAGAAGCACAGGAAAGATGCTCAACATATTGGGGAAATGCTAATCAAAACCACAATGAGCCCAGCCAGTGTGGCTCAGTGGTTGAGTATTGACATATGAACTAGGAGGTCACGGCTAGATTCCCGGTCAGGGCACATGCCCAGGTTACAGGCTCCATACCCAGTATGGCGTGCAGGAGGTAGCCAATCAATGATTCTCTCTCATCATTGATGTTTCTATCTCCCTCCCTCCCCTTCCTCTCTGCAATCAACAAAAACACACACAAACAATGAAATACCACTTCACACCCACTAGGATGGTTCAAAAGGAGCTAATGGAACTCTCCCTGGAAAGTTCTGGCAGTTCCATACAGAGTTAGGCACGCACTTACCATCTCCTCCCCTGAAGATGTGCCCAGGAGAAAAATGTTTAAAGTTGGAGCAAATACAGCTTCCACCTGACAAATGCAGGGCAGGTGTAAGGGTGGGAAGGAATATGGGATGCTGAAGCCACAACAGGTAAATGCGGTGGGGAGGTGACAAAAGATCCACAAGGCCATGGCAGGTGACCTCTTCCTACTTGCCTAATCATACCCCACACACATCCAGGAGGCTCCGTTTGCCCAACACCACCAGTAGTTAAGACTGCCTACACTCCTGGCGGTTGGAGTGGGTCTGCTCTTTCACATCATGGTGATATCTACATCCTAGTTACTATCATGACTGGCTGCAAAAGGGTAGCAGCTCATAGAAATAAAGCCTTGAGAATGCAACACGAGCATCTGTAAGAGCATCCCTGCTGGGCTGGAGCCTGAACAGAAGCATATGCAGCGAGCCCCACCTAGCAGGAGCTCACACCTGAGAAACAGGGGCTCACAGGCCGTCCAACCCCGGGCTGGGGGAGACAAGAACCAGAGGTACAGGAAGGTGATGCTCTGGATACAGCAGAGGCCAGTGAAGACTGTTCCAGGAGAGAGTTCGACCTACAGGACAGCTGAGCTTTGACCAGCAGAGATCTTGGGTGGTGGGGGAGATGACCTAAGACAAGGAACGGAGTGGTCCGGGTGAAAGCGCAGAAGCTCTGGTGGGGTGAGTGGGAGGGACAGATGGGTATTTCTAGTTCTGTATTTCAGAGAACAATGCAAACGCCCAACATGAGCAGGTGGTGTCTCATAATGTAATTTGTACTTACCCAACCTGAATGAGCTCATTCAACTTCGTGGCATTCTTGTCATCCATACCTTTAAACAGAAAAAGAAATAGACATGACCTTGGAGCAGTTAGGAGCAAAACTGGTAAAGATATAATTACTTTCCTGTAGAATCCAAACAGAATATTTAAGGTCTTCCAAATAAAACCCCTATGTTAGCTGCAGCCCCTCCCGCAAAGTCAGAACAAGGCGTCACCTGCATGCCCTCTCCACACACCCAGACTTTCTCCTGGGACTACTATCTGCCTCTGCACAGATGATCACTCCTCCCAGAAACCTCAGACCCCTGGGCTATGCTGAACCTCCACTCGCCCTCAACTGCTAGTTTAGAGGCTCCTTCCTCTGGTAACCACTGTGCACATTTCTCCTGCTGGCCTCTAGTTACCTGCGGGCCTGCCTTAGTCAGCTTTGAGCCCTAGGTCCCAGGGTCCGCTGGATGATCAGCTCAGATACTGCACATTTCCTCTGCCCTCCTGGTACTTAGTACTGTCCTCAGGACATGTGGAAACCAAGTCAAGTAACCAGGTAATGGGAGAATCTAGGAGGTGGATGTTGGGTGCTCACTGTAAAGTCTTTGAATGATTCTATATTTTTTGGGGGGGGGAGGGGGGAGGGAGGGAGAAGGGACCAAGCCATAAACACACAGCCAGACTGAGAACCAAAGACAAGGACAAAACCTTAAAAGCAGCCAGAGAAAAAAAAGAACATCTCTTCCAGAGGAACCAGGACAGATGTGACCTCTCACCAGAAACCATGCAAGCCAGAGACAGTGGGACATCTTTAAAGTGATGGAAGAAAAAACCTTTCAGCCCTCGCTGGTTTGGCTCACTGGACAGAGCATCAGCCTGTGGACTGAAGGGTCCAGGGTTTGATTCTGGTCAAGGGCACATGCCTGGGTTGCAGGCTCGAATCCCCACTTGGGGAGGGGTGGGGGGGCTGGTGGTGCAGGAGCAGCCAATCAATAATTCTCTCTCATCATTGATGTTTCTATCTCTCTCTTCCTCTCCCTTCCTCTCTGAAATCAATAAAAATATATTTTTAAATAAAACACCTTTCAATCAGAATTCTACACCCAGCAAAAGTATTTTAAGAATAAAGACTTTTCAGATAAATAAATAACTACAAGAATTCATGGCCAACACAATTACACAAAGAACATTAAAAAAAATTCGGTAGGCTGAAGAGAAACAGTACCAGATGAAATGGATCTTCAGGAAGGAAGGCACAGCCCCAGAAAGGGCGAACTTATAGACTTGCTCACTAACAAAGAGGTCACACACAGACCTGCCTTCAGATGGGCATAAATCAAACAAGCACACATAAGCGTAAAGGCAGTTGTGATGCTGCATGGAGGGAGGGTCTGGAGTGCTGAGAATGTGTGACATGGTGGCCCAGCCTGTTGTGGAGGTTTGTGAACATTTGAGCTAAGATCAAAGGAGTTCATAGGTAAAGGGGGGGAAAAGGCCCATCTCCCTGTGTCTGGCTGGTGGGACAGACAGACAGAAGGCCCATCACCCTGTGTCCAGCTGGTGGGACAGACAGACAGAAGGCCCATCACCCTGTGTCCAGCTGGTGGGACAGACAGACAGAAGGCCCATCACCCTGTGTCCAGCTGGTGGGACAGACAGACAGAAGGCCCATCACCCTGTGTCCGGCTGGTGGGACAGATAGACAGAAGGCCCATCACCCTGTGTCTGGCTGGTGGGACAGACAGACAGAAGGCCCATCACCCTGTGTCCGGCTGGTGGGACAGATAGACAGAAGGCCCATCACCCTGTGTCCAGCTGGTGGGACAGAGAGAAGGCTGGCACCACCCCAACTTTAGGGTCTGAGTCACCAAATGGGGCACGGTCCAAAAAACTGTCCTTCGAAGAAAAGCAGTCTGAGCAAACTGGTGAGTACTACAGGCAACCAGTGTCCCCTCCTCACCCTGTCCTGACATTGGTGCTGTGGCAGATGGAATAGCATCGGTGTAAAAATCAGGACTGGAGGCAGCATGGAACCTTGTCACTTAATAGCTAAGGAGGCTTGAAGTCATTAGTTTTTCATCAAAATGGAATGTCCTCAGCCCCCTTTTCAGACAGGAACAATGCCATCTCACACAGCTGTTACGATGCTTTACACAAGGTAATATGTGTCAAAGTCCCTGGAATACAGCAGGGACTCAAAGTCTACTATTTCAAGATTTGCATATGCCTGGATATCTCAGTTAGAAAAAGGAATGAATAAAAAGCGAGCTCTGACCTCCTGAACATCCCAGAAAGCATTACCACTAAGCAGGTATGAGAGGCGGCCCTGTACAGGGCACTCTGCAGAAGGCTGCAAGTGGAAGCATGTCCTTCACCAAAGATTCACGAAATGACACAACAGCGTCCCACCATTTGCATCAGTGGGTGGGGGATCAGAGGGAAAAGCCACAGCAGGGTGTGTGTGTGAATGTGTATATGTGTGTTTAAACATGTGCACGTGTGACATGTAACTGGGCTGAGACAGATGACCAGGCATTACCACCAGGAAAGGAGCAGCCAAGCTGGAGGGTTGCCCAGCATGGAGATGAGCTGAAGTCCAAATGCGGAGGCCCCTTGGGTCAGGGGCCAGGTGATAACCCAGGGGCATGGAGCCAACAGAGAGGATGATTCATATGCAATCAGAGACTGGCTGAGAGGCTCTGGCTGATCGGCTCAGATGTGGCAGGGATGGAGGAGTGGTCATGGATCATTAACAAAGCAGGTGGTACCCACACAATGCCATGAAAAGAAACACTTTAGGTTTAGGGCAGAGAGAAGGACGCAGAAGAGAAAGTAGAGACTCAAGGGAGAAGCGGCCCAATAGTCCCTCTGAACAGACCATTCAAAGCAGAAGCTGGGAGGGATTTACAAAGAAGTCCTCAGACTGTGGAGAGAACAGGGTAGGAACCAGACACTTGTTCCATTTAGAGCCTCTTACACATTCTTGCCTGTTTTAGGAGAGGGGAGGTCACCCAACACAGGCCAGATGTGCAGAGCAATCAGTGACTGCCCATCATCCCCAACCTTCTGCTGCTTCCACACCCCCAGCCACCTGCCCATTCAGCAGTGACATGTTAAGTAAGTGGCTGGTAAGATGGTGGCTATGGTCATCTCATATGATCGCATTTAACCTTCAGAGTGGCTCTGTGGATGTGTGACAGGCAGACAAGTGGAATGTGCAGAGGCAAGGGTGCGCCCTCTTGTCTGTGGCCACATGAGGAAGCAAGGTAGGGATGCAAGGCAGTGGGCACAGGTGTCCAGGGAAGGCAAGAGCACCCTCTACATCTGAAGGGAATCTAGTCACAAGGAGAGGATCGGAACAGTGCAAAGGGAGGGGCCCTAACCCTTCAAAGTACCAGTGTTACTAAAGACCAAAAAGTGCGGGCTTTTCTAGGTCAAAAGACTTAAGGGACACCACAGCTACAAGCAGGGCAATGCCCTCAACAGGTGCCCAGCTGGCATGCTGGGGCGTGCTGGGAAATCTGAATATGGGCAGGATATTAGGTAAGATTGTGGTCCCTGTCTGATAAATGTGAAATGTGTTGGGTGTAATAATACGGCTGTAGGTATGCAGGAGAACGTCCTGTTCTCAGGTGACAGAGGGGGAGGGACTTAGGGGTGTGCTAGGATGTCTGCAACTTAAAGTCCAATGGCTGAGCAGAAAACAAGCAAGTATGTGAAGGGGGAGAAGAAAGGGGGCGACTGTACATATGAATGTAACAAAGGTTACCAACTGGGAAGTTTAAGTGCAGGTATGTGGCAGTCATTACATTCTTCTTCATTGTTTCCGTATATTAAAATGTTTAAGACAAAAGTTGGAGGGAAAACAGAAGAGCCACTGGGACCAAGACCCAACAGTGCCAGGACAGCAGGCCCCGCCTTGTGGCAGCTCGTACTCACAGCCCCCAATCTTCTTGCGCAGTTCGCCGTAGCAGATCAGACCATACAGCTCCTGAGATGACTTCTTCAGCCCTCGAGAGAACACTAAAATGAAAGACAGGAATGATAAGGTTTTAGAAGAGGGAAAAACACAGCCGTTCCGGAGCCGGCCAGCTCCTGTGCACAGAAACAGTGCTGGGGGAACATTCCACACTGCTGATTCCTCGGCTTTGCCTACTGCACCTTGGAACTACAGAATATCAGCATCAGGGGAGATGGGCAAAGAGTATACGGGAGCACAGTGCTATTTTGGTAATTTTCAAAATAAAAAGTTAAAACCAGAAAAAAATGGGGGGGGGGGGGGCCACGTAGAAAATTAGTCCTAACAGGCAGATCAATGTCCCCTGGGAGAGGAAAATGGGACGCTCAACACAGCCGGTTCCCAAGGAAGCAGAGGAGCTGGGACATGACCATCACTAAGCCTGTCGTCCTCCTCTCTCCATATTTGCAGAATTAGCCTGAGCCCTGTGTGAGGTGGGCAGACCTGGAACTGTGGAAGCTGACCTGTCGTGTCTCTGACCACTGATCTGTATGACCTGGGTCTGGGGCTAGAACCATAGCTCCAAGGCTCGAGACTGCTAATACCCACTCTCCATTGTTCCCTCATAGTAGGCCCACTTGTGTTTGGGAAGCAACACATATGGGTAAGGCATGGCCGCACCACTAAGCCCCAGCCATTGGATTGAGCAGAAGTGTAGCGGGAGACTTCTGAAAGGTTCCTTAAGAGGCTGATTAGGGCAGAATTATGCTTATTTTTCCTTCAGAACTGCTTTCTGGAGTCATCTTAGTCACAGCAAAGTGCTAGGGATGGCAGAGCAGAAAGACAGGAGGACCTGGGTCCTTGGTGCCTGCCCTGGCACTGCAGGCCGCTTCAATATGAGAAAATAAAATTTGACATGCTTAAGACACTGTTATTTTGAGTTTTTGTATTCTGTGAAGCCAAATCTAATTGTGATTTGGAAGCCCAACTACAGCACAGTCTGTGTGCCTTTTAGATCAGTGGTTCTCAACCTTCCTAATGCCGTGACCCTTTAATACAGTTCCTCATGTTGTGGTGACCCCCAATTTCATTGTTACAAATTGAACATAATTAAAGCATAGTGATTAATCACAAAAACAATATGTAATTATATATGTGTTTTCCGATGGTCTTAGGCGACCCCTGTGAAAGGGTCGTTCGACCCCCAAAGGGGTCGTGACCCACAGGTTGAGAACCACTGTTTTAGGTCATCTCAGAGCAGCAACCCATGTCATTTGTCCTTCACCCTCAGGGACCCCTTTTCAAAGTCCTAACATTCAGCTGTGTGTGAGTATAATCACAGAAAAGGAAAAGAAAAATATATTAGCAAATGAAGAATAAGTCTTACAATAAATAATCTAAAACAAGGATTCTGAACCTTTGACAGGCTCTAAGGAGCCGAGGACTCTGCCAACTTCACACACTAACCGTTCCGGAATGTTCTCCTGAGAGACTCACAGATCTCATCGGACTCTCACAGGGGACCAAAACTCAGGACACCTTAAGATCCACTATTCAATGAATAAACAAATATATTCTTTCCTGACAATGGAATATTATTCACCCATAAGAATGAAGTTCTAACATGCTCCAACCTGAATGAACCTGGAAAACATCATCCTAAGTAAAAGAAGCCAGATACAAAGGCCACATGATTCCTTTTAAATGAAATGTCCAGCATAGGCAAATCCAGAGGCAGAAATCCAGGGCTGGGAGAGGGGCTGAGAAATGGCTAGACAGGGCCAAGCCCTGGTCCAAATGCCAGGGCAGCACAAAGAGGCAGATGGGCCCGTGGGCTTAACATGGTCAACTGGCTGTCACCACCTTAGAGACACTATCAGGACCAGCTGGAGAACCCCAGCAGAGAAATCAGCTCAACAGAAAGAAGGCACTCCTCGTGAGGGCACATCAGGACAACACCAGCAAATAGACATTATGAGATGCCAAGGCGGCAGGAGATGGAGAGGAGGGAGAAAGGGAAACACGAAGGGAGGGAGGGAGAGAGGGAAGGAAGACATGTTGGGTCTATCCTGCAGAGCTTGCCGTGGAACCAAGGTGCAGCGTGGGAACAGAACTTGAGGGCAGCACATGCATCCTCTCTTCATCCCTGAGCCGGAAGGAGGGCTGAAGAGGGCTCACGTCTACACTGGGAATCTGAGCGTCCCCTGCAACACGCCCACTCTGCCAGTAGCATGGTCACGCTGAAAGGACAGAACACGCTAGTTCACAGCTCCTGGAGTCTTCTCACCCTGCCTCCACACTTTATCACCAGCAGCTTCCCAATCCTCACACACCGGTGACCGCCTTTCTCATTGGAAGAGAGCTTTCCCAGGGGAGCCCAAGTGGATGAAGGGCCTGCACTCCTTCAGAAAGTCACCCAAGAATACGATATGTAACAAAAAAAGAAAGATGTAAAAGACAACATGGAGAGAACCAAACAGCTAAAACTTATTCCCGAGTGACACCCAGAAAGGTAGGGAGGTTGTCTGTGAAGACCACAGATATTAGTAACAGCACTGGACTCAGTAGGATCCCGACCAGCGTTGATATTTCAAATAAGCTACTGATCTGAGAAACAGTGACAACTATGGCTGAGCACAGCAGCACAGATACAGACACTGTGCTGCCAACCTGAGGAAGAACAAAACGTTGCTAACTTGCCACAATACACCAAAGCCAGCAGAGAATCGTATGTTAACAGTTTTGTGGACACTGAAAGCAAACCAATAAAAACATTAGTGAAGGACCTCCGAGTCAAACCTAGGAACTGCCCCCCAAAAGTGGACACCGAAGGCCCATTTCCGTGGGTCTGTAGAAAGTGGCAATCTCACAAACAGATATGCTGTTAAAAGTCTTCGATACAATGTTTTGTTTGTGTTGTGTTTCCCCCACAAAGATAACAGGCTGGCTAGGAGGCCCCTGCAACTAGAGGAACTGGAGTTGGGATGGTGAGCCCTCCTCCAGGCAGTCTCCTGGTCACATACAGCAAACCCTGAGACCAGTCCTCTGCAAGGACTGGAACGAGGACAGCATGAGGTGGCTAGTGGAAGGCTTTGACGCCGGAAAAATACCTTAAAATGATGAGTGATAAACAAGGCATTCCTGGCCAGACAGAACCTGCTGGAGCCATAAGCTAGCTCAGCAGAAAAAAGGCTCTTTCTATGGGGTGTTGCTGTGAAGATGGAACTTGCTGTGAGCAGAACGCACTTGAGTGCCAGGTGCTCCTTCCTGCCTTTATCAAGGACAGACAGATGGGAAACACGGCAAGCAGCAGACGGACACCAGCCAGCAGGCTGGACAGTCATCCTTCCAGAAGACAGCGCTCATGACAAGACGCTCAAGATGAGACAGACTGACTTTCAGAAAGTAACTAAAGAATATATGTAACAAACAAACAAAAAGAATGATGTAAAAGACAACATAGAAAGAGCCAAAGAGCTAAAACTAATTCCCGTGTGCCACACAGACTTAGCTATCCCAACTGTACGAGGGTACTTAAAGGAAGTACATTTGAAGGAACAGAGGGCTGTATGAAAAGAGCTGTCCACATTTGCATTATTTAAAAACACTGGAAGTGGCCTGGCCGAGTAGCTCACTGGTTAGAGCTTGTCCTGCTATGCCAAGGTTGCCCAACAGGTTTGATCCCCAGTCAGGGTACATACAAGAATCAACCAATGCCTGCATAAATAAGTGGAACAACAAATGGAAGTTTTTATCTTTCTCTCCCCTTTCCTCTCTCTCTCTAAAATTAATTATTTTTTTAAAAAGAAAAGAGTAACTCATTAAAAAATAAATTAAAAACACCAGAAGTGGATTTTAAGTCCAAAAGGGAAGGTAAAGTTTATTCACTTAAAAACGTCAACTCAAAGAATTAACATTTCATGAAAAACATGGGGAAATTCTATGGCAACATGAAGACATGGTCTGAAAACATTACATTTACAGAAGATAAAGGTGAGTAGATGATGGCTGATGGAGCACAGCTCCTCAGCTTATTGTCTGGGTGGCTTGGGCCAGGGCCTCCAATGCTAAGCCAGGGTTTTCTCATCTGCAGTGCGGGTGACAGCACTCCCAGGGAAAAGTATGAAATGTGCTCAATGCCGAAACCGGTTTGGCTCAGTGGATAGAGCGTCGGCCTGCGGACTGAAAGGTCCCAGGTTCGATTCCGGTCAAGGGCATGTACCTTGGTTGCGGGCATATCCCCAGTAGAAGATGTGCAGGAGGCAGCTGATCGATGTTTCTCTCTCATCGATGTTTCTAACTATCTCTCTCCCTTCCTCTCTGTAAAAAATCAATAAAATATATTAAAAAAAAAAAAAAAAAAGAAATGTGCTCAATAATGGGCACAAAGTAGGCCCATGATGAGATGATGAGGTGGCAGTGAGGGCATGAGAATTCACGGAAGGATTTTTGAGAGCACTGACATAGGAGCTGAGTCTTGGAAGGTGAATGGGGTTAGGGAGGACAACAGAGTAGGGTGGCAGGAGTCAAGACACAAAAGGAAGTGCAGGTTAGCAGGAGGGTGGCAACCCCATCCTGAGAGCCAAGGCAGGTAGGATGAGGGTATGGGACAGGGCATGGGGAGGGGCGCTCAGGCAGGGGGACAGGCAGACATGGGTCTACTGTGTGGATAAAGCTATGTGGAGGGTGGGTTGTGGAAGAACAAGACCAGAAAGAGGGAGAACAGCAATGACCTAGAAAAGGACCTAGGGGGACTAGGTGGGGAGGACAGGTCTGAAAAGCTCTGAGGTAGACCCAGCGAAACCATGACTGGTGGGTGAGATGTCCATGAAGATTCAAAGGGAAATCTACTCAGAGAAAGTGTCAGCTAACTACTATGACTGCCTGGAGCTTGTGTCCCCCAAACCAATTTCTCCAGGGCAGGGTCACAGGCCAAATCCTGCCCGGGGCCTCTTTCTGTAAATAAACGTTTTGCTGGAACACAGTAACATGCATTCCTTTACATGGGATCTACAATGAGCTAAGACAGGAGAGTGAAGTCATTTTGATAAAGACTGTAAATCCCCAAAAGCCAAAAATATTTATCATCTGACCCTTTACCAAAAAAAGAGACAGCTTGATCCAAGCTCTCCGGGTCTTTCTAAAGCTGGAGGAGGGAGTCCTGGTCCTGGCATCCTGATGGGTCCGTCCTGATTACTCCAGTTGGCCAACACACACTGACCAGGCCAGGAGAACACCAGAGGGCAGGGCAGAGAGGGGACCGAGAGGGAGAGAAGGCTGCCATGAAGAATTCACAGCACAGGTGCAAAGGGGGAGTGATCTGACTGCAGCTATCACAGTTTTTTGTTTCTGTTAATCCTTACCCAAGGATATTTTTCCCACTGATTTTTAGAGAGTGGAAGGGAAGAAAGGTGGGAGGGGGGGAGAGAGAAAAACATCAATGTGAGAGAAACACATCAACTGGTTGCCTTCTGCATGCGTCCCAACAGGGGCCAGGGATCAACTTGCAACCCAGGTACATGCCCTTGACCAGGAATTGAACCCGAGGCCCTTCCTTGCGCAGGGCTACACTCTAACCACTGAACACACCAGCCAGGGCTCATATTCTGGATCAAAAGTATTATTTGAAGAGAAGCATCAGAAAGAAGTGAAGTCAGTAAAAGCAAATGTCTGGAATGAATGGCCCATGACCACAACTGTAGAAATGAAGAGTAAGATTAAAGAAAGTGAAACTGGCCTGGCCAGCGTGGCAGTGCTCACTGGGCGCCCGGCTTTTGCCCGCTGCAGCTGCCACCAGCCACAGCTGCTCTCCCAAGATGGTGGCTCCTCCGGGCAAATACTTCGGCATTAGGGGCCAGGTGTCCTGCCAGACATGCCAGGAGCAGCGGCTTCAGGGCAGGGCAATACCCTTCGAGTGCCAATCCAAAATGCTGGCTTTAAAATGTCCCTCTTCTAGTGGAAAGCCCAAGCATGTAGACATCTTGGTCATAAAGTTATATTATGTTTCAAAAGTGGAAATAATTAATGACCCAACAGAAACTCCTCCTCCCCTAGCATCACCCAATGTTAGTAAACTTGCCAGCAAAGCATGGACAGAGGAGGAAAACTGAGCCAGGCCTATGCAGTCAGCTCTGGTGTCTCTCTGGAGGGCCAGCAGCTCTTCCAGACCATTCACAAGACCATTAACGACTTTAAATGGCAAGAAAAAAACATCACAGTCATGGAAGAAGCTGTTATTACACCCTCATATCAAGTGGAAACCCATAAAGCAAAGAGGAGAGTGCACTGAGCCATGTACACAAAATAGTTGGAAAACATGTTAGAGATGTGGAAAGCCAAAAGGTACTGCAGCGTTCACAAGCCCAGCAACCACAGGAGGCTGCCCCGTCGTCCTGAGTCCACATACACAGAGGACTCTTCCAGCATCCAGCCAAGGAGGCGATGGTTGGTGGCTTCAGCGGAGGCAGACCGAGGGAGGGAAGGGATCTTGTATTTCCTATTGGCTCTTGTAACAAAGGGTCAACATCTTTAAGTCTCAGATTTGAACAAAGAAGAAACCCAACAAAAAACAAGAGGATAATTTAAAAGTTGAATCATTACTTGACCAACAGACTGATCCACCCTGTCCTCTTCACAGCCCTCTTCTGGAACAGTCACCTTGTTAATTTTATTTTGAAAATTTCTTTCTGGCTCTACCCTTTCACCTCTGACTTTCATATCCTACTCTGTCCCCACCCTTCCATTTTTATAAGTGGCTATACTTGCCTGCTGAATGATTGAAAAAAACTTTTACATCTTCTCTTCCAAAATAAAGTAAGTTGACTGTGATACTTAAGACTGGAACAGCAGACAGACGTCTCACTTTAAATTTTCCCTTTTATGTCCGCCATCACTTGAATTATTTTTCTTAATGTTAAATATATATGAAAGTATATTTAAAAATAAATATTAATACATTAACATTATAAATATATTTTTTTAAAAAGTGGCTGGGCAAGAATGACACCAGACAGTGTCCTGTGATCTTTCAAAAGCTGCTCCTGACCAGATCCCCACCCTGCCCCCAGCTTCCCCAGAGGCTGAGCCTGGAACGCTCACCATTGTCAAAGTCGATGTACTTGGTGATCTTGTGCCACGTGCGGTAGTAGAAGTGCCTCACTTGCTCTTTGTTCTTCACCATGCTGGCGGGCTTGCCCTTCTTCTTATACTTGAGAGCTATGTTGTTCTGGATTGCTTCAAAGTCTTTTCCATGCTGGAAAATAAGCCCATGGTAAAAGCACAGAGGTTAAAACAAGGCAGCCTTCTGTACGACGCAGACATTTCCAGAGAAAGGGGACCGCTGTGACCAATCAAGTGTTCTTCACAGCTCTTATTTGTGCATCAACTTCAACCTTGCTTCCCTAGAATTCGGATTTTCATCAGAATAACGGCTAGAGCAGCAATGGAAACAGAGGGATAGAACTCTCAAAGCAGTGAATATCAAAGAGGCAAGGTCCATAGAGCAGGAAAAACATAAAGCTTATTACTCAAATGGCTCAATTTCTATAGTTCTTTGGAGACCCTGAATGAGACAGCTCTGTGAAACACTCATCAGAACAGAACATGACCGGGCTGTTCAGAGGGTTGTGCATCTGCATCTTAAAATACAAGACATTGACCATTCAGAAGCACCCTCAGCACTTTCATCACATAAAATATATTCTATATTTGAATAGGGATAGCAAATTTGGACATTTAATAAGAGAATCACACAGACTATGCTCGGAATGTGGTACATTTTTGAACTGTCCCATTCTTCAATACCTCCACGCAAAAGCCGAACACATCTTAGATTTTCAGAAAAGAATTTATGTTCTAGGGAACATAGTCACCATCTGTGTTGTTTCAGGTATTGTCATGGGAGCCTATTGTTGATACTCTCATCAGAACCAAGCCAGTAAAAAGTACTGTGAAGGGCCTAGAGGTAATGGCACCCCAGCATCAACAAACATCCTTAGCTTCTAAATCCCACTTTCCAAAGGGAACCAGGGCTCTTTGGAGAAATGGATGCTCCCAGATCTGGGGCAAGGAAAGTACCAGGTGAATCTGGAATATCTTGTGGTGCCAGAAGTGAGGACATGCTCAAAGTATAATAGGAATGTGCTGAAAGCACACAGAAGCCAACCTAAAGATGTTATAAATGGCCAAATCTAGAACAATTTGAGCAACAAAATCAACAATGATGTCAACAGTAAATGAAAAATAAAAGGGAAAACATAACAATGATAAGAATGGGTTATGACCTATAGAATAGTCTAAATATCCCTGAATCCATACAAATATAAAAAGCCAAATAAATACATAATTGGAGAAGGGAGCACTTTTTCTTGCACTGGGTTTCCAATTAATAAATGTAGAAATAATGGAGTCAGAAGATCATCATGGGGCAAACATCATTGTAACAGTTATTTCAGGGAAGCTGCTGCAATGGTGGCTAAAATTAGTGGAAGAACAATGAGAAACAGGGTGTTGACTCAGCATCAAAGTTAAAAACAACCTGGCGATGGAGAACCTAGGACAGTGGTTCTCAACCTTCCTCATGCCGCGACCCTTTAATACAGTTCCTCATGTTGTGGTGACCCCCAATTTCATTGTTACAAATTGAACATAATTAAAGCATAGTAATTAATCACAAAAACAATATGTAATTATATATGTGTTTTCCGATGGTCTTAGGTGACCCCTGTGAAAGGGTCGTTCGACCCCCAGGTTGAGAACCGCTGACCTAGGAGCTGCACATTCACACCACCAGGACTGAGGTAGACTGCACCCTGCACTCCGGATGGGATGCTCCAAGGGCAGCACAACACTCCTGCGGTGCTCCTAGCAAAAATGCAAAAAGGAAATCAAATCAGTCCCCTTTACTAGAAGACTATAAATAAAACCTCATTTTATTCTTAAAAAGAAAATGGAATCACGAGGAGGCAAGCCTTAGGAAGCCCACACACTAACAGCCTTCCGAAGTGTCAGGGTCATGAAAGAGCGGGGGAAAGGAAACTGACGACCTGTTCCAGGACTTAGCAGTCATGACAACTAAATGCCACGTGGGATCCTGATCCAAAAAGGGTGTCTGTGGGAATACCAGCTCAGCCTGAGTAAGGCCTTCAGGTCAGTAAAGGTATTGTACCCACATTGATTCTCCTCATCCGTAGGCCATACTGCAGTTATGTGAACACTGGGGAAGCAGAGTAAAGGGCATGTGAAGTTCTTTGTGCTTTTTTGCAACTTTTTCCAGGTCTAAAATTGTTTCAAAGTGAAAAGTTAAGGGAGAACCAAGATGGCAGTGTAGGTAAATGCCAGTACTTACCACCTCCCACAACCACATCAAAATACAACTATAAAACGGAACCACCATCATTCAGAACCTCCTGAAAGCTGGCTGAATGGAAGTGCTACAACGATAGAGGTAAAGAAGAAAGCGCACGGAGACCCGGATCAGGTAGAAGGGAGGCAGGAAACGGGCTGGTCTGACACCCACGTGCGGCATTTTCTTCAATCAGGAGGGACATATTGGCTGCAGAGGCCTCCCGTGAGGAGCAAGGGGTCCTGGCCCCACACCAGGTCCCCAGCCCAGCATTCCAGAGCTGGGAAGAGAAGTCCCCATAACTTCAGGCTGTAAAAACTAGCAGGGATTGTGGTTGAGTGTGCCAGAGGCTGCTGGAGACCCAGGCAGTTCCCCTTAAAGGGCTGGCACACGAACTTACACGGACTTGCTCCCTCTGAGCTCCAGCACTGAGGCAATGGCTCGGGGGATCCAGGGACACATGGGGAGGAACTGTATTGTCTGCCATCAGAGCAAGAACTTGGGGGTGGCTCTCTCCTAGACAGAGGTGCTTGTAGGGGCCATTGTTCCTATGCTGAGACCTCCCCCATCGCAGAGCTGACCGACGGTCATACCTGAGTTTCCATCAGCCTGGCTCACTGTTTTATCTGCCCTGGTGATTCCCTGAGACCCTGTCCCATCCAATTTGTAGTCCCATCCAAGCTGTTTGCAGCGGCTTTTCCAGATGAATGGCCTGTCCTGGCTCAGTCTTCAGATTTCCCTATAATCTCTCAATCAAGCAGCAGCTGACATCAGCATGCCCCATACCTATCAATAAGAGGCCCAAGACAGCTCGGCCTCTCCTGGGTGCTTCCAAGCATTTCTAGCATGACCATAGTGTTCACTTAGATGAGGTTTTCAGCAGTTATAACCTGGTGATCAAGAAGCACAGGGTAGCCCTAGCCAGTTTGGCTCAGTGGATAGAGTGTCGGCCTGTGGACTGAAGGGTCCCGGGTCGATTCCGGTGAAGGGCACATGCCCGGGTTGCCGGCTCAATCCCCAGTAGGGCGTGTGCAGGAGGCAGCCAATCAATGATTCTCTCTCATCATTGATGTTTCTATCTCTCTCCCCCTTCCTCTCTGAAATAAATAAAAATATATTAAAAAAAGAAAAAAGAAGCACAGGGCACTGGCCTTATATGTAAGAATTGTACCCAGAAGCAAATACAGGCAGACAGACATAAGAAGGGAAAATGGGAAGCCGACAATAGAACTGCCGTTGAAATGGAGTAAGAGGATGTCAAGGACGATGATGTGGTCTAGGCATTCGCCCTGATTTGTTCTGTCATGGGGGCCATGACCATGACCATGACCCTGGCCACAGAGAGGAGTCTAGGATGGGCTCAGCCAATCTGGATCCTCCTCAGAACAGTCTTAACTGTAATAGGGGTGGGGGTGGATGTCTTGCCTCTGGGGAGTATCTGAAATGGAGAGAATAAGCAAAGAAATGTCACCCCCAATGCAAGAAGATGTCAGAGGACAGATGACATTGCCAGCTTGAGTCAGCCCCTCCTTGTCCTTCCCAGTCATGAAAGCCACTCAATCAATCCCCTTGTCTCCTGCTGCTGCGCTGAGCTAGGTCTCTGTCACTTGAAGCATAGCTAAGTCAGACTTGTGCGTATAAAAAGGCAATGACAACCTGGACAAACACTGCAGAAGTGACACAAAGCAGAGGGCTTTACCTCCATACCTTATAGTTGAAGATGTTCATGGTCCTATATGCCCCAGCTAATCAGCATACATCAAGAACCCAACAGAGTCCTGAGTTTTGGTCAAACACACAAAATGACACACATAAAGCCAGCAATCATATTCTCTCTCTTTCTGTCACTCTCACCCCCATACACCAATACACATACAAACACTAACACAAACACTCTCACACTATTTGGCATACATAGTACCGATAGTGGAAAGCACTAAGTGATCAGAACAGCCAATTATTACTATTAATCAAGGGATTCAGTAGGAAGGTAGGGGGGCAGAAGGCGGGGGTAAGAGATCAACCGAAGGATTTATATGCATGCATATAAGCATAACCAATGGACACAAGACACTGGGGGGTAGGGAAGGCCAGGGGATTGTCAAGGGCGGGGTAAAAAAGGAGACATATGTAATACCCTTTGTAATACTTTAAGCAATAAAACTAAAAAAATATATAAAAATAAAAAATAAAACTTGGCTTAAATGGAAAAAAAAAGGGGGGGGGGGATTCAGGTAACCTCAAAAGAAACACCTACCCGGTAGAAAAATTAAAAGAAGAAGGCGGCTAGCCCAGTGAAAGAGAATGAACTAATCCACCTGAAAAAAGTAAGAGCAGGTCATTGGGAATTCTTCCCCTCCTACTTTTAATTGACAGCCATAGCTGATCACCCTGTAGAGCCCAAGAGGGAAGGACCATGTTAAAGCAGTAACTGTCTCAACTTGGCATCAGCAATGGTTGCTATTCTCGGAACATTCCAGGAATCACAAGTCTTCTATGCCTAACAGAAAGCTTAAAGTAGGCAATTTAGGGACATAATCTATACAAAAACAGCCTCTACTTTACTCTAAAATTGTCAAAGGGAAAAAAAAAAAGAACACATTTGAATTTATTTGAATGACTCTGCACCGACTAGAACAAGTCTGTGTATATACTTCCTCCTCTTCCTGGGCAACTGAGTCAATGATACCAACACGCGGGCCTCCTCCATCCGGACCGGCCAACTGCACCATCGGCCCCAGGAATGTTCAGAAACTGGCACCAAGTTCTAGTTCTCTGCCTCCACTTAGGAGTCTCCTTTTCTGGTCTCTCTATGAGCACTTCACGGTTTCCATTTCAAAGCCTCCTTCCTTTATAAAACTGTTAACAGGTGTGGCCAGACTTTTCTATCACTCCAATTCCTTCACTATTACAAGAGTAAGGCTCACCCTGGCAGGGTAGCTCTGTTGGTTGGAACATTGCCCTGATATGCCAAGGTTGTGGATTCACTACCCAGTCAGGGCACATACAAGAATCAACCAATGAATGCATAAACAAGTGGAACAACAAATCATTCTTTCTCTCAAATTAATATAAAAGAAAAAAAAAAGAATAAGGCTCACCGACTGAACCAACTTACTATAGCCCAAAGCGATATCCTAAAATACGGTATGTGCACAAAGATACTCACTGTACTGTTATTTATAACAGAATCTGGAACAGCAACAACACAATGGTTAATTGGAGCAAGGTTTGGCCAGAAGGTTAACACTCAAATGTTGTAGGCCACTCACAGTATCTGTCATAACTGCTCAACTCTGCCACCGCAGTCAAAATTGGCCAGAGACAATATACAAATAAATAGGCAATGCTGTGTTCCAATAAAACTTTCTTTACAAAAGCAGACAGAAAACACAAAGACCATAAATTTGCCTACACCTGAGAGTAGAATATTTATAGGCATGAGAAAAGTACTGAACAAAAAGAACTATGCAACATCATATCAATGCATTTGACAATAAAAAAAAGCATGTTTACTTATAATTACAAAGATTTGAAAACAAAACAAAACATGAAAGTAAAATGGCTGGCAGGGAGATGGCCATCTCTTTGAGCTGTGGGACCACGGAGCAGCTTTTCTCTATCTTTAGGACTCCACAGTCTGTCCCAGGTCAGCTTTTAGGACTGAACTGGCTGCTCTGACTGATGTGGCCGAGTGGCCCCTTTCCCTTCCCCCTCAGAGAACGCCCCTCCTGATTGGCCCACTCAGCTACAAGGGGAAGGCCGATAGAGAACGGTACCACTCTGCACTCAAGGGTATGGCTGAGAGACAATGGGTAGAATCTGAGAAAAGAGAAACACATAAAGAAAGTTCCAAACAGCCACCTCTCTAGAGCAGCTTTTGAAGTCACAATGAAGCGATAAAAGCCATGGTCCGAGGGTGAGGCCTCAGCCCTGGCGACTCACACCTGTCAGTCACACTGGGGCTCCCCATTGGAACTGCTGACCTAGTAGGTCGAGTAGCCGTGTGGTAAAAAGGCAAAGGGAAACTGAAAGAGAAATACAAGTGATAAGAAGCTAGGAGTCTGAGTGGCCTTTTCTGGTCCTGTAACTCACTCACCTCGTACAGCCCCTCGAAGAAAGTGTTCTTGTCCTCCGTACTCCACGACTCCCACTGCCGCCGGACCTTTTTGCCCTCTTCCTTCTCACCGCCAGAAGATCCTAAGTTCCGGGAGGAGGAGCGAGAGGCCCCTGCAGGGGCAGCAGGGGCCACCCCAGGCCCATTTCCGGATGATGATCCACCACCATCAGCTCCTTTGAGAGAAAGAACATACAGTGAACTGTTCCAAAAAGCTGGAGAGGCGTGGGAAGGCCCCATTGCCTGAGGATCCACTTGAGGTCCCACTCCACGTTCCTCAATCACGGGCTATAGCGGGACAGCACCTGGGACCTACTGTGTGCCTAATGGGGCTGTTCAGTAATGACATCATCCTGACCTCACCTGTGACTCTTTCATATGTTTTTAGTGAAAAAAAGGAAGAAAGAACATTTAGGTAGAATCATTTAAAGAGCACAGTGATATGTCCACGATGGAGGTATACAGTTCTTCCCCCTCTATGAACTGAAATCAAACATATTTCATAGTGTCTTTTTCAAATGAGGGTTTGGCTGAAGGAATTCTTTTTTAAAAAACAAACAAAAACAAATTGAAGTTTCAAACTCAAGAAAATATTTAAATGGATGTGAAAAACAGTGCTTTCTTTTAGATATAATCAGTACTTTAAAAAAATTTGATCATGTGACCCCTAAATATCTATAAAGTCTTTACAGCTTTTGGCTTGGAGGAGGCCTAGGTGCAAATTTCTTTGGTGGTCCAGAATCTGGGTTCATCTGACACCAGCCGCCTCCACCATGCCGCCATGTACAACCCCCAACAAAATCAAAGTCATATACCTTAGGTGCACCAGTGGAGAAGTCGGTGCCACATCTGCCCTGGCTCCCAAGATCAGCCCCTGGGACTGTCTCCAAAAACAATTGTGATGACATCACCAAAGCAACAGATGATTGGAAGGGTCTGAGGATTACAGTGGAATTGATCATTCAGAACAGACAGACCCAAATTGAGGTAGTATCTTCTGCCTCTACCCTGATTATCAAAGCCCTCAAAGAACTGTCGAGAGACAGAAAGAAGAAAAAAAAACCCCAAACATTAAGCACAGTGAAAATGTCACTTCTGATGAGGTTGTCAACACTGCCCGACAGATGCAGCACTGGTCTTTAGCTAGAGAACTCTCTGGGACCATTAAAGAGATCTTGGGGACTGCCCAGTGTTGATGGCCACCACCCTCATGACATCATAGATGATATCAACAGTGGTGCAGTGGAATGCCCAGCTAGTTAAGAATTACAAAAAAAAAACCACATTTCAATTAAAGATAATTTGACCACCAAATGAAGTCTTAAAACTCTTTTCTTGTCAATTACCACCAGCAAAATCTGGTGTTGAGAGAGTGACTACAAATTCACAAACGCTTTTTTTTTTTGGGGGGGGGGGGGGTTAATGACAGAAACAAAATATATCTAAAAAAAATATGGAACGCTTCACGAATTTGCGTGTCATCCTTGTGCAGGGGCCATGCTAATCTTCTCTGTATCGTTCCAATTTTAGTATATGTGTTGCCGAAGCGAGCACTTCACAAACGCTCTTAAAGCATCAGTTACTAATCTCAAGATGAGACCTTAAGAACTATGCTGAAGGGGAAAGTGCCATCAACTACAACACAGGGCTTCCATGCTGTGCAGTAAACCCAGAACTCTGTACTCTAGGACAATGGAGGCAATAAATGAGAGTTAAAGGTCACAGATAAAAAAATTTTTATGGCCTAACCAAATGCTCCCACCCTTCTAGTTCCTTCCTCTCAGAGGAGGAGGACTTCCCAGAGTATCCCTGTGATAACCAGCATTTTCTTTCTATAGAACTGCAGGACTGCCAAATGGGAGAAACCTTCAAACTCTGAACGAGAGTAAAACCATAAAAATGAAAGTGCTTTAAAAAGCAGAAGCCAAACAAATGCAGATTATTGTCAAGATGTTTTTTTAAATGAGATAATCAAGAGCTTTTCCACTGAGATTCACTTCTTGGTCAATCGGTGGGCCGTCCCTGGGCAGCTACGTGCAGACTGGCGCCATGTTTCTCTCACTCCCTAGACAGGGGTCAACCCCAAAGGATGAATGAAAGGCAAGCAGTCTCACACACACACATACAAAAAATCATCAGAAATAAAAGTAATGAAAAATTTAAAGCCTGTTGATGCAAGCTTTCAAAGACTATCCTTGGAAAAAACACAGGACATTGGTGCAGGGGCTGCCTGGGGAACAGAGGGAAGCAGAGTCACTCTCCACTGTCACACTCTTCAATATGTGCACCATAAATGTGATGGCAAAATAGGGAATGCCCCAAAGCAGTCAGTCCCATCAGACAGCTTTCAGAAAGAGGAGTGTATTTTCATACATGCTGAGAGAATCACTTGTTTGAGATTTTGTATGGAAAGGTGTGCCAGTTTAGCAATGGATTGGCTGACTTGCTAGGCAGGGATTTTCAACCTTTTCCATCTCATGACACACATAAACTAATTACTAAAATTCTGCGGCACACCAAAAAGTATATCTTTGTGCTGATCTGACAAAAAAAAATAGGTATAATTTTGATTCATTCATACAGCACAGCTATTGTGTTGGCTGTTGTCACTAACTAAATAGGAATTGCATGTTTCGTTTTCTTTTTTGTTAATCCTCACTGGAGGATATTTTTCCCATTGATTTTTAAGGAGAATGGAAGGGCGGGGGAGACACAGAAAGAAACATGGATATGAGAGAGACACATTGATTGGTTGCCTCTCACGAGTCCCAACTAGGCCCGGGGATCGAGCCTGCAATCAAGGTACGTGACCTTGACCATTGTCAAACCCATGACCCTTCAACCCTAGGGCCAATGCTCATGCTCTAACCACTGAGCACAAGCTAGGGCAGGTATTGCATGTTTTAAGAATTCTTGCGGCACACCAGTTGAAAATCGCTGTCCTACGGTAACATTGACTATATACCAGAAATCACTGGTTTATCACAGCTATTGTGTCCAATTTGACAAGCCAGTAACCACACGAGTATATTTAGATTTAAAGATTAAAATTAAATAAAACAAAAACTTAGTCCCTCAGTCACACTAGCCACATGTCTCTAGTCATCAATGTCCACATGTTGCTAGTGGCTACTGCACTGGACAGCATAGAACATTTCTAACATCCCAGAAAGTGCCAGTCAGTCCTAAATACACTGTTGTAAAACAAAAGATAATCAAGTTAAGCATGCTATACCCCAGCCTGCTTTCCAGCTGCCCCTTCCCATCCCACAGGCACCTGGAACAAAAAGGTAACCCACATAATCTCTGCGCTACAGAGAAGGCTAAGGAAGCACTGGATACACAATTTGACTTTGTCCATTCCTCATCACAGCAAACCTGAAACGTGGACTAAATAAAGGACCTGGGAGCGGGTTCAAGTTAGGATGGTGAGCTTGAGAGCCCCCCAGAGCAAGCTGCCTGTTCTTACAGCAGGTATTTTAGTTTCACATGAGTCTGTTCAATTCCCTGTGTTATGTCTGAGCCTTTAGCACAGTGGTGTTGGCTTGTGCACTCTGGGGAGGGCCAGTATCCGCACTGGAGCCAGAACACTGGGTAGGTGTTGCCCCTACATACCCAGGCCTGGGGAGGACGGCAGGGGTTTGGGAGGCTTCTCAAAGGGCAAGGTGAGGACAGTCAAGACTTACAAACACGGGAGGTAGAATAGTGGTCGCCAAAGGCTGGGAGAAATGGAGTGTGACTGACTGCCCACGGGTTCCTTTTTCAAGTGATCAAGTGTTCTGGAATTATATAGCGGTGATTACTACATAAGGCTGTGAATATAGTGAAGGCATTAACCTGTATACTTAAAAAAAAAATGGACCTGGCACTTCGCATGATGTTTTGAACAGGTATGGCAACTTCTGAGCACATTTCCAGGGATAATTAGTTTCATCCCATTTCTAATAGGTCTGAGATGCTTTTGCTGGGAACTGAAGACCACGTCACAGATGCCATTTAAAAAACCACTCTTAGCCCAGCCGGCGTGGCTCAGTGGTTGAGCGTCAACCTATGAACCAGAAAGTCACGGTTCAATTCCAGTCAGGGCACATGCCCGGGATGTGGGCTCAATCCCCAGTGGGGGGCATGCAGGAGGGAGCCACTCAATGACTCTTTCTCATCATTGATGTTTCTACCTCTCTCCCTTCTTCTCTCAAATCAATAAAATATATTTAAAACAACAACAACACAAAACACTCTTAAATATAAGAAGTTCTGGTTGACTTGAAGCCCGCAATTCCTCATTTAGTCATTTCAGAAAGGGCTGCCTATCCACCTCAGCACCACCCACAACAAAGACTCTCGAGCCATTTTTCACTTCTAATTGAACATTCACTAAACTCTTTCCAAAACAACAGCAACTTGCTAACCAGCCCTACAGTCATAGCTCTGGTTTACCTTTGCTGCCCACAATGACATTCGATGTACTTGAAAGTAACAGACGTGCATTTAAAAAATTCTCCAACGCAGCCATCTTGCCAGCGTCTGAGATTTCACCAGATCACAGCACTGGTGACCCAAGACAAGGAGGATGGATGGTGAAGGAAAACGGACTGGAAGCATTTCAGAGCTGGAAGGGACCTCAGGGGTAGAGTGCAGGATAAACCAAAACCATGGCTGTGAAAGAAGATACAACAGTCAGAGCAGCGCTGCCAAGATACACGAGGCAGCACACAGGCTGCAGAGCAGCAGCCTCTCTTGTTGGGCAGAGATGTTCAGCCCTTCCTCCTGATAGTTCCAAACGACACCCTCAGCAGGCCAATGTGAACGTTCAAAAAAGAAAGCACATCACCCCCACGTAACCCTTTTCAACACTTGGTACCCGTCTCGCTAGACCTTATAATGTCAAAGTAAAAGAGCATCACCAAGCTTCCAGGTAGAAAGAGCAGCGTGGCATCTGGGCCATTCCCAACATTTCAGATGAGAGACATGCGTCATCGCTTCACCTCAGGCTCAGTCCAGGACTCCAGCTCAAGCATGAAAAACAGACGCAGGATAAGAGATGCTGGTATAACATGACAGTGCTGACCAGGAAAGGCTACCATCAGGGCAGAAAAATTCAGATGAAAATGGTGATGACTGAAGGGGAAGAGAGGGAAACAAGCGAGGAGGATAGAGGTAGAGAGGCAAGAAGTGGAAAGAGAAGACAATTTGAACAAGACAGGGTGGGCGTGGGGTAGGAGTGAGTGCAAGGAGCCCAGCGAAGCGTAGAGGGCCAAAGTTAAGCCTCCCTCTGCGGCTCTGTGTCTGAGGCTACAAAGAGTAATAGCAAGAGCAGCATGATGAGCGGCATCTAAGAAGTCTGAAGGGAAGTGAGGTACAAGAATAGGATTCCCCAACAGTGAGCTCTTTGAAAGCAAGAACAGTATCTTACTTTCCCATGCCCAAGGTTGGCACGAGGCCTCACACAGAGCAAGTGCTCAATGAGAGCTCAGAAACCAACAGAGCACAGAGCAGGGCCCTCCGCTGTGCCCCTTGCCCGCCCTAGTCCCTAGTGCCTCCAACACAGAACCCACACTTCCCTCTCAACCCACTTCAGTGCCACAATCCTCCAGTTGCTTGGGTGCTACCTGGCTTCTCCTCTTTGGCATTTCCACTGCCATTTTCCCAGGCCAGCTCTGAGCCGCCACCAAGTAACACAATCTTAACTGCCTCTTCTCTGGCCTCCCAAACCACCAACCCCAGCTACAACCCGCCTTCCAGAGCTTGCATTTGAGGGAGGCAGCCATGTGGCCTTGGTCTGCCTCTCCCGGCTGCCTGCCTGTCCCCCACACCCTCAGACAAGCTAGACCCGTGGTCGGCAAACTGCAGCTCGCGAGCCACATGTGGCTCTTTGGCCCCTTGAGTGTGGCTCTTCCTAAGCCTTAGGAGTACCCTAATTAAGTTAATAACAATGTACCTACCTATATAGTTTTTTTTTTTAATATATTTTATTGATTTTTTACAGAGAGGAAGGGAGAGAGATAGAGAGTTAGAAACATCGATGAGAGAGAAACATCGATCAGCTGCCTCCTGCACATCTCCTACTGGGGATATGCCCGCAACCCAGGTACATGCCCTTGACCGGAATCGAACCTGGGACCTTTCAGTCCGCAGGCCGACGCTCTATCCACTGAGCCAAACCGGTTTCGGCACCTACCTATATAGTTTAAGTTTAAAAAATTTGGCTCTCAAAAGAAATTACAGTCGTTGTACTGTTGATATTTGGCTCTGTTGACTAATGAGTTTGCCGACCACTGAGCTAGACTATGTGTCTCCCCCATCATACACCTCTGCATTGGCCTGGAAGGCCATCACCCATGCTCCCTCTTACTGCCTGAAGAGGAGAAATTCAGCCCCATCTCTCGCTGAAGAAGCTGAGGCACACGTGGAGCTGCTTCTTTCCCAGAGGCCTGGAGCCAAGGGAACATGGATTTCTACAGCACCGGTAAAGCACGTTCGAACACTGCTCCTTTTGTCCTTATAGTATACTAGAGGCTCCATGCACAAAATTCGTGCACCGGTGGGGTCCCTCGGCCTGGCCTGTGGGGATCAGGCTGAAACCAGCTCTCCGACATCCCGAGGGGTCCCGGATTGTGAGAGGGCACAGACCAGGCTGAGGGACCCCACCAGTGCACAATCAGGGCTGGGGAGAAACTGCGGGAGGGCTCCAGGGTATGTCCGGTCAGTCTTGCCCAGTCCCAACTGTGGCCAACCAGCCAGGGAGGGACCACAGGAGGACTCCAGGGTGTGTGCAGCCCATCTCACCCAGTCCCGATTGGCCGGACCCCAGCAGCAAGCTAACCTACCGGTCAGAGCATCTGCCCCCTGGTGGTAAGTGTGCATCATAGCAATGGGTCGAATGGTTGAACGAACAGTCAGACACTTAACATATTAGGCTTTTATTATATAGGAATAGAGGCCGGGTGCATGAATTCATGCACCAGTGGGGTCCCTCGGCCTGGCCTGTGCCCTCTTGCAATCTGGGACACCTCAGGGGACTGTCGGACTGTCTGTTTTGGCCCAATCCCCGCAGGCCAGGCAGAGGGAACCCACTGGTGCACGGAGGACCTCATATATATGTGTGTGTGTGTGTGTGTGTGTGTGTGTGTGTGTGTGTGCGCGCCTAAATGACCATTACCACCAGATGACCAGAAGACCTGCCGGCAGCTATGATGCACATTGACCACCAGGGGGCAGATGCTCAATGCAAGAGCTGCCCCCTGGTGGTCAGTGCGCTCCCACAGCCAACCTGCCATGGCTGGCCAACCTCCTATGATCCCTCCGCCTGGTTGGCCAGCCCCGATCGGCCCAATCACGGGCCAAGCCAAGGGACCCCACCCGTGCACAAACTCATGCACCGGGCCTCTAGTATGAATACAAGATCTTTGGTTAATCTCTTCCCACCCTCCCCCCCAAGATTCATCAGTCTGTTCCATGTTTCCATGCCTGTGAATTGAATGTCTGTCCCCTGGTGGTCAGTGCGCATCATAGCTACTGGTGGAACGGTTGCTTAGGCAAATATATATATAGTTATAGTTATTCACATCTCAGAAATGGGGAAACTGAGACTCTAAAGCCCAAAAGCTCCGAAGTCACCAAGCAGCAGGAAGCAAGTTTCTTGTTCCAAACCTGGGCCCATACAACAGTGTGGTGGCTGCTGCCAGCGTCACTACTGCTTCAGTATTTTTATTACGTACAGAGCTGTGGGAATCAGAGGGTTTTAGGGTGGAGGGAAGTTGACCTCCACATCCATGCCTCAATCTGTGATAGATAAGAAAGCCAAGAGGTGCAATGACTTGCCAAAAGCAAGTAAGTGGCAGGAGACAGGACTGTGGAGGATGTTTACCTCTAAAAACAAAACTGTGTGTCTTAATTTAGGCAAGACACAAGATGTAATGACAATCTGTCATATTATACAATGACTCATTGTCCTGAGCTTTCCTCTGCCGTTTGGCGAACTTCCTTCCAAGAGTTAGGAACATTAAAATCTCAAGTGACAGACCCACCAAACGCAAGGTATTCGATAATGCCCTGAGCCATTCTCAGCTAGAAAGATGATTCAAGTTCAGCTAATAAAAGTGTGTCTCCAGGCATGCCTGCCTTCCACTGTGGCACAGGAATGCTTCCTCATCCTCTTCCTCCATCCTCTTCCTCCATGGTATGAGAGGGCAACTGCTCCGTCCCCACACATCGACCTCAGTTCACAAAACACCGTGGTTGTGAGGCAGGAGGCAAAAATGCCAAGATCTCCCACAGATGCCTCTCAAAACATGTGCCATTAGTGTCAGAGGCTGGAATGGCAAGGTTTGCATAGAGAACACACATGTGACTGAGAGACACACTCTCTACCAAGGTCACACAAAGAAAATGTGCCAGCCAATCCCCAGTAAGAGTGTCACCTCAACAGATGAATTCCAAGCTGCCCCATCTGTCTTCAGAAAGCTGCCCACATGCAGGTGTTCGAGAACCCCTTCCAACCACTCGCCATGCAGTCGCTGAGAGCCAGCGCAGATGTTCCAGCCAGGCGGTCAGAGCCCCTGTCCAGGGTCCCTGGCCTCTGTGACATCCTTTTCTGTGATCTGAAGATGACCTGGAGCCTGGTGGTCCCGGGACATGTCCCAGTCACCTCTGCATCCCCGGTGTCTCCACATCATCTCGCCATCCTCGGCACTCCACAAGGCTCAGTATCCTCAACACCATGACCAGCGCTGGCCTCTCTCGAAGACTCCTCCTCCTCCTCCCACAAATGTTTCAGAAAAACACAACTGAAACCCCACTTTTTGTTATTGTTGTTAATCCTCACCCAAGGACATTTTTCCCATTGATTTTTAGAGTAGAAGGGAGGGAGGTAGCGGGGGAGGGAGTGAAACATTGATGTAAGAGAGACACATTGATCAGCTGCCTCCTGCATGCACCCTGACCAGGGCTGCAGTTGGAACCTGCAACCTAGGTACATGCCCTTGACTGAGACGCAAACCCTCAAACCTTCCATGTGCTGGCTCTAACCACTGAGAAACACAGGCTAGGTGAAACCCCAGTTTTTATTAAAACATATGCCCTCTTCTTCAAATAATGTGAAGATTTCTAATGGTGATAGCCCACCGAAACCACAAACACCAGGGAATGTCTTTTTTTGGGCATTTCTCACACTGTTCTTCAGTGCTAAGAATACTGCAGTTACTTGATGTGATAAAATGCTTCTCTGCAGCACCACCGTCTATATATGACAAAGCGATTTTTACATTTGTGACTCTACTATCTGAAAGCATTCCTATTATCTTTATATGATCATGGAATCTAAAAGACACACCTGCAGTCAGAGAAAGACAAGTATCACATGATCTCACTCACATGTGGAATCTGAGTAACAAAATAAACTGATGAATGGAGTGGATCCAGAGACATGGAAGCGTGGAACAGTGTGGACTCTCAGAGGGATGGTGGGGGAGGGTGGGTGGGTGGGAGGTAATCAATCAAGGATCTTATATGCATATATGCATGGCCCATGGACATAGATGAGGCCATAAATATATGGAGCGGTGAGGGCCTGGGGCGGGGGTGGAGGGCGGGCTGGAGGGGATCAATGGGGGTAAAAAGGGGACATATGTAATACTTTCAACAATAAAGAATTATTTAAAAATTAATTAACTAATTAAATTTAAAAGTTTTAAAATAAAAAAGACACACCTGTACCACATCAAATAAAAATCCTCAAGTATATTTGGTTGGCAAAGGATAATTCGAAAAACAGTCAGACACCACAGAAATGACATTAGTTTTGACATTAAAAGTCAATGAGCGCCCTGGCCAGTTTGGATCAGTGGTTAGAGCATCCACCTACAGACCGAAGGGTCGAGAGTTTGATTCCTAGTCAAGAGCATGTACTTCGGTTGCAGGTTCCCCAATCCCAGTAGGGGCACATGCAGGAGGCGACCAATCAATGTGTCTCTCTCACGTCAATGTTTCTCTCTCTCCCCTTTCCCTCCCTTCCAATTTCTCTAGAAATCAGTGGGGGGGCGGGGGGGGGTTGTTAAAAAAAATATATATCCTTGGATGAGGATTTAAAAAAAAAGTCCTTGAGGTATTAGTTTTGATGTCAAAAGTCAAAAGAAAATTTAGCTTAGCCTTCAAACCAATATTCAAACGTTACCTCATCTACTCACCTATACTATCTATCCATATCTTTCACATGAAGCAAATGCAACCTGTACTACCCTGAACTTAGTAATTTACTAAGAACCTCTGGTTTATGAATATTTTCCTCCGTCCTGAACAGCTCCACACAGAGGTCTCCTGACCTACTGTGCACAGGGAGTCTATGTCACACCACAGGACCATGTGTTGGGGTTATTTACTGTCTTCCACTGTATGCAGCCATCATAGGGGATGGTGCCACTGTGTGCTAGAAAGAGTCAGGAGAATGTCTTCTCTTCCTCCTCCTCTTCTCCCAACGAAGTCTGACACCTTTCAGCAAAACTTGACATTCCTGCTTAGGTGGCCATGGTGGCTCCATGCAGTTCTCATTGCACATGACTTTATTAAACCTCATTTGCCGACTCAAACCAGGAAGACCAAAGTGCTCTTGTGACCACCTGACGTGTCTTCCTCCGCACAGAGTATGGAGGGCAGGAACTTCGAACTCCACCCAGCTGCCTGGTGCCTGGCCCCAGTGCTTTGATAAGGGGACAGTGACAGTGATGACAGTGCAGACAAGAGGTGGAGCTGCACAGGCACAACAGGCAGTTCCACACCTGGAGGGAGGAGTATGCACTCTGACCACTCCCTGCCCAGTGCTCTCCCAGAGTCAAGGCTGAGCAGAGCCCACCAGATACAGAACTACCTTGATTTCAGGCAATCTACCTTTCACAACACTCTCCTGAGAACACAAACAGGACAAAACCATTCTGCACAGGGAGTGTTAAGGTGAACACACCTTCAAGCCACGATCTCACCAGACCCATTTTGAAGTAAGGAACCTACGGTTCGGGCATGTTGAGCAACGATTCCTTTGCTGCACAGCTGGACCAGCCATGCGGCAGCTCTGCGGGGAGAAGGTGAGTCTCCTGACTGCTGGCTCAAACTTCTTTCTCATATGGTTTGTCTCTTAAGGTTGACCAAATGAGAGTGAGGTATTTCATAACTTTTTTTTTTTGGTTAATTCTCACTGAAGAATATTTTTCCACTGATTTTTAGAGAGAGTAAAAGGGGAGAGAGATGGAGAGGAACATCGATGTGAGAGAAGCACATCGAATGGCTGCCTCCGCATGTGCCCCAACTAAGGCCAGGGATCAAGCCTGCAACCGAGGTACGTGCCAGGACCAGAATCAAACCGGGACTCTTCAGTCTAAGGGCTGATGCTCTATCCACTGAGCCAAACTGGCTAGGGTAAGACATCTTTTAAAGACACCTAGAAGCTGCAGGCAGCTCACAGATTATGCAAAATATAAGTAAATTCTGTATAGTGACATAATGATTCCTAAGCACAAGCACAGTAAAGTCAGCTGACATGGCCCAATTGTGGAGACGGTAGGTCTTGTGACTAGCTCCCCTGACAAGTAGAACCAAAGTTGGGGAGATAGGGGAGGGGGACAAGGATGAGAGGGCACACACATAATGAAAACAGAGGGCTCTATCCCACCTCAGGCACCCCCTCAGCCCAACTGTCTGACAGGGCAGTAGCTTGGGGGAATTTTTGGGACCTACACCAGCTATCACTGCAGACGGCCTCCCTCTCCCCGGGCCGCCTGCTCAGACTCAGCCTAAAGCCCCAGGTCCCAAAGCCAGGCACCTTTCCCACAGAGAAGCACTGGGAGCTCATTAAGCACGGCCTTGCAGGACCTTGTTGCGAGGCCTTTTTGCGGTGTTTGCTGTGCCGAGCCAGGCACTGGTATTATCCCCTTTATAGACAAAGAAATTGAGATGTGCTAGTTCATTCAGAGTTGAACTGCCAAACAGGGAAGGGTACGGGGCCTCTGTCTCCTGGCCCATGTTCTCACGGACCTGTGAATTCTGGTTTTCAGTCTCAAACGCATTCTCGGGTCGCTGTGGGCAGCATGGTAGGGCTGCAGGAACATTTGTTCTGGCATCAAGCAGAGCCACTGGTTTCTCATCTGCAGCTTACCTTCTGTTTAGGTTAAGCACGTTATTTAAACAACAAACTTCAGTTTCTGCACCTACTTAAAAGTAAAGTAACTGAGATGCAAGATGCCTGGCACATAGGCCCTAAGTCTTAGCCGCTCTCTTTATCAATTCAAAAAGAATTCAAAATTATACTAGAAAAATTTATTTTTCATTGAAGTTGACAAGAGTTCTTATAAAGAAAACATAGTTGTGTGGACAGAAGCAAAACAAGGAGGACTTCCCTCTCACCAGCGTTCTCCGATCTCACTGCGAAGTTCTCAACGACTGAAACGGCAAGAGCATTAAGTAATCAACCAAAGGGGCCTCCAATGACTAGACTGTGATTATTTCTTAAGCGTAACAGGAATTATATTTTTCTGACGGGAAATACAAGAAAAATGCCAGTACAGGAAGTTCTCACTTAGCATCGTTGATACATTTCGTGACTTTAAGTGAAATTTTACCATAGTCTCACTGATATAAACAAGAGTCAGGCTCCTAGGGCACCTCACCACCATTTTAACAAGGACAGAATTCAAAGACCTTCTACACTGTTCATTTCCTTAATGATCCATGCTCACCACCCCAAGTGGAGATTTCCATATTCCGTAAGACAAATGCTACTCTAAGAATGGTTTTCAAAGGTTAGCAGCATGTTGTCACATGACCTTCTTTTCTGGCCGTGAATGGAGGCCCAGGGAGCAGAGCTTGCCCTGAGGCATAAGGAGGGGATGTCCTGAGGCCTGGGTGTGGAGAGGGGAAGTGGAGCCAAAGGATCCCGGTAGCCCCAGCTCAAGCACAGTCAGGAGGGGCGAAAGGCAGATGCTGGCTGCGTTCTGTGAAGAAAAGGAGATACACTTCCTACTCCTCTCCTGAAAGACACCATTATATATAGCTTAGCTTTATTATTTATTTAAAGAAACATTTGCTTGCTATTGTAGGAAAATATGTAAGTTACAAGCAGCACAAATTCTAACAAATTCCCATTTTACTAAGGAAAAGTGGATTGCTGCTCCAAGCCACACACTGGGGACAGGAACTAAAAACAGAAGCACCAAGGACTTGATTCAAGGCTAATCCAGGAAACCTTTTTGCAAGTCACACCCAACTATGCAAGTGATAGCAAACTTCCCCTAATTACCCGAATGCGAGAAATATGACCAACCACTCAAGTTTTAGCATCTCACATAAAGGTAGTTATCTACAGGGGGGTGTGGGGGGCTTTCACACCAGCACCTCATCTCATCTTCGCAGCCAGACTCTGAGAGAATGGAGCCCTCGCTGCTGTTCCTCATCTCACAGGTGAGGACACCTCTCTGATGGAAAAGCACATTCAAGAGGTCAAGTGAGCAGACCAAGGTCAGAGGGCCAGGGTGACAGGCATCGAGCTCTGACTGGACTCCCGATTCAGGGAGACTGAAGCCACAAACTCCTGAAGGCACGCAAGGAGCTTAACTTAGACACACCTGTAACTAGGAATGAAAAACTATTTTTTACGAAACAAATGAAGTTAGTAGAACAACTTAATATTTTCCTAACCAATCAACAACTATCACATCCAAAATAAATTTATGAGGCAAGTTTTAGTTTCTGAAATGTACTAAACTACCTTATACCTACATCTTTAAGAAAGAATACTTACATCAAAATTCTTTACCAAAAAATGAGTGAGGCCATGATTTCAGCTGAGAATGAGATAGAAAAAGCAAGTTTAACGACACACATTTGGGTTCTCTGTTAGCTTCCAAAATATTTCCTTTTTAAAACTATCAAGACCAGCTAATAAATTTGAAGGACCATTCGCCAAGGAGCTAAGTGGAAGTTGTTTCCTTGCAAAACTCACTGGAAATTTACATTATATTTGCTATCTACAAAAGTGCTACAAATCTGGCCTGAAACAAAAGGGATGTTAAGAGCAATTCACTTGTACAACTGAGGAAAAGCAGAATGCTGAAACAGAAAAGGATAAAAGAAGAAAATCATGGGGAACCAGCACATCGGAAACAAAACGGAGGATGCGTGGTTTTCTTCTTATTTTAGTAGGGACCCTCGTAAAGCTGAAATCTTCTCAATCGCCTCAGAATACCTCGACAAACACTGTAGGCTGTTGTTCTTTTAAATCCGGCCACAAATGTTTTCACTACCTCCTACCCCAGGGGGGGAGCTTTCCATGGCACCAAAACTCAAAGCACGTAAAAGTCATCGTCTGGATGCCCTTAATAACTTTTGAGCCGAGAATACTTGAAGTAGAGGATCAAGTGCCCAAGTCAGATCCTGGAATATTTTTGGCTTCTTACCAACCTTTCCCCAAATAAGTTTCCAAAGCCCGTTCCTTTTGTGTTTCCACCATCTGACAACTGGCAAAGACGCTGCGGATTTTCTCTCCATTTCTAAACTACCGTCTGCTGCACGAAATAGCCTCCATCGTCAACGAGCCTTTGAGCGGGAGGGGGGGGGGGGCACCTTCAAGAATCGGTTGGACCTGCCCAAAGACAGGACACTTACTGCCTTTTAGCATGGCT
Organism: Myotis daubentonii; assembly: GCF_963259705.1. Classification (NCBI taxonomy): domain Eukaryota; kingdom Metazoa; phylum Chordata; class Mammalia; order Chiroptera; family Vespertilionidae; genus Myotis; species Myotis daubentonii. Next base: position 13,853,677 of record NC_081843.1, on the reverse strand, counting down.
TAAGCGCGGGGAGAAACAGCCCCTTGGGAGGAGGAAAGGGGCACCTCTCCTCCCGAGTGCAACCCCGACTGCACCCCCAAATGCAGGCGCGGAGTCAGGAGCGGCACGCAGCGCAGGCAGGAAGGTGAGCGCGGGGCACGCCGAGAAGGGGCCGGGGTCCCCGTACCTTTTCCGCGAGGCCCCGAGCCGCCGGTGCTGCTGCTGCTCCCCCCGGCGCCCGACGAGTCCTTCCTGAGCCGCTTGCTCTGCGGCCTCACGCTGGACCGGAGGAAGTGGTGCTGGTCCTGGGGGCAGGCGGGCGGCGGGGACGGAGCCTGCGGGCCGCTCGCGGGGGCCGGGGGGCCGCCGCCCCGGGGGGTCTTGCCGTCCCTCTTTGTGCCACCGCTGTCCTCGGCCGAGTCCCCGCCGCCGGCGCCCTCTCCCTCCAACGCCTCCTCCTCGGCAGCCCTCTTGCCCAGCCTCTTGAGTCCTTCCTCCCCGCCGCCGCCGTCTCCCAACTTCACTGTCATCCTGCGGGAGAGGAGAGGGGCCCCGGTGAGGCGCCGCCGCGAAGTTTAGCCGCCCGCCTCCCTCTCAACATGGCCGCCGTTGTTTGTTCCAGGTCCTCGCCCGGCCCGCCCGCCGCCGCCCGGCCGAGTCGGCCACCCCGGACCCCGGGCCCCGGGCCCCGAGCCCCGGCCCAGACCCCGTGGCCTAGGACCCCGGGGCGCCAGGGGCATCGGGCGGCCGCTCGGTGGCCGCGCCCAGACGGCCCTGCCCGCGCGGCGCCCCAGCCCGTCGGGGTCGAAAAGGGATCCGGGGTCCCGCGTCCGGGATTCGAGGTTCGGGTTCCTGGGTACCAGCGGGTACCAGCGTCGCGGCCCGGAACCACTTACCCAACGGGGCCGCGGCTCATGGCCTGCGAGGCGAGAAGCCTGCGCCCCGGCCTCGCTCCCTGGGCCGCCTGGGCCGGCTGGGCCTCGGTGCCCGCCTCCCCACCCCCACACCCGACCCCTCCCGACCCCCCAAACGCGCGTGGCACCTGGCCCCGCGCACCTGCCCCCCACGCCAGCCCCCGAAGTTGGCCCTGGAGCGGGAGCGAGGGGCCGGGATCCACCCCGGCAGGGGAGAGGTGCGGGCTCGCCAGTGTGCACAGGGAACTCCATAGTGGCCCGGCGGCGCGTCCGCCTGCTTATTTTTAAACAGACATAAAGAATAATAAGCTCAGGGTTTCTGGGAATCATGCTTCCCAGGGTGGGAGATGTGTGCTGCTGCGGGGATTTAGGAATTTAAAATGGTTTTTTTTTTTTTGCAACAAAGAAGCCTGTTGCATGGAACACGTTGGAGCCACCCGTGAAAGGGATAGCACGGTATGTCCAGGTCCAAATGCAAGAATGGGTAGAAGACAATGGTGTTAAAACTCTTGGCAACCATTAATGAAATTCTTGCATTAACGTTTTTACCCACTGCTGTGTGAAATGTCAACAATAAAATGCGATGACTCTAACAAAGCAACCCAGAAGACAGACACACTCAAAAACACACGGAGAGAATCTGGTCCCTACAACCATTATAAGCTGGGAAATAACGTGTGCTTGCGATGAAGCAAGAAAGATAATCAGATTCCTCAACAGGTGTCGATGCTATGCCCAAACTGTGTTCGACAAACGGAACACAACTGCTACGGGCAGGGACATTCTCCATTTAAAAGGAAAACACGAACAAGGCATCGAGGTGAACAACAAAATACAGGAACAGGGGCAAGGACCTGTCAGAGAAAGGTGTGGAAATGAGTAAAAATCAGAGTAATACCTACTACTGCTCTGATGTCTCCTGTCACAGAGTGACCTCTAAACAGCTTCCATCTGTTGTAACTGATCTTATAAATCATTTGAATTCTTGCTGGTTAAGAAAACAACAACACACAAAGCAAAACACCCTGCCAACGAATAGAACTACACAAGACAAACAGCCAAACTTAAAGCATTTCATTGTACAGGGCTTCTCAGTATTCATTTCTCAACCCATCTATTTATACTTAAGGAATCTGAACGTACCCAGAAGGGCCTTTCCCTGGTGTATAATGTGGAGAATCCTACTTCCCAGGGGCCTTTCATCCCAAAGCCACCCACAGTCAACCCAGGGCTCAGGCACGGCAGAGACCAACCACAACAGAATCAGCTTGCCTGTTTGCCAGGTTGAATGTTAGACACTACACCGAACACAGAAGGACAGGGCGCTTTTCAGGATTTAAAGGATACTGACACATTCCTGAGGTTTCCCCGACGGCTAAAGGAAAACAGGAGGATGATAACCTTTAAAGGAAAACCTCCATTACTTCCTGAACGTGCACAGAGATGGAATGGCCTCAAGCCCAATCTCGGCTCGACGCCTTTTGTCACGTTTCTGGAAAGAAAAAGCAAAGCCCTCCCTTCTCCAGCCGATTTCTGGCTGCACACAAAGCGCACCGTCAAGGCGACACTTCTCGATCCGGACTCCCCGGAGCCGCTCCGACAAAGCACCGCGTGCGTAGCTACCGCGGCAAGGGAGCAGGCCGCTCCTCCGCAGCCCCCACCTAAGCAGGGAGCCCGGTATCGCCATGACAGCCGGTCCAGGCGGCCTACCCCTTTCGAGCCCCAGCCTCCGGTCACCTTGTTCATCAATGCCCCGCAGCAGCCTGGCTTCCCGGGCCCTCCGGGAGCCTCCCGGGTGCCCGCAGATCCGGCCGGGCCGGGCAACCCCGGGCCTCGACTGCAGCAAGACCGCTACGCCGGGGTGGTGCACCCGCTTCGGAAACAGTCGACCAGCAACGCCTGCCCCGGCACGTCCCCTCCGCGGCCGGGGTGCGGCTGACTGGGCTGCGGGAGCCAAGGCTACCGCCGCTCAGCCTCCCGTAGACCCGGCCAGCCGCGCACAGCAGCAGTTCCGGCTACGGCGGCCGAAGGAGACCGCAAGGGCGGAGCGCGGGGCGGGACAAAGGCGGCGGGCGCTCGGGGAGAGGAGGGGCGAAGCGCGCGGAGACGAGCACGTCCGAAGTTTTCAGCCAGCGCGCCCCCCTAAGGGCGCTCCCATTGGCCATCTGTGGCGCTCTTGCTTGCATGCACGACGCTGGGCGGGGGCGAGAGGGTGTTGTCTGCGACGCGGGTAATGTTGTGACGCCGTCTTGCGGCTTTGCAGGTTGGGGCGTCTCCTCGGATTGGTCGGGCGACAGCCAATAGAATCAGCGCCTGGCTATGATTGGTTAAGGCCGTATGACGGATGCGTGAGAAGAAAACGCCGCCTCAGCTCCGAGAGTTGAATCCCGCGCGAAAGAAGTGTGGAAGTGCAACCGAGGCGGATAAATACACCCTTTATTGGGTTGGGTGTGTGCTTTTTAACTTTTTTTGGCAAGCACATAGTGCTGGGCACTTAGGCCCTTTTTCTTCATTAGGGAAGTAAAGGAGTGTTTTTAAAATTCTAGTGTTTATGGGTGGGATAAGAGTAATGATGTTGAAGGATAAACTTGTAGGGAGTAGTAAATAAGCCATAGAGATCAAATGCACAGTATAATAAATACACACAATAATGTACTACAATTAGTAATGTGATAAGCTATGTGAGCAATCATATTACAAAATCTAAGTGCATCAAAACAACATCGCTATATACCTTAAATTTACACAAATTTATTCCTTAAAAATTCTGGGGTGGTGGCGGAGATGGAGGGAGATATAGCGGGGTAAATTGTGGTGAAGGGAGACTTGGGTGGTGAACACACAATACAGTGCACAGATGTGTTGTAGAATTGTGCACCTGAAATCTGTATAGTTTTGTTAACCAGTGCCACCCCAATATATTAAATAAAAATGGAAAAATAAAAAATGTTCATAAGGCACCTACGTAGACACACAAAAAATTCTGTATATGCAAGTGAGTTTTAAAAAAATATAAACTTCGGAGTCTTCCTTGGAGACGCCTATCCCATCTCATCCAGTGGTATCTACACTTTTTCTTTCATTTGTTTAACAATGGATCTTTTCGCCCTAGTGACTATTTTTTTTTAATGATATGACATGACATTGCTTTGTTTTTCAAACCATAAGGTCAGAGCGCAGTTGTTAATACCTTTAGGGATGCAGTCTGTCTCCATGAGTCAGGTTCGTTTCTAATGGAATGAACCCGTATCGTTGGCTAACATTTTCTCGCCAAAGGCGTCCATATGTCCCCCAAGGCATTGAATGCACGTGATAAATTAATAACCTCAAGGAAGTATGTCGAGTCAATTGGCTTTTCTCAGGAATACTCTTGAACCACCTCTTAAGATCAGACAAAGCAGAACCTAGAAACGGTCTGGGGTCCAGAAGAACCAGCAATAAGATTAACAAGAGAGCGCTCTTAAAGAAGATGGCGTTCGGTTTCTCCCCCACAGTCCGTTGCCTTCCTCCACCTTCTGACAGACCTAAGCGGTTGAAAAGGTGTAACTACAGGAGCGAATCCCAACAGGTTTTGGATCGCCATCACCCCAGGAAGAATTTCGCCAGCTCCCTTCTCTGCGCAGGATGGCATACCCTGGCCTCTTGGCCCCACTTTCCGAGCTAGCGTTGTTGATTCCCGACCGTGGCTGGGATGGGGGGAAACTGCCGGGAAAGACCGTGGAGCTCGCCGCCCGCGGGAACCCGCTTGGCAATCTAACCCTCCGCACGAACGTTCCCGATCATTTTCGGTTCTTTCCGGCCCCCTCGTGGCGCTTCGGGCGGCCTCGGCCTCCTAGTCACTCACTTCGGCTGTTTCCGCGATCCGCGAGCAGCCGTTGTCCTAGCAACGCGCGGCGGCGCCGGGGCCGGGAGAGGTGAGAGGGGTGCAAGGGAGCTGGGGTCGGGGAAGTGAGGGATCAGGAGGCGGGAGCCCCGAGGCGAGCGACGAAGAAGCGGGACCGGGGACGGACTCGGGTGGTGTCGGGGGTGCGGGGCCGGGAGGAGGGCGACGACCTGGGGAGCCAGTCGGGTCCATCGCCATCCCAAGTTGTTTTCGTCCGGAAATCCGGTCTCCGCGGATCTCCCGCGGCCGCAGGCTAGGGGCTTATGGCCTCCTCAGTCGCAGTCCAGGTTCCATTGAGGGTCGCGTGGCCATGCGATCCCCGGGGAGCTGACCAGGTGGGTTGGTGGCGGACGCTGGCAGAGTACTTGTGTCCGCGGGCAGGGAGAGAATAAGAAGTACCTTTCTGGGCCGCACGGTCCCGGCCAGGGAAGGCTCTCCTTCGTATCCCCAAGATACAGCTCTGACCCTGCATATCCCCAGGCCTGCGGGCTGTGGCCTAGAGGCTGGGAGTTTGTGAAGGGGCACTAATACCTACCCCTCACACTCGTCCACTCAGCTCTATTTCCCCAAGTTCCTTCAGGTTCTCTCCTGCAGCATCTCCAAGCAGTAAAGTAACTTACGTTAACCTTAATACCACGAACCCCTCTGTTGAATGAGCTTAACAGATTCTTTCCCAAAAGTTGGTTTGATGGAGGTGGTAGAGATGTTGGACGGCTGGACCCTAGAGGAGTTCATTGATTAAAACAAATGGAATTTTTTCTTTCCCCCAAAGTGTATATATATATATATTTACCAAATGCTTTTAATGTTCTAGTGACCCTGAGTTCGTTTTAAGGAAAAGTTCACTTGTTTTTGAACTGGTGCAATTAATAGACGTCATTGGCAATGATTTTATTATTAGTCATTTCTCCTTGTGTTTACTCTGGTAACTTGTAATTATGCAGATGATACTGTAGGAAAATGTTAAAGTGCATTTATGCATTGTATAAATGGACTCACTCGCTCTGGCCTGTAAACCACTTTTTACAGCTAACAGAACATCAAAGACATCTTTCTTTGCTAATAAATATCTTCATCAGGGATTCACTTATTGGGGGCCTGTTCTGTGCAAGGCACTGTTCTAGGGCCTGGTAACGCTCCAGCAGTCTCCCACTCTGTGGGATAGATACCTGGCAGGGAGTGGAGGATGGTTGACCAAATACACATTTATAATAAAGTCTAAGTACAGCGATGGAGAAGTACAGGTTTCTGCCAGGCCAGCATGGCTCAGTGGTTGGCGTGGACCTATGAACCAGGAGGTCACAGTTTGATTCCCTGTCAGGGCACATGCCAGAGTTGCAGGCTTGATCCCCAGTAGGGGGCGTGCAGGAGGTAGCCAGCCAATGATTCTCATCATTGATGTTTCTCTCTCTCTCTCCCTCTCCTTTCCTCTCTGAAATCAATAAAAATATACTTTAAAAGAGAAGTACAGGGTTTTATGGGCACTAGAAATCAAGACGGAGAGCTCCCTGGAGGAAGAGAGGCTTCCTGAGTACCCAGAGAAGGAGTGTCAGGGAGAGAGTCCCTGGGAAAGCCACAGGCAGGAGGGAATGAGTAATGTAAAGATCTGTTTGCATACATACTTACTACAAAGTGATTTGGAAATAAAAACTATTTCAAACCTGAGGAAATCAGGTTTAAATTTTTCAAGTGCTATTATAATTCTTTCTCCATCATTGCAACAAATTAACATTTCACATTTTGCAGAGGAATATTTTCACAAAGTAAATTTGTTAAGCATGAATAGGAATTTCCCATAGTCCAGAATTTAGACACTTGGCTGGTTGCAACATATTAAAACTCACTTTAAAGGGTTTCCTTTGCTATATTAAATCACCAGGTATTTATCTGGTGTATTTTCATTTTTAATAGCTTTGTTTGAAGGTTTGCATAAGGACTTGACTCAAAGAAATCAGAGCCCCGACCAGTATAGATGTCCTTAGTAATGTGTGTGTGTGTGGGAGACCCCTGCATCTGCCCCTTCCCCTGACTCCAGTCCCCGCAACCCAGTGGTCGGCAAACTCATTAGTCAACAGAGCCAAATATCAACAGTACAACAATTGAAATTTCTCTTGAGAGCCTAATTTTTTAAACTTAAACTATGTAAGTAGGTACATTGTTATTAACTTAATTAGGGTGCTCCTAAGGCTTAGGAAGAGCCACACTCAAGGGGCCAAAGAGCCGCATGTGGCTCACGAGCCGCAGTTTGCCCACCATGGCACCCGCTGCTCCTCCAACCAGTGCCTGGCTGCTCCCTCAGGAGCCCTGAAGAAGTGCTCAGCGGTTTGTGATGGTGAGAGCACAACCTCGAAAATGTTGCCTTTTCAGGGTACATATTCATAACAAAAAGGTTAACGTTTGAAATGTGACTGTTCATTTATACCCATATGCTTTCCAGCTGCCCACTGAAGGGGTTTCCTTCTCTGGATCCAAACTGAGCTTTTGTGGCTTCCTTGGATGCAACTGTGGCATTACTAAAAGCAACGTCATAGTCCATCCCCTGTACTGATAGACTGACAGCATTTTGCAGGTGTTGAATACTTATTGTGCATAATTTTATGTTGTGGTTAAATATGCATAATGTAAAATTTAACCGTTTTTAAGTATACAGTGCAGTGGCATGAAGTACCTTCACATTGCCGTACAACCATCACCACCATCATCTCCAGAACTTTTTCCATCTTCCCAAACTGAAACCCTGTACACATTAAACAGCTGCCCCCTTCCACCTCAACCCCAGCCCCAGTCCCAGCAGGCCCTGGCACCCACCAACCTACTTTCTGTCTCTGAATTTGACTACTCTAGGTACCTCATATAAGTGGAATCATACATTGTTTGCTCTTTTGTGTGTGGCTTATTTCACTCAGCTTAATGTCTTCTAGGTTCATGCATGTTGTAATGTGTCATAATTTCATTCCTTTTTAAGGCTGAATGATACTCCATTGAAAATGGAATTTGTGTAATCATTCATCTGTTGATAGGCATTTGGATTGTTTCCCTCTCTTGGCTACTGTGAAAAATGCTGCTATGAATATTTATGTACAAATATCGGTTCAAGTCCCTGCTTTTCTCAATTATTTGTGTATATAAATAATATAAATGATATAATATAAACTGGAATTACCTAATCATATGGTAAGTCCATGTTTAATGTTTAAGGAACCACCATACTGTTTTCCATAGTGACTGCACTATTTTACATCCCACTAGCAATGCAAACGGGTTCCAATTTCTCCACATCCCCACCAACACTTCTTTTTTTAAAAACATATTTTATTGATTTTTTACAGAGAGGAAGAGAGAGGGATAGAGAGTTAGAAACATCAATCAGCTGCTTCCTGCACACCTCCCACTGGGAATGTGCCCACAATCAAGGTACATGCCCTTGACCGGAATCGAACCCGGGACCTTTCAGTCCGTAGGCCAGCGCTCCATCCACTGAGCCAAACCGGTTAGGGCCCCACCAGCACTTCTTATTTTCTATTTTTTGGATAATAGCCATCTTAATGAGTATGAAGTTGAATAAGTTTAAGTGATAGCAAACCACTCTACACATAGTCTCTTCTCCACTAATTAGCTTCCCCAAACTGACTCTGGTATGAAAAATTGGGCAGAAGTCTGACTATCATTTCATTTCTTTTTTTAAAAAAAAATTATATTTTATTGATTTTTTTATAGCGAGGAAGGGAGAGGGATAGAGAGTTAGAAACATTGATCTGCTGCCTCCTGCACACCCCCTACTGGGGATGTGCCTGCAACCAAGGTACATGCCCTTGACTTGAATCGAACCTGGGACCCTTCAGTCTGCAGGCCGATGCTCTATCCACTGAGCCAAACCGGTTAGGGGTATCATTTCATTTCATTCACCATTCTAGCCTTCCCTCAAAGGCACAGTATGCACATCTTTTCCAAGAAGGAGAGGAAGGAAAGGAGAGAGGAGGGAGGGAGGGGGAAAGGAAGGAAAGGAGAAAAGGAGGGAGGGAGGGGTTAAGTTCCTGTAACTATTGAAGTTCAGCTTCTCTGCAGTTGCTGTGGGTTTGTTCTCGACACTCTAACAAAGGCATCCTTTTGCCTTCTACCACCTGAGAGTCGGAGGTGAAGACTGCCTTGGTTTTTCAAGCTTTATCAGAAATTGAGTACTAGGTTTTCCTATACATTTCTCTTTTGTGAAGCAGTTTGCTTTTATTTGATTTGAAAATTTTGCTAAAGGGGGACTATAGAAATATAAATTATCTGCATTATGATCGGAATACAAGCGATCAAGGATTACATGTCCAGGCGGCAGGGCTTTTCCTTGCTGTTCTGATGGCAAGAAGTTTTACTGCTTTCCATTACCCTCCGGATCATTGCGGTTCCAGCCCCTTGCTTCTCATTGTATTTTTGTTTTTCCTGTTAGAGATCTCTTCCACATAAAATCTCCTGAATCGGTGTGAAGGGACATTTATAAGCTACTGAGTGTCTTGTGTGTGATAGTTCCGTGATGCTTTTCTTTCCTGATTCTGTACACAGTCATTTTGTAAAAACAAACAAACAAAAAAACCCCACAGGACTTGGTTGTTTTCCCCTGCAGGTTTCAGCCCTGACTAGGTCTGACTTTCATCATGGCCCTCTATTTTGACCACCGGATAGAGGCCCCAGACTCAGCTGGATCTCCTTCCCACATCAGCTGGCACCCTGTTCATCCATTCCTGGCAGTGGCCTCCGTCGGCACAGCCTCAAGAGGCAGCGTGGATATATACTTGGAGCAAGTAAGTACTGGAAGCAATGATTAGGACTTCAGTAGCTTCTGGCTCTTGTCTCTTTTTTGGTGAGGGAGGGAAGGGGAGGGGAGGGGAGGGAGGGGAAGGGAGGGGAGGGGAGGGGAGGGGAGGGAGGGGGAGGGGAGGGGAGGGGAGGGGAGGGGAGGGGAGGGGAAGGGGAAGGGGAAGGGGAAGGGAAGGGAAGGGAAGGGAAGGGGAAGGGGAAGGGGAAGGGGAAGGGAAGGGAAGGGAAGGGAAGGGAAGGGAAGGGAAGGGGAGAGATATGGGTGTGGGGGAAGGGGTATATGTGTTATGGTTTGGGTTGTAGGTGGATGGGCTAGGGAGTGTAGGGTATGTTGTGGGGGGAGTATGGGATATAATGTGTATGTGTGTGTGTGTGTGTGTGTGTGTGTGTGTGTGTGTGTGTATTCTCACTGAGGTCTTAACTCCCAGTATTATTATTTTACCTCTGCAGTTTAGGTTTGGGGACAGATTTAGGAATGTTTAAGATAGAATTAACAGTCCATTCACAGTCACCAACCAGATATGGCCGCTCAGCATTGTCTCTCATCCTGATCCAATCTCCCTTTGGCTCGAGTTACCTATTTAAAACAATTAGCTGCCATAACAAACGACTGCAAACTGGGTGGCTTAAAACAACAGAAATGTACTATTTACCAGTTCTGGAGGCCAGACATCTGAAATGAGGGGCCGGCCAGGCCTCACTCTCTCTGAAGGCTTCCGGGGAGGATCTGTTGCATGGTTTGTCTTTGCTTCTGGTTCCCAGCAATCCTTGGAGCTCGTGAGTTTGTGCCTGCACCGCGCCAGTCTCTTCCTCCCTCATCACAGGGCTGCCTCCTCTGGGTGTCTCCTCTTCTATTAAGGACACGGCCATATTGGACTAAGGCCCATCCTAATGACCTCATCTTAACTTGATCATCTGCAAAGACCCTATTTCAAATAAGGTCATATCACAGGTACCAGTGGTTAGGACGTTAACATAGCTTTTTAGGAATTAGCACAATTCAACCCATTGCAAAAACTTTCGAGATGCTCTTCAGATTTTCATTGTCTCCCCCCCCCCCCCGCAAATTCTCAGTGCACAACCCACCACAGACTTCACCAAGGAAGTCAGATTTCCCTTCCCACTCACTTCTCAGCCCTCTGTTGTCGTACCAGATGCTTCACCCAAGCAGCTGGAGTCATCAGCAGTGTCTGTGACACGCCCTTGTGTTTTGGGTTCTTACCTGATGCCCCTTCTCTATGCTGCTCCACGCGCTTGTGAAGTTCTCTGGGAAACCCGCCATGGAGCTGGCAGGAGCTTTCCCTCACCCTGTCTCCTGGACCCAGCCTTCCTCTCCTTCCAAGCCCCGGACTGCTGTTGGCATGTCCTGAGCTTGTCTAGGTCTCTTCTCCCTCTGTTTCCTCCCCTGACTGTGACCTGTCATTGTCTATCGATGAACAATAAAGAAACCTATCTCCAGCCCACAAGTCCCCCCTGAGCTGCAGACTTAGGAATCCAGCTGCCCGCAGGACACCTGGGTGTTTGACACAGGCCTCAAACTTCACAAGCCCAGACTGGACTGAACTTTGCCCCGCTGCCCCCAGCCCCACACTTTCCTTCAAAGGCGGAGTGTTTTCCATCCTAATGCCCAGGACAGGGGCCTGGGATGATAGTGACACCCTCCGCCTCGGCAAACTAGCACCGCTAGTGTCCTGGAGGTCCTCCCCATCCCCCACACAGGGCAGAGCCATCCTTAGGAATCATAGCTGGAGCCACCCACTACCCCCACCTTCCCCACCCCTGCCTTGCTCTTTGGGTGAGGACGGAAGTCGCTGATGTGGCCCCCAGTGCCCCCAAGGCCTGGCTCTCCTGCCTCACAGGGTGCTCTGCCTTCCGCGCTACACACACCTGGCCTTCCCCGCCTTCCAAGTGCCAGTGCTGTGCCCTCCGCACAGGAGAGTCTCCCTTGAACTTTTTATATATATTTTATTGATTTCAGAGAGGAAGGGAGAGGGAGAGAGAGAGAGATAGAAACATCAGTGATGAGAGAGCATCATAGATCAGCTGTCTCCTGCACACTCCACCCTGGGGATGGAGCCCGCAACCTGGGCATGTGTCCTGACCAGGAATCGAACCATGACCGCCTGGTTCATAGGTCAACACTCAACCACTGAGCTACACTGGTCGGGCTCTCCTTGATCTTTTTGCTTAATTACTATATTTGTCCTCCAGATGAAAGTGGCTCCGTGGCACTTCCTGAGGACGTCCTTCCCTACCTCCCCCCATGCAAGGGCAGACCCTCTTGCTTTCTCCCCCACCTCACCATTAAAGGGCTCATCTGTGATACTTGGCGGTCCTTGGCCTCTCCACGGATGGGAGTTCAGCCAGGCCCCGGCTGCTCTCGTGTAGCCCCAGCACCAAGCGCAGTGTCGCCCAGCTTCGTTGGAGCACATTCCTCCCTTCTAGGAGTCAGAGAACTCTCCAGTATGCATTATAAAATCTTATTTAGAATAAATATTATATTCTAAAATAATAGCAATTTTAGACAAAATTTTAAAATTTAGAAAATTTAAAAATACTATTACAAAACAAAGTGTACTTTTTGTGTTTCTAATTGGCACAAAGGAAACTTTAGGATTTCTAAATAATTATTAGATGTTAATAAGGTTACAGATGTAGCAGGTATAACTGGAGATTACTAGAGAGAGTTTGGTAGAAGTGCTGAGAACAAACTGTGTTAATTGCTAGAAATACATATTTATACCCTAAACCTATTTCCTTAGAAAATTACAGAAAACAAAAATATACAAGTACATATTCCATTAGCTATCAGAGCAATGAATCATCACACATCACATAGCCTCTGGAAAAGTCCACTGTACACTGGTCAGAAAATGAAAGCAAATGAGGCAAATAACTTCTTGGCATCATTCTAGAAATAACTGACCTTGCAGCCCTGGCGGGGTGGCTCGGTTGGGCGTTGTCCTATGCACTGAAAGGTTGCTGGTTTGATTCCTGGTCAGGGCACATGCCCGGGTTGCGGGCTCAATCCCTAGTAGGGAGCGTGTAGGAGGCAACCGATCTATGTTTTGCTCTCACATCAATGCTTTTCTTTTTCTCCCCTCTCCCTCCCTCTCTCTCTAAAAATCAATTTAAAAAAATCTTTAGTAAAAAAAATAATCTTAATCATAACCTTGCAGACCCTGAAAAGGCTTTGGGAGTCATCTGACCACAGTTTGAGAACTTTGGTATTGACAAACTTTACCTGGCCTACCACTTATTTTATAAATAAAGTTTTAGACCTGGTCTGAAGTTCCATGGTTAGAGCATCAGCCAGCACCCCAAAGGGCCATGGGTTCAATTCCCGGTCAAGGGCATGTACCTGGGTTGTAGGTCGGGAAGTGTGTGGGAAGCAACCAATCAATGTGCCTCTCTCACATTAATGTTTTTATCTCTCTCTCCCCCCTCCCTCCCTCCTTCCCTTACACTCTCTCTAAAGAAATATCCTCAGGTGAGGATTAAAAGTAAATAAGTAAATAATAAAGTTTCATTGGAACTCATTGAAATGCTAGCTAGCACCCAGCTGATGTGGCTCAGTGGCTGAGCGTCGACCCCTGAAGCGGGAGGTTAGAATTCTATTCCCAGTAAGGGCACATGCCCAGGTTGGCTCGATTTCCGGTAGGGGGTGTGCAGGAGGCAGCCGGTCAATGATTCTCTTTCATCATTGATGTTGCTGCCTCTCCCTCTCCCTTCCTCTCTCTGAAATGAATAAAAACATAAAAAACAACAAAACACCCTAGCTAGCTACCGAGCGGCTCTGAGTATGAGGTCAGACTTTCTGATAAGCTGGTCAGCATGGTCTGTTGTGTGTTAACCTTGTTTTCATAGCTCTGCTAGGATAAGGTTGCTGTTTCTATGAAAATGAAATAAAGCAGTTCCCTAAAAACAGCTCTTTATGTCTTCTAGCTGATGTCAGTGCCCCGTGGGGATTAGCTATACATTCTTGGAGTAGCTGCCACCCTCTGTAACACGGGATTTGCCTCTTGTCCATCACAGGGTGAGCGTGTGCCCGACACGCATGTGGAGAGGTCCTGCCGGGTCACTTCCCTGTGCTGGCACCAGAGCCGGCTGATCCTGGCTGTTGGATGGGAGAGCGGGGAGGTGATCATGTTCAATAAGCAGGAGAAGGAGCAGCATGCGGTCCCCCCAACGCACACGGCTGACATCACTGTCCTCAACTGGAGCACCAACGGGAACTGCCTCCTGTCGGGGGACAGGGTAAGCGGACACCCACCCGGCGACACTGACTTCAGGTCTCGGCGTTTCCCTGTTCGTGCCGTTAGGGACACGTTGGGAAGGGTGCTAAGGACCAAATTATTTGAAACGTGTGGTTGCCAAATGGAGTTGACCCTGCCAGATGTCATGGGAGAGTTTGTTTTATATTGGAAGCAAAGTTTGACAACTTTATTCTAATCCCACCCTATGGCAGAGGCATGTCTGTCATTTTTAAAACGAACTTTTCTAGGTAACTATGTTCATAAAGATGGCTGAATGCCCCGGGTACTGTCACTTTTATGGCATCACCAAATCACCGGCTTCCCTGAACATATTTCTTCATTGCTTAGGAGTCCCTGGTCCTGATTGTCTAGCTCAGGCAGTTCCACCTGCTTCGGTTGTCCCTCGGGACACTTGGCAGTATTTGGAGACGTGTTTCGTTGTCACAAAGGAGGGGGCTGCTCGACCTGCATCTAGTGGGTAGAGGCCAGAGAGGTTGCTCACCATCCTACAAGGCACAGGACAGACCCCACACAGAAGACCAACAGTGCCCAGGTTGAGAGACCCTGGTCTAGACTCACTTTGATTCATACATGTACAGCAGAAATTTTGCAGTGTGTTCATTAACACATGTTTCAGGGAATACATTTACATGTTTCAAATTTCAAAAGCCATGAAATGGTATGTACTTTGAAAAGCCTCTCTAGCCCTAGCTGGTTTGGCTCAGTGGATAGAGTGTCAGCCTGAGGACCGAAGGGTCCTGGGTTTGATTCTGGTCAAGGGCACATGCCATGGTTGCAGGCTCCTCCCCGGCCCGGGCCCTGGTCGGGGCGGGTGCAGGAAGCAACCAATCCATGTGTTTCTCTCACGTGGATGTTTCTGTCTTTCCCTCTCTCTTCCACTTTCTCTATAATCAATGGAAAAATATCCTTGGGCAAGGATTAAAAAACAAAAAATAAATAAACTTAAAGAAAGAAAAGTCTCTCCACCCATGCCCATCAGTTTCCCCCTCTACTCTCTTAAAGTCACATAAAAATGCATTCTCTCCCCAACTTCCAATTTTGTAAAATTTCAAATCTTGAAAGAATAGTACAAGGGACACCCATATACCCTTTACTAGTACATAAATTCACTAGTTATTAACATTTTGACACATCTACTCTCTCTCTCTCTCTCTCTCTCTCTCTCTATATATATATATATATATATATATATATATATATATATATATATATATAATTAAAGGCTAATATGTAAATTGTCCCCTCAACCGGGAGTTTGACCAGGGGGTGGGGCCAGCCAACTGCCTGTGACCCCTGCCCCCAGCCGGTCCCGCCCCCAATCAGCCTCCCCCACCCCATCAGGGGTGGGCTGGCCAGTCCCCACCCATGCACAAATTTGTGCACCAGGCCTCTAGTACAGTGGTTCTCAACCTGTGGGTTGCAACCCCTTCGGTGGTTGAACAACCCTTTCACAGGGGTCGCCTAAAACCATCCTGCATATCAGATATTTACATTATGATTCATAGCAGTAGCAACATTACAGTTAAGAAGTAGCAACGAAAATAATTTTATGGTTGGGTCACAACATGAAGAACTGTACTTAAAGGACCAGAAGGTTGAGAACCAACTGCTCTAGTATATATATATATATATATATATATATATATATATATATATATATATATATTTACCTCCCCTCCTGATCATTTGAGAGTTTGTCAAAGACATCATACTTCATTCAGTCCTAACTACTTTGCCATCAATCCCTAAGAATAAGGATCAACCTTTTTAGGAGTTCAGACTAGTTATTGTGTAGAATATTCTTCAGTTTAGATTTGTTTGCTTGTTGCTTTAGAGTAAACACTTTTGGTTGCAGATATCACACAAAGGATCTTGTCTCCTTATCCTCCTCTCCTTTCACATAAGTGATATCGTGCTTCTCTTCTGCGTCTTGTCTTTTCCATTTTCCATTGTGTCTTCCAGATCTCTCCATGGTGGTAAACAGCAAACTTCCTTCTTTTCTTTTAACCTGTCTTTCATGATATGACTTCACCAGCCACTGTTGATAAACATTTCAGTGGCTTCCAGTCTTGCTAAACAGACAGTGACACAGTGGCTAACCTCATGCTTTTGTCATTTCACACATGTGCAAGTTCAGAGAAGTTCCTGGAAGTGGGGTGGCAGAACCTTAGGGCATGTGCGCCTGCGGTTTGGTGGATGTTCCCAAACCTCCCTCCATAGGGCTTGCATGAGTTCACAGCAACGCACTAGCATGTGCTTTCTCACACAGTGTTGTATCCGAATTCAGAATTTTGCCTTGAGAAGCAGCATCCCAGTCATGTTCTAGTTTGCATTTCTCTTAATATTGAGGATCAGCATCACTTACCAGAGCCATTGACATTTCCTTTACTGGTCACATCACTTGCACATTCTTTTATTAGCTTGTTCCTTTTTTTCTTGATGATTTTTCTACTCAGTTCCCACCTAAAGACATGGCTGTCCCCAGATTCTGATTCCCTTGGTGACCTTTCCTACCTCCCTGCTGTGGAATGCTCTGCAAATTCCCGGTAGAATAAAAGATTTCGAGATGATTGCATTGCATTATTCTCATTTTGACTATATTAAAAAAAAAAACACTAACAAAATAAATTAATTTAGGCATGGAACTAAACTCAGATATGTTTGCTGACCAAGTTCTATGAGTCAAAATATTTAAGAGCAGAAATACCTAATCCTTCTAAGAAAATCTAGACTATGCTGGTCTTAATTTAATAGTGGGCTCACCCCAGCTGGTGTTGGCCCAAGTACTGAAGGGTCTCGGGTTCGATTCCCAGTCAAGAGCATGTACCTGTGTTGCAGGTTCGATCCCTAGTCCCAGATGGTGCATGTGCAGGAGGCAACCAATTGATGTGTCTCTCTCACATCAATGTTTTTTTCTCTCTCTCTTTCTCTCCATCCCCCCCCCTCTCTAAAAGTCAATGGAAAATATATCCTTGGGTGAGGATTAACCAAATAAATGGATGAATGAATGAATGAATGGCTCAAGCAGGAAAGTAATTCATAACAAATGTATAAGCACTTGGAATGCTGCACCACTGAGTGCATGGGCTTGGCGGAGGGTCTGCTTGGGTCTTCCACCAAAGACCCTGCTCTAGGTGGGCTGGTTACCAGTGAAACCAAGCCAGACTAGCTGAAGCGAGACCGTGCACTTAGTCTGAGGCCGGGGTCTCCAGGGATGGGAACACACTGACTTCATGACCGTCTAGAACAGCGGTTCTCAACCTGGTCTAGAACCAAGAGTGAGGTGCTGACAGACACAGCTGTCTGCCAGGTCTGTACCTTTCTGTGTACTGTCCTGCTCAAGTTCTCTCTCTCTCTCTGACCCAGGGGTCCTCAAACTACGGCCCGCAGGCCACATGCAAATGCAAATATTGTATTTGTTCCCGTTTTGTTTTTTTACTTCAAAATAAGATATGTGCAGTGTGCATAGGAATTTGTTCATAGTTTTTTTTTAAACTATAGTCCGGCCCTCCAACGGTCTGAGGGACAGTGAACTGGCACCCTGTTTAAAAAGTTTGAGGACCCCTGCATTCTGTCCATGAGGCAGAACCTCTAGCTGATGAAAACAAACGAGATCACCTGCTCTCATTTCAGTTCCCACCCAGAGAACACCTGTCCCTCCTCCTCTGGCCCAAATTCAGCTCAGGCCAAGTGCCCACATGTGCAGTAGTCAGCAGTGGCCAGGGAGGTAGGGAGATCCCTAGGAAAGGGACACTGGGCAGATCCGAGAAGTGTCCATTAGCAGTTCCATCAGTAAAGAAGTGGAGAGAGTGTCATGTGGGCCAGGTCTTATTTCCCTGTATGCTTTCACTGAGCCAAGTGTAGGAACCAGTAAATCTACACAGGACAAAGGGCAAGTCAGTTCCTACTGTCAGCATAAACTATTAGAGAACCTAGCAGGATGACCTGTTCTTTGAAGTGACAGTATGTCGACAACAATCGAATCTAAAACACTATTAACTTCACATCAGTTCCTTAATACATTCAACTCTTGCTCTTCACAAATAGGGCTAATTTCTCATCTTTGGGGTAACTTTTCTTTTGTTTTCTTTTTCTTTTCTTTTTTTGGGGGTAACTTTTCTTTAGAGCCTTACTGTATAAAATTATAGTAAATGAGCCCAGCCAGTGTGGCTTAGTGGTTGGGCATCAACCTATGAATCAGGAGGTCACCGTTCCATTACTGGTCAGGGCACATGCCTGGTTTTCAGGCTCAAAATCCCCAGTAGGGGGCATGCAGGAGGCTGCCAATAAATGATCCTCTCCCATCATTGATGTTTCTATCTCTCCCTCTCCCTTCCTCTCTGAAATCAATAAAAATAAAAACAAAATAAAAATTACGGTGAATGAAGTAATTCTAACTCAGAAGGAATGACAGTGAAGAAAAAGCTCTGAACACAAAGAATTGCCCTGCAGGAGTAGTGAGAGGTGCAAAAAACACTTAGAATTGGGATGAGGAGCAAGGCTGCCACAAGGGAAACACATCTCAGAGCTCACCTCTAAATCGCCACCTTATGCTGCATTTCCAGCCGGTTAGCCAGAACCTGACACAAAGCACGTTTGAGTCATTGCCTCCTCGGGAGTCAGTGATTGTGGCGGGCTACATCTATCCTGTCAACACAAGGGGTGTACAATCACACATGAAATCACTGCTCCCGGGGCCCAGGGGCTCTGGACAACTTCCTCAAAACAACAGTCTAGAAGTCTGGACATGCTAAGTGTGTCCTCATTGTATTCAGGAATTGCCAGTTAGAAGCTTGTATGTGCTAATGAAGATCATTGGTACGTTAAAGAATAAGTACTGGTTGGTTGCACTTGAAGGGCAGAGCAAAGGAACATCTCTACAAGTGTTATGTACGCATCATACACCATCAGGCACACAGCATCCCACAGCATGGTTCTCTAGGGGGGAGGCTGGGCCACTGGGGAAGGAAACATTTTAGTTTTCTTTTTCACTATGCAAGTGAAACTAAAGGAACCAGTAATGCATTTATTCTTCATAAAGCTGGCAAAGTCAAGAATTAGTGTGATAATATATACTATTCATAATATATATGAATATATATATTTGTTACATACTATTTTCAATCTTCCTTCACTTTTCTTAGAGATTTACTGTATAATTTGTTTTTAAAGTCAACCTTATTGGAAGATCATATTCCTATGTACAATAAAGTGATTTACCCAGCATGTGGGGATGGTGGAATCCATGCTAATTGAAAGCAGGGTGGGAGGAAGAGTGTACTGTTTGCTAAAACATCCACTGATCTTGAACAGGAAACATGCCTTGAGGAATGTCTAGGCATCAAAACAAAGGCGCTTGGCAGACAGATTCAGATGGAAATACTGCCATGTGCATGGCTTAGCTCTCATCCCTGGTCGAGGAGCCTCCTAGACCAGTTCCAATGCAGCTGTCTCCTCCCTGCTGTTGATTGAGACTTTGATGGTGTGTAAATTGAACATACAATACCCCTGGCACCCAGATCCTGGTTTCTATTGGTTTCCTCCAACGTAGGGAACCAGGGCTCCTTGATGGCTGATTCTAGGACTGGAGCAGGACAGTGAGCTTAGAGAATCTGTAGTGGCAGGAAGTAAGGAAGTGCTCACAGAGCGAGCCGAAAGAGCTCCCAGTGGCCGAAGCTGGAAGAACTGGAGCAACAAAATAAATAAAACAGTATTAGATTATAACCCAAAGTAGGAAATAAGTCCATACTGATATAAATCTATGACTGAATTAATAAGTGGTGGGGAAGAGGCATCTCCCTGTGCCGAAGAATCCCAAATTATTCATGTAGACATTTCATGGTCAAAAAGGTGAGACGTAACTCCCCTCCCCTGTGCATAGTGACTTCGTTCCAAACGGTGCAGGATAGAGGGGTGGGGGGAAGACCGGCACAGCGGAGACACCTGACAAACATGACCTCAGCCAGAAGATCCAGGTCAGTGTCACAGAGACAAGTCATGTGATGGCATGGACCCATGGTCCGATATGCCGAGAAGAGCACTTTATATCTGTGTTCTCCTCCCAAAACCTGCAACTCCAGTCAACAATGAGAAAAAACGACTGATCTCAATGGAGGGACAATCCACACAATCCCTTTATAGACCTCAAAACTGTCAAGATCATCAAAAACAGGAGAGTCTGACATCCCAGAGGAGCCTAAGGAGACCAAACATCACATGGTCCTGTTGGGACCCTGGGGCTGGAAGAGGACATTAGGGAGGCACTAAAGAAATTGAACAAAGGCTTTGGTTAATATAATGTATCAATATTGGCTTATTAATCTGAGGGCTGTACCACACCAATGTAAGATCTAATGATAGGAGAAATTAGGCGGGGGTATGAAATTTATTGGAACTGTTTTCACAACTATTCCACAAATCTGAATCTATTCTAAACTTAAAAGTTTGTTTTAACTAAAAATGTGACAGTTGTTATCTCCAGGGAGTAAGGATGGAGGGGGTACATGGAAAAGTTTCTGGTTCCTTCACTGAACACTTGAATTGTTTGTATTTGTCATGGCGCACATGTAGTTTTGTTTAAAAAAAAAAAAGAGAGAGAGAGAGAGAGAGAAATAAGCATGTGTTCTATTGCACAGTGTAACTCTTGCCTTGACCAGTCACTCAGTAAGAATGCGTTTCCTCCACATGATGGGTTTTCCAGCTTGGTGTCCTGCTCGTGTGGAGGTTGGATCAAAGGGGCCGAGTACAAGGGACACCCCTGCTGAAGCATGAATACGGAAGACACCTGACGCACTGCATCTTCCGGCTCCCCCCTCCTGGAGAGTAAGTCTGAGCTTCCGTAGTGGCCTGAGGTTAAATCCTTTGGGGGGATGAGCAGAGGTGTGGCTCCTCCGGACACACTGGAGGGATCATAGCAATGAGCCACTCTCAGCATCTGTAGTGACAGCACCTTCCTACGAGGAATAACAAGGAATCCTGATGTTCTGGGTCGTATCTGCTTTCAGGGACCTCGTTCAGTTGGCAAAGGCAGCTGTGAGCGGAGACGAGAAAGCCCTGGACATGTTTAACTGGAGGAAAAGTGGCTTTGGAAGTTTCTTGAAAATGGGATCTCAAGAGGGACTGTCATTCTTTGTCAGCTTGATGGATGGTAAGAAGCTCCGTTTGGGGTTCTAGGACACGGAAGCCTTTCTAGGGTGTCTGATAAGGATATAAAACAAATAGATGGCGTTTCTGCATAAAACTACAGGCTGCGTGTGTGCCAACCTCAGAGTGATGCATTCGCCAGCTTTTTGCAGTTATTTATCCAGTATTTAAAGAATGACTTCACTTAGTTCTGATTAGAGACAAATTGAGCTTTATTTTTATTTGGAGGCTTTTCAAAAACACATTTTTATTGATTTCAGAGAGGAAGGAAGAGGGAGGGAGGGAGGGAGGGAGAGAGAGAGAGAGAGAGAGAGAGAGAGAGAGAGAGAGAGAGAGAGAAACATCAATGATGAGAGAACCATTGATCGGCTGCCTCCTGCACACCCCCTACTGGGGATTGAGCCCAAAACTTGGTCATGTGCCCTGACCAGGAATCAAACGGTGACCTCCTGGTTCATGGGTTGACACTCAACCACTGAGCCACATGGGCCAGGCAGGATGGGTGGGTGTTGTTTCCAGCCTGCAGTCACCAGCCAGCCTTCATGAGTGGCCCACATTAAGTGATTTGCACACAACTCCTCCTTAGTGTAAAGAGTGAGACAGGCTGCCCCAGTGACAGCTGATACATGCAATATGAAGTTAAGAGAAAACTAGAGTCTTTGTAGTCACATGAGACGTTCACAAGTGTGTGTCTGCTGTGAGGAAGAGGCCAAGGAAATGAGGCTTGCACAAGGCAGTGAAGTTTGAGGAGGCTGTGTCAGCATGACAGGAAGAGGAGAGCGGATGAGAGCTGGAAGGGGCTGGGGCTTTTAAGATACCTTACATTTAGGGGATAAAGAGACCGCGCTGAGGGATTTCAGGGAGGTCACTGCAGCGACCTGGAGCGCGCACAGTGCCATGGGGGTGCAGGGAGGGGAGATGCCAGTGCAGGGGCCCCTGAGGAAGAGTTGACAAGATGGTGTGGAAAGAGATGCATGAAGGGAGAGACTTTGGCGACTGGAAGAGGGCTGTGCAGTGGTGTCAGCTCTTCCTTCCCCTCGGTAACTTGGGCTTCAAAGGAAAATTATCTCATATCTGTGTGCCCCGGCTTCCTAGTGTATAAAACGGAGACAGTGATAGTAAGAGTACTGCTGCGAGAGCTCGCCGGAAACAGAGTGGAGTTAATACACATGTGAGTGCTTATCACCTAGCTAGCCTGCCACACATATGTGCTGGGTAGATGCTCGTTGTTGTTGCAATTAGCCTCTAGAGAATGTTGAACTTTCAGTTTCATAAGAAACAAGTTACCTATTAGGAATAAGATGAGGAGGCTCCAGAGAGCAGCAGCAGTGAACTGGATCCCCGGGGGGGTTCCACCTGCCAACCTCAGAAGCTGGGAGAGAAACCAGGAGGTGGGCAAGGGACTGGCACGCTCAGGGTGGACAGGAGAAGGAGGGGTTCCAGGCTGGAGAGGCCCTGCGGCTTAGGGCAAAACAGCCAACCAACCATGCACGGGACAGAGGGGACAGACCTAGGGGTAGGGCAGGTCACAACCTCGGACCTCCGTGGATGGGTGACAGGAGCACCTCATGTTAGGGGACCAGGATGAACAAAGAGTTCTAAGGCTGCGGAGTCAGGCGGTCATCAGTGTGAAAGTCCGAATCATCCGAGGTTGGTTTGGTGGAGGTAGTGATGGCTGAGGCATCAGGCGTCAAGGCTGAACGTATTCCCGAGATGGCAGCCTGTGAGGTCATATGCAGATGTTTTTGAAATATTTTCTTTGCAAATTTTTATAACGAAGATGTTTATTTTGAGAACGCTCCCTAAGGACATAGAAGTGGCTGCTGGTGACGGTCCTCTTTGCCCTCAGGGACAGTGCACTACGTGGACGAGAAAGGCAAGACCACTCAGTTGGCGTCCACAGATAGCTCCATCCAAACACTCTTCTACCTCGAGAAGAGGGAGGCGCTGGTGGTGGTCACGGAGAACCTGCTGCTGTCCCTGTACTCGGTGACGCCTGAGGGCAAAGCAGAAGAAGTGATGAAGGTGGGCAGAGCGGCAGGGCCCCGGCTGGGTTCTCCTGACCTGATTAATCACCCTTTCCAGTTCCTTAGCAAAGCTGTTCCACGGCCACTCCCAGAGCTGTTTAGTACGACCTTCCGCTCAGGTGAGGGGAAGTGAGAGTGAAGATTTTTCTGGCGTCAGTGGACAGGCAAGGTGAGTCAGGCTGCGCCCTCCAGGATTGCTTCACTGGCGGCCTACAGACCCGGGCGTGAGAATAACCGCTCACTTTGCAGCAGCCCGTTCAACCTCCACCATGGAATTGTGGGGAGGGGCATCGCCCTGCTTCCTGGCTGTGCAAACAAGGCCTGGAGGGGGCTCACTCACCATTGAGAGCCTTGGGATTTCCCCCCATGTGCGTCTGTCCCAGCTGCCCCAGGCACACGGGCACGTGGTTTCACCTGAGGGATGTCTATCCCTCAGCAGGTGTTCCACTGTGGCTACTGAGACGTATACCTTCACGTCCTTGAAGGTGCCTCGCGGCATCAGCCCCGGGCCCTCAGGACCAGGAGGACACCCCTGTCCTGTCAGGTGCTGCTCATCGCTGCCCACCTGCTAGTTTCTTGGTTTATACTAGAGGAACCCATGTTCCTTGGAAAACTCTGAACTTCCCCTAAAGATACTCATAGATTATGGAATGGATTCATTTTTTATCAGTCGGTATTTGTTTGGTCATTTGTGTATCTTTGAGCACAGCAGTTGAAAACATGGTCGCTCAATCACGTGGACCTGGGTTCAAGTTCCCCCTGAGCCACTGAAAAACGGGTGTGATGCCGGCCTTGGAGGGCACGGTGGTTCCTGACCTTGGTCCTCGGCTCAGCTTGGTAGTCACGCTGGAAATGGGCTACGTGCCGTGCAAGGGCGGCTGTCAGCGTTGGCTGTGCAGCCTGGAAAGCTGGGCGTGCCTTTCCAAGTGATCATCGTCACCTCGCACCTCCATTACTGCTGAGCCTGCAGGAAGTCACTGCAGACAGAGAGTCCAGGCTCCCAGGCAGGGACACACAGCCCCAGCAAAACGGCATGCTCATTTCGGGTTGTTTTTCCTAATTCAGGTGAAGCTGAGTGGGAAAACGGGTCACCAGGCAGACATCGCTTTGATTGAAGGCAGCCTTCTGGTGACCGCCATCGGGGAAGCAGCCCTCAGGTGAGACTTGACACGCCAGGGATTGTGGGATGAAAAGTCAGTCTCAAATTTGTGATGCATTTTCACAAATTGGACACACCCAGGTAACAGCTCCGAGATCAGAGAACAGAGCACATTAGAGACCCAGGCGTCCCTGCCCCCACGCCGGGGTGGACCTGTCCCGTCTGCCTGTGGAGTCCCTCTGCCTGGCTTCTGTGAGCGCCTGCTTCTCGCTGCTGTGGTTCCTTCCACCTGATACTGGCGGCTCTCCTGGGTGCGTGTGGTTGCAGGTCTTTTGTTCTCATCGTGACCTGGTGTCTGTCACACATGGACCCTCTTTTATTAATAGCTGCTTCCTTTGAAGACAAACAGGGTACAAAACAGATCTAAATGTAATGACGGCCTGCTTGTCATGTCAGAGTCCAAAGGGCCATGACTTCTTCCTGGGTTTTACAGCTCGCTCGGCGAGTTGGACAAGCCCCTCAGAGCCGAGGGCAGTGCACTGGCAGTCTCCTTAGTGAGCATTGTTCCTTCCCTTGTAGATTCTGGGACTTGGAAGGAGGAGAGAATTACGTGCTGAGTCCAGAGGAGAAGTTCGGTTTTGAAAAAGGAGAGAATATAAACTGTGTTTCTTACTGTAAAATCAAAGGTGAGATTTCTCGGGCTGGCATAAGGGAGAAGGAGAACCAACCCCCTGCTTTGCTCTTTGGCCGCAAAATGATGATGGTGGCTATTTAAAGGCTGGTAACTCGGTTATAACTGTCAAGTCATTTGAATAAAATCAGTCAAGAATGAGAAAGTAACAGTGAAGCTTTTTATCCCACATGAAGGTCAAGAGTTTGGTCCAAAGTGTGACCAACCTGGCTGTCCGCAGTTTATCTCCATTCTCTCCCAAACCCCAAGAAAAAGACAGTGTGGGAAACTTTAGAAATATATATGCATACGTGTATGTAAATGTATGTATGTAAATGTATGTATGTATGTATGTATGTATGTGTATAAGTGTACACACAGGGAAGACAGAACAGGAGATGAGCCAGAGTGGCATTTATTTTGTGCCTGCTGAGTGCTAAGTGCTGTTCTGGCATTGAAGACGCAGATGGGCAGGCAGATAGGCCTCCGCTCTCATGGAAAAAAAGAAGAACCAGCATCAGTACCCCCACCAATCACATGCGCACATGCACCCACTGTATCGCCAGGTAGTCAGCCATCAGTTCCTGTGAAGGAAGATACAGCAGGCGAGGGCTGGAGAGTTGCTGGGTAGAGGGCTGATGGACTGGCATTTCAAAGAGGGTGGGCAGAGAAGGGAGCTTGCTGCTGTTCTAATCCCTTTTCAAGTCAATGACTGTGGACTCGGTTTTTACCTGTAGGTCTTCTGGCAGCGGGCACTGATAAAGGGCGAGTAGCCATGTGGAAGAAAGTGCCAGGCCCCCATAGCAGCCGGGGAGTGGAGGGCAAAGACATGTGGACCCTTCAAACCCCTACTGAGCTCGAAGGGAACATCACACAGATAAAGGTACAACTCTACCAGGGCATCGGATACACTCATTTTGTGCCCTACAAAAGTGAAGGAAGTAATTGACTTTGTACCTATCATTGTAAGTTATTCAGTTTAAAAGACTATAATATAAAAATAAAGGCCTTTTGGAGTTCAGAATTGCAGAAAAGGGATTGTGGATCTGTAGTAATCTATATTTACTTTCTCTACCCACCCCTTTATCTCTATCCTTCATCTTTCTGTCTGTCTGTCTATCTACCTATCGATCTATGTTAAAACGGCTTTATTGGGTTACATAACATACCAGGTGGTCTTTAGTATATTCGCAGAATTTTTTAATCATCACAATACATTTTGGAACCATTTCATCATCCCAGAAAGAAATCTCATACCCATTAGCAGTCACTCCCCATTCCCCTTCCCCCAGCCCTGCAACCACTAATCTACCTTCTGTGCCTTCTGTGCCTGTGGATTTGCCTATTCTGAACACTTCAGTGCAATCACACTCAATATGCTTGGATATGAGATTCTTTCACTGAGCATTACGTGTTCTAGGTTCATCCCAACTGTAGCATGTGTCAGTGTTTCATTCCTTTTTATGGCTGAGTAGTAGCCCCCTGTCTGAATAGACCATACTTTGTTATCCTTTCATCCAGTGACAGACACATTTGGGTTCATACTTTGGGACTGTTATAATAACTAGAGGCCCGGTGCATGAAAATTCATGCACTGGAGGGGGGTCCCTCAGCCTGGCCTGCCCCCTCTCACAGTGAGGGAGCCCTCAGGGGCAGTAGGCGACCCAGCGATCAGGGGAAGGTGATGCCCCCATCACACGGCTGCTGCTGCCACTGCCAGCAGCACAAGCCTCGGCTGGCCCTGGTTACCTGCGCCTCAGCCCTGCGCAGCCGCCATCCGAGGCTTGCCTGAGCCTCAGTCAGTGGGGGATGCAGGAGGACCCAAGGCCCTGGTGGGGCTGAGGGGACTCCTGTGGCAGGAGTGCGGAGCGGCCGCCCTGGCTGAGGAATGGAGGATACTCTCAACGACATGAGTTATAACGTCCAATTTGTTGGACACCACAGTCAGGCTTCAGCTTCGGGGGAGGGAGGAAGAGAGGGATGGGCAGCTCGTTGGAGAAGCCTGGGCGAGCTGTCAGTCAGTGGGGGGTGCAGGAGGACCCGAAGCCCCCGGCAGGGCTGAGGGGAATCCAGCGGCAGGCGCGGAGCAGCTGGCCTTGCTCCCCCCACCCCTGTGGGCGCTGCCATCTTGTGATGGCATGATGGTCAATTTGCATATTACCTCTTTATTATATAGGATGAGGATGCTGCTGTAAACATTTATGTACAAGTTTTTGTGTTGACATATGTTTTAATTTCTACTGGGTATTTGGTCCTTTTTTGATCATTTCTGTCTCTTTATTGATAGTCTCTGTTTGGTGAGACATTGAATCATACTTCCTTTACTTCTTTAAGCCTGATTTCTTTTAGTTCTTTGAATATATTTTTAACTAGAGGCCCAGTGCATGAAATTCATTCATGGGTAGGGTCCCTAGACCTGGCTGGCGATCAGGGCCAATCTGTTGGGAGGAGGGGGGCCTGCTGGCACCCATCTTGGCTGGGCTGGCACTGCCCGCTCGCCGGCCCTGCCCCCCGCCATCGCTGCCGGTCGCCTCCCTCCTTGGGGTGATGGGGGGCCCCCCGCTGGCACCCACCTTGGCTGGCCTGGGGCCTGTGGGCTGGGGGAAGCTCCTGCTTTGAGCGTCTACCCTCTGGTGGTCAATGCGCGTCATAGCGACCAGTCGTTCCACTGGTCGTTCTGTCGTTTGGTTGATTTGCATATTAAGCTTTTATTATATAGGATGGCTACTTTGGAGTCTTTAAGTACAACATCTGGGCCTTCTGGGGGCAGGTTCTGTTGCCTGTTTTTTTCTTGTGTGTGAGTTATAGTCTTCTGTTTTGCATGGCACTTGATTTTTTTTTGTTGTGAGCTAGACATTTTAGTTTAAATATCGTGTCAATATTGTGGACAGCCTCTGCCTTGGGGGAAAAAATCTTAGTTCTCCAGAGGTTGGGAGTGGGATAGCTTCTCTCAAAAGACACCCTGCTTTATGGGCATGGAGCCAGGCACAGTAGTCTCTGTCTTCTCAGGTTGCCTCTCCCAGCATGGAGCCTGTACCCTGTGAGCAAGCAGGGGCCAGTGTGTGGGGGCCCAGTATTCTCAGACTACCATGCTGTGAGCAGGGGCTGGTAGAAGGAGAGGGCCCCCACCTCTCTGCCCCACTCACCTGGAATTAGCTTCTACAACACAGAGCCCAGGGGACGAGAAATGCTGGTGGTTAGCCCCTACCGGGGACATGCTGTAGCCCTCATCTGGGAGCTGGAGGAGAGGGAGCCCTTTCTTATCCACTCAAGTGGGGCTTCAGTCATGCTGAGCTGGGGGACAGGAGGGGAAGAGCAGAGTGGCTCAGGTGTCACAGATTGTACTGCTCTTACCAGAATTAGTAAACAATCTTTTTTTTTTTTTCTTTTTCAATCTGAGAAAGGAGAGAGAGAGAGAGAGAGAGAGAGAGAGAGAGAGAGAGAGAGAGAGAGATATGTGCCCTGATCGGGAATCAAACCAGCAACCTTTTGGTGCACAGGATGACACTCAACCAACTGAGCCACTCCGGTTGGGTTAAACTCTCTTAAATAAATGCGTCTTCATTTGCTTTATGCCCAATTTCCAGAGAGGTAGATTTTTTTTTCCATAATTTTTACCATTTATGCCTGTATGTCCTCTGGGCTCTTCACCCTGCTATCCTGGAAGTTGTCTCTAAGATCTGCTCTGTGTAGCCCTAGCTGGTTTGCTCAGTGGATAGAGCATCAGCCTGTAGACATCTCTCATCATTGATGTTTTTATCTCTCCCCCTCTCCCTCTCTGAAATCAATAAAAATATATGTTTTTTTAAAAAAGATCTGCTCTATGTAAACCTCTTAAGTTAAAATGTTTTTAATCCTATACTAATCTGGAAAGGAAAATTTATGTAGTAAATAGTTTAGGGATACGCTTTAGCAATTTTGGGAAATTACTTTCAGATCCTCCTCTCAGGCCATATATAAAAATGAATTAACAAGTTAAATATTAACAATTTAAATATGTTATAAATTAGGACAGAATAACTGGCTAAAAATAGCACAGAATATTATTAGATCTGTAGAGAAAACATAACTTTCTCAGACTTGAAGTAATAAAAGTAGTTGCAAAGCAAAGATTAACAAGTTTGAGTACATAAAAACTTATATCAAACTGGGCAATGGAGAACAAAACTAGAACTGAAGGCAAATCTGAGCTCTAAAACACTGTATTTCCTGATTCTCAATGCATATTGTCTTCTTTATTTTAATATAAAGTTGCATACAACTCTTTTGTTGCTTTTACTTTTCGGTGGGAGGACGGAATCTTTACATAGCTATTCTTTTAACTTATGGCTTACCTTTAGTGATATCCTATATAATAGAAGGCTAATATGCTAAGTGTCTGGTCGTCTGGTCATCCATTCAACCAATCGAAGCGTAATATGATAATGATATTGCTAAGGCTGTTCAACCACTAGCTATGATGTTCACTGACCATCAGGGGCCAGAATCTCTGACCAGTAGGTTAGCTTGCTGCTGGGGTCTGGGCAATCAGGACTGAGCAAGATAGGCTGGACATGCCCTGGAGCCCTCCCATGGTCCCTCCCCAGCTGGTCAACCTTCCGTGTCCCTCCCCGGCCCTGATTGTACACCAGTGGGGTCCCTCGGCCTGGCCTGTGCCCTCTCGCAATCTGGGACCCCTCGGGGGATGTTGAAGAGCAGATTTTGGCCCGATCCTGCAGGCCAGGCCAAGGAACCCCACTGGTGCATGATTTCGTGCACCGGGCCTCTAGTCTTAGAATAGAGGACGTGAAGAAAACTGACATTTATAAGGAAAATATCAAGTGTGCTCTCTCTGGAGCATACCCACACCTTTCTTCCCTCTCGGGCAGGCATCTTTATTTTTTTCTCCTAAATGCTAAGGGTCCCCATGAGATTTGCATCCAGGGGAGCTCTTCCCAGGTGAGTCTGCACAGCTCAGTGTGGCTCACTTCTTCCCTATAACATATCTAGAGAGCCAAGGCAGAGCACACATAGGCTCTCCCCTATTGTTTTTCTATCCTAAGCCCTTGTTTTGTTTCACTGTCGCAACTTTAATAAACGCACTCTTAAAATAAAAAAGAAAAATATCACTTCAAAAGAAACTAAAACACGGAACGGACATCACCCAGAACCACAGGAACGCTGGCAGAGTGGAAGTCCTACAACTAGGAGGAAAGAGAAACGCACACGGACACTCAGAGGAGGCGCAGTGCTGAAGTCAAATTCTGAGGTGCGGAGTGTGCGGAGCGGGCTGGCGGCGGAGGGCGCGGTTGTTGTTTTCAATCGGGAGGGAGTCGCAGACTCTGAGCACCAGATCCGGGCGAGTCTTTAGGGACCCAGACTCAAACGGGAGAAGCGGGACTGTCTGGCTTCGGTCAGAGCGAGTGCAGCTTTCTCTCCGAGCTTTGCAGCGGGTGCTGGGACTCAGAGAGGCAGAGCCCCTTGGGACAGGACTGAGAGCCGCCATAACTGCTCTCTCCGGCCCACCCTGTTGATCCTGTGCGACCCGCCCCGCCCAAGCCCTGCACGGAGGCATTTGCCGGATAGCCTCAGGCAAAGGCTAGATTAGCACCTCCCTAGAGGACAGAAGTTCTCTCACTGCTGACACAGCTGATTCTCAGAGCCACTTGGCCTGGAGGTCAAACCCTCCCTGGAATTAGCTACAACAATCAAGATTTAACTATAAGACTGCGAACAAAGACCACTAGGGGGTGCACCAAGGAAGCATAACAAAATGCGGAGACAAAGAAACAGGACAAAATTGTCAATGGAAGAAATAGAGTTCAGAACCACACTTTTAAGGTCTCTCAAGAACTGTTTAGAAGCTGCCGATAAACTTAATGAGCTCTACACGAAAACTAATAAGACCCTCGATCTTATATTGGGGAACCAACTAGAAATTAAGCACACACGGACTGAAATAACGAATATTATACAGACGCCCGACAGCAGACCAGAGGAGCGCAAGAATCAAGTCAATGATTTGAAATGCGAGGAAGCAAAAAACATCCAACCGGAAAAGCAAAATGAAAAAAGAATCCAAAAATGCGAGGATAGTGTAAGGAGCCTCTGGGACAGCTTCAAGCGTACCAACATCAGAATTATAGGGGTGCCAGAAGATGAGAGAGAGCAAGATATTGAAAACCTATTTGAAGAAATAATGACAGAAAACTTCCCCCACCTGGTGAAAGAAATGGACTTACAGATCCAAGAAGCGCGGAGAACCCCAAACAAAAGGAATCCAAAGAGGACCACACCAAGACACATCATAATTAAAATGCCAAGAGCAAAAGATAAAGAGAGAATCTTAAAAACAGCAAGAGAAAGAAACTCAGTTACCTACAGGGGAATACCCATACGACTGTCAGCTGATTTCTCAACAGAAACTTTGCAGGCCAGAAGGGAGTGGCAAGAAATATTCAAAGTGATGAATGCCAAGAACCTACAACCAAGATTACTTTATCCAGCAAAGCTATCATTCAGAATTGAAGGTCAGATAAAGAGCTTCACAGATAAGGAAAAGCTAAAGGAGTTCATCACCACCAAACCAGGATTATATGAAATGCTGAAAGGTATCCTTTAAGAAGAGGAAGAGGAAGAAAAAGGTAAAGATACAAACTATGAACAACAAATATGCATCTATCAACAAGTGAATCTAAGAATCAAGTGAATAAATAATCTGATGAACAGAATGAACTGTTGATTATAATAGAATCAGGGACATAGAAAGGGAATGGACTGACTATTCTTGGGGGGGAAAGGGGTGTGGGAGATGTGGGAAGAGACTGGACAAAAATCGTGCACCTATGGATGAGGACAGTGGGTGGGGAGTGAGGGCGGAGGGTGGGGCGGGAATTGGGAGGAGGGGAGTTATGGGGGGGAAAAAAAAAACTAAAAAAAAAAAAAAAAAAAATAGAAAAAAAAAAAAAAAAAAAAAAAAAAGAAAAATATTGAGAGCTTTAATGGAAAAAATGGTGGAGAGAATTTACCTAGGAGTAGTTAGTAAAATACATGAAAAACGTGAAACCTCACTGGTAATGAAAGAAATGCCATTTAAAATAATAGAATGGGCCCTGGTCAGGTGGCTCAGTTGATAGGAGCATTGTCCCATACACCAAACAGTTGCAGGCTCAATTCCTGGTCAGGGCACCTACCTAGGTTGAGAGTTTAATCCCCAGTCGGGGTGCATATGGGAGGCAACTAGTCGATGTTTCCCACTCTCTCTCTTTCTCCCTCCCTCTCTCTCTAAAAATCAATAAAAATAACTAGGAGGCAACCCAGCGCAACCCTCAAATAAGGATAAAAATAAAACAATAGAATGAGCCACACTAACCTTCCTAAAGGACGTAAAAGAAAACAGAGTAAATGTTAGATATATCATGTTTCTCAAAGAGAAGCCTCAATCTTGTAAAAGTGTCATTTCTTCCCAAATAAGTCCACAAATGACATGTATACACAGTAAAAATAAGGACTTTTTCCCCTGGGAGAATTCAACACAGTAATTCTTAACTCATCTGGGAGAGCAGATGGCCAAGAAAAAAAAGTATAAACAATCCGAACATGTCTGTAATATACCAGAATATATCTCAAACTTTAGCAATTGAAACAGTGGTTATGACACTGGCCAGATGGCTCAGCTGGTTAGAGTGTTGTCCCAATATGCCAAGGTGGTGGGTTTGATCCCAGGTCAGGGCACATACAAGAAACAACTAATGAAAAGAAGCAACCAATGAATGCATCAATAAATGGAACAAAAAATCGTTTCTCTCTCTCTCTCTCTCTCTCTCTCTCTCTCTCTCTCTCTCTCAAATTAATAAATAAAAATTGGAAAAAAACAACAACAGTGGTTAATCAGGAGTAAATAAATATATCGGTGGAATGGAGTAGGAGATCCAGAAACAGATTTATATAGATTGGAAGTTTAATATGAAATTATAAATGTGCATTTTATATCAAAGGAAAGCTGGATAATTTAATATGTTATGTTAGGTTTGCTATGAATTTTAAAAAGTAAGCACCTCTAAATTAACATCAGAAAGGTGAATTGTAGCCCTGGCCAGTGTGGCTCAGTGGTTGAATATTGTTCTGGGCACCAAAAGGTTGCTGGTTCGATCCCCAGTCAGGACACATACCCAGGTTGCAGGTTTGATCCTTGGTGAGGTGCGTGCAGAAGGCAACTGATCAATCTCTCTCTCTCACAAACCAATGTTTCTCTCTCCCTTCATCTCTCTAAAATCAATAAAAACATTTTTTAAAGAAAAGTAAATTGTAGATGTTCAACCAGTGAGAACAGACACGAGCGAAAACAGCCATATAGGCAGCTACCAGCTTCATCACAACTCTGAGTATCAGTATTCTAAAATTTTTGTACAATGTACACCTTTTATACTTACAACATTTTAAAAATGATTTTGAACAAGAAGAAATAGTGCTGGGAAATTGTTTATGAATCCTCGTATGAATAATGTTTTCCTGACCGTTTCTCTCCTCTGTTCACACTTTTGGTTCTTTCTCTCCAACATGGAAATGAAGTGGGGCTCCAGGAAGAACCTCCTGGCGGTGAACAACACGAACGCCGTGGTGATCCTCAGCGCGCAGGCCATGTCCTCGCACTTCCACCAGCAGGCGGCCGCGGTGCAGCTTTCCCCAAGCTTACTCAACGTGTCCTTCCTCTCCACGGGGCTGACATACAACCTGCGCACGGACATGCACATCAGCGGAGTGTTCGTCACCAAGGTATCCGCGAGGCTGACCTGTGGGGTCGGTTGGGGGTCTTCGGTGTAGACAGAAGACCCGGTCAGTTGTAGGGTCACTCAGGATGGTAAGGGGCCCAGATGGCGGGTTGCTTTTTCATGTCCACGGCCCTTTTTAGGACGCTGTCGCTGTCTGGAATGGAAAGCAGGTGGTGGTCTTTGAGCCTTCTGGAGCCATATTGCGAAATGCAGGTAGGAATCCCCCCACCCCCACCCCAGCAGAAGGGACACTCAGCACCATGCTTTCTTCTCTCACCGTCTAATGGGGTGGGATGTGCTGGTGCTGTGGTCTGGGCAGAGGGCTGGCACAGGGCCATGGGAGACTCGCACATCAGTTCTCATGCCTGTTTCCAGAGTCAGTGGTGCAGCTCTGGCCCTGAGCTGCCAGGGCCTCTCAGGCCTCCTGGGCCTCACCCTGTTGAAGCCCCTCAAGGTGGCTGAGAAGCGCAGCTGGATCCGGGGCCAGCAAGCTGGATCCAGGACAATAAAACAGCTCAGAAATAAGGCTGCACTGGCACATATCACAGTGCTGCCCAGGGGACGGAGTTGCTACACACCCGACTTTTGAACTGGATCCAGACCGCACAGAGCTGTGAGCCCCAGGGCCTCTTGACCAAGGCCAGCCTCTGTCTGGAAATGTCAGGACGGATCACCAGAGAGGCTTCGTCACGCTCAAACGGCTCTCTCTGTCCCGTCAGTCTCGCCGGCTCTCTGTTTCACTAGGCTGCCTTACCCTCCACTCTTCAGCACATGCCTGTAGGAGTGTTCTGAAGCTGCACAAACTCAGTGGCTTAAGAAGAAACTTATTCTCTCACAGGTGTAGAGGTGAGAGGCCCGGAGTCAAGGCGTCAGCGGGCTGCGTCCCTCCAGAGCTCTAGGGAAGAGTCTGTTTCTTGCTTCTTCCAGCTTTTGGTGACTGTTGGCAGTCCTTGCTTGGGGTCACATTTTTCCTGTCTGAAATCTACCTCCCTCTTTTTTTTTTTTTAAATATATTTTATTGATTTTTTACAGAGAGGAAGGGAGAGGGATAGAGAGTTAGAAACATCGATGAGAGAGAAGCATCGACCAGCTGCCTCCTGCACACCCCCTACTGGGGATGTGCCCGCAACCAAGGTACATGCCCTTGACCGGAATCAAACCTGGGACCCTTGAGTCCGCAGGCCCATGCTCTATCCACTGAGCCAAACCGGTCAGGGCTCTACCTCCCTCTTAATAGTGACACTTGTGATTGCATTTGGGGCCCACCTGGAAGGCCCAGGATAATGTCCCCATCCCGAGACCCTGGTATCTTTGGCCACAGAAGCTGAGATTCACAGGTTCCAGGGATGAGGACGTGATACCTTAGGGGGGTGGCTTCCAGCCTACACAGCGACCATGAAGATGTGCTCCTCAGCGGGCTCAGCCGTCCTGACCTCGGCCCTCTCCCCTCACGCGACCCAAGGATGAGCCCTCCATGTGTTCCGTTGAACACCTCACACCTCTCTGGGGATGTTTGTGCTGGTTATCACCTCTCTCCCTCAGATCATTCCCTGTTTTTTCCTCTAATGCTTTGTTGCCTGAAATTCTCTCCTAACACTTTTCTTGCTCTGCCTTGTATTTTGCTGGTAATTGGCATCTTTTCCTCTCTTCTAGTGTAGGCCCCCTAGGGGCAGGATGAACTTCTTATTCACTCCATAGGACAAACAGCACAGCAGGCACTGAGATATTCTGTCTTGCGTGTGTAATCATCTCCCCCACCAGATAAGAGCCTGTCTAGAAACTAGTGTAGAGACCAGTGCTTGTGGCCTCCAAAGTTCCACATAAGT
The DNA here is from genome assembly GCF_963259705.1 of Myotis daubentonii. Classification (NCBI taxonomy): domain Eukaryota; kingdom Metazoa; phylum Chordata; class Mammalia; order Chiroptera; family Vespertilionidae; genus Myotis; species Myotis daubentonii. The sequence continues at coordinate 13,818,306 of NC_081843.1, read as the reverse complement.
TAAGCAGACACTTGTTTAAACCATTGTGCCCTCATAGGGGCTGTGCTGCCAGGAGGGAGAAAAGAGACACCACTGATGCGTGGTGCAGGGTCCACCCCAGGCCTGCAGCCTGCACAAGCCGTCCCTGCCAGCTTGGCTGTGAGCAGTTCCCTGTCCCTCAGAGCCTCGCTTTCCTCACCTGCAACATGCAGAAAACACCCCCCTCACAAAGCTATTATGAGGTCTGAGGCGAATTAGGGAACGTGTGTGAAAATGCTTCTTAAACTCTGAGGAAGCATGAGATATTTAGCTGTTGCTGTCATGTTTATCTTTATTTTAGGGACCTTTCTGTGTGAGTCTCCAGTGTTAGCGATGCATGAGGAAAACCTTTACACGGTGGAGCCAAATCGAGTTCAAGTTCGAACCTGGCAGGTAAGTTGCTGCCCCAGAACGAGTGGGCTCTGATGATGAAGTCAATTAGAGCAAACTTTCTCCAAGTCAAGCCAGAGCCTGCACATTGGTTTTATCCAGACAGATCAGAAGCTGGAGAGCTGCTCCATCTGTAACTGTTGTGACTTCAGAAATCAGTAGGCAAGGCAAGGGCCTTTTGCAGTGAGGAGGTTAGATTACTGGACCTTGATTGAGTACATGGGATTGTGGAATGGGAGGCAATGTTTGCTGTGCATCTTGAGGGCGAAGGAGCCATTAGTTTAGGACGTAATATCTTTAGACAGGCCTTTCTGTGCATGTGTCTGAGGGAGAGGCCAGGATGGGAGCAATTCATGCCTCCAAATGACAGACCTCGGTGGTGTGAAGAAACCTGCCCTGCCCGTGTGCTCAGTGGTTAGCATCAACCCATGAACTAGGAGGTCAGGACATATGCCCAAGTTCTGGGCTCGATCCCCAGTAGGGGGCGTGCAGGAGGCAGCTGATCGATGATTCTTTCTCATCATTGATGTTTCTATCTCTCTCTCCCTCTCCCTTCCTGTCTCTAAAATCAATAAAAACAAACAAACAAAAGAAACCCTTATCTGTCTGCATCCCACATACACGGAATGTGTGAGCCCGTCAGCTGGGGTGCTGTATTCGTTTGCGGAGCCTGCCATAAATATGTATCACAAACTGCGTGGCTTCAAACAATAAAAGTTTATTTTCTCACAGTTCAGGACGCCAGGTGTGGGCTGGCTGGCTCCTGCTGAGGGTGAGGGAGAATGCATCCCAGGCTTCTCCCAGTTTCTGGTGCTTTTGCTCCGGGACATGTAAATGCATCACTGCAGCCTCTGCCTGCATCTTCTCACGGCCTCTCCCTGGCGCTGTGTTTCTCTTCTGTGTCCTATAAGGACACTGGGTTCATTTAGGGCCCACCCTAACCCAGAATGCTCTCCTCTCGAGGTCCTTAACTCACATCTGCAAAGACCCTTTTTCCAAATAGGGTCACCTTTACAGGTTCCGAGTGGGCATACCTTTTGCTGGTCACCATTCAACCCAGTAATTGTAGCAGTGTTTTGCGTCAAGGTCAAGAATACCTGTCATGGCCCTGGTTTTAGCGCTCAGTGCGACTGCTTCTTCCAGCTCTGGATCCTGTCCTGGGATCCAGCATTTGGTTTCGGGGGCATCTGTATCCATGTTCTTGTACCTTTCAGTGCTGCTCCCCCACTCCTTCGTTCAGCAGCTCCCCAAGGAGCTCCCGTGGGAGGAGTGAAGGGGCACACTCAGCGGGAGCGGGATGGGGACACCACAGGGGAGTCAGGGGAGTAGAGACTGGACGGTGTGGGAAGCAGCCCACAGCCCACGTGCCCTCCCAGGGGCGAGTGCAGATTAAGGGACCTGCCAGTCCCCGTAAGACCCTCTGCCTGTGAAGGTCAGAGAGGAGGCAGAGGCTGGAGGGAAGGAGGCCAGAGCCCATCGGGGCATCCCGTGCAAAGGAAGCTCACCTTCCTGCCCTAGCCGGGTTGGCTCAGTGCATAGAATGTCAGCCTGCGAACCAGAGGGTCCTGGGTTCGATTCCGGTCAAGGGCACATACCTTGGTTGCAGGCTCCTCCCCGGCCTGGGCCCTGGTCAGGGCACGTGCAAGAGGCAACCAATCGATGTGTTTCTCTCACATCGATGTTTCTCTGTCTGTCCCTCTCTTCCACTCTCTCTGAAAGATAAATGGAAAAGTCTCCTCAGATGAGGATTAACCAAAAAAGAAAGTTCACCTTCCTTGCAATGACAGTTGGGTGAGGGCGTCTGCCCTGGACGAATATAGCATAGGCAGGGCGGGTCATGTTCTTAAGAACAGATGACGGGGCAGCTCTGTCAGCAGAGAGATGACCTGCGGGGCACTGGGGGGCTGGAGGCTTTCTGGGGCGGGGCCGGGGGAGGGGGGACGCGGGGCGGACAGCCTGCTGGGAAAGGACTGCTAGCACACGGAGAAAGGGCAGACGGCATAGTGAGCAAAGGCAAGGGTCTACTGGGAAGGGGAGAGGGGCCTGCTGGGAAAGCTGGAGGCAGCTGAGGAGCCTTGCCAGTGGGCTTGGAGGATGTCCCACAACAGGTGGACTGGAGTTGTCCTTTCTGTTAAGTTTTTAACTAGAGGAGTGTGTGCCCACTGTAACGAGTAACACCCTGCCAGCACGTGTGAGGGGAAGATCGGGAGCGCTCCCGTTGTGGACGCCTGGAGTGTGTCTTTTCAGACCCTTCTTCCTGCTGGTGCAGCGGTAGCCACGCAGACGACAGTTGGTGCTCGTTTGGACCATGACAGGCACCTTCCAGTTTTCTAATGGGGCCTCCTTCCGGGCTGACACGTAGAGCTCCACGCCTCCCAGGCCTTCGTACTGTTTGTGCAGTGAGTGGCCTGGGTGGAAGAGCAGTGGCGGGCACCAGGGGGTGGGCTCGTTTATACAGAGGCTGGGGCTGAGGAAAGGGCTGGCATCTGACAGATACTGCTGGAGGCTTACCCCGAGGGGAGAGCAGAGAAGTGGGGAACACAGCAGGAGGGCCAGTGGGCCAGTCCAGACACAGCGGGGTTGTGCAGCCCGGAGAGGAGGGAAGGGGGCGTTTTGGCTTGTTTTTTTCTTGTGTTTATTTTTTCCTCCTAGAAGGTAAGTTCTGTGTCAGGGTGGCGGGAAAGACTAGGGGAGCTGGCACACAGTGAAGTCAGGTAGAAGATGCCAAAGGTGAGAGGTCTAAGGGCCTGGAGCCAGGCAGGGGGGCTGGGAGCTGAGGCCAGAGTGGAGGGAGGGATGAATCAGTTGGTGAGCAGTTGGATGGTGGGTGGCAACAGAGGGGGAAAAATTGAGGATGTTCATCCAAGGATATTTTTTCCATTGATTTTTGGAGAGAGTGGAAGGGAGGGAGGGAGGAAGAGAGGCACGCCAATTAGTTGACACCCACATGGGCCCTGACTGGGTCTGGGGATCGACCCTGCAACCCAGAGTCATGCCCTCGACCGGGAATGGAATCCGTGACCCTTCAGTGCAGAGGCTGATGCTCTAATCAGCCAGGGCTGAGTTTTCTAGTTTGGGAGTCTGGGTTAAATTTTTTTTCAAATATATTTTTATTGATTTCAGAGAGGAAAGGAGAGTAAGAGAGAACTAGAAACATCAGTGATGAGAGATAATCATTGATTGGCTGCCTCCTGCGCACCCCACACTAGGGACCGAGCCAGCAACCCTAGCATGTGCCCTCACCTGGAATTGAAATATGACCTCCTGGTTCATAGGTCAGTGCTCAACCACTGAGCCACGCTGGCCGGGCGTGATGCCTTAAGATGGAAACTACAGAAACAGTGCAGGTTTGGAGGTACCAGGTGCAAGGTACTCGGTCTACCTTGGACACCCTTCAGAGATGCCCAAGAGCTAGTTGGAAATACGGGTTCTGGCCCTGGCTGGCTTGGCTCAGTGGTTAGAGGGTCAGCCTGCTCACCAGAGGGTCTCGGGTTCAATTCCCTGTCAAGGGCATGTACCTGGGTTGCAGGTTCAATTCCCGGTCCCAGTCAGGACGCATGCAGGTTTCAACAAATCAGTGTGTCGCATTGATGTTTCCCTCTCTCTCTCTCTCTTTCTCTCTCCCCTCCCTTCCACTGTCTCTCTAAATATCAATGGAAAAATAATACCCTCACTCCTTGGGTGAGGTATTAAAAAAAAAAGGGAATACAGATTCTGGAGGTCAGGGGCCAGATCAGTGCTCTAAAGCAATAAATTTGGGAATTTGGAATACATTGAAGTGAAGATGATAGTTGAACCAAGGTAGAAGCAAGATGAGTTCAAGTGTGTACCCTGGGTACACAGAGTGTAAGGAGCAGCAGCAGAGAGGCTGAGCAAAGGAGGCCGATACACCATCTTGTCGTCATTAATGCGGTCGTCCTTGGTCCAGTCAGCAGTCGCCTGTGACTCTTCCTTTGACCCTATGTTTAAGCAGCTGTTTGCTTATTCCACAAGCATTGATTAAGCTCCTGCTCAGTGCATCAAAATGAAGATCAGATTGTTTAGTTTAGAATTCCTCCTTTCCTGCCCCCCGGCCATTCATCCCCCAACCCGAGACTCCTGGACAGTTTGCACAGGTTTTTGCCGCCTTGCCTGCTCTTGGAGTCTCTCTCTGTTTAGTATTATGAGCTCACTAAGCTCAGTTGGAATCCTCCCTGTCATCCAGCTTGCTTCCTCACTCTCCCGTGCGCTGGACCTATGCCCCCACTGCTGCCGGGCCCAGCCCTGCGATGCCCTCAGCTATGCACACCTCGCGCCCCCTCTCCAAGCTCCCAGGGACATGCCGCTCACTGTCAGAGTGCCTGCTCCCGCCTTGGTGCTATGCAGGGTGCAGGCACTCCCTGATCACTGCTTGAATTGAGCCAGGAGCCTCTTTTAACTCAGAGGAGCAGGTCAGCTGTATACAAGACATGCTGCAAAGCCCAAGCTCTGCCCAGCCTGACTGTGGCCACTCTTTCAATGTGCTGTTAAGAGTGATGTTTTAAATTGATATTTAAACACTTTAAACAATATAATTAGTTATGAAATTACCTCATGGCTCAAAACCCTTTAGAGTCCTCCAGCTTCACTTTCAACAAAATCTGACTCTTTCCCTCTTGATGGGACTCTTGGCCTGCACTAGTGCCACCCCGCGTGGCCTCACCATGGCTTGTTCCTTCCCACCGCGGGGGCCTCGGGGTTCCCAGACCAGCCCTTCCTGTTCCAGTGCATGCCATCTTCTGTTCCTGAAAGGATGGCCCACAGCCCTCCAGACAGCTGGCTCCTTCTCCCCAACCTCAGTTTAAATATTGCCTCCAGACAAGACTTACTCCTCACATGTTTTACTGAAGTGTGATACACGCCCAGGAAAGGGCCATGTCGTCCAGAGTGTTCATACAGCTCAGTGAGTTTTCACAAGTGGAACATACCCATGATGTAACTACTGTCCCATCCCCTCACTCACCTTTCCCCCCAAAGGCAACCGGTTATGTGACACCGGCAACATAGTAAGTATGTCAGAGGCTTTCACTTAAGACCTATGTAGACAAGGCCTCCTGGACCAACCCAAACAGATGGGATTGACGGTCTCACCACCATTAGCATCCTGTCACCTCCCTAGCACTTTCTCAGGTTGAAGTTACATGTGTATTTGCTTGTTGACCTAGTGGATGTCTGATTCCCTCTCGGGACTGTAAGCATGAGGGGTTCCCTGAGGGCAGGGCCACCTTCCCTGTGTCGTGTTAGAGCCCAGCAGAGTGCTGGTTGCACACTGAGCCTCCAGCTCGTTGTCTGAGTGCGTGAGTGGAGCACACGGGATCCTCTGTAAATAATGTTTAGTCATAAAAGTGAAATGCTACACAGCAGCTTTTCTGAGTTCCTCATCTTTCCTTTCCTCAGGGGACCGTGAAACAGCTCCTGCTCTTCTCTGAGACAGAGGGGAACCCATGCTTCCTTGACATCTGTGGAAATTACCTGGTCATCGGGACAGACTTGGCTCACTTTAAAAGCTTCGATCTTTCCCGAAGGTACACTGTGTGTCCAAATGAAAGGATTACATTTTAAAAGTTAGGAGATAATGTGGCGGGTATGAAATGGACAGGAGCTAGAAAACTCTTTATGTTCTCCTTTCAACACTAACATGCCACTAAATTTTTTTAAACACCTGTTTTGGCTTAAATTCTCAATCTTTCCATGATAGGGAAGAAGAGGGGGGGTTGAACAGGTGATGCATGGGGGGTTTCTTAGGGGTAAGGAAACTTCAGTGTGATAGATACAGAGCCTGGTCTGTTTGTCAAAACCCATAGAACTTCTCAGCAAAACGTGTGCACATTTTTAACAAATCTTTTAGATTGGGGGATCCCAGAATGGAATGCAGAAGGTGACAGAACATCCACCTGCATTGCCAGTGCATGAAACAAGCTCACTGGGGGGCGTGTGGCCGACCTGAGCCACTTGGGAACGAGTGGTGCCTGTAAGACTCAAAGCACAGGGACTGCAGGCAGCACGGCGCTCTGGTTGACAAAGTTAATCCCCACAGGGGCAGGGTGACAATCCGGTACTGCTACCCTGGCAGTGAGCAGTGAAGCGCATGGATGGAGGGTGCTTGGAGCTGGGTGGGAGGTTGGGACAAGCATGGAGGAGGCAAGAGTGATCTCTGTGGTGATGGATTAGAACTGGAGACACAAATTTGAAGTCTTGTTTAGCTTAATATGGATATAAGTGGACACATAATAAGATGGTTATGCATATGTGTCTATACACCAGTCAGTGCACACACATTTCCTTGTTCTGTCAGCTGAGGGCCGCCTAGAGGCAAGGACCCCCAGAGCAACCAGCACCCCAGGGCCCAGACTCGGGTGTCCAACAGCATCTCCCAAACAGGGAGCCAGGGTCCTTGGAGAAATGGCTGATCTAGGGCTAAGGCAGCCAATGTTCAAGATGAGCCCAGAGTGTCTTAAATGTCAGAAAGTGAGAAAATGCTAATATATATATAATGATGGGGTGTGTCAGGGGACATAGGAGCCACCCAAAAGAGTTCCTAGTGGCCCAAGCTGAAAGCTGGAACAATTTGAACAACAACATAAATAAAACAGCTTTGTATTAGAACCCAAAGTAGAAAATAAATACCTGTGCATTCATGCTAATATAAATAGGTGACGAATAAGCTAATAAGTAGAGGAAAAGAGACAGATAATCCACAGAAGAATTGCAAATAGTTTATGTAGATCCTCCTCCCCATGGAGGGGGACATAACCCCCCACTTCGTAAGTGTGGGCTGTACATGGAGACGTCCTCCCAAAGGGGACAGTGTGGGGAGGGGAAAGGAGTAACTGTACAGACATGACCCCAGACAGGAGAGACCAGGATCAGCAGCACAGACCCCGACATGATGTGATGACAACGGCACTGTACCTTTGGGTTCTTGTCCTAAAACCCACACCCCAGGCGAAGCATGAGAAAAACACCAGACCCTTCCTTCCCACTGGGCGGTGGGACACTCCACAGAACAGCTGACCAGTCCTCCTCAAATATGCGTGGGCAGCAAAAGCAGGAGTCAAGCCCAGAGGAGCCTACGGAGGCCTGATGACCAGACGTCATGTGGGTCCCGTTGGGATCCTGGGACAGAAGGGGTGTTAGGGAGGAACTGAGGAAGAGTGAATAAAAAAATCATGATGAGCAAACCCAGGGTTGTTTCTATAGGTAACAAACTAGAATCAGCTGAACGGGAGGAGTTAAGTACATTTGAGTTCATCCCTGTGACGGACATATGCAGTTGTAATAGCGTGATATAGCAACCCCGTTCTGAAAGGAGAGATCACAAAATGCTGCAAGGGGAAACGCAGGGGGGCAGGAGGAGGAGGAAATGACATATTCATATTTGCTGATAAGAACGTGAGAACTTTAACAATTCACCCTGCATTCACCCTGGCCCGTTGCCTGTTTCCCGGGGCATAAGGCACCCGGGAGTGAGAGCAGCTGGGCCACTGGGCGGGACTCAGTTCTGTGAACAAAGGTTTGGGGTCACTGGCAAAGCAGGGCCTTCCTCTGACCTGCCCTGCACTTCGGTGAGTGTGCGCTGACCCTGTCCTCCTCCTGCAGGGAGGCGAAGGTGCACTGCAGCTGCAAGAACCTGGCCGAGCTGGTCCCCGGTGTGGGGGGCATTGTGTCGCTCAGATGTAATGCCAACGGCAACAAGATCAGCATCCACCCCAGCAAGGTGGGTGCCCATGGGGCGGGCCTCTGTTCCTCCTCCTCGGTCTCCGTTAGTTGCTCCCACAGGACCCTGGGCCTTCCTGTCCGTGTCTTCTGCGTCCACTCTTGTCCCTTTGTGTCCCAGCTTCCATTCCTCTTCCTCCTTCATCCCCTCTCCAGGGGATCCTCTCCTCCTGCCCCTGCCCTCTCCCACCTGGTGCTGTCCTTGCCCTCCCCACCTACGCAGCTTCCATTTTGTCCTGCCTTCCTTCGTTTCTGATTTAATCAGACATGGGTTTCTCCTTTACAGAACCTCTCACCTCTCCTCTTTTCTGTCTCTTTTCATTGTCCAACTAAACTCTTCCGGCCCAAGGGGTTCACAGGATTGCTGGAGACGGCGTGACGTCGGGGTGTGGGCACCTGCGTGGAGGGCTGAAGGCAAGGTGGCGGAGGGCATGTGGGTCCTGCCGCCGGTGGCTGGTGCCTTGCCACCCACTAGCATGTTCATGTTTTCATTCGTTTGTGCTCTTGGTCACACATTCAAGAGTTGATTATGGGTTGCTTCCATGCACAGTGCGCTTTGCTGGGCACTGTAGATACAGATTGATCAGTTAAACGAGGATCTGGCTCCCCACTGTGGTTGAACAGCCATTGATCAAAGGGTGAGGCAAACACATACATTTTTTACAGCCCTGGTGAGAGCTGGGAGGACACTGCCAGTGCCCCGAGAGCGAGTTACAGGGAGGAGTTGCCGTCAGGGGAGGTCAGGAGGCTCCCAAACGCGGTGATAGTGGAGCCGAGCTGTGAACCCTAGTAGAATAAAGTCTACCTAAGTTCTTGGCATTTGTTGCCCCTAGCAACCAAGCTGGTTCCCTTTTCTCGGTTTCCTTTGCGTGTGCACATGTACCTTTCCGTGTGAGGATCAAGAACAAAGGAGAGATGATGAGTGAGATGATAGCATTCGCAGTGGTAGCTGTGGCATCTTGCACCTAACAATTCCTGTTTAACACTAGATTGCCCAAGGAAGTCATTTTGACTGTTTTTTAATTTCAATTAGAAAAACAATTATGTATATAAGGACACAATGTCTTAGAATTTTGTGACTTTTTTTACAACATATGAATGCGTTTATTAATAATTGTAGTTACCTCCCCCTCCTTCATTTCCGATATTTATATATATGTGTTATACCTATATTGCCCAAAAGCAGTCATTTTGACTTCTTGGGGGAAATTATGACTCTTATTATTGAATTGAGTAAATTTCTTATATGACCAGGTTGGCTCTGTATTGAAATAACAGTTTTCATTTTTTTTCTATTACCGTCACATGATAACGTACAAGTACATGATAAATTGTCGATACTTGATAAGTTGCAGTTGCTCAATAAGCTAAACTAGTACTTGTTATTCGAATCTTTATGCAGTGATACTTGTTCTAATAAGTTGTTTATTGTATTTCTTTTGCGCCCTAAATTCATGAAAGAAATTTCGAATAGAAGTGAGTTATTGGAAAAGCTAAGGAACATAAGTGAATAGTGCTCCGATATTATTCTTTCACAATGCAGTCATTTTGACTGCTTTTGGGCAATATAGGTATATACTAAATTTCAGTCTTTCTAGTGTTAATGAGTGAAGAGATTGAGACAAATTCTTTGTCCGAAGATGCAGCTGTGACTGAGAGCCCTGCTCACGCCCTGACTGTATGGGGAAGGGCTGGGACTTGGGAAGAACAAACAAGACAGGTTGACTGGTGCCTGGGGTTGACCTAATCAAGGGCATGTCTTTAGGGAGTGGGGGGAGTATGAGCCCGGCTGGTGAGCAGGTGAGAGGGAGAGCTCAGAGCCCAGGATACTTGGGAGAAGGGTCCCAGAGGGAGGGCCACCTCGTTCCTTCAGCACGGTGCCGAGCCGTTCCTCAGATGCCAGTCCCCCCCCCCCCCCCCAGGGAGCTGCATCAGAGTTGGTTTGTCCGAATCCAGATTCCTCCTTGTTCCCGTGGTCAATCCACCGCAGCTAAAAGGACATCGCACTCAAGTCCATACTGAGAACAGCTGGACAGCTGTCGTTGACCTTCACAACATTTGGGGGTTTATTTTCAATTCTCTGACATTATAAAGTAGCAACTCAACAACCATTTTGTGGGATGACAGTAAATTGACATTCAGGTTCTGATGCTGGACGCACTCTGGCCAGAGTGGCCCGGCCATTGACACCAGGACAGGCTTTCTCAGACACGGGCTCTGAGTCTCTGGTTTCTCTTCCCCTAGGCTGACAGCAGCCCTGATTCCAGAATCTGTTTCTATGACGTGGAAATGGACACGGTGACCGTCTTCGACTTCAAGATGGGACAGATTGATCAGAGAGAGGCATTGTCCTTTAATGGGCAGGAAACTACGAAGTAAGATTGTGGTTTGGGGGGATTTTGTTGAAAATACTCAGCCTCAACCTCTCAGCAGGTTTTCTAAGCTATGACCTCAGAAGAGCCCCGCAGTTATTCATAGTGAAGACGGAAGGTGGAGGAGAAGCGCACTTGGGCAGTTGGGATCGATCTGGACCTTTAATCTCTGTTTTCTAGGTTCTGAGGTTCTGGAATTAGCGTCTGAAAGGGCCATGACTGAGGTGTCTACAGAAACGGCCCCACATCCCAGGAGAGAGAATTGCGCGGCCCTTAGACCTATCCGCGTCTCCGATGGTCGGGAGGGCGTGTGTCTTTAGAGAATGTGTTTCTAGAAAAAAAGGACTCTTTCTCCAGGGAGTTCACGGAATGTGTATTTGTAGGTCCTTCTACTAAGAAAATATTCACAGAATTTAAGTGCTTATACCAGTGGTCGGCAAACTGCGGCCCCTTGAGTGTGGCTCTTCCACAAAATACCACGTGCGGGCACGCACGTACAGTGCGATTGAAACTTCGTGGCCACACTCAAGGGGCCAAAGAGCCGCATGTGGCTCGCGAGCCGCAGTTTGCCGACCACTGGGCCTTATATTCCGCCTACAGTTCACATTTGATTCTGCGCAAAGTGCCTCATGAGAGCAAAGTGCAGTGTTCAGAGGGCTGGGGGGGTAGAGGGGGGCTGGCTCTGGCCCTTGTGGGAGCAGCTGCGTGGCCCCTGTGCAGGCCAGTGTATAAGCAGCAAAGGGAGTGCAGAGGCAGGAAGCCTGCAGGCTGGGGCAGGGCAGAGCGGCTGCCAGGAATGGCTGAGCCGGTGCTGTTCTCTGGCTGCCCTGTTCCTTTTGCTCCTGTCACAGCCCCCTCCTGCCCCCGTCCAGCCTGCCTCCCACGCTCCCACCTCTCCTCCTCAGAGTCCCTTTCTGGAAACCTCTTTTACCTGGTGGCTTAAACTCGCATCTGCTGGTGGCCCCACCTGAACATGCTTATCTTCACTTCTCACCAAGTTTGGCTTCACTTCTCCATCTCTAAGCGTCCCTGGAGTTTCTTGCCATCACCTCAGAAACAGCCCCCCAGCTCCGCCTCACTCCCCAGAAGCCCCGTTCCTGCCCACAGCACCGCTTTTCTGGGTCACCCGATCTGAAACCTCAGAACTAGCCTTCCCTTTACCTCCACTCTCTGTGACTCTAGTCCCCATGTTCTTGTTTGGAAATGCCTCTGAGTCACACTTCACCCTCTGCACTCTGTCTGCTGTCCGTGCTGCGGGAGCCCCTGAGCCACACCCTGTGTCCACCCCCCTCACCAGGCCAGTCCCGAGGTGCCCCTGGCACTCTGTGGGTCACCACAAATGCTTGTTTACCTGCCCTGCTGTATGCTCGGTCTTGGAGCAGTGACATCTGTGAGGGCTGCTGGTCAGGTCCCCAGGCTCCTGCATGGCCACACAGGCACATGGAGCCTGTCCCTGCCTTCATACTCCCTGGGGTGGGGTGGGGCTCCCTGTCTTTTGTCAGTTGCCTGCCTTCTTTTGAGATCTGTTCCATTCTTTGCCACCCAGCCCGTTTTTTCTCCCTCCAGTTCTTCATTGCATTCTGGACCTATAGAGCAAGGAGATTTAAAGGAGGGAGGGACCAGGGGTGAATGCACCGCATCACACGGGGCACAGCTGGCAATGGACCCCAGGCGCAAAGCTGCCCAGCAGGGGGTGCTGTCCCACCTTGAGGTCCACCCCCAGGTCCCGGACTTAGGGACCAGCATCAGGGACCTTCCAGTGACCTCTAGAGCCCAAGCCTCATTGTCTCTCCCATTAGACTCCACTGGGACTCTTTCAGCCAACTGTTTTAAATGTGAAAGGATACGACCAGACGGGCTGCATTGCCACGTGGAGTGCCGGTGTGCTCCCAGGCTGAGCTCCGGTGAGGCCTGCGACGCTGGTTGGAGACCGGCCTGAAGGTGTTGCGGAGGCTGAGAACAGGAACTCTCTCATGGGTTCCCATGGGCCTCTCTTTCAGGAACTATGCCTTCGGGGATGGGACGCTGGCGCACCTTGTTCCCGTGAGCCACTTCTGGGATCAGAGCGAGCCCAGGCTGTTCGTGTGCGAGGCCGTGCGGGAGGCAACGGGAGCCCAGCTGCAGCCCGCGGACAGAAAGGCCCACGCCAAGGACAGCGCCGGCCCCACGGTACTGCGCAGCCGCGTCTGTGTTTAGAGGCATGGGGACTTGGGACTTACGGGTGCACAATCTTGGTGACGAGGTTTATAGGAAAGTTACAGGGAAATTCATTCACGTGGAGCATGAATGTATGCCGGTGTAGCCTCTCCCGTGGGCGGACACGAGGAGGCTGAGCCCACCCTCTGTCTTGCCTGGCTAGTGTAGTACTCTGTTCTCCTGCTCTCTCCACCTGATGTCAGCATGTCCTGTGACTGAGGTGCTGAGGCAGCATGCTGACTCCTCAGTCGTTCCGCAACCTGCTGTGACGCTCAGACAAGGACAATTCTGACCAAAGCAGCCTCCTCGCCTCAGTCACGCTCTCTGCTCTCGCCACCCGCTCCCCAAGCTCTGCAGGGTCTCCCTCTCCCACCTGATTACTCTCAGCGCCGCATCCCGAGGGCCTGGACGCTGACACTTTCCAGTTCTTATGCATTGTGGGACGGATGTCTAGCGCCTGGGAAAGCCCAGTGGTTTGCTGTGCTGCTTTTTTAAAAAATATATATTTTATTGATATTTTACAGAGAGGAAGGGAGAGAGATAGAGAGCCAGAAACATCGATGAGAGAGAAACACCGATCAGCTGCCTCCTGCACATCTCCTACTGGGGATATGCCCGCAACCCAGGTACATGCCCTTGACCGGAATCGAACCTGGGACCCTTCAGTCCGCAGGCCGACGCTCTATCCACTGAGCCAAACCGGTTTCGGCCGGGAGCTGCTGTTCTGAGTCCCACAGGACAGGATCCTAAAGAGTCCCCCGCCTCCCCCCCCCCTCCCCCCGTGCTTTCCCTCTTCCTTGGAAGCTTCGGCAGGAATCTTTTTGTCGTCGTTGCTCCGGGTGGTTTTAAATCAGAGTAAAGAAACTGAGGGGGCTATCTTTTAAACATGAGAGTTTCCATCCCAGCTCGGTGGGAATGTTAGTCTTTGCCACAAGGACTATGTCAGTGAGAACGACATAGTGGCTCTCAAACCGGATGAGGTGAATCCTCCAGAAGATGCGTCCGTTTTTCCGAAGTACAGGAGATGGCGGTGGAGGCTGGTGTTGCCGTAGGCCCGGGGGAGAGTGGATTATCTGCGTCAGAATGTGCTCATCCTGTTTTATCTGTGTTCTGTGTGAACACCTCGGCAAGGAAAATGGGAATTAGACACAAAATAGTGAAGCCACTGCCAGGCTAACAGCCACCCTTCCCTCCCCCAGGCGGACGCGTTGGTCCTGGCCTTCCTCATCTCCGAAGAGCATGGCTTCTTGCTCCAGGACAGCTTCTCGCGGCCTCCCACCTACCGGTCTCTCCTGGGCATGGAAGTGCCCCATTATTACTTCACGAAGAAGGTGCGAGTCTCCTGAGCACCAGGCGCCTTCTCGGGTCCCTCTCCTGGGCTGGGCTTGGGGCTCCCCGGCGGGAAGTGGGGCGCCTCTGCTCACCGCTCACGGACAAGGCGAACCGTCTGCTCCGATTTGTCCCCTGAAATTCCAGCAAGTGTCAGGAGGAGCCGGAGACGGCTTTGCTCTCCAGACAGAGCTGTGCTGAGGAGGCGGGTGTCCTCCCAGGGGCTCCCCCGAGGGCACCACACCCTGCAGCTTTCCTGCCCTTTTTATTCAGCTGTGTTTTTAAAATTGTGTATTCCTAGAAAAGTTAGACGCTACTAAAAAAAAAAAAAATAAAGACCAGAGATGATGCAAATCTCCATAGACCCAGCCCCCAGAGATGGTCACTGTGACCAGGCTGGCATGTGGCCTTGCAAGAGTCGTCTGTATTTACCTACATTTGTGCACGTCACATACATGTAGGTTTTAAGTCTGTGAGGGAACAGGGTTGTTTTCAGCACATACATGCTCGTGCCCCAATGTGGTTCCTGTGGCCAAGTTACTTGCCTTCCCTGGGACTTGGTCTCCTCAGCTGCGTGGCCCCCTGGCCCCTGCACGTCCCCTGACGAGCTGAGTGTGGGTCTGTGGTTCTGAGACTGCAAAACTGCTCGTGTCATGGCAGGAGTGATTCAAACATCGAACCTGGGCACAGTTCATTCCCATGTCCCTAAAAATACCACATAAAATGACATGGCATGGCCGTGGGCATGATGCATAGTGTACGGACTGACATTTACTTGTGATAAATGGATCTTTGTGAAGATTGGGAATGGACTCGTGACTTTTCCAGAATCCCTGTGCTCTGTCGATGCAGGTTTTCCCAATCCCTTATTTGAAATAGATCGGTTCCACCAGATGAGCATTTTTTTGAATTCCATTGTTTCGTGCTCCTTTGGCATTTTCTGCTCTTGGACTTGAGAACTCAGAAAATTGTGGGAGACATTTGGATTCTTTCTATTGCGCCCCCCCCCGCCCCGCCCCGTTGTCTCACATTGTGGACTTTGGTTCCTCTCACACATTTATGCGTCTTTCTCTCATTTCTTGTCTTCTCTGTGCTACTCCCCTAGTTGTCCAAGAGAGGGGACGAGTGTGATGCAGTGTCAGATGACTCCCCACTTATCCTCTGTTACCTTAACTCTGCCCTTTTCTCAAGATCTTTCTTTATGTTGAGCTACACTTGTCTATGACAACACTTCCCACCTCACCTGCATGTCCTCTTTAATCAGATTTATCAAGGATATGACACCGTATCAGCTCCCCATGTCACCACAGAGCTCTTGTCCTGGCCAGACGTGGCATGAACAGGCTGTCACCTGATGTCTGCTTTACAGGAAATAGTTGACCTACATTTGCAATGTAGGAAGTCTTATTAATTTGACTCTTAAGGTGCTTGTGGTAAATGGCCATAAAGCAGTGGTTCTCAGGCTTCTGGCCCTTTAAATACAGTTCCTCAAGTTGTGACTCAACCATAAAATTATTTTCGTTGCTACTTCATAACTGTAATGTTGCTACTGTTATGAATCGTAATGTAAATATCTGATATGCAGGATGGTCTTAGGCGACCCCTGTGAAAGGGTCATTCAACCGCCAAAGGGGTCGCGGCCCACAGGTTGAGAACCGCTGTCATAAAGCCTTGTATTTCTTTAAAAGCTGCTCTTTTTCTCATTACTGACCTGTGTTTCTTTCCCTTGGCCACGTCCTGGAGGTTTCTGTCCCTACACTTGAGAGTCAACAGCCCTGGGCCCCTAGCTCCCATGTGTGGCCAGGGCAGGTGGTTGTCTCTCGAGGAGCTGTAATGAGAGTGGGTGTAAATGCTGGGGCAGGGGGCAGGCGAAGCAGGGCCCTCAGGTGCTCATGCTTCTGCGAGAATTCCCGAGTGTGCTCCCAGGAGCAGGGCTCTGATGAGATCACAGCAGGGCTGATGGGCCTCAGGTCCTGCCCTGTGATTGTTAAACCCCCGTGGTCAGCATTGCCAGTTGTTTGCTGTACATGCACATTTCCAAAGGTTCCCCGTTCCATGCAAAGTCAGCCCAAACCTCAGCCTCCTGCCCAGTGTGACCCAGCCTGCAGATGGCCATGAACTCTGAATTTCAGCTGCCCTGGGTTGCCTCAGGGCCTTTGCTTATCATGCCCTGATGCCTGGAAGGGTCTTGCCATCCACACCTCCTACCAGTGTCTCAAGGCCCCGGTCAAGCACCCCCTGAAGTTGGGGACCACAGATGAACTTGAGAAGAAGCAGTGAGATGGAAGAGCTGCTGGGAACTGAGCAGATGGTGGAGGCTAGCCTTGCAGAAATCATGGAGTAGCACAAATTCAAGACCAGTGACGTGCAGGGGCACTGGTCCAGGAGGATGGATCATGACCCCGTTTTACACAGGGTAGCGTGTGTGTACATCAGAGAAACGGATCCTGCAGAGAGAAAGAAGCAGACAGTGGGGAAGCAGAGGGTGGTATGTGGGGGCGGTAGGCTGGAGGAGACTGTGGGCATGCAGGCGAGAGCAGCGCCCAGCAGTCAGGAAGGAAGCCAATTGTTGGCAGAGCTGGTCCCCTCAGTCGGTTGTATTTCAGGGTGCCAGGTACACAAAGGCCTCAGGCAGCCACTATAATATGGAGCTCCTGCTCAGACATTCATTCTCTCCGCACACCTGTCTGGGGAGCTCTGCACTAGGTTGACATTTCTTCTGAGAAAAACCAGTGGAGGGCACTCCACTAATTCAGGTTATCATTTTGGAAAATTCCACCTGAAATCATGATGGCATTGTATCATCTTAAGACCTTGTGCACATGTGTACATGTCTGACTTGTTAGTAAAAATTTTCTAGTTTACAAAACAAAGCTGGTAGGTGGGGATTTTTTTTTTGTGTGTGTGTGTGTGTGTGTGTGTGTCCTCACCTAAGGATATTTTTTTCCATTGATTTTTAGAGAGTGGAAGGGAGGGAAGTAGGGAGGAGGAGAGAGAGACACATTGATGTAAGAGAGACACATCAATTGGTTGCCTGTGGTTTGTGCCCAGACTGGGGCTGGGGATCAAACCTGCAACTCAGGAACACGCCCTTGACCAGGAATCAAACTTGGCAATGCTCTAACCACTGAGCACACCAGCCAGGGCTGAGGATTTTCACAACTATTGTATAACTTTTGAAAAGTTGATATTAGGGAACCAGAGGTTGAAAAATGATTTCATGTGCATAGACTTGCCTTTGCTTATCTGCTGTATGAAACCAAAGCCCAAAAGCTCTGATTTCAAATGAGGACTGATTTTGTTGCATTTGTCAGGGCCTCCTGCTGACTATCCACATCTGTCTGCAGAGGAACCCCCGTAGCTGACACATGAGAGAGGCTTAGTGTAGACATTAGCTTTACATGAACTGACAGGTAATCAGTGCCTTTTTTCAATCAGCCAGGAGAAGCAGACAGTGACAACTGGGTGGATTCACAGGACAACCGCATCCCCCAGATGGTGGGCAGGAGGCCCCTGCGAGATTTCGTGGGGCTGGAGGACTGCGACAAGGCCACCCGGAATGCCATGCTCAACTTCAGCTTCTTCATCGCCGTCGGAGACATGGACGAAGCTTTCAAATCTATCAAACTCATCAAAAGGTAAGGATTCAGTTCTCAGAGGTGTCGAAGGGATGTGTACACTCTTAGGGTACTTGCTCTCCCCTTCTAGCTGAGAGTCTAAGGATCATTAACTCTTCTGTGACTGTCATGCTGTATTCCCTGGTCTTTTCACTCAGTGAAACGACGCTGCTCTTGCCGGCACCAGGACACACCAGGCATGTGCTGTAGAGCAGTGAGTTTTGGTGCAGCACAGCTGGGCATAGGGAGCAGGTGAGCCTGGCTCTCGGCCTCTGCAATGCTTAGAGCCTCCTGGGCTGTTATTTAGTTGTTTTAATTCATTTTATTGTGTTCTGGACACTTCCTAGTAGAAAGTTCTGCAGTTGCTAAGTATTTGTAATACCTGTCCCTCTGGGAACAATTGCTACTAAACAAAAAAAGATTTGATAATAAACACTCAAAACAGTACAGTAAAAATGCAATTAAAATTACTCCAAAAGAAGTCAGTCAAAGCTGTCTAAAAGCAGCTTCCTCTCTGTTCCTGAGAGAATTCAGCAATTCTTCCCGGGGACATTTGACAGCTTTCAATCTCAAAAGGGTAGAAAAATTATTACAGAATGAAGCTAAAGTGGGAAGAGAAAGATGGAAAATTAAGTTGCCTGGAACAAGCCTTCCTCATTGGCCGTGATGGTTTCCGTAACATGGATGCGCCTTTCAAATTAGTGTGTGACCCTGGTTCCTTGGCTTATTTCTAAAACAGGCCACGCCTTGTTCCAGTTGGGAGGCCTTTCAACACTGGCCATGTGGACAAGGGGACTCTTGTTGGAAGTGACCTAGAGTGGCTGCATGGCGTAGCTCGGCCTTTCTCTGCTCACTTTTCATTCAATATAAACACGATCACAGACTAGAATCAACCACATGGCCAACTTTAAAACTTTAATGCACATTTATATAATCATATACATAATATTATTAAAATTATACATCTTAAATATTTCATTATTCTTTTTCAAAAACAATTATTTTTAGCATATGATTTGGGGGAAATCCATTGTCGGAAAGAAGTTCAAACCTAAATGTTCCCATGAGCGTACTGGTTGTGGGGCAGGCATCTGGCTGTTGCTACACTGACTGCTAGCTTTATTATAGAGGATGAGGCCATGGATGCTTTTAAATCATCCTCAATTGCTTTATGACTGTTCGCATCCGCATACCCCAGATGGTGAGCAGGACCATTTGTTCTGACTATCCTGGAGCGATATAGCCTTTGAATTCCAGACTGGCCACCTCACTTCTCTGGAACGTTAAAAGCAACAAAGCTAAAAGTTTCTTGGGGTTGGAGGCTCAGCCCAGTGACAGCCGGGCCTTACCCTGGCTTTGCATGGCACCCACAGCGCCCAGGGCCAACTTCCTGGGCCAGAGGACGGCCACAGCGATCCCACTTCCAGGTGGCATGAGCTCAAGCCGTGCAGCTATCAAAGGACGGTCCTTTCGATGTCATCAGGCAGTCCCTGAGGATATGGGCCAGTGTTTTAATGTTTTCTGTTCAGCCTGGAGACTTACGGCCTGTTCACCTCTCACAGGTTTAAGAGCTGGGTAGTTTGGAATCCGTGTAGCATCGTGACGGTATCGCCCACCAAGTGTTTGACTGAAGAGAGGCCAAAGGTTTTATGTGGGAGAAGTGGACCCCTCTTAGAATTTCTTTAAACAAATAGACTTTCCCCTCCGGCTCCACTAACTGTGCATCTGCCAACATATGACCACAGCGTGCAGAGTCTGTAGGAGGGTGGGCGTCTGAGGCTCGGTTGACCAGAAATGAGAACAAGGACATGAGTCACCTGAAGTTTCACTCCCACCAGATCTTTAAAAATGTCTCAACCCTTCTCTTACTGCTAACCCACAAAAAACACATAAAACAGACCAAATTCCTTTTACCATGTGACAGTGTAGGGAGATACAACACACATTTTAGACAGCGGTAAGAGGTTTCCATTTTATTTTAACTTAGAAAAATAATCAGGCACAAACAGACATTACTAACTCCTTCCTGTCCTAAAGCCGTAACCATCGGATTATAGATTCTGAGCCCCTCGAGGAAAATACAGCCATTTCCAGAAAATCTCCCGGGATGTTCTGCTTCACCAAAGAAAGGGTGGCCGCGGTGCCCGTCTCAGCAGGCACAGAATAAATTAACCCCAGACCAGGGCGCTGAGCAGGGCAGCTGTGCCCTCACATGCATCTCGGGCCGGCCGCCTTGCGACGTGTGTGAGCGTGAAGCCAGGTTGTGAGTGGGTCGGGGAGGCTGGCACGGACGATATATGATCATATATTTATATAAACATAGTAAACATACCTGTGTATCGTACATATGCATATAGAAGAAACCCTGGGAATCGCCGCCTCCACGCAGGCAGTCCCTCGGTTTCTAGACTGTTCCATTACAATGGATAAAGTCCCAGGCAGGGCCCCTCCCTGGCACCCGTCAGCACGGTGACTCCACGTAGTCATTGTCTAGCCCCCGGCGAAACCGAGCCGTCAAGGAGCGGCTGATGACAATCACTCGGGGCGCCATGCAGTCCTCTCTCCTGTGAAGAATGTTCCAGATGAGCATGGCGGCTGCCAGGGTGGCCAGGAGGCAGGCGCCAATGTTCAGGTAGCAAGACCAGGACAGGCTGGTATACGGGCCGATTCTGTAGAACGTCACCAGCCCAATGACCAGGATGAAACCTGTAAGTGAAAGACATGCGTTGAGAAAGCCTTCCTCGGAGGGGGGGGGGGAGGGGGGGGAGCCTGCGGACTCCCCTCTCGAGGCAGCTGTGCCTCTGCCCTGACCCTCGGCGCTCCCCGGGTGGGTGAGGAGCCCAGTTCCTGGCGCCGGCCTTCAGGGTGGAGGTGCTCCGCACTAGGCCCGCGTGGGTTTTTATGACCTTTGAGTCTGTAGCTGGGGGTGGGGGTGCAGTGTGCGCCCCGCTAAATCCTGCGCAGGATCCTTGCCAGGACTGGAAAGAAAGCAGTCTGTCCCCATGTGCGCTTCCTGGACCCTCCCGGGGTCAGGCTGCTTCCTGAGCCGACCTCCCCGTGAAGGTGGCACTGTCCCTCGCTTTCCCTCACCCCAGCAAACCCAGTGGTAGCTGTGTAGGTCCTCCCTGACCTTTATAAACACTCCATTCGTTCAAAGTGAAAGCAAACCATTTTTCTAAATCTCACTTAGTAACAACTCTGATTGGTGTTTAACTCGGTCTGAATTCCTGTTCCTAAGCGTTTTCTTGTTCTTAGCATTTGCTTCTATAGAAATAGAGATTTCCCTTCAGAACTCCAGGTGGCCTCGAGCTGCATGCTTAGTTAGGCAGGGGCAGAAGCCGAGATCGGAGATGTGTCTGAGTCTCCTGATGGCGCGTTTGGCTTCTCCTCTTACTTCTAAATAGATGCAGCTGGTTCTAGAATTTCCCTCTCGCCCATACCCCCTGCCCTCAGTTGCATTTGTTTAGAAGGGGAGGGGGCTGTGCTGGGACTGTGGCCAGAGTCTTCCACTGATGGCAGTTCCCACAGACTAGTTCACATTTATTTTTTGTTTTGTTTCATGTGGTGTTTTTTATATATTATATACTAGAGGCCCAGCTCACAAAATTCGTGAGCGGGTACAGTCCCTAGGCCTGGCCTGCGATCAGGGCCATCTTCCCCAGCTGCCCGCTGCCAGCCCTGTCCCCCACCCCAACCCACCTCCAGTTCTCTATTCACCATCAGGCAATCGGAGCCTGCCAGCTGGGGAAAGGGACCAAGAGGTGGTCAGTGCGCCTCATAGTGACTGGTCTAGCGGTCGTTCTGGTT
Source organism: Myotis daubentonii (assembly GCF_963259705.1). Taxonomy (NCBI): domain Eukaryota; kingdom Metazoa; phylum Chordata; class Mammalia; order Chiroptera; family Vespertilionidae; genus Myotis; species Myotis daubentonii. Next base: position 13,796,843 of record NC_081843.1, on the reverse strand, counting down.
GTTCCACTGTTAGGGTAAATTTGCATATTACCCTTTTATTATATAGGATAGAGGCCTGGTGCATGGGTGGGGGACAGCTGGCCTGCCCTGAAAGGGGCCCTGGAGCAAGTTGGGGGCTCCCCGCAGGGGGGTGGGGCCAGCCTGGGCGAGGGGCCACAGGCAGTTTGCAGGCCAGCCATGCCCCGATTGGGGTAGGGGTCCCTGCTAGGGGGCGGGGCCAGCCTGGACAAAGGGACGCTGGCAGTTTGCAGGCCGGCCACACCCCCAGCTTTGTCAGGAAGGATGTTCAGAATAACATCTGGAAGACATCTGGTCTAATGAGCATATTACCCTTTTATTAGTGTGTGTGTGTGTGTGTATGTGTGTGTAATTTCAGAGAGGAAGGGGGAGAGAGAGAGAAACATTAGTGATGAGAGAGAATCATTGACCGGCTGCCTCCTACACACTTCCTACTGGGGACCGAGCCTGCAACCCGGGCATGTGCCCTGACCAGGAATCTAACCACAATCTCCTGATTCATAGGTCAATGCTCAATCACTGAGCCACGCTGGCCAGGCCAGACTTGTTCACACTGAGTTCATAGCTAACACCACAGCATTGTTACTTTAATAATTTTATCTTTAAGGAGCCCCAGAGACTTGATTTTACTGATTCTTACAATAGGAAAGCCAGGACTTTCACCCAGAACTGATGTAATGGAGTTCAGCTCTGAATCCAGGCTAGAAACCCCGACACTGGGATGGAGGAGAGGCCACCACTGCTCTGCTGTCGAGGAGGCTGGTCCTGTCCCTTCTTGTCCCCTGAGATCATCACACTTCTCAGCTGGGGGGAAAGGGGCTAAATGAGGCAGAGGAAACGAAGGAGGCTGTGGGGTTGAGCGGAGCCATGGCTAGCAAGAGTGAGGACAGAAGCAGAAGCAGAGCCCTGGGAGGCCCAGGGAGCCCCATCTTCTCCACCAGCACCCCACCCTCTGATGTGCTGACCTGAGGGAATCCGTTTCTTGGAACCAAAATGCCTGACAAAGACATAGGCTCTGTGTAACCCAGCATCGTCCAGATGGGACTCTGGCCCCTCTCAGGCCCGTCCATGCTCCCTGCCCTGTGCCCTGGCCAGGCTGCTGCTGCTGTGGTCCCTGCCTGCCCCACACTGTGACATCCACACGTCTGTTCCTGCTGGTCCCGCCCCGCGGCCCCCCCTGCTTTCCTCAGGAAACCGCGTCATGCACACCTAGCATGGGGTGGAGCAGAGAGCAGCGCGACGCCAGCTAATGGTCCTACTAACTCGGGGACACGTCAATGCTGGGGTGCAGTGTGGGGGACAGGCTTGAATTTTCTAAAAACAAGCAGATGTTCTCATCATCACGCACCTTCTAGAATGTATGAATTAGACATTCACCTACCTCAGCCGTGTCGGAAACAATGGTGACAGTGACTAATCTCTATTGTAATTCTTACAGTCCTTTGTGGAGCTTTTTATACATGGAAAGCTTCTGGATACTTCCTTTCTGTTAAAAATAGCTAATTCTGTTTGTCATGCACACTGACAAAAAAACCTGTCACTTCTCTCTCCCAGGGAAGGGTGCACCCTCTGCTCACGATTTTATGGCACCGAGTTTTGCATTAGTGCGGAGGGAACTGTAGCTGTTTTTCGTGTAATGAGAATGAAAATGCTTTATGTGTCCTCGTCATTTTTACTGCCTTTGGGCATTTTTTATCATCCAAGGGAGCTTGTTATGCCTGGTTTCAACAAGACTCAGAAGGATGGGGCAGGATGGGAGCTTAGGGAGAGCGAGTTAGGATCCAGCTTATGTCTGAGATGAGAGGAGCCAGGCCCTGACTGAAGGGGGCTCCCAGCGAGGCCAGTGGGAGCCCGCAGGGAGGGCAGCGTTGACGACTTAACTCGACCAGAAGGAACTTACCCAGAGCGCAGCAGCTGGTTTGCGTCAGTCACCCGCCCGGAGGAGGGGTACTGACGCTTATCCTCTGCTGTGATTGCAACCCGTTCCTTTTTATGTATTTATTTTTAAATATATATTTTAAAAAGAATTTCTTAAAAAATATATTTTTATTGATTTCAGAGAGGAAGGGAGAAGGAGGGAGAGAGAGAAACATCAGCGATGAGAGAGATTCATTGATAGGCTGTCTCCTGCACGCCCCCCAGGGGTATCGAGCCCGTAACCCAACCATGTGCCCTTGACCAGAATCAAACCTGGAACCCTTCAGTCTGCAGGCCAATGCTCTTATCTACTGAGCAAAACTGGCTAGGGTTATTTTTAAATATTTTTTCATTGATTTCAGAAAGGAAGGGAGAGAGAGATAGAAACATCAATGATGAGAGAGAATCATTGATCAGCTACCTCCTGCACACCCCCTATTGGGGATCAAGCCTGCAACCCAGGCATGTGCCCTGACCTGGAATCGAACCGTGACCTCCAAGTTCATAGGTCAATGCCCAACCACTGAGCCATGATGGCTGGCTGTTTCTCTCTTTTTAAACTAAGCTTCTTTTCATGTTGTGTGTGTTATAAGAATGTTTTAAATCTGTCACATGGCTTCGGCTGCAGTTCTACCACATCATTGGTCCTAACAGGACAGTGTGAAGGAATTGGGCCTCTCTGGCCTCCAGGGCAACCCCCGCTCCCAGCTCAGTTACCTGTCTTGAGGTTGGTGTACATCACTGATGAACACAGAGAGCGGACCTTGAATTTCGTTGTAAGACATTTCTGTGGAGACTGGCGAATTATGAGAGCTGGATGGAAAGAGGTGGCCCTAATCTAGAAAGGAGTAGAAGGCACTCACTCACCAGACTGGCAGAAGTAGAAAGGGAGGAAACACAAGTGTCGGCCCAGGTTCGAGACAGAGGGGTCCCACCCTCACTGAGTGGGAGCTCAGGACAGCATGGTGTTGCCCTCCTAGGGTTACACCGGAGTGAAACTCCTGCTCATCCAGGAAACGACTGTGCCCCAAAGGTGCAAAGTCTGAAACTCGTGTCCACGGGACACAGTGAGCTCTGGGCAGCCGGGACAGGAGAGGGGCAGGTGCACGGCTGCGTGAGCAGCACTGCGCTGGGGCGGGTGGGCCGCAGAAACAGTGGTGCGAGAGGACGTCCCAGGGACACAGCTCAGTCACGTGTGCATGGTTCCCACAGGCTCAGCGCCAGGCTGCTCTTTAAGAAAACGTGACGAGGGAATAAAAGTATAAAACGCCCGGGAGCCCTGGCCCGGTGGCTCAGTCGTTTGGAGCGTCGTCTCGTACCAGAAGGTTGCAGATTCAATTCCCGGTCAGGGCACATGCCTAGGTGGCAGGTTTGAGCCCTGGTTGGGGCATGTATGGGAGGCCCCTGATTGCTGTTTTTCTCTCTCTCTCTCTCTCTCTCTAATTATCAATTAAAAACAACAAAAATATCCTTAGGTGAGGATTTAAAAAACACAGGGAGTGGCCGACACAAGTGCAGGACAGCGGTCACTTCCCCGGGGGAGAGAGGGCTCAACGGGAAGGACACCCAGGGCTTCTCGTTTCACGTCAGCGTGTCTTTATCAGGACACACACGTTTCACTGAGTTCTCTGCATACATAGTTCACAACAAGACATTTAGATTATCTTAGAAGTGCACCTCATTTTAGATTCTTTAATTAACAAGCACTTCCTGCAGTCCGTCCTGACACTGGCAATCAGCCTCTGCTTTCGCCTGTGCACAGTCGGTTCTGTAGCAGATACTGATGCATTTACACGCTTCTCCTCCAAGCGCACCGTCAGCTCTGGAAGACACACATCATGTGCCCCCCACGCACAGGTGCCCTGTGGCAGCTGTTGCCCTAGGACGTACCTCAGCCTGGCCCGGGCCCGCCTCAAATCTCCTCCCCCTCTCTTGTGGCTGCCCTGTCTCTGTCACTCTGTAGCCACACTGGTGCCTCTCTGTGCCTCTGAGATGCCAAGTTCTACCTCCAGGCCTTTCCTGGTGCTGCCATCCCTGTGTTTCAAGAGCCCTGGCGGGAGGGTTGCCTTCTATCATCTGGCCCCTGGTCCCTCAGCACTCCGCTTAAGCTCACAGCACGGCGCCTCCTCCAGCTGTTGTCCCTGCAGCTGGAGTGCAGCCCACCCGTTCATCTCGGCCTCTCAGAGAGTCACCCAGTTTGAGACAAATGCAAGGAGATCCCCTAATGCAGAGTAGAGTGTAGTGTGGTCGCGGGGAAAGAAGACGTGATGAATAGCAGCTTCCGTAGCAAGTCCTCTAAGCTTCTTTCTCTCTTTTGTTTTACTACCTTAATTTATTATTAAGGAAATTATTACTATTGTAACTAATTTTGCCATCTTGAATGAAGGCTCTTCTGAGCTTCTTAATGACTACAACCTGTCATAGGGACAAGACCCCGGTCCCCACAATTGAGTAGATGTCACTGAGCGTGGGGCCCGGGCTGCTGTGCCGGCACCTGGCATTGGTTACCGCGGCATGTTCGGCAGACCTACTCGTGTGTTCAGATTACACTCATGTGTGCTTGGGGCGGGGGCGGGGGTTTCTAAGGCTCAGTGGACTTTTCCTTGGGGACCTGGCATTCTTCTTGGGGAGATAAAGATGAAATTAGTCACTATAGCGTGGTCTGCCCTGTGAAAGAGACGTTTAGAACATGCGGTGGGAGTGAGGGGCCAGCACTCTGGCAGTGAGCAGGGATGGTGGCTGGGCGAGCCCTCCCAGCGAGCAGTCAGGCGAGGCCTGTGGCACCAGGAGACCAGCATGTGGAGAGAGCACTCTGAGCCCCAAGTGGTGAAAATACTGACCCACTGAACACTGCGGGGGCAGAGCGGCCACTGGCTTCTAACCCCGGGCAGTGCCAAGGCACCCTCCCAGCACCGAGTGGCAAGACTCGGACGCTGTCCCATGCCCACACTCAAATTCCCCAGCAGCTCAGGCTACTCAACTGTACTGTTACTTCTTAAGCTCACTATTGTATTTTGAAAGTAGGGTAGGCTGTGATTTCTAAAAATATACGGAGTATATATTTGTTATTGATTTCAGAGAGGAAGAGAAAGGGAGAGCAACATCAGTGATGAGAGAGAATCATTGATCGGCTGCCTCCTACTGGGGATTGAGCCCACAACCCGGGCATGTGCCCTGACTGGGAATCGAACCAGCGACCTCTTGGTTCCTGGGTCGACGCTCAACCACTGAGCCACACCCGGCTGGGCTCGGCTGTGATTTTGTAACCACTGGAATCTGTTTATTATTTCCTCTCTCTGTTTAGCTATGTTGCCTACAAGGTACACAAACTGCAGTTTCAAAGTGTGTCTGGTTTTCCCATTACAAGATGAAAGAACATTCAGGGCATGGATAATTGGTTCAAGAAGTGTCAATTTGCCTTGGCCAGTGGTTCAGTGGTTAGGGCACTGGCCCACACACCACAGGGTCACAGCTCGATTCCCGGTCAAGGGCACATTCCTGGGTTGCCGGTTCAGCCCCTAGCCCTGGTTGGGGCGTGTGCAGGAGGCAACCAAAGTCAATGGGAATGTCCTCGGGTGAGAATTAACAAAAGAAAAAAGAAGTGTACATTCACCTGTTCACAGACACCCTGGGTGTCGCCACCTCATCCTGAAAACACGAGCAGGAAAGTGATAAAGATGGCAGGGCAGGGGCAATGCACGGCCTGGCAAATGGCGTTTGTGCAGAGTGAAAATGGACGAGCGGTGCCTCCTCCTATTTCATCATTTGTCTTGGAAACTGGAAAAGCCAGCAGTGAGCAGCACTGGCTGTTTCCAGCCCAGGTGTGGGTGTCTCACTTCCCAGCTGGTGTAACTCAGAGGTGAAGTAGAAAGGGACAGTTACCACATTTACACGACTTATTCTGTATAAAGATCAGTTTGGGCTTTGCATTATTTTAGTGCAGCATATAGTCAGAGAAGGGGTTTGCTTCCCTCACACTAAAACACACATTTAGAAAAACCCTCCTCTGCACCAGGAAGGTGCAAAGAACCTTCTGAAACAGCGGGCCCGGGGGCTGTGCTGCGGGAAGAGCCCAGGCCCCACGGCGGCTGCTGCGTGGCAGGGCTGGTGCAGTGACACTCGCACCCCCCTCGTCCAGGGGCAGCTGCTAGACAGTGTCCGCTGGGTCCAGGGGTTACCAGTCGCCCAGCCCCGCCCGAGCCAATGGGAGCTGTGGGCACTGAGCAGACACAGGCAGCGTGGGATCTTCTGTGGGTGCCACGTGTCAGCAGTAAAAAGCCACAGAGACACGGAAAGGCAGAGCATGTGGGCTCCCTGTGCGCCTCCAGCCTCAGCCCAGAGGCCGGGGAGTCGCCTGTACAGACGTCCTTCTGAAATCAAACTAGCCTCTTACTGTCATCGAGCGCTCTGGCTGAGGGGGAGCGCGGTGTTGAGGCGCTAGGTATGTTGCTGTGCTGGTCAACCTCAGATTTTCTGTTTCTGTTACAGCCTGATGTAGAGACCCCTCTCTCCTCAGAGCTGTCCCTGGAAAGACTTTGCAGTGATGTTCATGTTTGTCCAGAAACAAATCAAAGGGGAGAGTTTGAGCAAACACACCAAATTCTGCACATGGAGTTGGTTCCCGCCTCATGGATTTCTGTTTGCAAAGGCAGCAGCCCCTTCCTGTGGCCGGCCTCGCGGTGGGCAGTGTGATTCACACTCGGCCTGCAGAGCGCCCTTTCCTTTCTCTTCCTTCCTGCCCGCTTCCTCGGGCGGCGGTGTCTGTCACGGGGCCTTCCTCCTGAGTGACGGTCAGCACACGCAGGTGGCAGAAGTGGAAGCCCGCGGGGCTGACCCCGGAGCTCTTCGCCCAGCACACCTGCCTCCGCGTGCACGGCAGCCGAACTGGCAGAGCAGGCACCTGTGACAGAGCTGGCGCGAGGCTTCGAGAGAGAGTATTTACAGAGCAAACCAGCTAGTTGATGGGTCCACTCAAGGCACAGCTGTGGTTGGGTTCTTGCTACACTGTGAGCAGAAAAACAGTGGCTGTCCAGTGTTTCTCCCTAGAGCAGGGGTTGTCAACCTTCTGGCCCTTTAAATACAGTTCTTAGTGTTGTGACCCAACCATAAAATTATTTTCGTTGCTACTTCATAACTGTAATGTTGCTACTGTTATGAATCATCATGTAAATATCTGATATGCAGGATGGTCTTAGGCGACCCCTGTGAAAGGGTCGTTCGACCGCCAAAGGGGTCGCGACCCACAGGTTGAGAACAGCTTCCCTTAGAGGGAGGGATTCTGGAGAAAGGACAGACTAAAGATGGTACGATGGATATGATCAGACACGTCCATAGGAGCCAGCGCTTGGAGCAGCATGGAGGAAAGGGAGGAGAAGGAGAAATGAGAGGTGCAGTGGGATGTAGGCTGGGCCATGGGACACAGAGGCAGATGATAGAAATTTATCCAGACCAAGCAAAACCTCATATTGTCCTATGAGAAGGTCCCTGAGCCTAAGAAAACAGCAGAATTCCCACCAGCTCCTGAGATGCCGAGACAATTGCCATTTATCACCTCGACTGACCTTAGAGGACTGATAAAATCAGCATTCTCAGGGGCGGGGGTGAGTGGCTCCTTGTGTGTTTATAGGTTTTGCCATCATGAGAAAACCTCTAATGATTTCCAGAAATGGAAAGAGGAAACCAGCAGACATGAGTCCATGTGAGGCTTTTAAAGTGGCTTTTGACCAGGTTCCACAGTAAACTCCTCTCTTAGTCATCCTGCTCAAGCTTTCGAGGAGGAGACTGGCCGAGGCCAGCGAAAGAGTGCAGCCCCGAGCTGGCGCCAGAGGTGGTCATGCGAGGACTGCTGTCCCGGCTGCAGCGCGCGTGTGCAGGGAAGAGCTCAGCGTGCAGATGGCACCGAACTCTCTACGGTGCCAGTCTTTGGAAATTGGGGTGCAAGTGGCCCGAAACAGACAAGTGCTGGTCCGTGTCTTTGGGAGAAAAGCACGAGGGCTTGGGGCTGCTGGGCAGCTGCATAGAGGAGATGAGGAGCTGTTGGGAATGTACCAAGGAGCCCCCAAGGCCATTGTGAGGGCAGCTCAGAACGAGACATGGAACAGCCGGCCTCTGCGAAGATGGATGGTGCGGCACGGACACCATTTGTACTTGACCTGCATCATTTCATTGCGGTTATTGCACTTTGAGGAAAACGATAAATTAGAGGAAGGTCCAGGGCCACTCACATGATTGACAACGAGGCCAGATGAAACTTCCGCCGAGATGGAGGGTGAGGGCTACTTATGATGAGGGTTGAGAAATCATAAACTAGGAATAATATCAAATATTAGAATAAGAAACCCACGGATGCCTGAGAAGAAACCCTGCGACAAATGTGTGGCTAGTGGACCTGCAGCCACTGTCTAAAGGCAGATGGCTTGGTAGAAGCCCCACTTTGGGACATTGCGAAGGGGACTGTGTTTTATCATAAAGTGTCTGGGTGTCACAGGCATGGATGGGTGCAGCCCGGGACACCATTTCTCAGGTCCTTGATGCGGCGGCGCTAGGGAATTTTTTCACGTATATACCGGCATTTTCCAAAACGGATCAGAGGTGGCATATGCACAGGCTTGAATGAGCAGTGGGGGTGAGAGAGGAGAGCTTAGGGAGGGAGTACATGAGAAGCCTGGTCTTTGGGTCCCCCATTGCATGACTCCATCTTGTCATCAGGCAGGACATTGGCTCACAAGACGAAGGGGGAGAGCCTGCTAGCCCAGGGCTCTCAGTAGCGGGGTGCACAGTCCTCCACCCCAGGGGGAGCACCAGCAGGCACTGACGAAGGACGGCGGGCCGTGGGGGACGCCCGCTATGTTTCCAGATCGAGCATGCGCGGCCACAGGCTCTCAGGCTGGGACTCCTATCGACGGTGCACTGCCCCAGAGGCTCAGCGATGGCCAAGGAGTTACCCTTCAAAGACGCAACTTGACCCAAGTACAGAGCCCCGAATAACCGCTAGATCATTCGTCCCACCTAAAAACGTCAGCGAGGGCCATATGTGGCAGTCAGTCCTGCGTAGCCAACAGTGAGGGCCGCTGCAGGAGGGTCACACTTAGGACATTTCCAAGCCCCCAGAGCATTCTGCCCAGGTCAGTCAGCCCGTGGCATGGGCTGAGGGCGCACTGGGGGGCTCCGGCTCTCGCAGTGAGCTCGGGGGAGCCCTAAGTCCTGACAGAGCACGGAGGCTGTGCCTGGGGACTGGAGCGTCTCCGTGTGGTGGTGTCCAGCAGGGCCGTAGTGGGAAGTCAGAATGCCGACAGCAGCAAGCACAGCTGAAGACGGTCTGCAGGCCTGTGATCAGGTGCCCCATCCAGAGCCAGGCAGCCTGCTCGCGCCCACTCTCCCCACATGCCCTGGGAAAGCCACTGCTCTCCGAACCCTGAGGGCCCATGGCTGAGCTGCTGCAGCCTGCGCCCCGGCTCTACCTTCTGCTCCAGGATCGGACACAAGTGGTCAGCATCTGTGCTTATCCGAGTCTGGGAAAGACCTTCCACCTCTCGTAGGTGGCGCCCTCTGACCCCCTGTTCGGCGCTGCTGTCCCTGCTCTGACTGCCTTTCTGCGTACATCAGTGAGGCCACAGACACGAAGAAACAGGAGAAGCAGCGAGAGGAGGAACCAGGAGGGTCAAGGAGTGAGTCAGATCAAAGCTCATGCCTGTGTGAGGCCGTGGGACAGAGCACTTATGCTCGCAAGGCAGGGCCCATGTGTCGCAGCTGCTGGCTCGGGGGCTGGGATGGCCCAAGAGCCCCACCCTGCAGGAGCCTCTGCCGTCATTAGAACATGAGGGGCACGTGGTCGCAGCCTCACTGTTCGTCGCCTCGAGAGAGGCCTCTACGCTCTGAAGTTGGATACCAGCAGACTGAGTGGTGGGAGGAAGAAAGAGGGTGCCTGACCGTTGGTGTCTGTCATGTACTGGTTACAACAGGAAGAGCTGGGCGGAGGGAGTGGCCGGGGACAGTGCAGAGCCCCTCCATGGTGACTGCACCCTCCTGCCCCCCGACCTCCAGGGGCTGTTAGAGACCCAGCGGTCCCTGGGCTTGTGTCTGATATGCAGAGTACTTTCCACAGGGAAAACGCAGGCTTTTCACAGCATATTCAGCTCATGGGGTGGGGGTGGAATAAGGGACAGAAAGGAATTTTTTTCACCTTTAAGGTCAATTAAAATGACACTTGGAAAATTCTGCAGAGAAAGTAGACACTTGCATGCGGCTGCCTGAACATGATAGAGCAGACCGGGTGAAATGGCTGCTATTTCCTAGGTTTTGATCCATGGAAATGGCCGTTTTGTAGGGTCCCCAATGTGAGCTGGCCCTTTGGAGCCGCAGCTCTGAGCGGCTGAGACTGTCCTTGTACAGACGCAGGCCAGGCATCGTGTTAAGTGTGGGTTGTGCCCAGAAACGATTGGGAATGAATGAGCAAGTGGGCAGATACCCATCGCGGGCGGCAGGGCCAGGGCGCCCTCCTGGCAGCGTGTGCCGCCTCTGCCCGGTTCCAGCTGTTCCCGGCCCCCAGTCTCGCCATGTGCTTTCCCTTCCTCGTTCCTCCCCTGCCCACCCTCTGGCCCGGGCACTGGGGACTCAAGGTTGGCTTGCGTAACAGGTACTAGCAGGCATTTCCCCCTCCTGGGACAGGATATCCTGGCGCCCTTCAGTCTCCCCCTGACTGTTTAAAACAGACCGGAGCACAGGAAAAAACCTAACTCTAAAATTAGCAGCGCGATAGAAGAAAGGCACATAGCTGCATTCTGTACTGTTTGTCAATGAAACAAGTCTAAACAGGGCCAAATGCATTTCCTTTTTGGGCAAAACAGACCTGTGGGGAGCAGCGGGCAGACACCAAGGGGAGAGGCTGCCTGTGTCCGAAACAGCGCGGGCTGCCGCCCGGTGCTCCTGGCTTTTTCCATCCGCAGCTGCCTGACTTTTTGGTAGAGCCCCGTCCGGCCTGCCCACAGGGCGTGCTGGCCTGGAAATGCTTAGGAGAGGAGCACATGTCCCTGCCCCCCACCAGCGCAGGACCCCCCCCCCCCCCCCCGCGACCTTTGGCAGCCCTCCCACTGCCAGGGCTGCTGCAAGACAACTCGATTTTAGCTCATGGGGCTCCCCCCGCCCTTTGAGATTTTAAAAAATGTTACTTGTAAATAACACTATCTTGTTCTAAAATAAGAGTTTGCAGGAAGTAAGATGTCAGTTTCACACCAAACCCACAATATTTCTCCTAATATTTCTAAATAAATGTTTCAAAGAAATTCTTGAGAAACACTGCAGTGAGTGATATGATGATCCTGCTAAGAGTTATTTTCAGATCAGGAAATGTTACTTCCATTTCCTCCATGCCACTAAAATGTCTGTTTTTAATCTAGCTTTTCCAATCACGGTTCGAAATCTTCCACTTCCTTCTTGAAGGGATGGAATTTCAGATAACCCCACGTGATAGATAGAGACGGGTTGATTCACTGAGGCGAGAAACCAGTTCTGTTTTACAGCCCTCGGGTTAGCAGAGGGCAAATGGGTACTTTTCCTGAATCACTTGGAATGTCTGGGTTTTCACCCACAGTCATGGAGGAGGGGGTGGGGGTGGGGGGCAGAGTGATCAGAGATCCGTCCTCCTGCCTCATTAATTCTCAGAATCAGCCCAGTGGGGGGCAGACTTCCTCCCTGCTTTGCAGTTGGGTAAACTGAGGTGTGGATTGGGTCACATGGAGAATAACTGATGGAGCCAAGATGCAATCCAGTCCCCTTCGCGCCAAACCCCGCGCTCTGCTCCGGTCGCACTCAACTGCCCCTGCTGCGCCCAGCCTGGGGCAGGGACCTGCTCAGGACCACACCGCCTCCCATTCAGGGCGCAGGAGGCCCTTCCGATTCACACCCAGGCGCTTCCCGCACGAACACCTGCCAGCCTCGGCATCCTGCTGGGAATGTTCTCCCGAAGGACGGGGCTGGGACCCATTATTCCTAGAATGATTCACTTCGGACTTCCCAGCGTTCCTTCCACTGGGCTCGTTGGAACTGCACCTTCAACACTGGGACAAGCTGCCGTTCTCCGCCAAGCACGTCCGCTACTAGTGTCTCCTGCCCTGGCCACTTCGTCAGCCTCTTCCCCTGGGACCACGGGCCGGGCCGAACCTTTCCCCGGTAGGGAGTGGAAAGCCTGAACATCCCAGGTTTCCACGGTGGTTAACCCCGAGCCAGCAAGAAGGAGCAGAGGCCGAGAGAAACCAGCAGAGCGGCCCCTCAGGGTTCCTCGACGGCCACCAGGGCACCTCGGAGCAATTCCACCATTGACACCACCGCTCGCACCCGAGACCACAAGGTGTGCTCATGCCCAGCCCCAGTTCACCCTCCAGCCACCCCCCGGGGCTGTGGCGGCTTCCAAGTTGTTCCAGAGGCTCACTCCCTGGTGGCTCTGGTCCTGGCTGCCCTGCGGAAAAGCGGGGCTGCCTCCCCTCGCCAGGCATAGGTTCAGATGGCACTCGCCCCCTGCCCAGGGCAGGCTGCTGCACCCCTCCTCCGGCTGCTGCACCCTCAGGAAGGCGTGAACCCAGGCCACCGCCACACGGCCCGCAGGGGGCAGAGAAAATGCTAGATGCCGAAGACTTTGGAAGACAGCACGTCATCCCCGAGTCAGCACCTTGTCTCGAAATGGAAAAGGGCCGAGGGCCACGCTGGAGATACAAAACCACTGCTGCTCGGATCCTCGCGCGCCCCACCCCGTGTGCACGTCCCGTTGCTCCTGCCCACAGGGACGGGCGGGGCAGGAGGGTGGCCCGGGCCGCTGTGGCAGTAGGAGGCCACAGTGGGCCTTCCAGCCCCAACAGAAGCTGCCGCTGGTTTGCCCCTGGGGCCAGGGTACTTACTCGCCAGCTGGAACGCAGCAGCCATGGCCTCCTCCCAGCACTGGGAATCCGGCGACATGAGGGGCAGGCCCGTCAGCCCCAGGATGAAAGTGAGCTGGCCCGCAGCGAGGGCCACCGTGGCAACCAGGTTGCAGGCTCGCATCATGTCGAACTGCACTGGAGGGGCCAAGAGGAAAGAAGGCAGGTGGTCAGCGCAGGCGGGCGGCTCGGGGGGGTCTCTCTCTCCTCCTGGGGCTCATCCCTCTGTCTGCACTGACAGCCTCACTGAGCTCCCTCTGCCCCCCAACCCAGGCTCCGTGTACTCTGCTCCCCCACCCGCACCCAGTCCAGGAGTGAGGTGCAAGGGACATACACACAGGGCAGAGGGAGCACAGAGCAGTGCTGTGGGTGACCCACAAAGGCCAGGGGCAGGGGCGTCCCTTCCCGGCGGCCCTTCTGGACAGTTAAGGTGGCCACCACAGAGCCAAGTGAGGTCTGTCAGCCTCCGGGGCCCCCCGCCCCCCCCCGCCTATGTCAGACGGCGAGGGTTTCTGTGGCTCCCTGTCCCTGCCAGGCAACAGTCACAGTTGGGCTTGTGCAGCCTGAGTCGAGTGGAGGTGCTGTGCCGCTTCCCGCCATGGAGGGTGCGCTCCTCCTCCCCATTGTGTCTCAGCTGCTTCCTTCTTGCCATCCATCTGTCATCCTCAGCCTGAAGGGTTTCCCCTTCCCCAGTCCCAGGCCTCCTCCCAGTGCCTGTTCTGGCCTGGGGGTGGCACCACTGGCTCTGAGGCCAGATGGATGCCAGAGGACAGTAGCAGAGGCCCCGCTTCTGGGAAGTAAGAGCAGATTCTAGGAGATCCCAGAGCCGAGGGCCAAGTGCGAGAGAGAGAGAGAGAGAGAGAGAGAGAGAGAGAGGGGGGGGGGAGGGAGAGGGAGAGAGAGAGCATGCCACTAGATGCATGACAGTCACCACCACATTAACCCTTTCACCTTCCTGAGCACCGTGGGTCCTGCTCTCTCAATCGCTTTTCTGCAGGCACAGCCCCTACCCAGGTGGGCTGTACTTCCCCATGATTGAGCTCACAATCTGTAGTCTTCAGAGCAATCACAGAAACAACTGCCATCACTGTAAGCCCTTCACAGGGCCAGGAGGCAGGGGTTGGGTGAGGTTGGGGAGCCCAGGGTGCCAGCAGGGCCAGGCCTGGTATGGCGGTGGGTCCAGGGCTGGGAGGAAGGAGCAGACACGGGGCGGAGGGCGGCCGCAGTGCTCTGAGCCTTAGCACAGGGGCGTGTGCTCACCGGGGTCTGCGATTTCCTCCCCTCCCCCAAGGCTGAGGCTGGGGCTCCTGCCTCCTCCTTCACACTGATTTTGCCATTATTTGCAATTATTTTTGCCATTTATATGACTGTACAGAGGCTCTGCTTCTCTAAAAGATGTAGAATTTAGGGGGTGGAAGTGACCTCATAGATGAGGGTGTTAGACATGACGGAGGTTAACAGCCAGACCCGGAGAAGTCCGTCCGGTTTCCCAGGCTCAGCCTTGCAGGTGAGGAAAGACTTGAATGGACTGCTGGCTGAGGAGGGGAGTGGCCTGGGGTGGACACGGGCACCAGGGGAGCACGTGTTGGTGCAGTGAGACCACATGACCGAGGCTGGGAGAGCCAGGAGCTCAGCACCAGGGACCTGGCCCGTGTTCCGCCTGCTGCCCTGCCCACCCGGGCATCCAGCTTCGTCCTTCCTAGCAGCTCTGTGTGCACAGCCCTGCACTGCACAGCCAGCAGTGGCTCCAGGTGGCGTCCCCAAGCTCACAAGCCGCCACCTAGGCCCTGCCCAAGTCCTTGAGGATCCATATTGCAGATGTCCAGAGGCTGTAAAGGATGGAACATGACGCTCAGAGACTCGCCATGCGGCCTGAGGAGACTCCTCTCTGAGCTGTACTCCCTTCCCTCGGAGGCTGGCACCCACCACGCCCAGGCGTTCTACAGGTTCTAACCCTGCCTATGTCATAGCCTGGGCAGCAGGACCTGACATTTTTTTTAATATATTTTTATTGATTTTAGAGAGAGTGGAAGGGAGAGAGAGAAAGAGAAACACTGGTGTGAGAACGAAACATTGCTCAGCTGCCAACTGCACTTTCCACCACCACCACCAACAGGGATCAAGCCTGAAACCCAGGCCTGCGCCCTAACTGGGAATCGAACCAGCAACCTCCTGGTGCACGGGACGATGCCCAACCAAAGGAGCCACACCAGCCAGAGCCAGGGCCTGGCTGTTAAGGAGCCCAATGCGAATGTGGCACGGATGTCACCTGGCCGGGCAGCAGTGGTACACACCCCGTCCACCTGCATTTCCAGGGAGACGCAGGCCCCCCACCTGGGGCCGGAGAGCATCAAATCGCCAATGGGCAGGGCATGTATCCAGGATTTAACTATGTTTATTCATGATACAGCTCGCTTCAGAAAAAAAGCATCAGGTGCCTGACAGGATGCATGAAATAGGGGAAGATGAAAAATGACGGAGAAAACAGGACCAGAGTAAGACGGACGCCGGAGTTAGGTTGTGAGATCTCTTTGGGAGCCAAAGGGGGCCCTCAAGTCTCCCATGTTCCCCCCAAACCTCACAGCAAGGAAAAAGCCACCTGGTCCGTAATAAAAGTCAGGATCGCTGCGTCCTGCCCAGCAAGCATCCTCAAGGCGGCCCACTGGATCTGAGGGCAGCTGGAGGACCTGGACTGGCCCCTGTGCCCCTGCCCAGTTTGCTCAACACACCCAGCAGCACAACATCCCTGACCAAAATCGAGTTATGTCTCTTCCAGATGTTTGCCATAGGGCGTCGCCAGGACCGCTGGCTCAGAGCTGGCCGGAGCCTCCTGCTGTCCCCGACCACTGCCCTGGCTGCCTGCGCAAGGTCTGGGATATCTAGGGCAGCCTGGCTCTCTGGGCAAAGCAGGACCAGTGATGTGTGACCAGGGACATGCGCGTCCCCTTGGCGTCCCTAGATGGGTCCTCGGGATTGAACTTTGCACCAGACGTCAGCTCTGCAACCCAGACCCCACCGCCCCGTCACGGACGGACGGGATCATTTGACAGCGACAACTGGCTGGTGTGGAGGTGTTCGTGCAGAGGCAGCAGGCATCGTCCAAGCACTCCCTGCTTCTTCCTCCGTCTCTGTGCCTGGCTAGGTTGTGGGCACAGCGTGGGCTGGGTTGTTCATAGGAGCTAATGGGACTGGGCACTGGCTTGACTTAAGGTGGTGGAGGAAGCCCCGGCTCCGGGCCACCAGGGCCAGGATGCCGGCTTGCTGCTCTCTGTTCATGTCACAGGGGCCTGGTGTGAAGTGGGCTCACTTTGCTCAATTCAGAGTTGCTCAAGAGAAGCTTCTGTAGACATTTCCCTTGTTCTGGGTAAATATTTGATGCTCAGAGATCCATTAAGGGTAGCTGCCACGGGCACCATAGTAATGGCGGGAGGCTAATTTAAAAGTTGGTCAGGGCCTGGCCAGTGTTGTTCGGTGGTTGGAGTGTCAGCCCGCATACTGAAGGGTCACAGGTTCAGTTCCCAGTCAAGGACACGCACCTGGGGTGCATGCGGGAGGCAACCAGTTGATGTGTCTCTCTCACATCGATGTTTCTTTCTCTCTCTCTCCCCACCCCCTCCTTCCCTTCCACTCTCTCTAAAAATCAATGGAAAAATATCCTCAGGTGAGGATTAACAGGGGAAAAAGTTGGTCAGGGAGCTTAGCAGGTGGTCTGGGACGGACAGCAAACCAGGGCAGGTGAGTGGGGCTGCTCAGGACACGTGGCAGGGCGGGAGGGAAGCGCAGCGTGGGCTGGCTGTGTGGGGGTCAGAAGGACCCCTGTGTGTCCTCCTGGCCTGAGGTGACCAGTCCTTAGCATGGGGACAGAGGGAGTGGACACACAGGGGGGGCACCTGGTCAGCGTGGGGGACCGTGGCAGGAGCCCTTGAGGCCCAAGGCTCCCCCTCCCATGCGGGGCCACTGGCTTTCGTTGCTCCTCAGGACAGTCCCCTACCGGAAGGCTCGTTCTTGACCAGCCAGTTACAGACACCCCAGTCCATCTGCATCTGTCCAGTTCCCCACAGGCCCCTGAGTTCTGAGAGCTCATAGAAAAGTCTGAAGTCATTCGTGCACTTGGTCTATTAAAGAGGCGTTTCGCTCCCTACTTGCCGGGCAGATAGCCACCCTTCGGACAGACACCCCCTCGGGCTGTGGTGTGGGACTCTGAGGAGACAGAGTGGGTTGCATGCCCCCAGGAACCTCGTCTGAGCCCGTGCTTCCTGCAGCCTCCGGTTTTTGCCTATGAAATGGGACGGCATCCTCCCCGCCACCCCCACCCCCGGGCTCCCTCACAGGCCGGGGTTCCGGGCCACAGCAGTGGGGAACAGCCACACAGCGGGCACATCACATGTTTGCGTTGCTTGAAGACTTTGGGGACCCCCTTGACAGCATCTAGCAAAGGCCCAGCTGCAGTCTCGCGTGTGTCACATTTCCTGAAAGGCACACTTGGTCCTCAGAACGGATGACACCCACCTGCGAGTTAGACCCTCTCAGTCATTGGGAGACTTTGCCCATCAGCCACCGTGGCTGCGTAGGTGAACCCTTCCCTCTGGGACATGCAAACCTGGCCCTACTTTCAAAGTCGGGTTCCCAGCTTCCCGAGCAGGGACAGACCCAGTGCCCCGCGTGGCCAGCCAGGGCCCGCGACGTCGCAGAGGGGCAGGGGGCCCGGGCGCTGCAGCCGGCCGGTGTCCCACCCACAGTCAGCCCTGCAGGGTCTCCCCTGGGCCGCCTAGCGCCGTCACCACCCTGACGACTGTGGAATGAAGTCAGAACTCAGCCATGTGTCCTTAAGCTTCTTGTTTATTTTTCTCGTT
Source organism: Myotis daubentonii (assembly GCF_963259705.1). Classification (NCBI taxonomy): domain Eukaryota; kingdom Metazoa; phylum Chordata; class Mammalia; order Chiroptera; family Vespertilionidae; genus Myotis; species Myotis daubentonii. The sequence goes on along the minus strand of NC_081843.1, from coordinate 13,779,148 downwards.
AACCATCTTAATTTCCACCAGGAAAAAAATGTATGTTTCTTGGTTTGGTTAATGCATTTGCTCTTTAGCATGTGTACGCCCGAGAAAAGCCCACCGCTGTCTGAGGAGAACTCTGTCGTGAAGGACAGGCAGGCTTGAGCCGAGTAGGACTGAAGTGTGCCTGTGGCTTGCCAGGGGAGGGTGGGCATGGAGCTCGGGGGCCCCCCTGGTCCCCCAGCGCTGCCCCTCAGACCAAAGCACCCCTCACCCGTCAGCAGACACTCCACCCACGCCGTCTGCATGCCTCGTAGGGCCAGCAGGCCCTACCGCCCTAAAGGAGACAGAAAAGCGAGCACTTACGTTTGACGGTGCCTCTGGACTCCTGGAAGCCTGCGGCCTCAGAGCCCCAGCCCAGGGCCTCGCACTCCCTTGTGTCCGCCTGTCCGGGCCTGGCCCCGGGGCTCGGCCCGCCCCGGGCCCTGTCCATCAGCCAGCAGGACCTCCAGAGCCCCACGCTTCGCTTGCGCCCGTCCTCCAGCGTCTGATACACCCAGTTGGGGGTGAAGGCTGCCGCATTGTTGAGGATGAGAGAGACCAGGGCCACCAGCACGGCTGTGGCCACCAGCTTCTGGACAGTCATCACTGACTGCTGGTGCCAACCGCTTGTGGAGAAAGTCCTGGTCCTGGTCAGCTGCTGTGGCCTGGGAGAACCAAGACGCGCTAGGGGCGGCTAGAGGACATCACCGTTCATTCTTGGAGGGTTGGGAAGGCCCGTGCAACAGGTGCCGGTGAGCCCACCTCACGGTCCTCCTTACCCGCCTTCCTGCACCTGGAGCAGGGACAGACCTGCTCTGCAGGTGACTGCGTGGCCCATCCCGAGAAGGAAGCAGGGCACCAGCGAGAGCCCAGAGTCCTGAATGCGCCGTCGTCCTGGGGAGCAGAGGCCCAGGGAGACTGCAGCCTCTTGTCCCCCACGCGGGAGAACAGAGAGTGACTGGGGAGGAGAGGCAGGCGGCAGCGTGGTGTCAGCGGCCTCACCCCTTAGAACCAGCTGCGCTCGAGCACAGCCCGTGCGGTAGGCAGGCTCTGAGCAGGGCCGCGGGGAGCAGTGCGGGTTCAGCAGCCTCTGTGCTGTCTGAGCCCCTGCCTGGTGCCTCCAACACGAAACGGCTGGTCCTGGAAAGCAGAGAGCTTGCTGTGGGGAAGTATGTGTGTGTGTCTGTGTGTGTGTGCGCGCGCGCGCACGCGTGCATTTTCCCTCTGTGTCTCAGCAGAGAGGAAATGGTTGTTTTTGAGGCTGTTTTTGGTGAGCTGGAGGGCGTAGCCAACTGCAACAAATAGCTGCCTGTGCAGCAGCCAGACACTAACAGGATGTGTTTCCTGATAGGAAAGGCAGGGGGGCCTTCTGAAGTCCTGCTCCATGACCCTCCTCCCCGGCTCCTCCCCATCTTCCTTTCCAAAAGAGAGGGCTGGGGTGCTGGCCCAGAACAGACCCACGGGCCCACCTGTCTGTCTGGGCCGTGGCCAGCCTGGCACTCGGGTGCTGCCCACAGCGCTCCAGGCAGTCTCCCGTGCTGGGTCTGGGACAGCGGCAGGAAGGTCAGGGCAGGCAGCACGATGGTGACCGGTCGCCCACCCAACCCTCCGTTGTTCCTCCGCACAGAGGTACTGCCAGCCCACGGTGTGCCAAGACCGCCCTTGTCCCAGGGACATGCAGGTGGAGGAGGGAAATGCTCAGAGGGGAGAGCAGCAGAGGAGGGCCGGGCGTGGTAGAGGGCCCCCTGAGACGGGCCTTCGTGTCCCACCTCAGACCCACTTACTGCCTAGATCTGGCAGGTCAGGGACTCCCTTGGAGAACTACCAGACCAGGACGTCATCCTTGAAATACGAGAAGGTGGCGCTCTGGACATTCCTCACAGGGCACCCAGCGAGGCCTGAAGGGGACTGCATGTGGGGTCTGGCCTGGGCTGTTTGCTGCTGACGGGAATGTCAGTCTGCACAGCGGATAAGGGACCAGGTCCGTCACGGTGGTGCGTGCTGGACCTCGAGCTGACCCGTCAGCCGCTGGGGCTTCGACAGGCCCTCATCTGCTCTGCTCAAACCCCTCCGGACCCGCCGACCAACACAGCGGGAGGTTCTGTGCCATCACCTCGGAGACCCCGCCAGCGCAGGGCAGTCGCCAGCCGAGGCCCCAGAGCAGCTGCATGAGCAAAAAGGAAGGTCAGCAGCATGGCCCGTGGGCCTTCGCCCACAACGTGAGACCCTGAGCTCCGGGAGGACAGCGCGTGCCTTGGCTGCTGGCCGTCTTCACGCGCTGCCCCAAGGTGTAGGGACCAGTACCCTCACAGGAGAGAAAGCTGGGGCTCAGAGAGGTCACAGAGATGATGCGATGACCTCAGCGGGGGTCAGCTGGTCTGGTCTCCCCAGTCCTCACCTTTCTCCTCCCCACTTCTGGAGCTGCGGAGAGTTCCCAGCCGTGGAAGCCCTGGCCCTGGGTGCTTTCCGTCCCAGGTGTGCTCAGGGCCCCCGGGTGCCGCATGGGGCCTGCGGGTGCCGCGCACATTGTGAGGCTGCCCACGCCACTGAGTCTGCATTCCTGAAAGGCAGGGTGTCTTTGGAGAATCTGGGTCTCAAGAAACGTCTGTCCAAATTCTCTGAGGAATTTGACCTATTTTAGGCTTTTCCCCACTTTCCATGGCTTGTGCCAGGAGCAAAGCTGCAATTCCCACCCCCCTCCCTGTGGTCCTGCCTCTCGGTTCCCGGGACTGGATGGGGGACGGCCTGACAGTTTTGTCTGCCCTCATTCCCACAGGCAGCCTGTTCTCTCAGGAGGCCTTGAGTGCACAGAGCAGTAGATGGAGGCCTTGAAAAGTCAGTTTTCCCGAGGATCAACTCCCCTCCTTGTGGATGTAAATCACGGATTCTTAGCGAGTCTTTAAAGGGCTCGTTTCTGACAAAAAGCAGCACATGGTCTCAGAAACAAAGCTCTGGCTCCGCTTGCCTGCGGAGCAGCCACTGGGCCAGCTCCATCCAGCTGCTTCCCAGGCTGGGCAGGGAAGGTTCCAGGATCCTCAAGGGACTCTGTCGGGTTGTCAGGCCCTGCACCCTCAGTCATTTCCCCAGATTCTGGCTCATGGTGGAGGGGGTGGGGCTGGGAGAGCAGCAGGCCTGATGGCTGCTGGACTTGAGTTAGGAGTGACCCTGTTCTCAGAGGACACCCCCCACATCCATCTGTCCATCCTGTGACCGTGGGGGTCCCGTGGGGAATGGAAGCCGGACCATGGGCCTTCCTGTCCTCCAGAGTTCCTGATCTTGGGTCCTGTGTGGGGTCCAGGGCAGCGCCCCCGAGTGCCTCCCGTTCCCGCACACGGGCAAACAGGGCTGCTTATCTTAGAGCAGAGAGGCGGGGAGATTTGGCAGCAGTGTGTGTGCTGCTGGCAGAATATGAGGCCGTTAATCCTCCAGTCATCCATGCTCTGGCAGGGGGTCTCCATGGAGCAGCTGAGAAGAGGGGCCTCTGGGGCTGGTTCTAGCAGCTTCTCGGAGGACAGGCTTTCCAGAAAGTTGGGCGGGATCCAGGCCGGCCCCTCGGCTGCCCGGCTGCCTCGCCTCGCGCGCAGGCGCCTCTCTGAGTTGATGCAGTGCAGATGTGTGTGCTGTCCACGGACTGGCTCAGACAACAGGAAACTCTCAAGGCTTGGATGGAGACCGGCCGTGTTTGCTTCTTGGGGTATATGTTGGATGCACAAACCCCAGAAGCGCACACTGGAGCTGGAGCTGCCCATGGAGAGGCAGCTGGTGCTGATGCTGTGCTGGGGGCCAGCCAAGGACTCGGCGGGCCTTTGGGCCGACGTTCTCGCTGTCCCGCATTCAGCTGTGTGGGGAGGCGCCTGCCCGCTGTGGGTCGCTTGGGCAGCCCGGCCCAGAGGGACACCCAAGGATGTGCTTCCAGCACACGCTTTCTCGAGCTCCCACTTGGTGGAGATTTAAATCCAAGGACAGAGCCCTTTGTCACATACGTGCACACAGCATGCCCGATGCTTCTTTAGTCCAGGGAGGCACCATGAACCCCAGTCAGGTCAACAGGGCCCGTCCTCTTCTCCCGAGAGCGCTCGGTACCGGCAAAGCACACAGCCGCCGCACGGGGAGACGCGAAGGTCTGCCCACTGCGAGAGAGCCGATCCGTGGTTCCCAGGTTTCTCTCTTGTACAGGTTGCTTTCCAGTTTAATTGGATTCAGATACCAACCATCTGCTTTCAAGACAAGGCAGAGGAAAGGGGGAGGGGACAGAAGAGGTCACCCTCAGCCCTCATCACCCTCGCACTGGTCTCTTACACCCTGGGCATAGAGTATTTTAAATGAGGTTCCAATCGTGTGACATCTTTTGGAAAGGGAGCATAAAAGGCCCCATCTCACCCAGCCTATGTGGCTCAGTGGTTGAGCCTTGACCCATGAAGCAGGAGGTCACGGTTCGATTCCGGTCAAGGGCACATGCCCGGGTTGGGGGCTCGATCCCCAGCAGGGGGTGTGCAGCAGGCAGCCGATCAATAATTCTCTCTCGTCATTGATGTTTCTCTTCTTCTCTCCCTCTCCCTTCCTCTCTGAAATCAATAAAGATATTTGAAAAGGGGGAGGGCATGTCTAACCAGGGTCTTGCGCAGCAGCCGGGAAGGCCAGGATGAGCCCAGACCCCAGACTGCTACCCACTGCCCAGGGCTGCCCACGCCCACGCGGGGGCCAAACCTTGGAAGCACTGAGGCATGTTTAACGGGGAATGAGCAGCCTCTGAGGAGAAGTGACAACTCCTGCCAGGCCCGTCAGTGGAGAGATTGTGCAGAATTGACTAGAAGCTGTGGGTGAGACCGGCGTCGGCTTTGAGATTCCAGATTGGAGCCAGGACGTGGTGCTCTTACTCGCTGTCCTTTCCAGGACCAGCGAGCGGTATGTCGGAAAGCCTCGTCGCTGGGTCCGACGCTGCCTCCTAGACCCCCAGGGCCCCAGCGAGCCTCCGCCGCAGGAGGGGCGGCCTCCAGGCTGCACCCAGATGTGTGTTTCTAGACAACTGGCTTCCCACCCGTGGTGCTTCCGCGTGCACTCCCACTAGCACATGAGGACGAGGGAGACGAGCTCCGATTTTCCGCTTACTGTGAGGAAGGGCGTGTGGCACAGGGAAGGTGATTTCCTGCCTGAAGCCACTGGATGGGGAAGGGGCAGGAGGGGCTGACTTGGATGTCGCCCCAGCACGGCTGGCCCGGGCAAGAGACAGCGGCCGCCCCTGAACTTCTGCACTCAGCACCTGTTCATCCGAGTCCGAAGGAGAGGAGTGGGTTGCGGGGTGGCTTTTGCCCATTGAAAGCTCTACCAGTGGCTTCTACCCCAGAAATTACTGCCGGGTCCTGTTCCTCGGCGCTGTGGGAAGGCCCCTGTGAGGTTACCAAAGGGGATTGAGCTCCAACGTCCCCTCTCACAGGCCAGTCTCAGCCAGGCCATGGCCACACCTGGGGCGCGTCGCCCCTGCCCTTTCGGCCGTCCCTCCGTAGTTACATCTCGTGGATTTTAAAAAGTTCCAGCAGGACCCACATAGAGCCAAAAACATACAGAAGTATACGTTTGCTTGCAGGGAAGGGCACCTAGCTGTGCAGCGTGTAGACCACAGACACCCACAGTGAGGCCCATCCCGCTGGACAAGCACCCAGCTTCCCATCTCGGGAGCTGTTTTCACCCCAGTTTGTCCGTGGCAGGAAGCCTGACATGAACGCCGCCCCTTCCCTCGTCCATCCTCGGGCTACGCTCAGGCAAGGCCATTAGGTAAATGCCCACGGCACCGAGGCTACAAGCTGGGCCCTGCACACGGAGCACCCCTACCCCGCCGGGACCTTGGCTGCGCCTCTCAGAGGCCCCTGTCCGGAGCCTGTGAGCGGAGTGGCCCAAGTCCCTCGTGCTGCTCAGCTGAGCCCAGGTGGGAGGGAAGCAGCAGCGCCAGCCCACCTGCTCCAGGGGCTGCCCTGCCTGAGGCCAGGCTTCATCTGACGGGAGGGCCCCAGAGGAGCAGCCGGGGATTCCTGTGCGAGTCTGTTTACAAGGGTGTGCGTGTGCATGAGCATGTGGTTGTCCGTACCTGTGCCTCAGTGTCAGAGTGCATGTACATGTGTGTGCAGGCCCACGTGTGTATAAGCATGTGCACGGACCGCAGGTTTTATGATAGGAAGACATCCATTTGGTCCACAGGAGATGATGCAGTGAGCGCAGTTGTTAACCTTTGCCTTCGCGGGTGAAGCTTACACCTGGATGTTTGGAAAGGGCCTGAGTCTGAGCTCAGGGCCAATAGGCCTGAGGACCACCCAGAAGGAAGGGCCGGAGAGCGTCCTCTCAGGCAGCCCCTGCAAGGACCCTGGGTTGAGTTTTGTGGAGCCTCATCATTCTTGCAGAGTGGCGTCCGGGGTCTGAAACCATTTCCAGGCTCTCCCTGAGCCTGGCACCTGCCAGGGAGTGGGGCGGGAGCCCCAGGTCAGTGTCAGCGGGAGTGAACACTGCAGAAACCTTACAGTGAACAGGAGGAGCCTGTGCCCCTGAACCTTTGATGGGTGCGCCCAGCCGAGGGCCCTGGTGACACTACAAGGCTCCTGGGGGTGGGCTAGGAGTCCTGGGGGCCTGCAGGGCAGCTCTTCGGTCCCACTCCTCAGCTTGCTCTGCAGGCCCCCAGACCTCGCCCCACCAGCTCTGGGATAGGGGAGGGGAGGGGCTGTCCTGGACCCCTGTGGGTGTGATGGGTCTGGCCAAGAGAAGCCAGTGTTTGCTGAGCAAATGGACCTACTGAGACAGGAAAGAGATGGCATTTGTCAACCTACAAAGAAGGCCCTTCTCTCTTAATGGACTGCACCCTCCTGTCCACTGCAGGGGAAATGCAGGAATCCCGGGACTGCGGGAGGGACCCTGATATAAGGAGCCGCGTCCCAGGGCTGCTCAGGAGCAGGTGCCGTGAGAGGTCGTGCACCAGGCATGGGACCCGGGGGACACATACGTTTTCTTCTGGGGGGTATGTGGCCCCTAGTTTGCCATGTTTTCTGTGGATAGAACCCATTCAACTCCCATTTGTCTCCCTTCTTGATGACTGCCTGTCCACCTCCGTCCCCTGCGCTGCCTGGCATTGGTCGAGATGGGGCCGAGGTTGGGGGGCTGGAAGCTAACGGAGCTGCCGTGTCCTCTATCGCAGTGAGGCTGTCTGGGAGAACATGGCACGCATGTGTGTGAAGACCCAGCGCCTGGATGTCGCCAAGGTGTGCCTGGGCAACATGGGCCATGCGCGCGGAGCACGGGCACTGCGGGAGGCGGAGCAGGAACCAGAGCTGGAGGCCCGCGTGGCTATGCTGGCCATACAGCTGGGCATGCTGGTGAGTCAGGCAGCGGACGGCGGGGCCCGCTGCCCGGAGGCTGCTCCTTGCTCCTTGGCCAGCTGGGCTCTGGGGCAGAGGACCTGGCCATAGAGGCGGGCCCACTGCTGGCTTCCGGGGGTGCCTGCTTGCGGCCTAAGAGGGAAGGCCATGGTGTATTCTTGTCTGGCCCATTTGGTTGCAAGGAACACAAACCCTCTTAAACTAGCTTAAGGCAAAAAGGGGATGAGGTCCCCCAAGGAGCCGCCAAGGCCCCTCTCCCCTCTGCCAGGTCTCCTGCCTGCCCTGCATGTTCATGGAGCTCGTGCCCATCGTACCCCAGGAGGCCTCGGGAGACTAGGAGACGCAGGAGGCAGAAACTGAGTGCCAGATGGGGTGGGCTGTGGCCGGGGCCGTTCAGATGGCCTGCACCATGTCGGGGTGGGGGGGCACCCCCTCTGGGAGGAGGGCTGTGGGGCACCCATGTGTCTGCTACAGGGGGGAACTGAGCACACCTGAGTGGTCAGCCCGTGGCCCCTGGTCTGCAGGGGTGAGCGCAGGCTGCTCTGAGGGCTTGGCAGCGGTCCGGCAAAAACATCCCCCCTGGACACGGGCCTGGGTGGGCTCAGCTCGTGGAGATGGGATGCCACATCGGCATGTAGCATTCATCGTGTAGGTCTCAGAACACAGCCTGAAGTGTCCGTCTGTCCTCGGTCATGGGCTGGTCGGCAGCACGTGTGGCGTCGGCGGTGGGTCGTGTGGGGGGGCCAGAGCAGTGGCCGCGCTGACCTGCACTCCCTTCTTCAGGAGGAGGCTGAGCAGCTGTACAAGAAATGCCAGCGCTACGACCTTCTCAACAAGCTCTACCGGGCCTCCGGCCAGTGGCAAAAAGCCATAGAAGTCGCCGAACACCAGGACCGTGTCCACCTGCGCACCACCTACTACAACTACGCCAAGCACCTGGAGGCCAGCGCCGACTGCAGCCTGGCCCTCAGCTAGTGAGCGGGGGGCTCTCCCACTCACTCTGGGACAGGCCCTGGTTGCCTCTTGCTTTTTTCTCTGCCCCAGTGAGGTGGCCAAAGAGGTTCTCAGAGGAAGAGTCTAGATAGAGGCACCTTCTTAGGGCAGGTGGTGACCTCAGTGCGTGTCTTCCAAGGGGAGCTTGAGCTGTTGCTTTAAGAGAACCTCAGAGGCAGGGCCCCGGCTTCGCCCGGCTGCCTCGGGTCCTGGGCATGCTGAGACCTGGGCTCACGGGTGGCGGTGCTGCAGCCCCAGTCCAGCGTGGTGCCTCCCAGGGCAGTGCTGGTGGTGGTGCCCGGGGGCCCGGCCACAGCTGAGCCCTCTCCAGGGCAGGCCCAGAGCAGCGAGGAAGCCCCACTGTCTCCTGGCAGCGGGTCCACGGGCCACAGAGCTGTAGGCGGGAGAGAGGCTCAGGCCTGTCTCCATGCACGCAACACGGCTGAGACCGTGGGAACCAGCTGCTCCCTCTCTCCTCCTGCAGCTACGAGAAGTCAGACACCCACCGCTTCGAGGTGCCCAGGATGCTCTCGGAGGACCTGCAGTCCCTGGAGCTCTACATCAATAAGATGAAGGACAAGTGAGTGTCCCCCGCGGGGTGAGGGGACATGGCGGGGGGCTGGGTTGGCATATGGGGCCCGGGGGCCCGGGGCTGCTCGGGAAACCCCCTCCTGGAGCTTTACATGTGAGAGTGCGAGTCACTCTCTTGGTCCCTCAGAGCCAGATCCTAGGATGCTGGGTGGGGAGGGTCGATGGGGGGCCGGGGGGAGGGCTTTTCCCCCCGGACATGGTTCCTTCAGACCTCGGGGACCTCACTCTTGTCCGCCAGCTTCCACGCCTCCTGGCTGCGGGCCATGGGAAGTGCACTCTGAGGGCGGCGTTTGGGACCCGGGGGCTCATTTCCAGTGGGAGTGGGGACCTGAGGGATCCCTACGGGCTGCTCGCAGGACCCTGTGGAGGTGGTGGGCCCAGTACCTGGAAAGCCAGGCGGAGATGGACGCCGCGCTGCGCTACTATGAGCTGACACAAGACTACTTCTCCCTGGTCCGCATTCACTGCTTCCAGGGCAACATTCAGAAGGTAGGCGCCCTCTGGGAGTCGGCCCTGCGGGGGGAGTTGGCCCTGTGGGGGGAGTGAGCTGCAGGCAGACCCCCGGGTCTCTCTGCTGGTTTTCTAGGCTGCCGAAATCGCCAACGAGACAGGAAACTGGGCTGCGTCCTATCACCTGGCCCGGCAGTACGAGAGCCAGGAGGAGGTGAGGCAGGCGGTGCACTTCTACACGCGCGCCCAGGCCTTCAACAACGCCATCCGCCTGTGCAAGGTAGGCGGCCGCTGCAGCACACACGGAGCCGCGGGCGGAGGCTGTGAAACGCGGGCAGGTGGGAAACGGGAAACGGTGCTTTGTCATCGTTTCCCACAGTCGATGACGAGATTTCCAAACAGAAAAGGTAGAGAACTGCATCATGAGCATCGATCGCCTCTCCCACCTGGGCTGGCTTCTACCACTCAGGCCTCACTCTGCCTGTCACACTGGTCTCTGCCCCTCCTTCCCCATCTCGGCTCTCCCCTCCCTGCTGGTGTTTGTAAAGCAAGGAGTTGTCACTGTGATGTCCCCGGGCTTCTGAGCCCGCGCGGAGGCTGGCTCGCTGCTATGGCCTTGTCCACAGGCGGCCTTTCACTGTGCATCCATGACGTGTTCCCGCCCAGGGCCTCACTCCTGGGAAATCCAAAATGTGGAAAGCCCTCATGTAAACTAGTCCCCACCGTGTTCTGTATAATAAGGGGAGAAGGAAACCTCTAAAAATTCTGCTACACTCACCCACTAAGACATGACACTCATTGGAAACCACGATCGCGTGGATGGGTGTGTCAAACAGGGAAGATGGGCCCCGCACAGCATCATTCACAGACCGGAGCAGGGACCTCTGAGCCCTGCCCGCCCCCTTCCCGCAGGAGAACGGCCTGGATGACCAGCTCATGAACTTGGCCCTGCTGAGCTCCCCCAAGGACATGATTGAGGCGGCATGCTACTACGAGGAGAAGGGTGAGCAGATGGACAGAGCAGTCATGCTCTACCACAAGGTGAGGGGCGCCCTGCCCTGGACCCGAAGTGGGGCAGCACAGGGCTCCCGGGAACGGGGGACTTGCCTGGGTGCAAGGGGACCACGCCAGCGGTCTCCGGATCCAGGCATCCGGCAGCTGCTCAGAGCTCCCCTGCCGTCCACAGGCCGGCCACTTCTCCAAGGCCCTGGAGCTGGCCTTCGCCACCCAGCAGTTTGGGGCCCTGCAGCTCATCGCAGAGGACCTGGATGAGAAGTCGGACCCTGCTCTCCTGGCCCGCTGCTCGGACTTCTTCCTTGAGCACAATCAGTATGAGAAGGCAGTGGAACTGCTGCTGGCCGCCAAGAAGGTACGGAGACGGCCGGGTCCCCGCCAGGCACACTCGCGGGCCCCGAAGCCCCAGGGCCACCGTTTCCACAGGCACGGGGCACTCGGCTCCACCGTGCCGTGATTGCAGGAAGGCTTTGGCTGCGGCCTCCCTGGGGTACAGGGCCGAGAATAAGCCCGCCCTGATGGCCGACCCGAATGTGGACTCACTGCCCATTTCACCCGTGTCTTCAAATTACAGCTAGGGAGTTCCACTCATCTTGTCTGTGTGTGTGACAAAATGCACGCAACAAAACTTACAATTTACCATCTTAGCAGTCTTTTAGGTGTATAGTCCAGCAGCGGTAGGTGCACGCACATTTTCATGCAGCCAATCTCTAGAACTCTTTTCATCTTTGCATCTTGTCCCCATTAAACAACTACCGCCTCCCCCTGCCCCGGCACCCTCCGTTTACTTCCTGTCTCTACGAACCTGACTGCTCTGGGGACAGCGTATGAATGGAGTTACCCAGTTCTTGCCCTTTTGTGACTGGCTTATTTCACTGAGCAAATGTCCTTGAGGTTCATCCATGTTGTGACATATTGCAGCATTTCCTTCCTATTTAACGAACTATAGAAATGATCCCTGAAAGTATAGTCTTTTTTCCTTCCTATTTAAGACTGAATCATATTCCACATTTGCCTATCAATTCACCCATAGATGGACACTTGAGTTATTTCTGTTTTTCGACTATTATGAATAACGTGGCTATGAACATCGGTGTACGGATAATTCTTCGAGGCCCTTCTTTCAGTTCTTTTGGGTGTTTATCCAGAAATGGAATTGCCAGATCATATGGTAACTGTTTTAATTTTTTGAGGAACTGCCATGCTCTTCTCCACGGCGGCTGCACTGTTTACATTCCCACCAGCAGTGCCCACGGGTCCCCATGTCTCCACGTCCTCACCAACACTTGTTATTTTCTAGTTCAGTGGTTTGCAACCTTGGCTGCACATTAGAATCACCTGGGAATCTTTTTTTTTGTTTAATATATTTTATTGATTTTTTTACAGAGAGGAAGGGAGAGAGATAGAGAGCTAGAAACATCGATGAGAGAGGAGCATCGATCAGCTGCTTCCTGCACACCCCTCACCGGGGATGTGCCCGCAACCAAGGCACATGCCCCTGACCAGAATCGAACCCGGGACCCCTCAGTCCCCAGGCCGACGCTCCATCCAGTGAGCCAAACCAGCCAGGGCAAACCTGGGAATCTTTTTAAAATCCTGATTTCTGGGCCTCATCCTCCGGAAATTCTGTTTCTTTGTTATGGGGTGGGGCCACAACATTAGTAACAAAGAAACAGAACTTCCGGAGGATGAGGCCCAGAAATCAGGATTTTAAAAAGATTCCCAGGTGATTCTAATGTGCAGCCAAGGTTGAGAATCACTGTTGTAGTTAATAGAAAATTGGTAGTAGCCATCCTCGTAGGCATGCGCACTAATTTTTTTAAGTAGAAAAATTCTCCTTGAGAATGGGGATATAGAAAATTGTTAATCATACAAATTTAGCCTATCCATTTTATTTTATTTTTTTAAATATATTTTTATTGATTTCAGAAAGGAAGGGAGAGGAAGGGAGAGATAGAAACATCAATGACGACAGAGAATCACTGATTGGCTGCCTCCTGCATGCCCCTGATTGGGGATCAAGCCTGAAACCCAGGCATGTGCCCTGACCAGGAATCAAACTGTGACCTCCTGGTTCATAGGTCAACGCTCAGCCACTGAGCCATGCTGACTAGGCTAGCCTATCCATTTTTTAAAATTGATTTTAGAGAGAGAAAGGAAGGGGGGAAAAGAGAAAGAGAAATAGTGATTTGTTGTTTCACCCATTCATGCATTCATTGGTTGATTTTTTATGTGCCCTTGCTGAGGATTAAACCTGCAACCTTAGCATATCTGGACGACACTCTAACCAGCTGAGCTACCTGGCCAGGGCATGCCTATCCACTTAAAAGATCTTTCTTCTGCCCGGTTGGCATGGCTCAGTGGTTGAGCATTGACCTATGAACCAGGAGCTCACAGTTCGATTCCCTGTCAGGGCACATGCCCAGATTTCGGGCTCGATCCCCAGTGTGGGGCACGCAGGAGGCAGCAGATCACTGATTCTCTCTCATCATTGTGTTTCTATCTCTGTCTCTCCCTCTCCCTTCCTCTCTGAAATCAATAAAAATATATTTATACCATTAAAAGAAATAAAAGATCTTTCTTTCTGCAGCCAGAATTAGGCAGTTTTGTCTCTCACTACTGAGTGAGGAAGACATTTTTGAACAAATGAAAAGGCACCTATCGTGTTCTTGGTTAGAAAGACCCAGCAAATGAACATCTGACCCTCCCTAAGGCTGTCTCGGACTTAACCTGTAGCTGGATAAGTGGACCCTATAGTTTCACAGTGAAAACAGATAAACTGGCATAGCCAGGGGAAATCTGGAAAAGGAGACGAGTAAGGGGTCATCAAACCTCCCAGACCTGAAAGCATATCGAAGCTAGAATAACTGGGGCCTGTGCTTGGGCAGGCCTGCAGATCAGTGGGAAGTATTAGGAACCCAGAAGGAGAGCCATCCGTGTATGCATGCTGAGTATGAGATGCAGGAGCACTCAACCGTGGAGAAAAGGTGAGCTGTTCAGCAAGGGGGCTGATACAACCAGGTAGCCTCCGGGAGAAACAAAGTTAAATCCTACTCCAGTCCTCCATCTGAGGAAATTCCTGGTGCGTAGAAGGTGTAAGCTTGTCAGTGAAATAGCAGTAGTTCCACCAGAAGCTATGAGATGTCACATGGTCTTAAAGGAGGGAAGGCATTCTCTATGATTTAAACCCAAAGCCATAGTGGGGAAGACTGATCATTCTGACCGAATTTGAAAATAGCACACGGAGAAAACACCATAAAAAGCAAAGATAAATAATAAAATGGAGGAAAATATATCCTACCTAAAAGCTAATTTTCTTCATATGTATAGCGTTTGTGTCAATCTATAAGAAAGTTACCAAAAACTCAAAGGGAAAGAACAAAGAGTATGGACGGAATATGTATCACTCATAATAAGATCGAAACTCACGGAGATTCCATTTTTCAAGGATTAGGCTGGTAAAGGTGAAAAGGTCGGAAAGCCCACTAGGTTGTCATGGGAAACAAAGGCACTCAGGCTGTGGGTGGGAACCCAAGCAGGCCTGTCATAAATAAAATTACATCCCCTTAAACAGCACTTCCGTCCTCAGAAGGTGTCCTAACAACACATCCATACACGTGACGGTGGCCTAAGCACAAGGGCTGTGCCAGCAAAGGCTAACCCGCTTCTGCATGTGTCAGCAGGAGAGTTAGATTAGCTGTGGTTCTCAGTCAAGTGGAATACTACGCAGCTGTCAAAAGGAGGCAGTTCCTTGCTACTGAGGTGGAATCATCTTCAAGATACAATTCTTTTTTCCCCAAGACATATTCCTATGAAAAATATAAATTTTTTTTCTTAAATTTTAAGGACATTTAATTAATTAAACTTCTCAGTTTAAAGATTTCGAAAGAATTCTAGAAGAAAATTAATTTCTGGTTTCCTTTTTCTCCCACAACAAATGTAAGATTCTTTTGAGCTCCGCATTTCCTTCATCGCATTCCAGAATGTTAGTAGCATGGGAGACAGTCAAGGGCCACCCCTGAGCCTGGCCCGGCTTCCCCTGCGGAGGTGGTGGGTGGGAGGGCGACGGCCCCGCCTCAGCGTCCGTGGCCCCTTCCCAGTACTCAGCGTCCGTGGCCCCTTCCCAGTACTCAGCGTCCGTGGCCCCTTCCCAGTACTCAGCGTCCGTGGCCCCTTCCCAGTACTCAGCGTCCGTGGCCCCTTCCCAGTACCAGGAAGCCCTGCAGCTTTGCCTGGAGCAGAACATGACCATCACCGAGGAGATGGCCGAAAAGATGACCGTGTCCAAGGACTGCACGGACCTGTCAGAAGAGTCGCGGCGCGAGCTGCTGGAGCAGATTGCCAACTGCTGCATGCGCCAGGGCAACTACCACCTGGCCACGAAGAAGTACACGCAGGCCGGGAACAAGCTCAAGGTGAGCCGGCCGGAGCGGCCACGCGCACACCTTCCCTTTTGTCCCGAGTTTAGCCCAGTGTGGGGAGCTTTCCCAGCCCGGGTTCTGAAGGGTGCCTGCGGGAACCCAGAGCCCTGCGCCCCGTGCCTGGCCCCTGGCCCAGACCCAGCTGGGGGCGCCAGCTGCCACGGGTGGGACAGGCCATGCTCCCAGCTCCCAGCCCGGCCCTGGCTCCTCCTCCTCCTAGGCCATGAGAGCGCTGCTCAAGTCTGGGGACACGGAGAAAATTGTGTTCTTCGCGGGTGTCTCGAGGCAAAAGGAAAACTACATCATGGCGGCCAACTACCTCCAGTCCCTGGACTGGCGGAAGGAGCCGGAGACCATGAAGACCATCATCAGCTTCTACACCAAGGGCCGGGCCTTGGACCTGCTGGCGAGTTTTTATGATGCCTGTGCCCAGGTACAGCCCCTGCTCGCCGTCTGGGGGCCGGAGGGTCCTTGGCCCATGGGTCCTGATCGCCTTGTCTGCGCAGGTGGAGATCAACGAATACCAGAACTACGACAAGGCCCACGGGGCGCTCACCGAGGCCTACAAGTGCTTGTCCAAGGCCAAGACCAAGAGCCCCCTGGACCAGGAGACCAAGCTGGCGCAGCTTCAGAGCAAGATGACGGTGGTGAAGCGGTTCATTCAGGCCCGCAGGTGCCTTCCTGAGGAGGCGGGGAGGCGGGCACTGCACCTCGGGCCCCAGGGAAGCCCTGAGAAGCCCCCCCAGGCTCCCCCTCACTGCCAGGGACCAGACCCAGGTTCCATTTCCAGGGAACATTCTTCAAAGGAACTTCCTGGACACCTAGACAGGAACAGGTCTGAGCTCCTCTTGGGGGGCCCCCTAGAGCCTGGGCACGTGCTTGGGAAGATTGTTCAAGAAACAGCCAGAGACCGATCCGTGCACAGGGGCGGGCAGGGCATTCTACGGGAGGGGCCATTGTACCCCGGGTGGCAGGGACTGTGGTGATCAAACCGATGCTCCCCCGACGGAGGCGGCTGGAGCCTGTGGGAAGGAGGCTTGCGCAGCACATTTTCTCTGTAATTAGGAGACCACAGATCTGGGTTTGTACATGACACCAGTTTTTATTGGCGACTTACCCAGCTTTTCCAGGAGCCCGCTGTGTAAGCAGCAGCTCAGCTTCTGTCTAAACCAATGAAAGCATTTTCCTCACCTGAGAGCAGGCCCTTGAAAGAGCTCCACACATATTTTGAACGCTGCTGTGCAAAGTGGGGCTCTCGTAGGGGCACTGCCCACTCGGGTGCGTAAGTTCTGGAATATCTGCTGAGTCTGAGATACAGGAGGGAGAAGGGAGGAGATTGGGCAGCGAGGACTCTGCAGCCACAGGACAGGACATTGTGGACGGAGTCGGGGGACTCGTGAGGGCCAGAGGGCAGCCTGCCTGGGGTGGCCAAGTCAGGGTTCGACGGGAACGGGCCAGCTGGTCCTCCTGAAGTGGGAGCTGAGCCCCTGGAGCAGGGGTGGGGACCATTTTCTCTGCCAAGGGCCATTTGGGTGTTTATAACAGCATTCGCGGGCCATACAAAATTATCAGCTTAAAAAATCAGCCTGCTCTACGTGGTCAAACAATTAATTAACTCACCCCTAATGCCTTGGCAGGGCCAGACCCAATGATTTCGTGGGCCTTGTGCGGCCTGAGGGCTGGACGTTCCCCGCCCCTACCCTAGAGGCTCTAGCCAGCCGCCCTGAGCCAAGACCTGCTCAGGAAGCTCATGAGGCCCTCCTGGCTCTGTTCTCACTCTCATACCACTTGCTGCTCTTCCACAAACCACAAACGTGTCACTGCACAAGCCTTTGTTCATGCCAATCCCCTGCCCGACCTCCTCAGCCTCTCGGGTGCCCCCCTGCATCACACTGCCCCTCTGTAGACAGTTTCCTGGGCAGGGACTAGGATTGACAAATCTTTGCTGAAGCACAATACTGGCACTCTGAGCAGTCAGCAAGTTTTTGTTCAGTGAATGAGTGAATTTATGAATGAACTCCTTAGTTATTTTAATTCACAAGAATTACCTTCACAAAAGATTGGTCCCTGGTTCCCGTGAGCTCCTTTGGGGCAGAGGGCCCCGCTCTGACCTCTGACCGCCAGTCCAGGTCCTGGGTTGGGCTCAGGCTGTCTCTGCTCTCGGCAGGACATACGGCGAGGACCCCAAGGAGTCAGTCAAGCAGTGCGAGCTGCTCCTGGAGGAGCCAGACCTGGACAGCACGGTTCGCATCGGGGACGTCTATGGCTTCCTGGTGGAGCACTACCTGCAGATGGAGGAGTTCCAGATGGTGAGGGTTCAGGACGATGGGCGGCTCAGCTTCCCACCCTCAGCCTGCAGGCGTTGGGAGCTCACTGTGGAGCAGGCACCGCTCCTGTTTTATGGGGGGTTTTCTGTTTGTTTGTTTTGTATTTATTTTAGCCTTTTAAAAATATGTATTTTTTATTGAGTTCAGAGAGGAAGGGAGAGGGAGCTAGAGATAGAAACATCAGTGATGAGAGAGAATCATTGTTTGGGTCCCTCCTGCAGGCCCACACTGGGGATCGAGCCCGCAGCCCGGGCCTGTGCCCTGACCGGGCATCGAACTGTGACCTCCACTGCACCACAGCAACCGGGCTAGCTTTTTTTTTTTTTTTGAAATAACTTCAAACTAAGAAGTTACAAGAATAATAGAACCCCAGTGTAGTTCCTTTATCAGATCATCAGTTTTTATAACATTTTGCCATATTCATTTATTCATTCTGGATGTATGCCTTTACATTTCTATTGTAGGCAGGAAATGGGTATTTTTTTGAGCCACTTTGAGAGGTGCAGACATGCTGCCCCTCCACCCCTTAGATTGCTAACTCTTATGTAGACACCTGGGTGTTGAATTGCTGGGTCATAGGATGAGTGTATGTTTAACTTTCCAAGAAGCTACCAAACTTTATTTTCTTTGCTGTGGTTCGTAGCACGGTTATTCTAGTCCTGTCGAACGCTAGGAACCAGGCCCATCTCCGGTACCTTCTGAAAGCGTTATGTCAGACTTGTGTCATTTCTTCCTTACCTGTTAGGTAGAATGCGTACGTGAACCGACCTGGCTTGGAGGTCTCTTTGTGGAAGGTTCTGATAATTCCGTTTGACAGCGTGGTTCTCAAACATGTTGGTCTTCGGACCCTTTTGCCCTAGGAAAGCTATGAGCACCCCGTTTATGTGAATTATATCCACTGATGTGAATGGGAGGGGTGTTTAATCGCCTTCTCGGGTATTTGTAGATCTTCTTTGACGCTACACCAACAAGTGCTGCTTCCTAAGTTAGCTGCAGGGAGGAACGGAAGCCCTACCGCTGTACGTCTTGTGCTCTGCTGCATTGGCCCATTGGTTTCTCCTGGATCTTGTACAGCTGCGTGATTTTGTAAAATCATGTTGGTCATTTGCAAAATATTGGTTCACTGAGGTAGACAAATGTTAACACATTTCATGATACCTATTTTTTTAAATCTCATTTGCTGATATCACCACCAATCTCATCGGAAAAGTCATTAAGTATCGTGAAAACCTCCAGCTCGTGGTGGCCCGAAATTCTAACTTCGTTTGAAAACTCACATTTATTATCCTTGGCAAAAATACTGTCAGTTACTATTTTCCTTAAAGTGACAGTTTCGCTTTGTTCATTTGTGAAAAAATATCTGCCACATAACCACGTCTGAATAGCCACAGTTTATCTTTCAGTCATTTTTACAAATAAGAATGATGTTCCACGCAAGTAACGAATTTAGCTCACAGCCACACTAGCGTGTTTCCTCATCTTCGCCAGCATTTGGTATGATCATCCCGTTATTTCAGCCCTCCTGGTGGGTGGGTGGTGGAATCTCATTGTGGTTTTAATGTCCACTTTCTTAATGACCAAGTGACTCACTGGCTGTCTGCATACCTCCTCCTGTGACTGTCCAGATCCTCTTATTTGGGTGTTTGTCTTCTTGTTGATTGTGGTCTTTATAAATTCTAGACACGTTTCCTTGATCAGCACATGATCTGCCAGCTTTGAGTCAGGGCCGATTTCATCGCATCTCCAAGGCAGTGCCCGTCCCAGAACTCCCTCGGTGCGCGGTGCTGCAGCCTCCCACCCGGCTGGCGGAGTGTGCACGGCTGGCCCCTGTGCCCAGTCTCCGGGACTCTTCCTCCGGCTCCTTTCGTAGGTCTTTCCCTGGCCTCGGTGCTTTCTGCGCACACACGCGCTGGTCATTATTCAGATAAAGACTCAGAAGGACCCTCAGCAGGTCTGGAGCATGCGTGCTCGCTCTGTCTCGCCCCCTTCCTCACTCCCTCTGATTTTCTTTTTATATTGTTCTCAGCAGTTTGATGATGATGTCCACAGACATCATCTGGATTCCATTATGTTCCTCCAAAGAGTATTACTGTTTGTTTCTTTCCCCTCCCTCCCTCCCTCCCTCCTTTCCTCCCTCC
The DNA here is from genome assembly GCF_963259705.1 of Myotis daubentonii. NCBI lineage: Eukaryota > Metazoa > Chordata > Mammalia > Chiroptera > Vespertilionidae > Myotis > Myotis daubentonii. Next base: position 13,759,841 of record NC_081843.1, on the reverse strand, counting down.
CTCCCTCCCTTTCTGTAATCATCTTTGCTCAACTCAGAGTCAAACTCTCCCCCGTGTTGGGCAGCCGCTAGAATCTCTGCTCGGTACTTTAGCTTTGGTCCGGCTCCTTGAAGCCTGCCCCTGTCCCTACCCCTTGAAGAGCGCAGGGTCCGCCAGAGATCAGGGTGGAGTTCACACTCAGGTTTGAGCTCCCCTCAGACTCTCTCCTTTCCAACATTTCCTCACATTCCAGCTGTTAGGCTTGACCCAATTCTGATGCTGGTTTTTAAGCCAGTAAGGATTTGGGTTTCTATGTGCCTTTTTTTTTCTATGTGACTTTCAGCTCCTCACAGTAGCCCTGACTGGGGCCTCGCATGTGACAAAAGTTACAATTAGATGGAAACTCGTCCCCTGCTCCTCCTGTCTTCCACCTGTCAATTCCCTCCGTCTTCTTGCCCGTCTTCCTGCCCAAGGTTGTTCCCCAGGGCCCTTTAAGTTATTTTTGTGGGTGGGAAGGTTGGTTTAACATGAATTACTCTGCCACTACCGGAAGCTTTCCTCCTCATTCTTTTCCATCATAAGCCTCTGATAACCAACGTAACAGTTATTCCTGGATGCATTTTTCCTTTGTGTTCCACGGGGCGTCACACAGACTTTGTTCCGCCTGCAACATCTCCTTCGGCCACCCGCTGCCTTAACTCCCAGATAGTTTTTCTGGTGAGACTACAGTGACCCCAAGGAATCTCTCGGTTCCCCTTCCTCAGTCTCACAAACTGAGTATTGACAAGTTTGTTTCAGAAATATTGCTAGTGAACTCTGCCAGCCTCATTAGCTGAGGGTTCCAGAATTCACAGGAAATTTCCAGAATTCAGCAGCAGCTCCCCGCAGTGTGAAAGGTCAGCACCACGAAACCCGGATTTCCTGACCTAAGCACTTATTTCCTCTTTGCCCCCCACCATGTCCACTCACCCATGTTGTTGTTGGGAGAAAACAACTCTAAATCCAATCTCGACAAGGAGAAAAAGTGAGACAAAATTGGACTGTGAAGATGCTCAGACCACTGCATCCTCTGCCCCCCCTCCCCCTCTCCCCCGCCGCGCTGTGTGTGGGAGGCAACCAGTCGATGTGTCTCTCTCACATCAGTGTTTCTCTCTCCTCTCGCCCCCAAATTTCTTTCTTCATTTTCCTCCCGCCCACTCAGTTCTCACTGCCTGTTGAGAGTCAAGTCCTGACAGTTGGACAGTGATATCTTCAGGGGTCAGGTGTCTAGTTACATTTCTTTGTTGTCCTTCATCTGTCTTTGGTGACCATGTCTTCCTTCCAGAAACTCTGCTCCCGCCCTTTATTGAAGAAATCAGCTCTGAGACCAAGCAGTTACACCGCTGGGTCCCTTCTGACCACCTAGTTCTTCCCTCCTCAGCTCTGCTTCCTTCCCTTCTCAGTGTAGGCACTTCTTTCTTTCTTTTTTTAATTAATATATTTTTATTGATTTCAGAGAGGAAGGGAGAGGGATAGAAAGATAGAAACATCAATGATGAGAATCATTGATCAGCTGCCTCCTGCACGCCCCCTACTGGGGATGAAGCCTGCAACCGGGCACGTGCCCTTGACCGGAATCGAACCCGGGACCCTTCAGTCCATAGGCCAAAGCTCTATCCACTGAACCAAACCGGCGAGGGCCTCAGTGTAGGCACTTTTTACTGCCAGACCTCGTCTCCCCCTGCAGCTCCGGCTACTCTCACCACCCTGGGCTGGCCTCAGTCTTAGTGCTGTGTCCTGCGTGCCTAGCACAGCACCTGGCCCACAGCAGGCAAGTGGTAAATTCCTACAGGAGCCACTTCCTGTGTGGCTGTCCTCTTCCTCTGGTCTGCGAACTCCAGGGGGGCTGTACTCTGCCCATCCCCCATCCCTCCAAAAACCATCTTTGTATTTTTATCTTTGTAATCTTTATCTTTTATTTACTTTTACTATCTTAGTTATTTTGGCCCAAAATAAAATTGCTCTAAAAGTTTTTATCATCCTTAAGAAATACAAAGAGCTGCCCTAGCCAGGGGCTCAGTGGTTAGAGCCTGGGCTCGTAAACCACAGGTTCCATTCCCAGTCAAGGGCATGTACCTGGGTTACAAGCTCGATCCCCAGCCCCGTCAGGGTGCATATGGGAGGCAACCAATCAGAGTGTCTCTTCACATCAATGTTTCTCTCTCTCCCTCTCTCTCTCTCCCCCCCCTCCCCCTCCTCCCTCCCTTCCACTCTCTCTAAAATCCAATGGAAAAATATCCTCGGGTGAGGATTAAAAAAGTAAATAAATACTAATATCTGATCATTATTCCTCCTAAAGAAAAATTAAAAGCTCCTAGAAATTTTTATCACATTCTCAATTGCTATCAAGTGTACCTTGTGGGTAAGTCTTAGAGGCCACATGAGGCCCTGTTCCTCCATCCTCGTGTGTGGCCCTTCCTGTGGGTGAATGGGTATAGCGAGTGTTAACAGGTGCAGGCAGACATGGCAGCTGTGAGCAGGCACCGCGGGTGTAGGCAGATATGGGCAAGTATAGGCCAGTGTGGTTAGGCATGGTAGGTATGGGCAGGTGTTAGCAGGTGTGGGCAGGCGTAGCAGATATAAGCACTCCAGTTCTACCTCAGACCCCCCAGCCCGGAGCTGCTCTAGGTGGCACCCTCCTGCTCTGCCACATATTCCCACTGGCAGGTCCAGAGGAAGTTCCACAGTTAACACTGACAATTCCAATTTACCGACCTAGGATCAAGGACCATACATACAAAGACTCACATTAATCGTAGGCCTAATCAACTGGGGTACACTGGATGCTTGGTCAAAATAAATAAGACCAACCATGTACATACTGCTACCTGCCCTCCAACCAGACTCGCCTCTGCCCCAACATACATGGAAAAGGTGGAGATGTGAACCCATCCTTCCGTCAAAGCCTCCCTGGGCCTGCTTACAGGTCCTAAGAGGAGCATGGTCCCAAAACACACATGGGCTGCTTGCCCAGTGCTCCCAGGATGTCCAGCTGGTTGTGCTGATCACAGCTTACAGCACCGGCCATCGGAGCCTGCGCGGGCGGCCCCCCCCCCCCCAACACCACCACCCTTGGGAAGGCCGGGAAGTCGCAGATTGCACCCAGTCCCTCCCTCCAGAAGCAGGGACAGCTTTCCTCTGACCTCCGGGGTCAGGAGTTCAAGGAGCCATTGCAGCGAAGGGTGTGGGCCCTTGGTTCTGACATGAACTAACCCAGTCATGGCTGTTCTGTGTGACGCAGGCCTACAAGTACCTGGAGGAGATGCGGAGGCGGCTCCCCCCCGCCAAGCTGTCCTACTACGTGAACCAGCGGACTGTGGACGCCGTGCACCAGGGCCTGGGCATCCCTCTGGCGCGCGTCGTGCCGGAGCGGATCCACCACGGCAGCATGGAGGACCCCAAGGAGGTGGACGAGGAGGTGATGGAGGAGGTGGAGAACGACCCCTGAGGGCCTGCTGCTGCGACAGCTCTTCCGGAACTTCCTAGTTACCAACAGCAGCACGAGCCTGTCTTTTTGAAAAGACTTCAGTGTTTGAGCACAGCTGGAGGGCCCAGGGCACAGGTGGCCTGCCTAGGAGGGAGTGGGCAACTTTAAGCATCCCTTCCCCGTCTCTGGTCCTTCGGAACTTCGGTTTAGCCGCTTTACTGTTGAGGGAGTTGGTTCATTTTTCCCCATGGCATTCTCCAAGCTCAGATTTTGAAGCCTAAGAAACTTCTAGAACTTCGCGGACTGAAAACGTTAGTATATTCACTGTGCCTCCTCCCAGCACCCAAGAAGGCTGCCTGACATGCATCCAACAGTTTCCAGCAAGATACACAGTTCCTGACCCCAGGGCCATCCTGAGCAGACACGAGCGGCCAGTGGTGGGCTCTGTCAGGCAGCCTGTGCCCTGGCACCAGCTCCCGCTGTGAGGGAGGAGCTGGCACCATGACATCTTGAGGGGAGGGGGGCCCTGGGCTCCACCCACCAGCCGCTGAAGCTCTTCTAATAAAGTTTATTTCCTCAGAGGCGTGCGTCCCCTTCCTGCCCCACGTTTCCATGTCTCCCCTGCAGAGGGCTTGTGGAGGCACGGGGGTCCCTGTCCGAGCAATGACAACCACAAAGCGTGGGTTTGAGCACCTGTAGCTCCTTTTTATTATTCTTTGTTGTTTTTTTTAACATAACCTGCCATTAGGTGAGGTGGGGGGTTGAGGACACAATGGCAAGAAGCCCACGGGGGCCCAGCAGCCCGCTGCTCTGCCGATCTTGGCAGCTCCCACTAGAGCACATCCAGCCCTGAGCAGCGCACCCTCCCCACCTCCCCTGCCGCCACCTGCAGAGCCGGCTCCTCAGGAGCCCCCCACCGAGTTCAGGGTGCTGTCGTTGGGGCAGTACCAGAGGCCCTGGCTGAGCACTCAGACCTTCTGGGCTATAAACAGCGCAGGCGGGGCCTTCCTGCCTGCACGCTCAGGACCAGGTGACGGCCCATCCCACGAGGGGCTGCACCACAAAGCCCACACGTCAGCCTGGCTCCGCGGGCCTTGTGCTCGGCCCTCCCGGCCTTCCTTCTTCCAGTGGGAATGGTGCCCAGGGACTAAGGAGGCGACAGTGGGAGGAGCTTGTCTTTGAGTTTCTCCAGCAGCAGCAGTGCCTTCACGGCCAGCATTCTGCAGTCCTCATCCGGGTCCTTCTCAGCCACGTCTGCCAAAGGAGGAAATCACTCCAGAGCACAGCATTACATGGTGCTGAGCAGCCGCCCTCTTCAGTTGTGTTTCATTACGTCTTCCTGAAGGAAGCCCCACGGGGGCCCAGCGTGGCCAGCTGCCCTGGGCTTCAGGCACCAGACCCTTTGCTGAGGTCCCCAGTGAGAGCAGCACCTTAGATGCCAGCAAAGGGCCTTCACTGGGTCCCTGAGCAGGAGCACTGCTCCCCTCCACCCAGGCTGGGAACTCCAGCAGGTGGGGAGGCAGGGGGAGGCTAAACACACCCCTCCACAAAGCCACTCCAAGCTTGCAGCTCTCACCCCAGAGAAGGAGCCTGCACCCAAGACCATGGACGAGGGTCGCTGGATGCCACACGCCTGCAGCACGAGACCCCGAGAAAGCCCAGGCACCGCCCAGAACTGTGCAGACATGTGACATGAGACATAATCAGAGAAACCCACACAGGGGCTCTGCACACGACCAACAGGACGAAAGACACTGGGGACAGTGGACTGGAGGAGCTGGTGGGGGTGCAGGACAGCTCGGGACTCTGGGCGGGACCCGGGATCCGGCAGAAAGAAAAAGGCTGTCCTCGCATCACTGGGCCCCCAAGTGTGGCCACAGATTAAATGGTCCAGTCCCAGCCGTGTGCCGAGGGTAGAAGTTGGAGGGGTGGGGGTGGGGGGGCTCTGAGGCCGGCTCAGCTGGCTACAGGTGGGCGGTTATACTCATCACAACAGACTTCTTTTTTTGTTTGTTTTCCCCCCGCTACCACAAATTATGCAGTCGAGTTCCCCACATTTGGGGAAATCACCGAGGTCAGCACATCCGGAGGGCAATGGCTAAGCCTCGCCCTCGGAAAACCACCTTCGTGATCGTGTTCTCTCTCCCGCCAGGTAAGTATACAACAGACTTCTTAAAAAGAGCTTGTAGGAAAGGAGGATGGGGACAAAATATGTCAAAACACGAATAATCAGAGAATCTAGGGAGGGTACACAGTGCTCACTTTATGAGTCTTCTAACCTTTCTGAGTTAGAATTTTCCAGAATGAATACAGATGCCATCTCCCACATCAGGGCGCCTTCTCTCAGGTGCCCTGCAGGACTCCCCAGAGTGACCCAACAATGGCCACGTTCCAATCCCCACACTGGGGGGGACACACAGCTGTGGACTGGGGCTCGCTCAGCTCTGGGGATCCCCTCGATGCTCCCTGCACCCTGACAGCCGCCGGCACCCTCCAGGCTGCACTGGCCTCCCGTCCACCTTGCAACTGCAGCCTGGGGCCCCGCGCTCACCTGCCAGCCATGACCGGGCTTCCAGCAGCTCATCTGGTAGGTCTTCCAGCAGCCGCTCAGCCGGGACGCTGAGGAGGACGGAGGAGACGGCAGACAGCAAGCCCCGGCGCACGTAGCTGCCGAGCAAGGTGAGGGCTAAGCCCCAATGGAGCCACAGGGAGACCCCGATTTCCCCCCGAGCACAGCAGCCATGCCGGCCACAAAGCATGCCTGGCCCCGCCTAGCCCCCTTCCTCCTTCCAGCAGGGCCAAGCTGCCTCTCGGCCACCCCTAGGAGCCGCCGTCAGCCGCCCAATTTCCACTTTCTAGGATTCAGAGCCCACCCGTGTCCACGTGGGGCCACTGCCCTCAGTCCCTGGCCACTCACGTGTCACCATGGAAGCGAAGGGCCCACACGAACTCCAGCAGAGCCTTGCCCATTGACACCGCCACCTGAAACAGCAGAGGCCAATGGGCATGAGTCCTGGCACCCAGCAGTCCCCACCTCGGACACTTTCCTCAGGTGCAAACACTCCTGTCCGTAGGGCCAAGGTGTGGACCGCGGGAAGAACAAACTGCTGGCACACAACCTACGCAAGGTGGGGGCCGTCAGCTGCAGCTCCCAGCTCACCGTGGTATTCACAGCCAGGTACATCAGGGCCCCTAAGGTGTGGGCCAGTCTCCCGAGAACCAACTGGTCATCTCCCAAAAGATCGAAGGTCACCAGAGGCCTACAACACAGAAGCAGGTGAATGACGCAGGTCAAACACTCGTCAACTTCCCAACCGCCTGGGCCAATGGACACCCCTGCCCCCTGGATGCTGCTCCCCACCGCCTATCCCCATGCGGGACCCGGAGCCATATGGGAAGGTGTTAGACAGACACCCAGGCACCCTGCAAGGCTGCCTGGCACCAGCCCGGCCTGGGTCAGGAAGGAGGGGCCGTGCACTTGAGGGAAGCAAGGCCACCCACCCCGGCCTTGCAGCGAAGGCAGCCGCCTCGCCCTGTCCCTGAAGGGAAGGGCTCAGTCCCCGGCCCTCCCCACCATCCCCAGAGCATCACTCCATGTGTGACGGTGGCCAAGGGGACGTCCAGCCCACTCAGGCTGAGGCTGGACAAGGAGGCAAAGGGAGGGTGGGCAGAGCACTTGCAGCATCGAGGGAGCACAGCAAGGCTCTGACCCCACCACAAACCCAACAGAAAATGTGACACTTAATGCCCTTGCCATGTCATTTACTTTAAGTTCCGAACGACCACAGCACAAGTCATGATCCTGCTGCTGCCTAAAGCCCCACCTCGGGCCCCACCCTGGGAAGCCGCCTGTCCTCAGAGGTATCCAGGGCTCATTCCCCAAACCACGGGCTTCCCACTCACCTGTCAAAACCCTGAATGAGGGGGAAGAAGAAGTAGCCAGCCACGGAGTTGAATTCATTGGGGCTGCCAGCAGGTCCCCGCCTGGAAGAGCCCTGCCAAACACACAGGGAGCCACATGGGTGTGGAGCACGGCCTCCCCTCCCCGTGCAGGACACTCTCCTGGGGGGGCCGCCTGTGTGCCATGGGAGAGTATGCAGCCTCCCTGGGCCCTACGGGCTGGATGCCAGTAGCACCCAACCCCATGACAACCAAGAACGTCGCCAGCCCCAGCTGGTTTGGCTCACTGGATAGAGCGTCGGCCTGAGGACTGAAGGGTCCCAGGTTCAATTCCAGTCAAAGGCACATGCCTGGGTTGCAGGCTCAATCCCTAGTAGGGGGCGCGCAGGAGGCAGCCAATCAGTGGTTCTCTCTCATCACTGATGTTTCTCTCTCTCTCTCCCCCCTCCTTTCCTCTCTGAAATCAACAAAAAATATATTTTTTTAAAAAAAGAATGTCTCCAGACATCGCCAAATGTCCCTGGGGGGCAAGATCAGCCTAGCCTAGCAGACCCCCAACACAGCCCAGACCAGGTCACCTGCTGCTGACAGGATTCCTGGGCCCTTTTTTCATACCTAACTCTGCATCCATGTCTTAAAACCAGTTCAGTTTGATGCCCTATAGCATGTCACGCCCCTCCGTTTGTGCCCAAAACTCTCCTTTCACAGAACACCAGCACTGCAGCCACCCCGTCCATGCAGACCGGGCCTCCAGCCTGCCCAAAGCCCCCACCCACGAGGGCCCGACCCGAGTCCTGGCTGACCTTTGAGAACCGCCGGGTCTTCCTTCTGATCCTCTCGTCCACCACAGCCCGCCAGGTGGGAGCCGCGGCGCAGCTGGGCGGGCAGGTGGGGCCCGGGGAGCCACACTGGGAAGTCCTCCCGAGGCGCCCGGGCCGAGACAGCTCCTGGGCTGCCAGAGCCAGGACCTAAAGGGGAGAGACGCAGGGCAGCCGCTGTCGATCTGGGGAAGGATTTCTAGCTCAAGGTAAACCGAGTGTCCCGTTAGCACCAGCAGCTCTTGCGTCGAGGGGGAGCTTCAGCAAACCCCGTAAAAAGACAGTGCCACGTACCCCATAATCACTTCGCTTTGTGGGGGACAGGAGGGGAAGGGGGGCATGCTCCCTGGAGACCAGCCAGAGCCTTCACTCCCCTCACAAGGGCCACTTCTCTTCCCAAAGCTCATCCAGTCCTGACCGCTGCCTCACAGGAAAGGGTAATGAAGCTACATGTGGGTGGGCCCTGAAAACACGAGTGGAAGAAGCCAGACCTAGGTGGCCATCAGTACGACTTCCCTTATAGGAAGCACCCAGAACAGGCAAATCCACAGACAACAGAGTGGACTGGTGGTTACAGGGGAGGAAGTGCTTGTGGGAGATGCAAGATTTTCTGAAAGCAGACGGATCTGATAGACACACAACATTGCAAATGTACCAAATGCCACTGAGTTGTAAACAGCAAAATGCTGTATTTTTTGTGTTGTCTTAGTCTTTGCTTTACTCTACATCAGCGGTCGCCAACCTTTCGGAACTCGCGGACGGTCCGCAGACCACCGGTTGGCGACGCTGCTCTACATAACATGTAGCATCTTAATCAGCGTTAAGTGCACAGTTCAGTGACATTAAGTACATGCACGCTGCTGTGCAACCATCACCACCATCCACCTCCAGAACTGGTTCAGCCTCCCAAAATGACCCTCTGTCCCCATTAAACACTCACTCGCCCCCTCCCTCAGCCCACAGCACCCACCATCTACTTTGTCTAAGATTTTAACTCCTTAGGATGTCATGTATGTGTAACCATACAGTATCTGTGTTGTGTCTCGCTTATTTCACTTAGGAAAACTACTTCCCAACGCATCCACACTGCAGCAGATCACACAGATGCTGGTCTCGGGCTCAGGTCCAGTGACAGGTACTCAGGAGGCCTCTGGCTCTGCCCAGGTAGATTTTGGCAAACACCAGCTCCCTGGCGTTGCACCAGGCCTGGCCCCTCCCATGAGGGCAGCTTGGGCCTGACAAGTGGGACAGGGGCCCCAGGGCACTCACGTCCAGGATGTCCATGCGCTGCCGGAGGCTGTAGTTGATGGCGTAGAACTGTGAGGTCAGATACTCCGCCACCTGAGCCAGGCAGATGAGAGGTCGCAGTGGATCACAACTCCAGAGGTAGGGCCCCCACACAGACACTAGCTGGGGGGGCACAACCCTGGCACCCCATAGCCAGCGGGACTCACCCGGGCCGGGTCTGTGACGGTGACGGCCACCAGGGCTCTCTGGCGCAGCCCCTCAAATCCCGCCACGCTCGTCTTCTCCTCCAGGTGCAGGAGCACCTGCGCTAGCTCCACACTCACCTGCAAACAGGTCAGGGCGCCTTCAGCCCCCGGGCCTGCCCCGGGTCCCCCACAGCGTTCCGTTTCTTTACAATGGAAGGGACACCTCTCGGACAGCCTGGGACCCTGTTCTCCACCTCCCATCCCAGCAGAGGCCCCAGACACAGGCCTCCTAAGGGGACAGAGAGCCAACGAAACATACAACACGAGCCACACCAGGCTCCCTGAGGGCATTGCTCACTCCCATGACCCTGCCGGCCCAGTCCCTCTACCTGCTCACCTCCCGAGTGGCAGCCGGGTTCCTGACGACCAGCCCCTCAAGGGTCCGCAGGGCTGCCTCCCAGCGCTCCCAGTCCTCGGATGTGGTCAGGGCTGAACCAAAACAGGCCTCCATCATCCCTCGGCCCTGACCTTGACCACAGCAGAGCCAGCAGCCAGGGTCTGGGCGCTGGGCAGAAGGCAGGTGAACCCCCAGAACATGAACAGATCCCATGGACCAACCATCCCAGGGCAGGGCTGTGCTTGGGGTTGGGGCCTTGCCACAGGGCACTCAGCGGGGGCCCATGCCATGTGGAGAGGCCCACCTTCCACGCAGTCCCGGACGTACATGGGCACCTTGCCACTCTTCAGCTCTTGGTCCCCCGACATGTCATAGGGAACAAACTCATCATCGCTGTGGAAGAATCACAGACATGAGGAGCCTGCTGGTCACCCAGGAGCAGAAAGCAGGCAGGAGGGAGTGCCTGAGAGCTGAGGCTGGGCACCCTCCACCAACAGGACAAGCTCCTGAGTCACCAAAATTCATGTCCCAGGCCATGGCCAGGTAGACCAATTGGTTAGAGCGTCGTCCTGATGTCCCGACATGCCAAGGTTGTGGGTTTGCTCTCCATCAAGACATATATTAGAAGCAACCAATGAGTACTTAAAAAATAGCCCTCGCTGGTTTGGCTCAATGGATAGAGCATCGTCCTGTGGACCAAGGGGTCCGGGTTTGATTCTGGTCAAGGGCACGCACCTTGGTTTCAGGCTCCACCCCGGCCCAGGCCCTGGTTGGGGCTTGTGCAGGAGGCAACCAATCAATGTGTTTCTCTCACATCAATGTTTCTCTCTCTTTCCCTCTCTTCTACTCTCCCTAAAAACCAATGAAAAAATACCCTCGGGTGAGGATTAACATAAATACATACATACATACATACATACACAAATAAATAAGTAAATAATAAAACATAAGAATTCACCTCCCAGTCCCTGAAGCTTCAAGAACGACTGACAGGGGAAGGCTAACGTGACGCTGAGGCCCTCCATGCTGGTTCTCATACTGGGCGAAAGACTGGAGAGAGCTCAGAGCCAGTCCGGTGCTATAGGCTGACCCATTGTTTCGAGTCAAGCCCATCACCTCTCGAGTTCACCTCGTGGCTCTGACACCAGCATGGGGTTGCCCCAGGCCTCAGTGCCTCCCCCCGCCCCGAGATCTCGGTCCTACCTGTCAAGCTCAGAGTCAGAGCCCTGTGGCCGCACCTGCGGGACTCCACCCTCTACAGTCTGTTTGTCAGGGGTCTCTGCAGCGACTGGAGCGACAGGTGAGCTTTTGGGAAACAAGGAGGAACCCTTCAGGGACAAACTCACAAATTTCTGGTCCCAGAACCTATGCTTCCCAAGGAAACATTCCTTCCACCCCAACCCTAGTCTTCTGGGCTTCTGTCTCGGCAACGTGGGTCCAGGATGACAAGACAGAGTCCCAGGCGCGTGCAGAAGCTGCCCACCCGGCTAACCGTGCCCAGCACCCTGGGTGGGAGGAACTCACCCCGCCTCCGAGGGGCTGTCCACAGCGGGCTGCGGGGTGGCCAAGGCCAGCATCTCGCAGCTCAGTTCATCCTCTTCATACTGCAACAGGAAAGATCTGGAGTCAGCTGGGATGGGTCTGGCAGGAGCAGCAGAGCCAGGGCCCCTCCAAGGCCCTCCCGCTGCAGCCCTGGTCCAGCCTCTGACAGCCAGAGCCTTCCAAGAGCAACCTTCCAAGCCTCCACCTTGCAGAGGGCAGCACTGGGTGTACTGAAGGCCAGAGGGCCCCCCCATCCTGAGGGAGCCGAGAATGAGAATCCCCCAGGACACAGTAAACGTGGCAATGCCCTGAGGGCTCAGCGGATGGAGAGGAGGGGATGCCTAAGATGACCTGAGAGTTAGACACCCACGGATCCCCTGGGGGGCCTGCTCGGGCCCAGCTGAGGGGCAATACCTCCACTCCCTCTAAGCTGTGAACCCTCGGGAGGGCCACCAAGGCCGAGTCCGCACTAACAGAGATGCTCCATGAGCTCCATGAGCACAGACCCAGGAAGGTGAGGTGACATCGAGGCTGGAGCGACAGCAGCTTGGGGAGACCACGTGGGCACAGCCCTCGCTCACCTGGAACTTCAGGGGAGGCCCCTCAGGGTGGATCCGGGCACTGGCCACCTCGGCCACGACCATGCCCAGGCGGCGCACGGCTGGTAAACTGCTGTCCAGGCGGCACTTCACTCCTGCCATTAGGCTGGCCAGCAGCTCTGGGGAAACCAAGGCATACATGCTGAATGTGCCGTGGGGAAGGGGGCAATGGGGACAGGGTGCCCGTGCCACCTGCTCACCGTCCCGGCTGTCCTGGAGCTCAGCGTCCCCCAGGTGCGCCAAGCAGATTAAGACAGCTTTGCTGACATAGCACTGCTGGGCCAGGGGTGCGTGGCGGATGGCGCTGCTGCTGCCCCACGTCTCCATGAGCTCCTTCAGCGCCTGGTGGGCAGCACAACCCTGGCCTGGTCAGACAGCCCCAGCCTCCGCTCCACCCAGGCAGGAGGCTCCCTCCCCGTCCCACCAGTCGGCGGCCCTGGGACGCTGCAGGGACTGAGGGCCCGACACGACTTGCCTGTACGAGGAGTGGGCGCCGTTGGCTGTCCATGGCCAGGTACCCCAGCAGGCTCTGCAGCACAGGCGTCTGCGAAGGAAGCCGGGCATCTCGTCACCGTCTGCCAGGCAGATACCACCGCCTGCCGCCTGCCTGGCCAGAGTTGCCCAGGGAGCCAAGGGCTGTCCGCGCAGGAGTCCCGGAGCAGGAACGGGTCTGGGCTAAAGGACGGGCATTTCCCGGAAACGAGCGCTGTTCCCGCTACACTTGCTACAGTCATTTCCCTGGGGCCTGAGGCAGCCCGCGCCCACCTTGCGGCACTCTCACCGGGTATCGGTACTGCAGGAACAGAAGCTTCTGGGTCATCACAAACCGGGCCTTCTTACTCTTCAAAACCAGGTTCCCCAACAGTCGAGCGAGAACTTGAGGCCTGTGAGGCGCAGGTGAGGGGGGAGGGGATCTCAACACCTGGGGCTGGGTCCTGGGCTCTGCTCTAACCCCAGGGAGCCCGGGGGTGTTGCAGCTCCGAGTGGATCCTGATTCTCCCTCTTCCTGATCAACACGGAAACCAGGAGAGCCCAGCACCTCAACGCATCTGACTGCACCGAAGGTTAAATACTTCACCTAGAGCAGGGGTGCCAGCCTTCCCTATGAGGGACCAGAAACTGACTACCTACACAGGGGTGGCAGGTAAGGTGTCACCTGCACCCACCTTCTGCCTTCTTGGAAGAGAAGCATTTACAGTGGGAGGGGACCTTGGTTCTTACCCAGGGGCAGTCTCCACAAGCCCTGTCAGCACGGCCTCCATGGCCCGGTCGGGCACGCATTCCACCAGGCGCCAGCAGACCCGCTGCCAGAGGCAGCTGCCCTGGGTGAGTGCTGTCAGCCGGGGCACCAGCACACCCAGGATCTCCTCTGCGGGAAAGCCAACAGGGCCATGGGGCATCCAGTATCCGTAGCCCACAGGCCCACCGGCTGCATAGCCAAGCCCCCACCAAGGAGCCCACGACAGCTGGCATCAGCCCACCCACGACCAAGCCCAGGCAAGGGGACCGCTGCTGTTTCAGGACACACAGCCATGCTCCGACCCTCTGCCAGGGAAAAATGCGCCCCCCCCACAGGACAGCCACCAAGAGGAAGGGGGAGGGGGCCAGAACACGCTGTAGCTTCTCCCCAGACAGGAAACACTCACTCTGCCTCCCGTAGACACAGGCTTTCCCCACGACCTGAGACACGAAGGAGACAGAGCAGTCTAAGCCGCCTAGGACAGGAAGGAAAGGAGATTTTAAAGGAGGGCTATGGCAAGGCTATCGAAGAATACCTGACAAGTGGGGCCATCCCTCATTCCTGGGCAGGCGGACACCGTGCCATAAAAATGCCAATTCATTCACTCTAAACCATTGGTTCTCAACCTTCCTCCTGCCGCGACCCTTTACTACAGTTCCTCATGTTGTGGTGACCCCCAATTTCATAGTTACAAATTGAACAGAATTAAAGCATAGTGATTCATCACAAAAACAATATGTAATTATATATGCGTTTTCCAATGGTCTTAGGCGACCCCTGTGAACGGGTCGCGACCCACAGGTTGAGAACCGCTGCAACCAACCATAATCATAATAGGCCTGTTCTAACTTGAAGAGCCAACAATAATAACTGTTTAAAAACCGTTACACACATTTGATCACTTAATTGTCACGATGATCCTCCGAAGTAGGGACGAGTGTGGTAGCACCAGGAGAAGCACGAGAGGGGCCTGGCCAAGGCGGTCAGCTACTCACAGACACAGGCCGGTCTCTGAGCCGCCCAGAGGGAGGAAGGGAGGAAACAAGGACACAGGGACCAGGAGAGGGTGGGCGATACCGGCTCCACAAGCAGAGCCAGGATGGTGGAGCCGACCAGGTTTCAGGCAGGACCCACGCACAGTGGGAACAACAGGAATTCGGAGTCTGTGATCTAGAGAGGGGCGCCTGCACAGCCCCTGCCGGTGACATTCTGGGCACCTTCAGAACATCCCAGGGCATCACCCAGTAAAAGGCAGTGGGGCTAGGAGGCCTGGCAAGGTAAGAGCCTCACCTCCCTGTGGTCCCTCCCCCTAGACAGTGATGCTGCCTCCTTCAAGGACAGTCCTGGGACTCCACGAAGCAACACGCGTGAAGGGCCTTGAGCAGCACCTGACGCGGCACCAGCTCCACCGCCTCAGCTGCTGGAGCGCTAGGCACGCCCATGCGAGACACCTGACCCCACAAATGACGCTTCAAAGACTTTGTGATGAGGGGGTGAACAAGAAGCCGCTCCCACAGTGCCCCTCCAGGCAGCCAAGATGGCCAGTGACAAAGACACTGAGAGCCGCAAGCTAACAAGGACAAGCAGACCCTCGTCAACGGCCATGTCAGACGAGCCCTGTCACAGTAAGAACAGTTTTCAGATGTTCCCATCGACACTTAAGGGCCCAGCAGTGAGCAGCCCCATCTGGCTGACTTCACCAATGTCCACCCAAGAACTGAAGAAATCAAGAGTCAGCTCCATGTCCTGGCCGGTTTGGCTCAGTGGATAGAGCGTCGGCCTGCGGACTGAAGGGTCCCAGGTTTGATTCTGGTCAAGGGCACATGCCCAGATTGCAGGCTTGATCCCAGTGGGGGGCGGGCAGGAGGCAGCCAATCAATGATTCTCTCTCATCACTGATGTTTCTCTCTCTCTATACCCCTCTCCCTTCTCTCTGAAATCAATAAAAATATATTTTAAAAAAAATAAGGAGTCAGCTCCACCTCCAAGGTCAACAGCCACGAAGTGGGTAAAACTTCAGCATGTGGGTCATTGCCGCCCCAAACAGGAGACAACGTCTGACCCACCAACAGCACCACCCAGAGACGGCAAAGTGCCCAGAGGCCAGGGAGATGAGGGGGACGGCTGGAAGAGGGTCCCTTTGGGGTTGGGCGGGCTCACCTCGGAGAGAGTCCACGACCGCCTGCAGCACCCGCACGGCCTCCTCCCCGAGCAGAGGAAAGTAGCTCTGAGGGAAGAACTCAGCCAGGTTCTCCTGCTGCAGGCAGTTGCCCAGGCGGTCGGGCAAGCCCACCACCTTGATTAGGAGCGCCTCCTGGAGCCGAGGAAAGGCCAGCTCCGCCTGCTGCCGACACTGCCCCTCCATGACTGCAGCCATCCTGCCCGCCTTCAGGAACCGGGCCAGCAGCCTTGCCATCTTCATCAGACGGAAACTGAGACTGAACCAAGAGCAGGTGTGAGGGGCGGAACCCCAACCTCCTCCATCCGCAGCATCCTCGGCCAATGGGAGCAGCAACAGCCGTCATGAAATAGGTAATCCCAACAACTTAATGGGCGCTATTCCCTCCACATACGTTGAAAGGAAGAGTATTTAAATCTCACTAAGTAGCTAAGATTGCCAGCGGGGCACAAGCACCTGCTGGGCCCAGTGCCGCCCCCTACGCTTGGAATCACACTGGACACCACTGCCCTCTCCTGGCCGTGGTTTTCATACGGTGCCTGCTCTCTTCAGCAGCCCCGCTTTCCAACCAGGCATCCCCACAAGGACTGTCCTGTGCTCTGATGTGGAATCTAGGATCCCTCCCCCCGCAAGTGAGGGGTCCCAGGAGCTTGCTGGGGCACCTGGGTGCCTCACTGCAGAGCTGGGAGCCACAGGGTGAAGGAGAGGGCGATGGCCATGCACTGCCACCCCTGACACTTCAGTCTAGAGCTAACCCACTGCCTCAGCCGCAGGGACTCAAACACCCTTGTTGCAGAGATGAACACAAACCAGGTTTGATTTTCAGGTGCCCTGCTATTGGTTTGCAATCCTTCAGGCCATGCGTATGCTTTGGATGTGACCAGCCACCCCGGAATGAGACGCAGCCCCACTCACCCAGCCGTGTCCTCAAGGGCCTCCATCAGCACCAGGAAGGCTTGGTCAGCTGGGCCCTCCAGGAAGAAGCTGGCCCACAACTCCTCCAACTGGCCATTGGGCAGCAGCCCCAGCCAGTCGGGGTTCAGCTTGCTGACCAGACATCTGAGAACGGCTGAAAAGTGGACCCTGGCAAACTCCTCCTGCTCCCCAGGGAGGGCCGGGTTCTCCGTTCCTCCGAGATAGCGCTTCAGGGACCCCAGGGTGGAGAAGATGCAGCCACCATCCTCAGAAGAGGAAAGGGTGTGAACAGCCTCCCGGACAGTGAGCCGGACCGAAGACGGCACTGGATCCATCCTGTTCAGAGGAAAGGACGTGAAAGCGCACGGAGCCGTGGGCACCCACATGGGACCCAGTCTCGGAGAAGGACGCATCTCCCACCCTCTGGACGCTTATTAAGCAAACTTCCTGGGGACCTCATTCCTCTTCACCCCTTCTGTCACCCAGCAGTATCCCCTCCCTCCCACCTCTTTCACTGTTTTCACCGAGAGTCCTTTTCAGGACCGGAGGCCCTCTATGACCCCCTCTATAGTAGGTCAACCCGTCCAGGGACACATGCGAGTAACTGGAGATGGCAGGGGCCAGGGATGCTGGTAAACATTCCACATACACAGCCCCCACAATAGAGGATTATCCAAACCAAATGTCACCAGTGCTGAGGTTGGGAGACCTGGTCTCGAGGCACCCATCAATGCACTTCCGACTTCCACTCGCCAAACTCCCCTTTTTTTTTTTTGGAAACCATCGCCGTCTGTGAGTAGTATTTATTTCGGGTCGAGCGCCCCGGCAGGACTAAATACCATGAAGCAGGCGCCAGTCTGTTACCACTGCACCCAGCCTCTCGATAAGCCTGTATTAGGGGCCCAACGGTGTCCCCCAGAGCCTGGTGCCTCCCGACCCAGCCGGGTCTACGAGGGCGGCGGCACGCAGAGTGCATGCGGGCCAACAGCAGCGATCAGCCGTCCCGCGCCCCCCACCCAGCGTGCGGCTGCAGCCCACCTCGCGGCGTGAGCGACGGGAGGGGCCTCGTGGGGTGGGAGGGGTCTCCGGGCCGGGAGGAGGGCCTCGCAGAGGGCAGGGGTCTCAGACCCCGCGCCGCCGCTGTGCACCCGCTGCCGACTCACTGGGGTCGCCGAGACCCAGCTCTACGCCGGGGCCCATCGCGCGGCCGCGGAGCACGAGCTCCCGGGCCCGGGCAGAGCTGCCGCGGAACTTCTTTGAGCTGGTGGGTCAGCTGACCGACCGCGACGAATCCGCGAAGCCCGGAAGCCAGAAGGGGCGGAGCGGGCGGCCGCATCTGCGCCTGCGCCGGACGGGGGGCGGGGTCTTGCCGCGCGGAGCAGGGGCCGGAGTGGGGGGCGGTGTCACCCTGTGGGTGGGGCCGCGCGCTGGGACCTGGCTCGGAGCAGGGTTCCGCAGTGCGCGAGGGGGCGCCCTTACCCGGAGTCATCTCCAGCCCGCGCTCAGCTCCCCCCGAGGCCAGTTCTCTCCCGGGCGCCACGCGTGCGCGCTCCACACCGGCTCCATGGAGCACCGGTCGTCCCCGAGGCCAGGCCCTGCGCTCCGGGATGCGACCGTGATAGGAAAACGCCCTGCAGACAGGGAAGCAGTGACAACGGGGCTGGTGTGGGGATGCATGACTGTAGCGGTGTGAGTCCGGGTCCTGGCATAGGAGCCGCACGTTCAGCATGTGACCACCAGCCACAGGTGGCTGTGGATATTAGCTGAAATCAAACCAAAGGAGCAGGTCAGTTCCTTGGTCGCACCAGCCACACCTGTAGGCAGTAGCTGCCGTAATGCACAGCGCAGGTAGGGTACCTTCCGTCCTGGCAGAGCGCGTGGCAGCCTGCGGGAGTGATCCGGGAAGACTTCACAAGAACCTGCCATTACAGCCCAGACCAGTGATTTTCAACCTCTTTCATCTCGTGGTACACATCACCAATTACTAAAACTCTGCAGCACACCAAAAAAATACATTACTTGCCGATCTGACAAAAACAGGTATAATTTTGATTCTTTCACTCCGGATGCCATTGTATTGGCTGTTGCCATTTGTTTTATTTGACAATCTAAGGCAGTGGTTCTCAACCTTGGCTGCACATTAGAGTCACCTGGGAATAAAATCCTGATTTCTGGGCTTCTTTTTAAAATCCTGATTCCAGGATTTTAAAGATTCCCAGGTGATTCTAATGTGCAGCCAAGATTGAGAACCACTGATCTAAGGGGGAAAAGGTCAGGTATTGCATGTTTTAAAAATTCTTGCAGCACACCGGTTGAAAATCGCTGGCTGTATGTCCTTGTGGAAACATCTGGGAAACAGTTATTCATCCAACATACATTAATTAAATGCGTACAGCAAGCACTCTTCCAGGGAAGAGAATGAAGCAGATAAAAGTTCCTTCTCGCATATCAAGTGAGAAAATAAAGGACATGAGCAATACACCAAATGGCAAATAGTGATCCGAAAAAGTAAGCGGGGAAGAAAATGAGTGACTAATGACGGTCTCATTTTAAAACGTCCACTCTGGGTGCAATTGGGAGAATGGACGGCAGGGGATGCAGGGAGCCAGCGGGGTGGCTGGTGGGGGCCAGGTGGTGAAAACTGGCTGACCTAGGCTATTTCTGCAGAATACAAATGATGGATTGGATGTGGGGGGTGACAGGGAGGAAGGAGTGAGGATGGTGATGTCTTGAGTCGCTCTGGAAATTCCTCACAGTCCACTTATGGATTAGAGCCCTCGATCTCAACTTCCTACAGTGACTGCAATCATCTATTCCTCTATTTCCTATGATTCAGTAACTTCTTACAAAACAGTGCACAGAAGATCAATTTCTTAAGCCTTTACATATCTGGGGAAAAAATGCCTTTATTCTTTTCTCAGGGTCAATTTACACTTGAGGTGGGTGCACAACTTTAAAATTTGAAAACCATTTTCACTCGGAAATGTGAAGGTTTGCTCCTCTGTCTTTGGCAGCCAGCCCTGCTGCTGAGATGGCCGGCAGTTCTCTGGGGAAAGTCTCGACCCTTCCCGTGTGACCAGGTTTTCTCTCTGGACACTTTTCAGATCTCCTCCTTGTCCTGGGTTTTCTGGCACTTGGTGAGAGGAGCTGTACTTTCTGAGCAATTGCTTTAACTTTGCCTTTCAGCTGTGTGTGTGGGGGGGGGGGGGTATCATAGGTATCATAGTTTTTACTTTATTTTTTAATATATATATATATTATTGATTTCAGAGAGAGAGATAGAAACATCAATGAAGAGAATCATTGATTGGTTGCCTCCTGCAAGCCCCACACTAGGGATCAAGCCCACAACCCGGGCATGTGCCCTGACCGGGAATCGAACTGAGACCTCCTGGTTCATAGGTCCACGCTCAACCCCTGAGCCACGCTAGCTGGGCATCATAGTTTTTCCTTTCAAGAGCAGCTTCCTTTCTGATTCCATTTTTTTGTAGCATTCATTACTTGCCTTGTGGACACAAAGCCTTTCTTATTTTTCTAAGGGTATTGATTAGAACCTTCTTGAGCTTTTCCTTGGCCCTCTGCATTGTCTCCTGGGTTCCTTTACTGTTTGGGCAGATTTCTGTCACTCTTTTCAGAGGTTTCCAAGTGTCTGGTGATGCTTGGCTGAGCTTTCGCAGTAAGCAGGAGAGAGGAACCAGGGTGACAGATAAGGGGGACTACGTACTTCTGCAAAGACCGTTTTCCAAATAAGGTCCCATTCACAAGTATAGAGGTTAAGACTTGGACCTACATTTTGGGGGTCACCATTCAGCCCACTACACAACCTGTTCCCAAAATAAATTACGGTGGCTCCCACTCCCATGTCCTTTGTCTTCCTCGAGGGAGAGATGTCCTCACAGGATGCTCTGTGCATGGTGCGGTGCTGGGCCCACTACAGACTTGGATCCAAGGATCCCCTGGCCCCAGCCAGGTTCTCTGTCCTGCTTCAACTTCCTCTTGGTGGGAACATGAGTCCCTGTGCTCCTGCTAAAGCAATCACCCCTGGCCGCTGCCAAGCCAGCCGGACCAGGGCTTTCACCCCATAGAATTATTTTCCAAAGAAACTGCATCTGTTTTAAGCTTGTCTCCTTGGGAACCTCTGAATCTCCCAAGCCCGTGGGCTGGGAGGCAAATGCCTTTCATTTGGTGGCAGGAAGTACCTGACTCCCAGCCAGAGTCAAGAAAGGAAAATTTCTCCACCGAGAGCTGGAGGCAGCATAGGCTGAGGCAGGAGCACAAGGCAGGCAGCAGCATCCTACAGGTTGGTGGCAACTCCCACGGCTCTTCTCAGAATGGGCTGCCCCGGAAGGACGACCCTGTCTTTCTTGCTTATTTTTGTGCCCGTATACCTGCATGGAGCTTTGTTGCAGGAAGCCGGGCCTACGGGGCAAAGAAAACCGTTTTTCGAGAGGCTCCGCAGACTGGAGGAACAGGTAAACACCCGCCATGCAGGGCAGGTGGTTTTTGTTGGGGTTTTTTAATTGGCAACGGGAAGGACAGACTTTACAGAAATGGAGAAGTATGGACGACACAGGCGTGGAGTTTGTAGTTCTTTTTAGCAGCTGATGTTATTTTCACCGATAGCTGGAAACCAGCAGAAAGGTTTCCCAGACAGATTCTGTGGACAAGTAAGGGTTCTGACACATGAGGGCTGGGTGAGAGTCAGAGGCTGGGAGGGGGTAGGAAGCCCCCAAGGGTGCATCCAGGCCGCTGGATCTGTGCAGGGGGGAGGGGGAAAGACGGGGCAGGGGAGCGGATGAGGTGGCAACACTGGGCATGCGGGTGAGGTCTTCGGCCCATCAGTCCATCGTGGAGCAGACACTCCCATGCGGCCTGTAGCCGGTTCCCCGCCCTGCATGGACCAGGCCTGCCTCAAGTGCTCCCCACTTGACCCTCATAAGCAGTTCACTCGGCCCATCCCGGTGTCCGTCCACTCACAGGGAGGACCCCGAGGGTCAGGGGTGAAGAGTGGGGGACCAGGCTGGTGGCCGGAAGCCCTCACCCAACACAGTGCTGCCGAGTGACTTGAAGCTGGTCCCCCCTCCTCCCTGAACTCAGCTGGGAGGGGGCTGGTCATGTGACTGGCCAGCCATGGGTAGGCACCACAGAAGCGGGGCAGGGAAGGCTTGTTCGGAGCCCTCCCGGGCCCTGCCCCCAAGGCTGCTGTGTGCCTCTGCAGTTCCGGAGGTTCCAGGAGGTGACCCTAACACACCTGCAGGCCATCGCCAGCAACTACAACCTGTCCTACAACATCGACGCCCGGTTCCAGAGCTTGGCCCAGGAGAGCCAGGCCTTGGCTCTGGCAGTCAACCAGTCGCAGGCCACTGTGCAGGGCGACCTGGGCCACCTCAAGACCTGGATTCGGAAGACACAGCGCAGAAGCCGGAAGGTGGACTCCCGGCTGCTGGCCTTGGGTGTCGCCCTGAGGGAGAGGAGCCAGCAGCTCACCCAGGAGAGGAGGGAGCAGGCGGCGCAGAGGGAGGCACTGTCTAGCCTGACCCTGGACATGCGAGCCCTGCAGGACACGCTGGCTCGCCTGACGCACGTTGTCCAGAGCCAGGGCGCCAGGCTGGAGGCTCTCAAGGAGTGGCTTCCTGTGGCTTGCCCTGGCACCACACCCCCTGCCCGGCCTGCGCTGCCAAGCCAAAGCTCCCCGAAGCTGCAGGAGGGCAGGCAGGCGCTCAGAACTTCGCCTGAGCCCCCGGACCTACCTCGGGATTTTGCTGGCCATCTCCAGGGGACGCGGGAGCCGCCAGGCCCAGACAGCCAGTGGGCACGGCGCCCTGAGAGACTGGGAGAAGGTAAGTCTCCTGGGCCTGCCTTCCCTTATCCACCTCCACTTTCCCTCTCGCTAACTAAGGAGTTAGGCTGCTCATCCCCTCCAATGAGCCTCTCCCCTGTTCTGTGTGGAGGGAACACTGGCTCACGCCCCATATACCCCGTCCCAGAAGAAAGGGGCCATCCGGGTGACAGCCAGCCTGTAGGTCCCCAGCAGGTCAGGGCACCCCTTGGCCTGGGCATGAGGGGTGAATGCACACACGGGGTGCTGCCTGGCGTCAGCACATGCCACTCCATGGCCGAGGTTGGCCTCATTAGGGCTGGCGGGATCCCACCGATGCTCCCAACTCTCGCCGCACGAGCCTCTGCAGGGCCTGGCTCAGCTGGCACCTCGTGGGGCTTGTGCCCGCCCGTGGAGGGCCCGGGCCTTTGAAAAGCCAGTTCTGATTCCCCAGGTGAGGGCTTTTCGACCGAAGCACTACTGACATTTGGGGCGAGGCGGTCCTTCGTTGTGGGGCTGCCCCAGGCATTGCAGGGTGTTCAGCAGCACCCCGGCCTCCACCCACTGGTGCCCCTCTATCTTTCACTTGCATTTTTACCTGGTGGCTTCTGCTGCCTTGGTTAGCAGCCTCTGGGTCCCCTTCCTCGGAATCAGGGTTCCCTTCATCTGGGCATGCTGGTGGCCTCGCCAGTAGGACAGGATCAACCCGCTGGCCTCTCGGAAATGGAGGCTGTAGATTTGACAACCAAAACGCTGTGCAGACCCTGCTAGATGTACCCTGGGGCGCAGTCACCTCTGGTTGAGAACCACTGCCCTAGATTATGACAGGAGCCCCCGAGGTGGAGAGAGGAGCTGGAGGCCAGCCACAGGAGGCCCTCCATCCTCAAACTCAATGGGATGATGGGTCTAGGAAAGCATTTTTCCAGGTTCCGCCCCCAGCCTGCCAATCAGAACTTCAGACCAGGTGCAGCAACTAGAGGCTACCCTGCTCCTCCCGCCCCGTCCCCCCACCCCTCCCACACAGACAGACAGACAGACCTGGCAGGAATCTGGTGGGCAGGATGGTGGCCCCCAAAGACGTCCATGTCCTGATGCTGGGACCCTGTGGATATGTCACCTCATGTGGCAAAGAGGACTGTGCAGATGTGATTTTAAGATGGGAGCTGATCCTGGCTTATGGCGTGGGCCCAGGGTCATCACAGCGTTCCTTATAGAGGGAGGTGGGAGCATCAGGGTCAGAGGAGGGTCGGGCAACAGAAGCAGAGGACAGAGGGATATGCTTTGAAGATGGAGGAAGGGCCATGAGCCATGAATGTGGGCATCTCTAGAGGCTGGAAAGGGCAGGAAAGGGCTTGTCCCTGAGTCCTCCCGAAGGAACCAGCTCTGCCAACACCGTGATTCTAGCCCAGTGAGACCTGACCTCCAGGACTATAAGGTACAAAATCTGTGTTGTTTTGAGCCACTGAGTTTATGGAGAATCATTGCAGCAGCGACAGGAAACTCATACAGAGGCTCCCTCGTGGTGAGGAGTGTGGGCGCAGGCCTGCTCCCTAGCAAGGCACATGCCTGCCTGGCTCTCCGTGTTCCTGCCTGTCAGACAGTGAGACGCAACCCTCACAGTTAGTGCCTGGTAACAGCCAGGGTCTTAGGCCCGCCTGCGTGGTGCAAGGGAAAAGCCCGTAGCATGTATGTTTCTGGAAGCTTCTGGGTGTTTCTGGGTGACCTGGTGGTGCAGGAGCTGACTCTCCCCACCCCCTCTTTCCAGTCTGCAACGTGGGCCCCGCACTCGTCTTCCCAAACACCTCCACTGAGAACGTGGTCTTCCTCCGCCCCGGCTTCCTGGCGGGCCTGCGGGCCCTGTCTGTCTGCAGCTGGGTCCGGACAGCCTCGGGCCACCTGGGCACCCTCCTCTCCTACGCCACCGCCGAGAATGACAACAAGCTGGTGCTGCACGGCCGCGACTCGCTGGCCCCTGGCTCCATCCACTTTGTGATTGGAGACCCGGCCTTCAGGGAGCTCCCTCTGCAGCCGCTGCTGGACGGCCAGTGGCACCACGTGTGCGTCATCTGGACGTCCCTCCTGGGCAGGTACTGGCTCCACGTGGACCGCAGGCTGGTCGCCACCGGCTCCCGCTTCAGGGAGGGCTATGAGATCCCCCCCGGGGGCTCCCTGGTGCTGGGCCAGGAGCAAGACAGCCTAGGGGGTGGGTTTGATGGCTCTGAGGCCTTCGTGGGAAGCATCGCTGGCCTAGCCATTTGGGACCGAGCGCTGGTCCCCGGGGAGGTCTCACACCTTGCCACTGGCAAGGAGCTCCCGCCAGGTGCCATCCTGATACTGGCCAATGCTGCCCTGGTAGGTGGATTTGTGCAGAGGGTGAACTGCACCTGCCTCGAGCTCTGCCCATGAGGTATCACCCCCCCCTCTCCCCCCAGGAGCTGTGGTCATGCTCTGGGCTGGCAAGAGGAGCAAGTCTCCAGCTGTGCTCAGCCATCCCTGACCCCAGCACACTCCACGGAGGGTCCCCACCCAGACTGGGGAGCGAGGGGCAGGATGCTGCCACTGGGCCAGGCACACCTGGCACCTAACATAGAATGTGGGCATCCCATGGGTGGGGAGACAAAGGAACCGGGCGGGGGAGAGAGGGCGGCGGGCAGAGACACGAGTCAGGGTCCCTAAGAATTGCATTCTTTCCCTTGCGGCAGCATCCTTACAGTTGCCCCCTGTGTGGTGTGCCGTGGTTTTAACAAGGCCGGACCAGGCCGATGGGAGAGCGGGGCTCCCACGGGGCCTCTCCTCAGGGCGTGGGCTCGCTCCCATTCAGGCAGCTTCCGGGGAGAACTGTTTCCCCCAAAACTGCATGGGCAGCATGTGGACTGTCATCGCCGTCTCTCAAGGTGGCTATGGAAGTTTCCCTTTGCTGGTCCTTGTTCCAAAGCCTCAGGAAAAGGGCCAGAGAATTCATTGCCAGGCCCCCAACACCACAGCCCCCCATTCACGGGAAGCCCTGGGGGTTCCCTCAAGGTCCTGTGATGGCTGTTGAGGTTACCTAAGCCTCCAGGATAGCGGCCCTGCAAGCAGCACAGTCTATTCAGAAATAAACACGATGGACGGGAAATGCTTTTAAATAAAGCAACTGTATTGGGGTAGAATCGCATACTATAAAATCCACTAATTTGAAGCGTACGGCTCAAAGATATTTAGTAAATTTTCCAAATTATGCCATCATCACCACAATCCAGTTTTAGGACATTTCTGTGGCTCCCCCCCCCCCCGGAAAAAATCATGCCAATTAGTGGTCACTCCTGACTCTAGCCAGCCCCTTCCCCCCAGCTCTGGAAACCCCTGATATGCTTCTGCGTCTGTGGACATTTCAAATAAATGGAATCCTGCAGGAGTTGTCCTGGTGAGTCTGGCTTCTTTCACTCAGCAAACGTTCTCCAGGTTCATTCGTCTTGTCGTGCGTGCGTCAGTGCTTCGTTCCTTCCTATGGCTCAATAACATCCTACGGCGTTGGGCCAGTTTTGCTTATCCATTCAGCAATTGATGGCTATTTGGATTGTTCCCAGTTTGGGGCTATTGTGAATAAAGCTGCTATGCACATTCTCGTATGAGTCTTTGTCTAGATATGTATTTTTATGTATCTTGAGTGGATACCTAGGAATAGAATTGCTGGGTTATATGGTCCATTCATGTCTAAACTTTTAAAGAAACCGCCAAACTGGTTTCCAAAGTGGCTGTTATCATTTGACATTCCCACCAGCAATATATGAAGGCTCCCATTTCTCCGCACTCTTACCAACACTTGAGGTTATCTGTCTTTTGCGTAACTTTTTCTTTTGTAGAATCTGGTTGTACATTTTTAAAAAAAATGTCTTCACCATTAGAATAGGAGGCATGGCTTACTTTACGTTTCAGTGCATTGTAAAGTAACCCTATAATATTGGAAATTCCCCCCAAGAAGACCCAAATGCACCTCCTCTCCCTGGGGAGGTGCCCTAAATTAGTCCCTTGGGTCCCTTAGGGTTCCTATCCCTGCAGAGCTCCTTGTGGTCCCAGCAATTCCAGGCCTTCAGCTGACTTAGCCCGGAGTCTCCAAACCCCCCTCAACTCCATGCCCCTCCCCCCCCGCAACGCCACCTTTCATGAGTCAAGGTCAGAGAAGGCATCTAGAACTGGAAACCCCCTGGGTGGCCACGTGAAGGCCCCCTGGGTCACTGGCTTCTGCTTCCCTTTGCACCGACCCAGGACACACCCGTCTCCTCTGGCCTTTTCTGGAGCCCTTACTCCATCCCAGTCTGGTGTTAAGGGAGGTGGGATGACATCTTTCCTTTGGGACGACTGGCAGTTTGATTACTATTTCCCCAGGAACAAAAGGTCCGCAGCATTAAAAGATCATACAGGGCATTTCATCCCACCCCTCCCCTGCTTTCGGGGGCTTATAATGCTGCGGGGGCTTATAATGTCACCCTTCACAGCAGCATTTTGCTGCATGTCTGAAGACCCTAAAACCATGGGAATTTGGTGGAGGGGGTATTCACCCTGGGCTGTGCATTTGGGACATTTAGTGGGGATGGGGCCGTCGAAGCGTGCAAAGTGGCTGTGGCAAGGGCTGGGAGTGGGGGCCGAGACAGCGTGGAGGGAGCTCAGGTGGCTGGGGATTTGATACGGATTGGCCTGTCCGGCTGAGGAGTCTGGGCTCTGCCCCACGGGACAAGGAGAGACTGTCCAGGTTTTGGAGCGGAGGAGTCTGATGGTCTCACGTGACCCACCATTCCTGTGGGGTCAGCAGCAAAGTCCATGTGCATTTCGAGGCATGAGCCACGTCCACCTCTAATTCCATCACATCTCACCTTTGACCCGAGTTTGTTGGGTTCCTGGGTAAGGAGGACAGGAGGACCCACAGCCCCCCTCCTCCTGCGGTGGGAGCCGGGTCTGATGATGCCTAGGCCAGGCGTTCCCTTCCCCCGCCTTTCCTACCCTGGCCCGTTTGTCCTCTGCAAGGGCCCTTGTCCAGCAGAAGGACAAGTTCAGGCTCCTCACCTGTCTGACAGGGGCGACCTTTGGGACCAGCCCTGCCATGTTGAGCCACAGGGATGGTCCACTCTTCCCGCACAAGCCTGTCATTCCAGGGACTGTTCTCATCACACACACACACACACACACACACACACACACACACACACACACACACACACACACCGTGCTCTGCTCAGCTCTTTTGCCTGCCTGGATGCCTTCATACAAACCACACGCAGCCACTCACGTCAGCCAGCCAGCCAGCCAGGTCCAACCCTGCCTGCTGCTCAGGGCCTTGTGTGAACCAGCTTCCCTTCCCAGCCTTTGTGCCCTCGTGCACTAATGGGGGCCAGCACTCTAGACACCATCACTAGAAGGGGCAAAGGCAGGTCATACTAATGAGGAAACACCTTTTTTGAAAGAACGTTGTTTTTAGTATTTCCTAAAAAGTGTTGCCCAACAGTCATGGGGGAAATTTACAGCCCGGTTGGACCTCCTTCCTCTTATTTTGGTTTTAGTTTTGATTTGATTTTAAATTTTGAAATAGTAGGAAGGGCTCCTTTATCTTCCCAGCCTCAGAGACTCTAAAAAACTGTTAGATAGACATGAGCAGAACAAGGACGATGGGCCAGGCACAGAAACTCACCAGGGCAGAAAGCCCCAGATGCCTCGCAAGGGGCAAAACTGGGGAAACAAGAACCCCACCCCGGGTAACCTATCCTCCCCGAGCATGTCACTGGCCATGCAGTTTGGACCTCTGATGTTTCATATCGCTGATCAGGCCGTTTACACCCCCTGGCCTTTTCCTCCCTAAAGATAACATCTAGGCCTCAGTTGTATTTCAGCTCCAGGCCCAGAAAAGCAGCAAAACCAGGTAAGTGACACCTTGCCTGCCTCAGGACCAGTTACATTGACTAATGACCCCCTTTCCTGGCACCGACCAATCAGTGGAGACCACAACCCTGAAGCACACCTGGAAAGCTGATGAATATTCTATGAAGTCCTCCCCTGAGTCCTCCCCTCAAATTTCTACCTGCAAGAGAGAGAGAAACGTGCGCAGGACAAAGGACCCAGTGCGTGCTCTCCCTCCAAGGAGCACACCAGTGCCATTCCCTGTCCTCTCTTCTCCCCGCCCCTCCCACCCTCCACAGGCACATACCCCCAACCTCTAAGGGACCCATGAGACTTGCAACCAGAGGAGCAGTGGGCAGTGGCAGCTCATCCTGGACAAACCCTGTGAGCCTCTCTCCAAGGTCCCCTTTTCTCTGACTTCCCAGTGAGCCGAGGCAACCCAGCCTAGGCTCTCCTGTTGCTTCTTCTATGCCCTTCCTTGTGTCACTGTCCTAAGTATGTTTTTGCTGCCACCCTGGACCCAATGCCCTTTGGCTCAGTGCTGTGTAGCCCTTCCCTTTGGTTCTCCCCATCTCCCAATCCCTTTACCTTAAATAAATTAAATTTTAAAAAATCACCATGTGTGGTGGCTATTTAGCCTGCCCAAGCACCACCGACTTTAACCTTTCAAGAACTCTAAAAATCTTTTTTTTTTTTTTTGGAAATTTTCAAACCTAAATAAAGTTGTGAGACAAATACATTCCATATCACATATATTTATCTTAGATTCATCGTGTTAACACTTTATCACATTTTCTCTCTATGTGGGTATCTACATGTTATGACTGATTACTTTGTGAATCTTTTGAGATTAAGTCGCAGATATTACATCACAACACATCTCCCTACATATTTCAGTATGCATCTCCTGAGACCAAGCTTTTCTGATGTAAGCCCGCATGAGGGATCGAACAATGCTATAATAATCCTACCTAACCCACAATGCCCAGCCAACCTTTGCCAAAGTCCCAATAATGTCAGAGCCACAGAGCAGCCTTTGTTTACCCTCTTTCCTCTCCTTTCATCAGGGGAGAACTGTTCCTTGGCCTTTCTGTGTCTTTCATGACACTGACACTACGGAATAGAGCTGCCTAGTCATTAGCAGCTGTTCCTTCCATTCCGGTTTATTTGATTCCCCTCCCCGCCACGGGAATAGGGAAAGTATTTCCTTTCTTTCTTTTTAAAATATATATATCAATTATTGATTTCAGAGAGGAAGGGAGAGGGAGAGATAGAAACATCAATGGTGAGAAAGAATCATTGATCGCCTGCCTCCTGCACTTCACACCCCGGGCCACTGGGCATCTAGCCTGCAACCCAGGATATACCCTTGACCAGAATCAAACCCGGGACCCTTCAATCCGCAGGCCGAGGCTCTATCCACTGAGCCAAACCGGCTAGGGCAGGAAAGTATTTTCTACAGGAATGCTACAGGAGCGATGCTGCGCCCTGCCCAGTGCAGCACAGCTGGAGGCTTGTGACGATGCCAGCGTATGATGTCCTTGGTTCAGATGAAGTCTGCCAGATTTCTTACAGCAGGTTTCTTTTCCCTTCCTCACTATAAATAACCTGCAGGGAGATACTGTGTACATATTGTTTCCCAACAAACCTTAACCCAACGGCTTCAGCTTGCACTAATGATTCTGGCCTAAATCAGTCCTTACTACGGCGGTGGCAAATGGCGATGTTTCTAATTCCATCCTTCCTTCCACACTTATTATTTGGGAGAGAGAGACCCTTACCTCTCCCCGCCCTCCCTTCCTGTTCCGGGTCCTCTTTCCCTCCGCTAAGTGTTGGTTGGGTCTGACGGACTGGGACTAGGTTGACAGCCTGGAGCTACTCGAGGGGGTTCTGCTCCCACCAGACTCGGGTGAGCCCCCTTCGAGACCTCGAATGCTGCAGAGCCGGGTCCCGCCCGCCACACCGCGCCGGGCGCCTGGACCACAACTCCCAGAAGGCCCAGCGTGGTCGCCCTCCCCACCGTCCGCGGTCACGTGGACACCACCAAAGTCATGCGGTCGCAGGCCGGGGTCACGTGGTATCTGCGCAGGTCACGAGAACAAACACGGGGCCGCGGCGGGCCATGGCCAACGTCTCCAAGAAGGTGTCTTGGTCCGGCCGCGACCGGGATGACGATGAGGCGGCGCCGCTGCTGCGGAGGGTGGCCCGGCCCGAGGCGCCGGCCGGCGAGGGCTCGCCGCTGCTGAACGGGGCAGGGCCTGCGGCCGCCCGCCAGGTGAGGAACCCGGGCGGACTGACGCCTCGCGCCTTGACTCCTGGGCGCCCGCCGGCAGAGACTTCCACACCTCCGGGCCCCGCGCGGGCCGGGCGGCGGGGCAGCCTCCTGCTGGTCGGGGCCGGCCCTGGGTCCGCGCACCAGTCTTCCCTCCCGCGGGAGCCGCATGGCCGTGGGCCGCTGCGAGTCGGGGTCTGGGGCTCTGACGGGGCCAAGGGTCCTTCGACGGCGGCGCTCTGCTGGGCCGGTGCTGGCGTGGGCTGCGCGGTGCGCGATCCCAGCGGGGCCTCGCGGGGACTCGGTGCTTCATCCCCGTTGTAAAGACAAGGAAGTTGGGCCGCGGACGGGTTCGGGAACGCGCCCAGGGTCTCCCTTGGCAAATGGCAAAGCTGGCATCGCAAGCTAGGCCCTGCGTTCCGGAGTCTCGGGAGTAAGTTCTGGGCCAGCTGCCCAGCAGGGATCCAGGAGCAGGTGGACCTCGCCATTACACGCGGGTGTTTTATGGGCGAGGTGGGCGGGCTAGCACGCTTGCTGTCATGTCCTTGACAGCGCGAAGCTAATATATTTCCTGACAATTCACTCCAAAATGGCTTTAAAGGGAAGGCAAATGGAATTCTGCTCAGGTGAATCCGGTTCTGCAGTATTTTTTTTTTTCCTCTCAAAATTGTGATAGATGCCTGAGCAACTAGTTTAACAATTCCCAGATTTTAACAGTTTAGGTTGCAGAGTTTTCTTTTTCAATGAGATTAACTGAGGAAGTCTGCCACTCTTCTCTACAGGGATCAGGGCGATCTTAGGAATAAGTCCTTGCACTCCGTTTCCCTTAGCGATTCATTCCAACCAGACACACTAAGCAACAAGTCAGGGTGGTTGAAATGTACTCAACATGTCAGTGATGCAGTTTGTGTCTTTAAATGTTTTCCTAGGTGTTGTGTTAATTTTTAGTTAATGCACTATTTTTGTTGATGGGTCTGATTTTGTTTTGTGCTTATTCTTTACTTTTTCTCCTCCTGTTCTAGATCTGCCCTTTACATAATTGTATAGTGTTTAAGGACTAGGAGGGACAGGAGGCCGTTTCTCTAGTACTTACGGTTAGGTTTCCCCAGCCCCTTAGAAATTCAATAGACAGTGAGGGTCAGAGCCTGCCCTTTGCTGGGAGGGTGCTGCTCAGCTTCATTTGAGAGAAGCCAGCTCAGATGCTTTCTGTGTCAGGTCTAAAGTCGCAAACCTACAGTGGTGGGGATGTGGGTGCTTTGTTATTTTCTTGCAACATTTCTGGTCTTCTTTCCTCTTTTAAAAGAAAGTTATCTGGCCCTGGCTGGTGTGGCTCAGTTGGTTGGAGTGTCATCCCGTGTAACAAAAGATGGCAGGTTCAATCCCCGGCCAAGGCATGTGCCAGAGGCAACTGATTGATATTTCTCTCTCACGTTGGTGTTTCTCTCTCTCCCCCCCCCCCCGCCTTCTTTCTCTCCAAAATAAGTAAAAACATCCTCAGATAAGAATAAAAAAACAAATAAAGTTATCTGAAGTCTATAAAAAGAAGTATAAAACTGGCTTTAAGGGCTGACAAGTAAAGGGATTGGAAACCTTGAGGTTGGATTTGGGTTTATCTCGGGACTGAACAAATATGTTGGGGTTTCCCACTTCTCTTTGCAACTAGATACTTGAGTTGGCTTTTTTTGAAGGAGCCTGTTGACCTCCTCCCTTAAAAAGCGTTCCCTTAAACCTATGCAAGCTTTTTTGTCTGCTTGCATTTAATAAGAACAGATTAGCTGCTCTTAAACACTTTTTGAATAATTTATTGTGCACCTACTTTGTCCTGGCTGCATGCAGTTTGCCTGGGACACAGAGTTGCATGAAGCAGTTTCCTACTAGCTCCAGACTCACGGAGAAACAGGCCAGTGCTCTGTGAGGACTGTGTAAGGGGCCCCAAGGGCAGGAGAGGTCCTATTTGGGTACATTTTTAAAGAGTGCAAGAGCCTCAGGTGAACAGCCAGATGGGAAACAAGGGAATGTGTGTTTGCAACCCTGCGAGAGTTTGGAAAGTGAATCGGAGTGGAGACTGGAAAGAGAAGTCAGGTCAGACCTGCGGGGGACAGCTGCTCTATCCCCACCACCTAGGCTGGACACAGAAAGCATCCTTTATTTAAAGAATCTTTAGCCCACCTTGTGCGAACAAATGCAAAGGGGAGACTAGAGGCATTTGTATGAGGAGCACCTCCCTGGGCCAGGTGCCCCAGGTACCTCATCTGCAAAGCAGTTAAAAATGTGAGCACTGAGCACAGTGCTTGTCATAAGACAGAAAACATTAGTCACTCTCGGCTGCATTGAAAACAGCTGCACAGCCCTGGCCGGGTGGCTCAGTTGGAGCACCATCCCGCACACCAAAAAGGTTGCAGGTTTGATTCCTAGTCAAGGTACGTACCTAGGTTGTGGGTTCATGCCTGGTTAGGGTGCATACAGGGGGCAGCTGATGGATGTTTTTCTCTCTGGCGTTGATGTTTCTGTTTCTCTCTCTTCCCCTTCTCTAAACGAATCGTCGGGTGAGGATTAAAAAAATCCAGACAAAATAGCCAGCTGAACAGAAGTGATTGTCTTTGGGTTGCGATTCATGTGCAGTCCCCCTGGCAGCTGAGCCACTCGATGTTGGCTTTCATGCAGGGAGGGCCTGCTCTGGACCAGCAGGCTGAGTTCACGGTTAGCCTCGTGCACCCTCCCTAGTGCAGCAGCAGAAGGCAGCTTGTAAGCTGCTCTCAGTCCAGGGCCATTTGAACTAAAATGAAGACCCAAGCCAACAACTGCCCTATGGGAATGCTCTGGTCAGCTGGACATGAGAACTTGACCTCCACCTCCTGGCCCTTAGGGTTTTTATTGCAGGATGTCCAGAGTTGGATCATGGTGTCATTGCCACCTTAGCACAGGCACAGCCTGCCCCGCTCCTGAAGCAGCTTCTCCGGGCAGAGTGAGGTCAAGTGGCTGCCCTGTGCCCAGGTCAAGCTGCTAAGTGCCCAGTGCGGAGGAGCAGGCGCGACCCTGGGCATGGTGGGCTGGGGACCAGCCTGAGCTCAGCCTCTGTCCATCCAGGACCAGACGTTCAGAGCTACCTGTAGGTTGCTGTCCCCTTCGTGTGGGATATTGGTTAGCCAGTGAGTTCCTGTCTGCTGCTGGGGCACGGAGAGGGTGAGGTCAGCCAGCAAGTCATGGTCATGTGTGTGGGCAGTAGGAAGTGGACAGTTTTAAGAACTTATAGAAGGAAATCTGAGCCAGAAACAGATGCTCTGGGGCGGGGGCTGGGTATTTACAGTGGTTGTAAGTGCAGGACATTTCCGGGGACCTTTGCTATGGGAAGCTGTGTCTGAGAACTCCCAGGGGGTGTTTAGAATCATTCTGGGGATCTTTCTTCTCTGGGAACTGGGGTTACCACATGAGATTGTGCCTTGCCCTGGTGGCCCAGAGCCACAGAACATCTAATCATGCCAGGGAGGTGGGGGGCTTGCAGGGAAGCTGCGGGCCCGTCATTTGTCATCTGGCCCCTTGAGTTCTGCTCATCAGAAGTGAGCTCCTGCCTTTCTCTAGGTGGTTCCCACCACCAGGGCATCCCCTCCAGGAAGTCCTCTGCCTCCGTGTCTTTGTCCTGTTGTCCTTCCTCTTTATCCACTGACCCTCAGCCCCACTTTGTAAGGTCCCGACTGGCCACCTGCTTCCTCCCCAAGGGCTCCTGTCCAGGACCAGTGTGGACGGGACAGCCACTGCCCTCAGGAAGCTCACAGTCCGGAGCGGCAGACAGAACCCCTGGCCTGACAGTGCAGAGAGCTCAGGGACAAGAGTGACCCCAGGCCTAGCCAGAGGCCTTGGGAGGCACCCCACACCCCCTCCGCAGAGTTCCCACCCCATCTGCCCCTCCCCTGCACAACTTGCTCCTTTTCTTTAGGTCTCAGCCTCAGTGCCTCCTCCTCATCCCCTCATTGAGCTCAAGTTTCATAGTTTACACTTCCTTGTTTCTGGGAAACTTGTTTCGTTTGACTTGAGCCCCTAGCTGTGGCGGTCTTGCGCGCTCAGTGCTGAGCATGGAGCCTGGAGGATGTTAGACTGCAGAGCAGCAGAATAGGACAGCAAACAACCTTTAAGTTGTTTTTAAATTTTGTTTTAATTGTGGTAAAAACATATAACAGAGCTTATCATATTAACCATTTTTTAAAATATATTTTGTTGATTTTTTACAGAGAGGAAGGGAGAGGGATAGAGAGTTAGAAATATTGATCAGCTGCCTCCTGCACACCCCCTACTGGGGATGTGCCCGCAACCAAGGTACATGCCCTTGACCAGAATCGAACCTGGGACCCTTCAGTCCGCAGGCCGACGCTCTATCCTCTGAGCCAAACCGGTCAGGGCCATATTAACCATTTTTAAGTGTACAGTTGAGTGGTGTTAAGTACATTCACATTGTTGCACAACCATCACCACCTTCATCCCCAAACTCTTCATCTTGCAAAACTGAAACTGTGCCCACTAAACACTAACTTCCCCTTCCCCCCGCCTCTGGCAACCGCCATTCTACTTTCTCTCTCTATGAATTTGACTATTCCAGGGACCTCAAATAAGGAGAATCACACAGTATTTGTTTTTTTGTGACCAGCTACTTTCTCCTACTATAATGTCATCGAGGTTCATCCATGTTATAGCATATTGTAGAATTTCCTTCTTTTTTAAGGCTGAATAATACTCCATTGTATGTATATACTGTACCTGGTTCACCCACTCATCACCAATAGACATTGGGGTTGCTTCCACATTTCAGTTGTTATGCATAATGCTGTTATGAGTATGAGTGTACACATACTTCTTTGAGATCCTGCTTTTAATTATTTGGGGTATATATACAAAGGTGGAATTGCTGCATCTTATGATAGTCCTATTTTTAACTTTTTGAGGAACTTTCATAATGTTTTCCGTAGTGCCTGCACCATTTTGCATTCATACCCACAGTGCACCAGCTTCCAACTTCTCATCATCCTCACCAACACTTGTTATTCTATTTGGGTTTTTATTCTGGCCAAACTCACAGGTGTGAGGTGGTATCATTGTAGTTTTTTTGTTTTTTTAAAATATATTTTATTGAATTTTTTTTTTTTTTTTTTACAGAGAGGAAGGGAGAGGGATAGAGAGTTAGAAACATCGATGAGAGAGAAACATCGATCAGCTGCCTCCTGCACACCCCCTACTGGGGATGTGCCCGCAACCAAGGTACATGCCCTTGACTGAAATCGAACCTGGGACCTTTCAGTCCCCAGGCCGACGCTCTATCCACTGAGCCAAACGGGTTACGGCTGTAGTTTTTTTTATTAATATATTTTTACTGATTTCAGAGAGGAAGGGATGAGAGAGAGATAAATCAGTGAGAGAGAATCATTGATCGGTTGCCTCCTGCATGCCCCCAACTAGGGATCGAGCCCACAACCCCGGCATGTGCCCTAACCAGGAAGTCATGGTTCGAACTGTGACCTTGTTCATAGGTCGACATCCAACCACTGAACCACTCCGGCCAGGCTCATTGCGGTTTTGATTTGCCTTTCCCTAGTGATTCGTGATGTTGAGCATATTTTCATGTGCTTATTGGCCATTTGTATGCCTTTGGAGAAATATTTGTTCAAGTCCTTTGTCCATTTTTTAAGCAGATTAGGTGTGTGTGTGTGTGTTGTTTTTTTTTTATTGAGTTGTACAAGTCCTTTATATATTCTGGATATTAACCCCTTATCAAATCTATAATTTGTAAATATTTCCTCCCACTTTATAGGTTTCCTTTTTACTTTGTTAATTGTTTCCTTTGATGCACAGAGTTTTCAGTTGGATATCCCATTTGTGTATACATTTTTAAATTTTTAAAATAATTATGGACTTACAGGACATTGAAAGACAGTATAGAGAGGGCCTGCATACCTTCCCCCCAGTTTCATCCAGTGGTTCCATCTTTCATTGTGCAATACAGAAACCCGTGTTGACATCAGCACAGTGCGTGTATGTGGTTCTCTGCTATTAGGCCATGTGTAGATTTGTGTGAGCACACCACTGCAGTCAGGGTACAGAGCATGCCCGTTACCATGCACAGCCCTTTGTCCTACTCTTACAGTCACCCCTTCCCCACTGATTAGTTCTCATACCTGCAGCCTGACATTTTGAGAGTGTCAGGTCAGTGGAACCGCACAGTATGTAAATCTTTCACTCAGATCCTGTCCTGGAAGATTGCAGCCAGGCTGTTGTGCATGTCCGTAGTTAGAAGAATCAGTATTTAATTTAACTTCTGTTTAAGGAAAGAGAAGAAAACAGATGCAACACCCAATAAATTATTGAACTTTGAGTAAATGGCCTTTTTACCACAAAAGATAGTTCCTAAAAGATGCCCATAAAATTGAGAAAAGAGATGATGAAAACATGAAAGTGTGGAGAAGGGAGAGAGCCCAGCCCAAGGCAGCGGCAGGGCTCAGCCCCTCCCGCTCATCAGCCCTCCTGGGTCCACACGGTTCCGCAGGGTGCCGTCCCCTGCTCATCTGGCATCAAGGCCAGGTGCAGAGGACCTTTTGTCACCTAAACGAGTGAGTCGCCCCTTCTCTCTCTAGGCTGCATGTGAGGTCACAACCTGGCCTCAGAAACGTTTAGATGTGAAAGGAAATGCTTTATGGGGTTCAACTCTGGGCTGCCTTGGTGTGGTGGGAAGGACTGCCTGATGTAATTGAGCTGCTTTTACGATCAGCGACAAATAAGATAAAGTGGTCAGACTGCCTCTTTCTGTGGGCTCCATCTGTCAGGTTGGATGGCAAATCGGTTTTCCCATTTTCCTTTCACAGTCAGACTCACGCTGCCTGGGCATTGCTCAGCTGGGCTTGTCCGTCTTTGTGCCATGTCTGCTTGGCCGGTCTGCATGTGTGGGCATGTCCCCAAGGAAGTGTATTTGGTGTTGCTGTGGTTGGACTTGCAGCTTGGGCATGCTTTCAGATGACGTGTGTCCTGTCTGGAGCGTGGGGCCTGCAGCCAGTGCCTGGCCACCTCCTGTTTAGAGTTCACTCTTAGCTGGGATCCCTTTCTGGGTCAGCACAGCCTTTCTCATAAGATTCCGCCGTTTGGGGGCATTGTCAATTGTTTTTAGAAGAGAAAACAGCTCTTTCTCTCATTCATCACCTGTTCTGCGGATGTTCACCATTTGTACATAGAGAAGTGCACATTGTGCAAGTGGAGCATGATCTCAAGTAGAACACGCACCTCACATGTTACCTCCCCAAATATCTGTCCACTCCTAGCCCCTGGAACCTGTGCATGGGACCTCACATGGAAATAGGATCTTCACAAACATGATCCAGTTAAGATGAGGTCGGATTGGCATAGTCTGACACCAGTGACAGGTGTCCTCTTAAGGAGAGGGAAATTTGGACAGACACACAATGAGGAGGCCGTGTGACTACGGAAGCAGAGATTAGAGTGATGCGGCCAGATGCCAAGGAATAAGAGCTGCCAGCACCCATCAGAAGCTGGAAGAGGGAGAAAGGGGCCTTGGGAGGGAGTGCTGCCTGCTGACACCTTGATTTTGGATTCTGGCCTCCAGGGTTGGGAAGGAATACATTTCTCTTGATACAAGCCCCTCAATTTGTTGCAATTGTTTACAGCAGTGCCAGGAGATTCAGACAACTTCCAGTCAGCTGATGTCCTCTGAGCCCACTCGTGCCCTCACTTTTCCTGTCCCCCTAAAAGTAGCCAGTTCTCACCTGACTGTAAACTTCCTGTACTGGAGTCACTGAGGTCCATTGTTGAGTGTACGGCAGACTTTGGTCTTATCATGGCTGCTTGTTTTCCTTTTTTCTCTTTTTTAAATATGTTTTTATTGATTTCAGAGTGGAAAGGAGAGGGAGAGAGAGATAGAAACACCTATCTATATATACAAAAGGCTAATATGCATAGTGCCCCCTGTGGGAGTTCAACCGGAGACTGGGCATTCTATCACTAGCTGTGATGTGCACTGACCACCAGGGGGTAACACGGAACAAAGGAATGCCCCAGCCGGCAGCTGGGAAGGGAGGCCCCTCTGACTGGCAGCTGGAAGGCCCTAATGGGCCCAATTGCTGGCGAGGCCTAGGGACCCCACCCACGCATGAATTTTGTGCACCAGGCCTCTAGTCAGTGATGAGAGAGAATCATTGATCAGCTGCTTCCTGCTGGGGATTGAGCCCTAAACCCGGACATGTGCCCTGACCAGGAATTGAACCATGGCCTCCTGGTTCATAGGTCAATGTTCAACCATTGAGCCACACAGGCTGGGCTGGCTGCTTGTTTTCCCACTGCATGTGTAGCTACCAGATGAAATGCAGGGCACCCAACTGCATTTGCATTGCAGAGAAACAAAGAATCATATTTGAGGTCAAGTATGCAATATTTGAAGCATACTGAGCTAACATATGGTTTGTTGCTTCTCTGAAATGAAAAGGTAACTGATGCCTGTGTTTTGTTTCCTAGTCCAGGCCACTGCCATGCCCAGCAGTGGGCATAAGAGAAGTCACGCTCCTGGTTTTCTGTCCTTTGTGGTTGACCTGCCCCCTGGGTCCCAGCATGTGGCCTCACTTCAAAGTGGGAGGGTTCTGGGGTTTGAGGGTATTCCTGCCCCTGGAGAGGAGGGCCTCAGACCACGTGTCTGGAGAGCTGGCCTGGAGGCCTGTGGCAGAACCACTGTCTCATGAGGGGGGAACACATGGAGAATGGGTTGGGGGGGCCTCTGGGCCCGGGTTTTTCTTGGTCAGGGGAGGGGGGCCAGGAGGACACCGGCAAGGTTGCCTGCAGCCCTGGGTTCTGGTGTCTAATCTCCGAAGCTCACTAAAACAAGGAAGGGCAGGGCCCCTGCTGTAGGGAAGGCCTGGGCTTCCCATTCTGAGGCTGGACATCCTGATGACAGGCTGTGGTGGTGGGGACAGGCCTGGGTCCAGCACTGGCCCTGCTGTCGTCCTCCACACAGTAGGTGTGGGTCTGTGCTCTCCCGGCAGGACCAGATGAGGCCAGGCTGTCCTGGTGGGATGGTGACGCTCAGTGTAGCTTGGGCCTGTGGCTAAGTGCCCTGTCATTTCTCTTCTGCTTCCAGTCGCCCCATTCGGCATCTTTCCAGATCGGACAGATGAGCAACGTGGAGCCGGACGATGAGCTTCTGGACGCAGTGAGTGGGAGTCATTCCCGTTTATACGCAGGAAGGACAGACGAGGCCTGCTTGGTGGAATTGCAGCCTAGCCAAAGGCAGACAGTAAATGAAAACCCAGAGGATGGCGGGTGTAGGGCTCTGTGAGAGACGTGCGCAAATCTGTGCAGACCTCGGGCAGTTCTGTGTATGGCTCAGTGACAGACGTGGGCAATTCTGTGCAGAGCTCAGGGACAGATACGGACAGGGCCATACAGAACTCGGAGACAGAAATGGGCTGAGCAGAGCTCAGAGACAATGAGGATCAGACATTGGGGGCCCCAGAGCCTAGGTGACCAGGGAAGGCTATTCTGAGGGCCCATGTTCCCCAAGGCCAAGCCAGGTAGGGGAAGTGTGTGACAGGTGTTAAATGCTGATGGAAAGAGAGGAAGCAGGCCAGGGCGGGTGCTGTGGGTGGAAGAGGGATGCCAGGTAGGCTGGAGGAGGGCCCTGGGGGCAGCGTGGGCATCTCAGGGTGGATGTCCCTGGACAGCAGTGATGTCCTTTCCTGCCCCTGTGTCAGGCTTGGACTGTCCAACAGCTGCCCGGGGAACATGTCCTGAAAATGTCCACCCAGACTTGCATTTGACTTCCTCCTCGGGTGTCTCGTGGTCCTGATTTTCATTCCCCTGATGGCCAGTGATGTTGAGCATTTTTCATGTGCCGATGGCCGTTTGTGTGTCTTCTTTGGAGAAATGTCTATTTAGATCCTGTGCCCATTTG
The DNA here is from genome assembly GCF_963259705.1 of Myotis daubentonii. NCBI lineage: Eukaryota > Metazoa > Chordata > Mammalia > Chiroptera > Vespertilionidae > Myotis > Myotis daubentonii. The sequence continues at coordinate 13,719,484 of NC_081843.1, read as the reverse complement.
TAATCAAGTTATTTTTGTTTTAATAATTGAGCTGTAAGAGTTCTTTATGTAGTCTAGACACAAATTGCTCATCAGGTACATGATTCGAAGAAACTTTTTCCTGTTTTGTGGATGTCGTCTCACTCTCTGACAGGGCCTTGTGAAGCACAAAACCCTGTAATTCTGATGAAGTCTGGTTTACCTATTTTCTTGGGTTGTGCTTTTGTTGTCACATCTAAGAAACCACTGCCTAGTCCAAGGTCATCAAGATTCACTGCTGTGTTTTCTTCTAAGACTTCTATATTTTTAGGTCTTGATCGTTTTTCACTAATTTTGTAAATGTGTAAGGTACAGGTTCAGGTTCATAGTTTTGCATTTGGATGTCCAGTTTTCCCAGCACCATTTCATGAAGTGACTATACTTTCCCTGTTGAATTGTCTTGGCACCCTTGCAGAAAATCAATTGGCCATAAACGTGAGGTTTTATTTCTGACTCTCGATTGTCTGCTGTTAATCTCGGTCTGTCCTTGAGCCAGCACCACCACTGTCGTGACAACTGTAGCTTTATAGTCACTTTTTAAGTCAGGAAGTTTGAGTCCTCCAACTTTGCTCTTCTTTTTCAAGGTTGTTCTGCCTCTGAGACATCTCTTGCATTTCCATGTTGATTTTAGGATCAGCTTGTCAATTTCTTTAATGCTTCCAGATGGAATTTAGAGATTGTGTTGAATCTTAATGTTAAGCCTTCTGATGAACACAGGATATCTTTTCATTTATTTAGGTCTTCAGTTCCTTCTTTTCAACAATGTTTTACAATTTTCAGCATACAAATCTTACACTTTTGTTATATGTATTTTAGGGATAAATTTTATTTTATATATTTTATTTTTTATGCTGTTGTAAATAGAGTTGTTTTCTTTAAAAAATATTTTTATTGATTTCAGAGAGAGGAAGGGAGAGAGAGAGCGAAACATTAATCATGAGAGAATCATTGATCGGCTGCCTCCTGCATGCTCCCTACTGGGGATTGAGCCCTCAACCTGGGCATGTGCCTTGACCGGGAATCGAACTGTGACTTCCAGGATCATAGATCAAGGCTCAACTACTGAGCCACGCAGGCCGGGCTATGGTTGTTTTCTTAATTGCATTTCAGATGGTTCGTTGCCAATGCATAGAAATAAACTTTATATTTATACAAGAGGCCTGGTGCATGACATTTGTGCACTGGGGGGGGGGGGGCGGCGGTCCCTTAGCCTGGCCTGCGCCCTCTCATAGTCCAGGACCCCTTGGGGGATGTCCAACTGCCGGCTTAGGCCCACTCCCCGAAGCCCACAGTTGTACATCCCCCCAAGGGGTCCTTAGCGCTGCAGCGGAGGTGGGAGGGGTTCCCGCCACTGCAGCTGTGCTCACCAGCTGTGAACCCAGTTTCTGGTTGAGCAGTGCTCCCCCTCTGGGAGCACACTGACCACCAAGGGGCAGCTCCTGCATTGAGCGTCTGCCCCCTGGTGGTCAGTGCATGTCATAGCAACTGGTTGTTCCTCAGTTTGGTTGATTTGCATATTAGCCTTTTATTATATTTATATACTGATCTTGTATCCCTTAGTCTTACTGAATGCATTCTAACAGTTTTTTAGTCTATTTTGGAGGATTTTCTACATATAAAATCATGTCATTTGCAAATAGAGTTTCATTTATTCCTTTACAATCTGGATGCTTTTATTTCATTCTTTTGCCTAATTGCCATGGTAAAACCTCCAGGACAATGCTGAATAGCAGTGGCAAGAGCAAGCCTCCTTGTCTTGTTCCTGAGCTTAGGGGAAAAGCTTAGTCTTCCACCATTGCCAGTGATGTTACCTGTGGGTTTTTGCTAATTGCCCTTTATCAGGTTGAGGAAATTCCCTCTATTCCTCCTTGTTGAGTGTTTTAATCATGAAGAGGAGTTGATTTTTGTTGTTGTTGTTAGCCTCACCTGAGGATATTTTCTCCATTGCTTTTCAGAGAGAGTGGGAGGGAGCGGTGGGTGGGGAGAAACATCGATGTGAGAGAGACACATTGACTAGTTGCCTCCTGCATGCACCCAACCGGGGGCGGGAGTGAGCCCGCAATCCAGGTACATACCCTTGACCGAAAATTGAACCCACAAACCTTTGGTGCACAGGGTGATGGTCTAACCACTGAGCTACCAGCTAAGGCAAAGGGGGTTGAATTTTGTCAGATGCTTTTTCTGTGTCTATTGAGGTCATATGTATTTTCTGTCCTTTATTCTATTAAAGTGGCATTACACTTGTTTCACTCACAAAACTTCTGATAACAAATATGTGGGGGTTTTTCCTCACACCAACTAATTCTGTTTTTCCGGATACCACCTGGTTGTCCTATAAGTCAGTTCATTCTGACACTAACTGCATGATGTTGGCACAGACACCACAGGCTAAGGGCTCAGTCCTACTGCCCCCACTTCAGACCCCAGTCACAAGTCCAGGTTGTCATTTGTGCTTGTGACTGACCAGCTATAAATCACAGTTCCTCAGACCCTTTCCTTAGGTCCATAATTTGCTAAAGGGCTCACAGAACTCAGGGAAATATTTTATTTATGTTTACTGATTTATTATAGAGGCTACAACTCAGGAACAGCAGACAGTAGGTGCACAGGGAAGGATGCAGAACTTTCATGCCCTCCAGGAGCGCCACCCCACAGCACCTCACATGTTCACCAACCCAGAAGTTCTCCAAACCCCTTCATTTAGGGTTTTTATGGAGGTTCCATTACACAGGCTGATTAAGTCATTGGTCATTGGGTGATTAGCTCAATCTCTAGCCCCTCTCCCTCCACCAATGTTGGGACTGAAAGTTCCTGTCCTCTAATCACACCTTGATCTCTCTGGCAACTGGCCCCATCCTGAAGCCTGGGAGCCCCTATGGTCCCTCCAGCTCATTAGCTCACATAAGACACTACCCAGAGATGCCCAGGATTTTAGGAGCCAGGTGCTAGAAATTGGCACAAAGACCAATAATACATTCTCCAATGTACCACAGACGTTACAGTAATTGATTTTCAGATGTTAAACTACCCTTGCATTCCTGGTGTGTTGTAGGATCTAACCCACTGGCGTCTTGTTGAGAATTTTGTGTCTGTGTTCACAAAGGGTGTGTATTTGTAGTGAGTTTCCTTTCTTGTGGCATCCATGTTTAGCTTTGGGGTCAGGAGAGTAGTGACCTCATGGGATGAGTAGACACGTGCTCTGTCCTCTCCTCATTTGTGCTTTGCTCTTCAACGTGCTAGGTTGTCAGTGTGTGACTCTGCCTCTTCTTTTGCAGGATACGGATCCCCCTCACCCTTTCCCCAAGGAGATACCGCACAACGAGAAGCTCCTGTCCCTCAAGTATGAGGTGGGCCTCCTCCCTGGGTGCCCCTGCCCCACACCGCCCCAGGCACTTCATCCCCCTCCAGCCTCACCCCCACCCCCTGCCCGACGTGAACCGGGACACCAGGGTCAGTCCTTGTGTTGTCTGTGTCACCCTGGTCTGCAGAGCTTGGACTATGACAACAGTGAGAACCAGCTGTTCCTGGAGGAGGAGAGGCGCATCAACCACATGGTGAGTCGGGCTGGGCAGCCTGGACACCGCCCCAGGGACCCACGGGCTGGGCTGGTGCTACTCACCACCTGGGTGTGGTGATGGGTCCCCTCCAGCTCCCTGCCCTCAATCCTGTGCTGCAGGTTCTGGTTTGTGTTCTGGAGCAAGAGACACCCAACACTTGATACAGGAAAGGGCATGTGTGTCACATTTCAAATACAACAAAGAAGGCTGTTCTTAGATGTCAGCTGCAGTGGCCAAGATGTCAACAACTGATTGTGGCTTGGTTGGGAACGTCATCCCCCACCCCACTCCAATGCTCCATCATCTCTTAGACATTGACCTGAGGCTGCCATCATGGACTTGGGGAATTCCAGGGCCAGTCATGTCGCCACTAGAGCAGCCTATGGCTGATGTCTTGCCACTGCACTCACCTCTGACTAGTGCCTCCCCCTCAGGCCTTCCGGACAGTGGAGATCAAGCGCTGGGTCATTTGTGCCATGATAGGGATCCTCACGGGGCTGGTGGCCTGCTTCATCGACATCATGGTGGAGAACTTGGCCGGCCTGAAATACAAGGTCGTCAAGGACAGTATCCTTTTCTGAGGGGGCCCAGCACAGACAGGGTGGAGCTTAGAGCCGAGCGTAGGGTCCCATGAGTGACTGTGCATCCCAGAGCGGGCCCAACAGGAGATACCTCTGGCCTGGGTGTTTGCCCTCCAACTGGGAGAGTTGGGACCGGGCAGTGGAATGTCTCTGAGATGTGCAGTTAGTGCATCACCCCCTCCCTGCCTCTCACTCCCCCCTGTGTACTTGGGGGTCGTGCTCATATCAGGGTGCGGCATGGTGGGGATGTACTCAGATGGTGGAGCTGATACTCGTCCTTGATGAGCCCAGATATCGACAAGTTCACGGAGAAAGGGGGGCTGTCCTTCTCCCTCCTGCTGTGGGCCACGTTGAATTCTGCGTTCGTGCTGGTCGGCTCCATGATTGTTGCCTTCATAGAGGTACGGCCACCAGGGAGCCCTGAATGGTGGGAACTGCTCCAGCTCACCTACTGCAGCTTCTGCCAGTGAGATTCCCGCGGTCACACTAGTCCAGATGTTAAACGGTTCAGTAAGAACACCCTCCTTACCCTGGTGGTGCGCCCACGTCCACCCCACACGGCAAAGACCACGGGGAAACCCACAGCTCACTTCTAGGAGGTCCCAGTGGTCCAAACGGAGGGGACCACCCACCTGAGGGGATCAGACCCTCCCGGGGTCCCTTCATTCCAGGACTCTCCCAGAAGCCCTTCCTAGGGCCTGCCTCTTTCTGTGCTCTTCCCTTATCATGAGGTGTTGGAAGGAAGAGGGGGAAACATCCAGAAGCTTCTATCTGGTGTGCAGTGCGGTGCCCCCCTCCCAAGGGGGATCGAGGAACTTTGGTTCCTCTCAGCTAGTGCATGATAGGTGCCTCCGGTCTGTCCTAATGCCCCTGTGGGAGACACTGCACCTCCTTCCATTTCCACGCCCAACCCCTCCCACACCCCACAGCATTTGCACCCCTCAGTGGTCGTTCTACATCTGGGGTGGGGAGAAGTGGGAAGCCCCTTCCCAGGCAGCTGTCCTGTCCAGTCCCATGTCATCCCCTCCGCACCCTGAGCACCATGAGGCTGAGTCTCCCTGGGCCTCCCAATCTACGTCCATTCATTCAGCTTGGCCAGCTCCACGTTCTCTCTCCTTCCAGCCAGTTGCTGCTGGCAGCGGGATCCCCCAGATCAAGTGCTTCCTCAACGGGGTGAAGATCCCCCACGTGGTCCGGCTCAAGGTGAGGAGGTGACCCCTGGGCTGGGAGCACGGTGCCCATCATGGGGATTCTTTGCTGGGTTAGAAACTTTTTGTTTGTCCACCTGCACCTCCTAAATTCACCAGACCATGTTGTGTGCTGCTGACGAGCATGTGCATGGATGTGCTGGAAGATTTTGTACATTTTCTTTGGAAAGTGTTGAAAACTTTCTCTGCACATTTAGTGTAACAGCGAAATGCTTCAGTGGTGTGCGTGCTGTGACCACCGCTGTGGAGCGTGTTTGTCAGTTCCTCACAGGGGTCAGCATTCCAGAATGAGAGCACCTGTGTGGAGTGGGAGCCTTGCTGTGCGCTCTTTCCATTTCTCAAAGTTTTCCTAACACTCATGCTTAACATTCTTGATGACACACTCATTCCAAGGGGCTGGCAAGTCAGGCTTCCTCCCATGGCCATTTCCGGTGTTTGGTCTGCGTGCCCCCATCTGGGGAGCAGAGTGACCTCAAGGGGGAGCGGTTGTGCTGGCCCCTCCGAGTGCCTCTTTGTCGCTCATGGGTGCTGGTTTTGTTACTAGTCTTGCTTTGTGTGCAGGGCTGTGGCTCAGGTTCTCAGACAGCATGCAGTCTGTAATCAGAGGCTTGACACTCTTTCCCTTGTGTTCCAGACGCTGGTGATTAAAGTATCTGGTGTGATCCTGTCCGTGGTGGGAGGACTGGCGGTGGGAAAGGTAATGCAGCCGGAGGAGCGCTGCTGGGCCTGAGTCCCTCTGCCCTCCATGTTCTCCCTGAACTCGCCTGATGGGGGCTGCCCTGCACTTTCCAGGAGGGGCCGATGATTCACTCGGGCTCCGTGATTGCTGCTGGGGTCTCCCAGGGGAGGTCAACGTCACTGAAGCGAGATTTCAAGGTGAGTCCTCCTGGTGCAGATGTCGACAATGAGGGTGACCATGAGTGTTCCTTGGAAGGCGGGTCCCTCCTGCTCTGTATCAAGACCATCCTGACTTGGCATCTGAGGGTCTCCACAGAGTTCTGTCCTGGGTGGCTCTCCTGGCCTGCCTAGGAGTCTGCTCGGAGCCTGGTTCGCAGGGTTTGGTGGGTGTGCATTTCCCTGAGGAAATGGCCTCAAAGGCCTGTGTGACCTAGAAAGAGGCCAGGAGTGCCGTGCTGGCAGACAGAAGATGCTTCGTTTCCAAGGTACACTCCAGAATCACGTTGTCACGTTTCCCCAGAAAGCCACCAGCTTTTTGATGGGCATTGTACTGAATGTATATACAAATTTGGAGACAGTTAATATTTTTTTACAGAACAGTTTTTTAAAATCAAGAATACACTTAAGGTTTTTTTTGTTGTTGTTAATCCTCACTTGAGAATATTTTTCCATTGGTCTTTTTTAGTTTTTTCTTTTTAATTTATCTTTATTGTTAAAAGTGTTGCAGATGTTCTCTATTTTTCCCATTGACCCCCTCCCAGGCCTTCACCAGCATATTTTCTGAGTCCATGGGCTATGCATATAAGTTCCCTGGTTAATCTCTACCTCCCCACTCCTCACCCCTGCCTTCCTTCTGAGATTCATCAGTCTGTTCCATGCTTCTATGTCTCTGGATCTGTTTTATCCATTAGTTTATTTTCTTTGTTGATTTTTAGAAAGAGAGGGAGGGAGGAAGGGATACAGCTAGAATCATCAATGTGAGAGAGACACATTGATTGGTTGCCTCCCACATTCCCCCCTCCTAGTGCCAGGGATTGAACCTGTAACCCAGGTACGTGCCCTTGACTGGGAATGGCACCCGAGACCCTTTGGTGCGTGGGCCGATGCTCTACCCACTGAGCAACACCGGCAGGGCCTAAAGTTTAATTCTTGTGATAGAATCTCTTCATTGTTATCTCATGGTTGTTGGTGTGCAAGGAAGTTCTCTCTTGTTGCCTCTTCGGTTCTGCAGTCTTTGTGAACCCAGGAGTGGATGAGTTGACTGTCTAGAGACTCTTCCTCTCCCTCCACCGCCTCCCTCCCCGTCCCTTTCTGAGAAGTGCCCTTGGGGAAGCTGGCTAATGCCCTGCTCCTGTCTGTTCTGCCCCATTGCAGATCTTTGAGTACTTCCGCAGAGACACGGAGAAGCGGGACTTTGTCTCGGCAGGAGCCGCGGCGGGAGTGTCTGCTGCTTTTGGGGCCCCTGTGGGTGAGCAGGGGCCCTGCCTGGTTGACAAGTGACGGCCTGTGTTGGGCAAGCCAGGCTGTCCGTGCCTTGAGAAGGAATAGTTTAGGTGTTTGCAGACTTCGGTGCTGGGTGGTGGAGAGGATGTGGGGTGCCCCCCGAAAGGCCCCATGGCTGCCTCTCATGTGGGCTTGGTGCCGTGGGTCTGGGTGTGAGGGGCTGTGGGTGCGGGGCTCCCTGTGCCTGGGTAGAAACTTCAGGCTGGGCCACTGCGTTCCAGGCGGGGTCCTCTTCAGCTTGGAGGAAGGTGCCTCCTTCTGGAACCAGTTCCTGACGTGGAGAATCGTAAGTGCCCACAGACGGCGCCTCTCCCCAGGTCAGGCAGTGCCCACGTCTCACCTTGGTGTCCTCCGTGGTCCAGTGGACACCACACTCTGGGCCCACGCTTCGGTGCCCTCTCCTGAGGGGCCTGTTGAGCTGTGGTTGGAGCCACGCCCCGTTGGATTTTTATGGCCCAGCTCTACCTCACTTGACCCTGAAGTGTTGCCTCCTGCCCTTCCCCTGTCAGTCGGGTCACTGTTCCACCCTGGGGCTCCTTGGACTCCTCATTGGGAACCCCCAGACCTCATACACCTTTCCTCGGCTCTGTCCTGGCTTGACCCCACACTCGCCTGGCTTGCCCAGCCTCCTGTCCTTTAGCTTTTGGAGGGGCTCCAGGTGCCTCCTGAGTGAAAGGAGAGGCAGCCCCTTCTCCGGCAGCCCCTCCCCAGCTCCCAGGTTCCTCTCGGTGGGCACGGTTGTTCTGATGGTGCTTGTTTCTCTCTCTGCCCACAGTTCTTTGCTTCTATGATTTCCACCTTCACACTGAACTTCGTCTTAAGCATTTACCATGGAAACATCTGGGACCTGTCCAGCCCCGGCCTCATCAATTTTGGAAGATTTGACACGGAGGTAATGTGGCCCGTTGTCCCAGTCACTGTTTCTGGCTCTCGGTGCTCGGCCAGGCTGTTTACTTAAGGTTCAGCCCGAGACCTGGGGCTTTTGGGAAACTCCATCTCTTCGCTGAGATGGAGCTCTGTTCATAAGCACCAGGGCCAGGGGTGCTCTTGGGAAGCACACATCCAGCCTGGCTGTGCAGGGGAGGAGGCCCCGGTAGCCAGCCAGGGGCACCTTCAGGGCTGCCTCCACCATCTGCAGATTGTCGGACAGTGACACAGACTGTGGTCCCGGGCGCTCATGCACCAGCTTAGGGAGGGTGAGCAGGAGAGACCGGCGCCCCTAGGAAGGCCGGGACCAGACACTGCAATTGCCAGACATTGCAAGGGGGCCCTGCTCCCGGGACGTCCTTGCACAGGGACACAGTGGAGCTCTTGGGTTGTTTGGGTCACTAGACGTGTTCCTAGGTCTCTCCTTCCTGCCCCCCTTGCCTCCCCATCTGTCAAGTCTGAGTGGCAGGAAGCTGATGACACGTTTCCTCACAGAAATCTGCTCTTCCTCTTTGCACAGACGATGGTGTACACGATCCACGAGATCCCCATCTTCATCGCCATGGGCGTGGTGGGTAAGGGCCATCCCCAGAAGGACACCAACCCACCTGGCCCCACACTTCTCCATCACTCGAGATGGCGGCCCCCAGGGGAGCAAAGCATGTGGTGGGGTCAGGGCCCGCTTTGAAAAGGCTCCTCCAGGGCCACCTCGGGAGAAACCCGCACCATAAAGAAGCCAGAGCTCTGCTTCTCCATTGGGAAGCCCATCTAAGAAGTGGACTGGCCCCTCGACAGCATCCATTACCCTCAAAACCTTGTCCCTGAAAGGAAGGCGAAGCCTTTCAGAAATAAGCCCCTCTGTCTGTCCATCAGAGCGTGGTGATGGAGCGCGGGTATTTCCACAGACCCCTCCCAGTCCCTCTGCTGCGGGACAGCCCGCCGTCCTTACACGGGACTCCTTCCTGGCCGCAGGTGGTGTTCTTGGGGCTGTGTTCAATGCCTTGAATTACTGGCTGACGATGTTTCGAATCAGGTGAGAAACCTGATTTGTGGCTCCTGGGGCCTTTGAAAATGGTCTCATTGTGGGCCGTGTGCCCACAGGGCCACATGGAATGCCACCTGCCAGTGTGCATTGCTCTGTGGTGGCTTGTATGTGAGGGGACAGCATGGGGCTGGGGGATGGATGGGGTAAGGCTAGGGGAGGCCTGGCAGGGGAGGCACTGCCTGTGGATCCAGCAGCCCTGGGGTCAGGGTCTTTCTGGCCTCAATCTGGTCTGCCCAGGGCCATCTTGAGCCCGGGCATAGTTAGCTGGCACGGCTTCTCTTACCATTTGGAGAGCCATTACTGGAGCTTTGGGGCAGGGGGCGGGGGAGGCAAGTTCTGGGCTTGAGGAAGCACTTCCTCCTTCTGCAAAAACTTAAATGATGTTGGAGAGCACCCAGATGATCTGAGGACGTGCAGGAGTCTGGGTAGGTTGATGACTAAACGTGCTGCATCACCCCCCTAATTGGTGTCGTATTATCAGCTCTTAGTATTATCAGCTCTTATCACAGGCCCAGGTTGCCTTGGTAACTGCCCAGGTGTCCAGAGGCCTGGTCCATCCCAGTGTTTGCTCTAGGTACATCCACCGGCCCTGCCTCCAGGTGATTGAGGCCATGCTGGTGGCCGCTGTTACAGCCACTGTCGCCTTTGTGCTGATCTACTCGTCCCGGGACTGCCAGCCCCTGCAAGGCAACTCCGTGTCCTACCCCCTCCAGGTAGGAGGTTGGGCCACCAGGCAGGGGGCAGGGCAGGCCTCTGAGGAGGAGCACTCGCTCCCCAGTCCCGGCAGGAGAGCTGGTGGCACAGCGGAACTCAGAGTTCTGGACAACACAGGCTGGTGTGTCCTCAGAGAGGGTCAGGCAGCCTGCTGGGTGTCGGGAAAGCTGGTGTTCTTTCGGGCTGGAGTCTCCCCGGCCCTCCTCCCAGAATGTGGCCTGACGAGGACGAGGAGGACTTCAGAAGTGGGGCTGTGGGTATGGACCCGAGAAGCGCAGCCTGCCTCCCCTCCGAGGCAGCAGCCCGACCTCATCCTGCCACGTGGTTGGCGCTTGATGCTGGGCAGGACTGCCCCATTCCACTGGCCCGTCCTCTCTCCCAACCTTGCAGCTCTTCTGTGCAGATGGCGAGTACAACTCCATGGCTGCCGCCTTCTTTAACACCCCGGAGAAGAGCGTGGTCGGCCTTTTCCACGACCCCCCAGGTGTGTGCCCGTGCTCAGCGCTGTCAGATGCATATCGTCACGGGCCCTGCCCCTCTGGCCTGATCTGCAACAGCCCACCGACACTGGGCACAGAAGCCAGAGTAGATGGCGTCAGACTCTTCCATGGTGCTACTCCCTGGTGCTGCTCTAGCGTCATTTCGCCCCTTAGGACCCTTAGGCTGTCTCTGATGGTTTTCTGTCACAAATAAGACTGCTGGGACTTTTCTGGTCCTTATGCACGTGACAGGAATCCACACATTTAACAGAGAAGCATTTACATGTGGGGAAAGGCCACGCCCTTTCTAGAAAGTGCTGAGTGAAGCCAGCAGTTGGCACCAGGCCTCCTGACATGCTGGTCTGGGGTTTCTGGAAGTTATCTAGTGTGGAATGTGGCTGGTGGCCTTCTCTCCTGACCCCCGTGGTGCCAGCTGGTTGCACACCGATTTCAATGGTCACCTTCTTGGCCTCAGGTCACTGTCCTGCTGGCTGCACTGGGCCCCACTTGCTCTGGCTCCCTCCGTCCCCGGGCAGGGCAGCCATCCTCCTGTCTCCAAGGACCCAGGCCCCAAAACCCCATGCTCTGGCCTCTGAAAATGGGGACACTTCCGGGGGCTCATGGGGGTGTCTAGGGGTCAGGATATGACCTGGAGGTGCTGACTGGCCAGCCTCTCTCTACTAGGCTCGTACAACCCTATGACCCTTGGCCTCTTCACCCTCGTCTACTTTTTCCTGGCCTGCTGGACCTATGGGCTGACAGTGTCTGCTGGCGTCTTCATCCCGTCCCTGCTCATTGGGGCTGCCTGGGGTCGGCTCTTCGGCATCTCACTGTCCTACCTCACCGGGGCCGCAGTAAGTGGGGTCTCCATGCAACAAGCACGCAGGACCAGAGCTGGGCTGGAGGGAAGGGGCAGTTCTGGTGCTCCAGCCTCGGGGCCACTGTGAGTGCGGGCAGTGGGCTCCCAGTGCAGTGGTCAGCGCCTCAGAGCCTCTGGTCCTTTTACGTGGCCGTAGTTTTCTGGCTGCTGCTGTTCGATAGGAACATGCCATTAATGTAGCCGTCCATGTGTGTGGTCCAGAGACAATGTCGGGGGGAGACGCTCAGTGGTTATCAGTGAGCGAAGGTGACATGGAAGGATTGGGCGCCCAGGCTGCGGACACTGATGACTGGCTCTGTGTGTGACAGGCCTTGCCCTGCGCCCCACGGCCTCCCTGGCCTCCCTCTCCTCCTGCCACCATGGACGCCATGATTTTAATTTTATGTGCAGTCCTTTTTTTAACGTTAGTTATTCAAGTAAGGGTTTTTAAAAAACTAAACAGAGCAGGCGAGTCTCTCCCGCACTGTCCCACCACCCACTCCCCTGGCCAGACGTGGGACAGGCTTTCCTCAGGTCTCGGGTTTCCTCCCGAATATAATGTTCTGTGGTTTTTAATTGCAACATTGTTCACACACCATACACCCACCCTTTAAAAGTACAATCCAGTGGGTCTATGGTGTGTTCAGAGTGTAACCATTGTGACTGTCGGTTCAGGATATTCTCATTACCCCAAAAAGAAATCTGTCCCCCAACATTCACTCCCATGCCCCTCAGCCCTTGGCCACCGCATCTGCATTCTGTCTCAGTGGCCTTGCCTGTTCTGTCCGTTTTATGTGAGTGGGTCACACACCAGGTGCCATCTGTGTCTGGCTTCCCTCACTGAGCGTGCAGTTTCCAGGGCTCATCTGTGTGGTAGCACGTGTTGGATTGTCACTCCTGGCACTCCCTCGTCGTGCGGTGCAGGCATTTCTGCAGATGACAGTCACTGCACATATGGTGCTGGCCTCTGTCCCTGCACGCACCTGTAGCTCTGCCTCCTCCATACGCAGAGTGTCCTTCTGTCTCGTGCTGCCGAGTTCTCCGGCTTACACCGATGGCGTGATTCATGCAGGGCGTCCTGGATTGGGCCACTCCGTGGGTGTTTCCAGGCTTTGTATTACTAAGGAGGAGCAGGCTGTTTGCCCATGTGCATAAGCTCTCCTGGATGTGACATTGCTGAGCCCAGGCAGCCTCGTGCATCTTGGTGGGTTTGAGCAGGGGGTGCCACCCCCAACACCACCTCTGTGTCATCCCCACAGATCTGGGCAGACCCTGGCAAGTACGCCCTGATGGGAGCAGCTGCCCAACTGGGTGAGTCCTGTCTGCCACGTGGGCAACCCAAGGTCAGGAGGGGCAGGTCCCTCATGGAGCTCAAAGTCCGGGTGTTCAATTTAGTGTCATCGACCACTCCCTGCAGGGTGTAGCTGGGCCCTGAATGGATGGTGATGGGCCCTGCACAGAGAACGTGGGCAGGGAGGGGCGGGGTGGAGTGGCCTACAGGGGCTCGAGACCACCCTGCCTCACCCCAGCCCACCTCTCCCTCCCTGGGCAGGTGGGATCGTGAGGATGACGCTGAGCCTGACAGTTATCATGATGGAGGCCACCAGCAATGTGACCTATGGCTTCCCTATCATGCTGATCCTGATGACCGCCAAGATCGTAGGAGACATTTTCATTGAGGTGCAGCTGGTGGGAAAGGCCTGCCTGCCTAGCCCTCATTGTGGGTCCCATCCCCATGCCCTAGTCTCAGAGCCTGAGAATGTGGGGACTGGGCTCTGTAGCAGCAGAGGAGGGAAGGGGGCCCCTGCAAAGCCATCCCCCATGTTGGTGGTAGGCACAGCGTGCCTGGACCCCTCCCTCAGAGACAGGCACAGTGCTCTCCCTGAATCCCCCCTTGGTAGCTGGTCATTGCACCCTGGAACCCCTCCCTCATGTCAGTACTGTGCCTGATGCCTGTCCCCTCCTCCCCAGGGCCTGTACGACATGCACATCCAGCTGCAAAGTGTGCCCTTCCTGCACTGGGAAGCGCCAGTTACCTCGCACTCGCTCACCGCCAGGTACCACCTCTCTCCCTGTCTTGGTTGAGGCTGATGACCTGCAGGCCTGGGGCTTCCTCTCCACACTTAGGTCGCCGACAGTGAGTGGTGCCGACACTCTGGCAGGGTGGGTGTGGGCAGCCAGGAGCAGGAAGGAAGCCACCCGCCTGTGTGCGAACATCTGGGAGATGCTCTGCAGGTGTCGGGGCTGCAGGCACCACCCAGGACGGTTCTCCCAGGGCAGCACTGGGGCTCTGTGGCCTCCGGGCTTCCTGCTTCCCTTCTCGTGGCTACTGCATCCAGCAGCTTCCTGCCTGTTGAACTTCATTTCTGCTGTGAAGAGAGACCATTCAGGAACCCCCAGGGACACGTGGTTTGTGACCCTGTGGCCAACAGTGGACGAGTGTGTGCTCTTCCACAGGGAGGTGATGAGCACGCCGGTCACCTGCCTGCGGAGGAGGGAGAAAGTGGGCGTCATCGTGGATGTGCTCAGCAACACGGCGTCCAATCACAACGGGTTCCCTGTGGTGGAGTCCACTGACGATACCCAGGTACAGGGCCTGGGTGGGTGGACCTGGGTCCGCTGCTGTCCCACAGGAGCCCATGGCCTCAGGCCAGGTCCACAGGAAAGCCATACTCTTCCCCTGTACCTGTCAAGCAGGGCATGGGCAGGGTTGGTTTGTAGGGACATAGAGACTTGTCTGGGTTTATGGCAGAAGTCCACTAACTGTGAAAGGAGCCAGTCCCACAGCTGTGTGAGCGCTGTCCCCATGGGTAGGTTAGTGCCAGGCCCAGTGTCATGCTCATACCCCACGCCGCACCGTCAGCCGTGGCTGTGCCTGTTGTCAGGAGAGGCCTGACGGCACATGTGGCCCACCCAGTCCCAAGCTCCCAAAGGTTTGGGATGAATTTTGTCAGAGCCGGGTCTGCATCTTCCCCCAGCACATCCCGCAACCCAGGCACTTGGTTCCTAGCTCTTCGTTGTGAGTCCCCCTGCCCCTCCCAGGTGTTTGGGGGTTAGCAAGCCTGTGCCTTCGGCAAAGCCAGTGCCCATCGACTGTGACCAAAAGTTGATGGGGGGTGTGACGGGGAACCTGACTAGAGCCAAGGTCCCCGAGCAGACGTGCTGGACCTGCTGCTCAGACACTGCCTGCCCTCCCGTTCGCACCTCTGAGCTTTCAGCAGGGCCTCAGCCAGGCAGGCAGATGCTAGGACTTGGGCTCTGCTCGCAGACAAGGCCATTTGTCTCTTCCCTGCAGTCAGCTCGGCTCCAGGGCCTGATCCTGCGCTCCCAGCTGATTGTCCTCTTGAAGCACAAGGTAGGCTCCTCGGCACCTCCGGTGGTGGGAGATGCAGGCTGGGAGCTGGGGTGCTGACATGCCTTGCCCACTGCCTGTCACCTGCTGCCCGCAGGTGTTTGTTGAGCGGTCCAACAGGGGCCTGGTACAACGGCGGCTGAGGCTGAAGGACTTCCGGGATGCCTACCCACGCTTCCCCCCAATCCAGTCCATCCATGTGTCCCAGGATGAGCGCGAGTGCACCATGGACCTCTCTGAATTCATGAACCCCTCCCCGTATACGGTGCCCCAGGTGCCTGATTCCCACTTGCAGGGTCTTGAGTGGCCTTCAGTGGCTTGCCAGGGAGGGCTGGGGTGGAATCCATGGAGAAATGGGAAGAGCTCCGTCCTTACACCCAGGACAAGGATTGGGGGATGGGCATGGCTGTAGAGCCAGACTCCAGCAGCATGACTGGGATAGGGCTGGTTGTCATGGGGGGAAGGGGTGCTTTAGGACACATCTTGATGTCCTGGTCACGGCGGGTGTGATGGGAGACGGCCAGCCCTGAGCTTGGTGGGTCCTGCCTCTGCTCTTGGCTGGAGCCAGTCTGGGCCAGTGGGCAAGCTGAGGCCCTGACCACATTGCAGGAGGCATCTCTCCCTCGGGTGTTCAAGCTGTTCCGGGCTCTGGGCCTCAGGCATCTGGTGGTCGTGGACAACCACAATCAGGTGAGTAGCCAGGGAGGGCAGAGGGCCCTTTTTCCTGCTGGCCTGCCTGCCCTGGCCATAGGTGCACAGGTGCTCTCTGCAGGAGACTCTGAGGCCCAGGATCCAGACTGGCCATATGTCCACCTCCGGGTCTCCCCCAAGCTGTGCTGCTCCCCCCACATGCTTCCACAGAGGAGGAGTGGAGCCACTGGATTCCTATGACCTGGCTTTGTTCCCACAGGTGGTCGGGCTGGTAACCAGGAAAGACCTGGCCAGGTACCGGCTTGGGAAGGGGGGCCTGGAGGAGCTCTCACTGGCCCAGACGTGAGACCCTGGCCCTGGCACCTCACCTGGGGTCCTGAACACGCTCCTCAGGCAGCAGCAGATCTGTTGTCCTCAGACCTCGGGATGGCCCAGCTGGTGTGTGAGCGTGACCATCGATGGGCACCTTGTCAATGTTTCCCACCCTCCCTCTTGCCTCAGCCCCTTGGATGTCACTCTCCATCCTCCTGTTTCTTCGCCCTCAGGGAGCAGATGTTCATGCAAATGCTCGCTTCCTCAGAGCCAGCGAGAGGTCGCATGTGCATGTGTGCGTCTCAGTGTGTGTTTGTGTGTGTTCATGGTGTGTTCACGTGTGTGAGGCAGCGAGCAGGCTGGGCCCTGTGGACTTGAGTGCTGCAGGCCCCCCAGGGCGGGGCCATTCTGCTTCTCTGCTCCTCATGACTCTCAGCGCTGGCCAGAAAGACCACACCGCCTGGACACTGCCAGCTGGAGGCCTCGGGCCTTGTCCCCACGGCCCAGTCTGCGGCCATGAGGTGATAGGCTGTGCAGCTGGGACCTACCTGGGCAAAGGCCCAGCCGAAGGACCAAAGGCAAGGGCTTGGGGCAGCAGACTGGAGCAGGCTGTCAGGAAGTCGGCTGTTCTCCAGATTCCTGCTTGTGCCCTGGGCCGCAACCCCACTTGGGAGGCCATGGGCTCTGTGAGGAAGTCTTGGCCAGAGGAGAGCTGAGAACCACCCATGGGCCTGAACCTGAGTTCTGTCACACATGCCACCCAAGCCCTCTGGAGCTGGAGTCCAGATGAACAGCTGTTGCCACTGGGACCGAGGCTGGGAAGGCGGGTCTTCTCAGCATGGGGACTGGGGTGGGCCAGGAGCCATGTTCTGGGCGGCTCTGATTCCGGGCCATGCCGATGGGCTTTGGGCTGAGCTGCCGAGCCTGCAGCAGGGATGCTGTTCCCCTCCAAGGAAGTTTTTTAAAGGTGATTCCCCAGTTCCCACCCATCTCTGATGAGGTGACTCAGATGCTTTAGTTGGGAGCTGGTGGGTGCTGCACCTTGGTTTTAGCCCCTTTCAAGGGGGTGGGGCCAGTCCTGGTGGGGAGTCCTCTGTGGGGGGAGCAGATCTGAATGTGGGAAGTCTGAGCAGGAGAAATAAAGGAATTGTGCCCAGACAACCTGCGCCAGCTTCCTGTTTCTGCTTAGCGTGGACCACAGTCTAGCAGCCTGGGATTCCAGGGCCATGGGGTGGGGGTGTCTGGGATGAGACCCTCCTCTGCGTGATGCCGGTGGGCAGCACTCCAGGGGATGTCACTGGGAGGGAGACACAGATGAGAGGCCAGGAAACCAGGGGGTTGTGTAGCTGGGCCCTCACACTTCCTCAGGAGGGGACCCCAGGCACCATCCACGCATCCTCATTCGAATGTCTGGGCAGTGTTCCTGGGCAGCTACAGAGCCTGGTGGGGAGGGCTTCTACCCTGAGGCCCTTCTGTCAGCAGGCGGCTCAGCACATCTGTCTCCAACCTGACCTGCTTGGCCACGAGGCGTGTGGTGTGGCTCCCCCTGGAGGGGAAGTTGACAAGCATTCTTGTTCCAGGGAAGCCCCAGCCAGCCCTCAGTGGCAGGTCTAGGTGACATGGGGAGGGCGAGGGGCTAGAGGGGCTGGTGCACCGGCCTGAAGTGAGACCTAACCTTCCCCAGCCTTCGCACCCGGTGGGGCGGAAGCGAGGACAGCATGTAACTCACTTTGTGTTAAGTACATGTGGAAATGGTATTTAGATGAACTGGGTTAAATGGACTATTGAAGTTCACCTGGCTACTTCTTTTTTTAATTAATTTTATATATTTTTCAGAACTTTATTTTCTGCAAAGCCAATCAAGTGTTGGGTGGGAATGGTGTAAAAGTTATTCTTGCATATTCAGGAACAGCAAGCACTCAGTTACAGAAAACAAGAACTTAAAATATTTGAATCAAAAGGCAGTACCCTGCTGCTCCTATTTTAAAACTGTCAATGTTTTTTCTTAGCAACAAAAAACCCCACATTTTATTGATTTCAAGAGGAAGGGAGAGGGAGAGATAGATAGAAACATCAATGATGAGAGAACATCAATGATGAGAGAGCATCAATGATGAGAGAGAACCATTGATCGGCTGCCTCCTGCACACCTCCTACTGGGGATCGAGCCCGCAACCTGGGCTTGTGCCTGAGCAGGAATTGAACCGTGACCTCCTGGTTCAGAGGTAGATGCTCAACCACAGCCATGCCAGCCAGGCTCCATCTGGCTACTTCCTTACTGTGGCTGCTAAGAAAGTTAATGTCCCGATGTAGCCCACACCTAAGGCAACACCCTGTCTCCTTTGATAGTCCCTCAGGGCCTGTTTTCTTGGCTGCAGGACTGGCTGTGTTCAGTCCGTCTGGGGTCCCGGCCTTCCTGCTCTGGTTTAACGACCATGGAGCCAGCAGTTGTTCCTTGGCATTGCTCCTGCCCAGGCCAGAGGTCTCCTGACCCTAACCTCTGGTGCCACCTCAGATCCTTCCAGAAACAGGCAGTTGGGGAGGCCTTGCAGGAACAGGAGAGTTGAGGGCTCAGGTTCCATTGGCAGTTGGGCCAGAAATTCACGAAGCTCTGGTAAGGAAAAGAAGGTTCCAGAAGAGCCCCGCTGCCCTACCTACCTTGGTATTGTCTTGGAAGGAGGTGAGATATGAGGACTGGAGCTCATCACTTCACACCCCATGTGTCCCCCCAAGGTCCAGGGCTGACTTCCCTGCCTCCCCCAGCCACTCCCCTTCTCCCCCTGCAACCACCCTGGTTTCCAGCTCTGGGCAGCCACAGGGTGCTAGGCCAGGGCCTCTTGGCAGTGGCCGAAGCCAAAAACAGTGGCTGCTGATGAAGCTGGGTCCAGTGAACCAGGTGCAACTGGGGTCAGAGCCAGGAGGACGGTCCAGGGAGGGGCCTGCAGAGGGGTGTGATCCCCAGGTAGCTTCACAGCCTGGGGGCTCCCTCTGGCCTGGTCAGGCAGGTCATTGTGCCATTTCTGCTGCCCAGTGCTGTGTCCTCAGGCAGGGAGTGCGCCTCTGAGGCCGAGTTTCCGGTAGTGGAGCAGTGAGAGCCGAGCCCTCTCTGGGCCGGGCTGTGTGACAGCAGAAGGAGCCCAGTGAGCTGGCCAGGCACACTCCATGGCAGTCGCACTGATTCTGGGCCCGTTACCCTAAGCTCCATCCAGGAACCAGCATCCCTGCCAGCCCAGAAGGCCAAGTGGCGAGCTTGAAGGTGCCTTCCTGCAGAGCTGGCTGATTGCAACTCCTCATCTGGGGCTTCGCCCCCCTCGCAGCCAAGCACTATCACCCTGGAGGACCTGGGGCTCCTCCTGGAGGAAGGGCTGGCCAGCCCCGAGCTCCTGAGTCTGGAGGAGATCTCAGAGAGGTATGAGCCCAGCTGCCTGGCGTCCACCACTTCCGTCCCAGAGCAGGACACCCCCAAGCGCTGGAAGCAGCTGGAGCAATGGTGAGCCCCGCAGGGGCGGAGTGGGAGAGCCACACATCAGCCCCAAGGCACGTGTGCCCACTCGGCCTGCTCCTCGTCCTGTCCAGGGTGGCCGACCTGCAGGCCGAGGTGGTGTCCCTACGGGGACACAAGAACTACTGTGAGCGTGCCACACTGAGCCTTCTCCAAGAGCTGCGCCAGGTGCAGGCCAGTGTGCAGCTGCAAGACTCGGAGCTGAGGAAGCTGAAGCAGGAGTTACAACAGGCAGCTTGGGTCCCTGAAAAGGAGGCCCTGGAGGTGAGACACCCACCGGCTGGGAGGCAGCTCGTCCCCACCCACAGGCCAGGCTCCCCCATTCCCAGGGGTCGGGCAGCTGCCTCCTGGACCCTGAGCCCAGCTCAATGCTGCTGCCCAGGCTGGGAGCCCAGAGAATCCCACAGGCTGTGTGTGTGCTGGTCAGGCTGTGAGGGCCCAGGCCTACACTCAGCCCACACCCTCCTCCTTGCAGTTCCCCAGCCCCCAGAACCAGAACAAGATGCAGGCCCTGGACAGGAGGTATCCCCATGCTTGTGGTGTCGGTCTCAGCAGGAGGGAAGGGGTTGGGGAGAGCAGTGGCTGGTGCCAGACCCCTCAGAGCATCAGCCACAGGGGTTTTTTCCCCAGTTGTCTTGCCCCGGTAAGCAGTACATGCCCATGGCAGAACTCAAAAGGTCTGGGTTTGTATGAGCCTTGGCAGCCTACAGAGGCCTGGGGAAGGGGTGGGAAGCTTGCTGCTGGGGCCCTTGGCTGGGCTTCCAGCCCCTGAAGGCTGCCCAGCCTGCTCTGGGCTTCTCCTGGCCACCAGGAGGGTAGCCGGGCAGGCCCCAGGCAGAAGCGGCTCTTGTGTGCCAGGTTGGTGGAGGTCCGGGAGGCCCTGACCCAGATCAGGAGGAAGCAGGCACTCCAGGACTCAGAGCGGAAGGGCACCAAGCAGGAGGCCAACCTCAGGTGGGCACCTCTCGCCTCCCTCCCCAGGGGCTGGTTCTGGACCTGCTGTGTGTGGCCATGTGGGCGTCACCAAGGCAGGGAGGTGTTCACATACCCTCGGTGCCGAGCTGCGGTTGACAGGGAGCCTCAGACACCTTGTGGATCTTCTGTGGGAAAAAGAGACTTGAACTTGGGTCCCCAACCATCCTCTTTCCCACAGGTCCCTCCCTACCAGGGCCCAGCTCTCACCACGTCGGGGGGGCGGGGGGGGGGGGCGGAGCTTGCAGGAACACCAGCATCTTGCCCCCTCTTTGTGTTTGCTCAGGTGAGCTATGCCCCTCCTGCTCCTCAGGCCTGTAGGTCAGCCTAGGGCCCCCAGTGCAGCTTTGGCCTGAGAAAGGCCCTGCCGGCTTCCCTGTGGCTCCCCAGCTAGCCCCTCCGGCTGGCCGGGTGGCTGTGACCTTTGGCCAGTGCCCTTAGGTTGACCAGGTTGGCCAGGAAGCTGGAACAGGAGGAGCAGAACCGGGAGGTGGCCTGCAGTGCCCTGAAAAGGAGCCAGGAGGAGGCCAGCCAGAAGGTGGACCAGGAGGTGGCCAGGCTGCAGGTACCAGGCAGGGCGGGCAGGCAGCTAGGCTGCCAGAGAGAGGGTCCGTCTGGAGGAAACCCCCACACGCCCAGCCCAGCCTGTGTCCTTCCCCTTACAGGCTCCTCCCTCTCTCCAGTTATCTTTTTAGTTCCCTCCGCGTGATCAGACTTGGGGTGTGACCCCAAGTCCTACGCTGTCTAATACAGTGGCCACTAGCCACAGGTGGCCCTGTATATTGAAATTAGCTAACTTTTTTTTTATCCTCACCCAAGGATATTTTTTCCCACTGATTTTTACAGAGAGTGGAAGGAAGAGGGAGAGGGAGAGACAGAGAGAAACACTGATGTGAGAGAGACACATCTGCCTCCCACATGTCCCCTACCAGGGCCAGGAGCCTGCAACCAAGGTACGTGCCCTTGATGGGAATCTAACCCCAGACCCTTCAGTCCGCAGGCTGACGTTCTATCTACTGAGCCAAACCGTCTAGGGCGAAATTAGTTAACATTTTAGACAATTTAAAACTCGGTTCCTCCATCATGTGAACCAAATTTTAAATGCTCAGCGGCCACGTGTGGCCAGTGGCTGCAGGTGGGGCTGCGCTGAGATGGAGCACCTTCATCACAGAAAGTGTCGTTAGCACCAGCTCAGCCACCGCTCCTCCTCCCCTTCCTGTGCAACCAGCACCCAAATTAAGAAACAACCTCAAAGCCCGAAGCCCCTTCCTCGGCCATTTTCAACCTTGGTGCTGCCCTCATGCACCGCAGAGCTTACCTTCCTGAAGACGCACCTCCCAGTGCTTGTGCCCCTGAGCTGCTGCAGGTCCCCCTCCTGCGGGAGGCGGCGGTGGGGGGCCCTGGGACAGTGATCGGCAAACTCATTAGTCAACAGAGCCAAATATCAACAGTACCACGATTGAAATTTCTTTTGAGAGCCAAATTTTTTCAACTTAAACTATATAGGTAGGTACATTGTTATTGACTTAATTAGGGTACTCCCAAGGCTTAGGAAGAGCCACACTCACGGGGCCAAAGAGCCACATGTGGCCCACGAGCCGCAGTTTGCCGACCACGGGCCTAGGAGGTGGGTCAGGGGATGGGGCAGCCTCTTCCGCTCTGCAAATAGAGACCAGGGACTGCGCTGCACGCCAGGGCGGCCCCAGCTGCTGCCCGCATAGCTCGGCTGCTCAGCTCGAGAGTTTCCCTCCCGCCTGGTTCCCTCACGTGGCTGCTTGCTGCCCACTGGCCAGGAGCTCCGGTGGCATTGGGCCCCAGGGACTCCCAACATGACAGGCGCCTGGTGGGATGCCTGCTTCTTCCCTCAGCCCACTCTAGGGCCCAGGTCTGCAAGCTATGGCCCATACCTGGTTTTGTCAATAAAGTTTTATCGGCAGACAGCCACTCCATTCGTTTACTATTGTCCACGGCTGCTTTTGCGCTGGAACCACAGAGCTGAGGAGCTGTACATAGACCCTGTGGCCCATAAACCGGAAACTTTTACTCTCTGGCTCTTTACAGATCATTTGCCCAGTCCTGCTCCAGGTCACCCTGCACAGGCAGGGAAGCTGGCCAGGGCTGGGGCGCACCAGCACATGCATTCGACCTCCTTTCCTAAGGCTCCCAGCTCTGGGTGTGGTTTGGTGGTAGCTGCTATGCCTTCTTCCGATCGTCACTGCTGTGGCCACCAAGTGTGTTCTAGACCTACATGAGCTTGGCTTGCAGACCCCTCACAACCCTGTGCCTGGCCCTCTGGGAGGACATGTGACCCCTGCCTTTCTTCCTAAGGAGGGTGTGGGCTCAGGGACAGCCAGGGACACAGGACACAGAGCCCCCCTGATGGAGACGGTTGGGCAAGAAAGCAAGTCTGAGGTGGCCTGGTGGGCAGGGGCAGCTGTGGGACGAGGGCGCCCAGCACGGTGGCAGCACGGTGCCCATGTGCCCCCTCCACAGGCCCAGGTGACCAAACTGGGTGAGGAGATGAGCCTTCGCTTCCTCAAGAGGGAGGCCAAGCTGTGTGGCTTCCTGCAGAAGAGCTTCCTGGCCCTGGAGAAGGTGGGAGCTGGCAGCTGGCGGGGCTCTGCTGTGCCCTCTGCTCCCTGGCTCACCGCAGTGGACGGGGTCTCCCGCAGAGAATGAAGGCCTCGGAGAGCACACGGCTGAAGGTGGAGAGCAGCCTGCGGGAGGAGCTGGAAAGCAGGTGGCGCAATCTCCAGGAGCTGGCCGAGGAGCGCTTGCAGGCCCTGCGGGGGCAGTGCAAGGTGGGCAGCTCGGGCTGGGCACGGGCGGGGCACCTGGTGGGGGCCCAGGTCTCAGGCCACCTCTGCACTACAGCAGGAAGAGTGCTACCTCCTGGAGCAGTGCCGGGGCCTGGACAGGGCCGTGGTCCAGCTGACCAAGTTTGTGCGCCAGAACCAGGTGTCGCTGAACCGCGTCCTGCTGGCCGAGCAGAAGGCCCAGTGGGTATCCAAACGGGGCAGCGGGCAGAGAACGCGGGAGCTGTCAGGCTGGGTGGATGGAAATGGCCCCTCTCCCTGGACCCCAGCTTCCTGATCCCAGTGTCAGGCCCAGTGGGGTGCCTGGCAGAGTAGCCACGCACCCTCAGCCTGCCCCTCACGGGGGGACTCATTGTGGCAGCGATGGACGCAGCCCTGTTTTGGTGGCCCCTGTGACGGCACTGCCATCCTCTGCTCCAGTGAGTTTCTTGGAAGGTTCTGGAGCCAGCAGCCAGGCTCCCCTCCCTGGCCCAGCTCTGAGCGGCGGGCCAGCCTCCGCTGAGGGACAGTCTCTCTCAGTGGCACCAACCCCCAGGGACACCAAGGGCCACTTGGAGGAAAGCCAGGCTGGGGAGCTGGCTGCCTACTTGCAGGAGAACATGGAAGCCATGCAGCTGGCCAGCGAGCAAGCTCAGCAGGAGACGCAGAGCACACTGGAGCTGGTGAGGGCTGCAGGCGCTGGGTCCGGTCTCCTTGTGGGATCCCCCACCGCCCAGCACCCACACTCGGCCCGACCTCCCACAGCTCCAAGAGAAGAGGCAGGCCTTGGAAGCGTCCGTGGCCGAGCTGGTCAGACAGGTGGGGGACCTGAATGACCACTTCTTGGCCCTGAGCTGGAGGCTGGACCTGCAGGAAAAGACGCTGACCCAGAAGCTGTGTGAGGTGAGGCTGCCCGGGGAAAGGCAGCTTAGACAGCTGGCGTCCTGGCGCCGCTCTGGCTCCCTAAGGGTGATGGCCGGACCGGCAGGTCCCGAAAGTCCCCAGTGACTGTCTGTGAGGCCGAGGGCGGCTGAGCCCAGAGCCCTCCTGCTCGGAGCAGGCAGCCCAGGTCAGCTGCTGAGATGTTCAGGGGCCCAGAGGCCCGGCCACACAGCGGGCTCCACGCAGGGGCCAGCACAGCAACTCTGCCCCTTGGGTTCTTTCCTCTCCTTTTTGAAGTTTAATCCACACACCGTACACTTCCCCCCTTTAAAGTGTGTCATTCAGTGTGTTTTTCGTGTATTCAGAGTTGTACAGCCACCGCCACAATCACTTTTAGAAGGTTTTCATCAGCCCGAAAGGAGGCTCTGTCCTCACTAGCAGTCACTCCCGCCCGCCCCCGGGCCCCGGCACCCACCATCTGCTTCCTGTCTCCGTCCATTGGCCTGTTCTGGGCACTTCGAAGACACGGAGTCAAACACTGTGTGACCTTCTGTGTCTGCTTCCCTCACTGATGGCTTTTTTATTTTTATTTTTTTAATTGTTTTATTGCTTAAAGTATTACAAAGGGTATTACATATGTCTCCTTCCCCGCCCCCGCCCTGCTGATGGCTTTTTTAAAGTCCATTCGTGTTGTAGCATTTTTGTCCTTTGGGGGCTGAGTGCTGTTCCACCATATGATGGACCACAACTATTTACCCATTTGTCAGTGATGGGCACTGGGCGGCTGCCCTTTTTGGTGACACGGAGGGCGCTGCTGTGAGCACACATGTACAACCTTTGGTTGTGGGGCAGGCCGCCCACCGGCCTGCCTGCGCCTCCTCTTCCTGCAGGTGTGGGAGGACTGTCTTTCTCTCTGTCCCTATCCCCACTGACTCACGGGGGCCGCAGGGGTGGGGAGGGGCTGAGCCAGGCCTGGAGGGTGCGTGGCTGGCCTGGCTGGCCTGTGCGAGGCCTGTGTGCATGAGCTCAGAGTCAGAGGCGTGCCCAGTCTGTCTGTCCACCCTCCCTGTCCACGCTCCGGGCCTCACTGGGTGTCTGTGTCCTAGGCAAAGAGTGAGCGGGAAGGTGCGGAGCGGAGATCGATGGAGGGCCTGGCCTGGTGTCGAAAGGAGGCCCAGGCTTACCTGAGGGAGGTGCGGGAGACAGTGGACAGCCTGCCTCGGCAGGTGGGTGAGGGCTGGGGTCGGACCGCCCCTCCCCTGCGTGCCCACCCTTAGTCGCCAGCCCACCGCAGCCTCTGCTCCGTTTCAGATAGAAGCTGTCTCTGACAGGTGCGTCCTGCACAAGAGTGACTCGGACCTCAAGATCTCTGCTGAGGGCAAGGCCAGGTGAAGCTCCGCTGTCAGAGCAAGTCTGGCAGGACCGCACCCGGGAAGGGGAGGGAACTCCACTGGGTTGACCGCCAGGGAGTGGCCGGGAGGGCAAGCTGTCTCAGAACCACTTGCTGCACCAACAAGCCTTCTCTCAGGTGCTCCTACCTGAGCTCCCAGCATGTGGCAGCCCTAACCCCTCCCAGCCCTGGCTTGGGGGCAGCCTGCATGGATTCCTGAATCTTTCCCTCTGTCACTCCAACCCCCACTAGAGGGGTGTGGCAGAGCAGAGCGCCCCTTACTCTGCCCAGGGTATCCTCCCTCTACTCACCTTGCCCCTCACCCTAGAGCGCTCCCCCGAGCCTGGCAGCCTTGGCCTTCCGTACCCACAGAGAGTTTGAGGTTGAGGCCATGCGGCAGGAGCTGGCTGCTCTGCTGTCCTCCGTGCAGCTGCTCAGGGAGGGCAACCCCGGGCGGAAGATTGCCGAGATCCAGGGCAAGCTGGCCACGGTACCCTCTCGGGCCCCAGTGCCCATTACGCTAAGAAGAGGGGGCAGCCCCCTGTGGAGGGTCCCCAGGGAGGTTCACGGATGTCCTGCTGGGGGACTCCCCGCCTTAGACTCTGGAAGTTCCAAGTGGAGGCACTGTTGGAGCCCCACACGCTGGGGGCATCAGCAATCGCGGTGAAAGGAGCGCCCTGAGCCCTAGCTGGGTTCCCCCCCGCCCCCATCACGGGGCTATAATGCCCCCGATCCCACCAAGGGGCCAGGTCCTGCTCTTGGGGGGGGGGGGCTGCTTCCATGTCCACAAATGAGGGGCAGTATTTAGTTTCAGAACCAAATAATAAAATTGGAAAACAGCATCCAGGACAACAAGACCATCCAGAACCTCAAGTTTAATTCGCAAATCAAGATGGTGAGAAGCAGCCTGGGCTGGCTCCGGGGCTCCCAGGAGGGTGGGCTGCTTTCTGTGCAGAGCCCGACCACCAGCTCCCCTGGCCCCTCCCAGCCTGCCCACCCTCTGTCTTCAGTCTTCCCTGCCATCTGTCTGTCTGTCTGCGTGTCTGGCCTGAGCACCGTTTCCGGGCAGATAAGGCCCTGGTTTGCCCAGAGGAAGATAATCCTGCCTGCAGGCCCCCCTCGGTCCCATCCCTCATTCCCACCTCAGCTCTGCCCGGGCCGCCCCTGCCCCCAGCGCATGGAGGAGATGGCCACGCTGAAGGAGTGCCTGGAGGGCCCGTGGGCCCTGACGCTGGACAGCAGGAAGGTCCTCGTGTCCCTGGTGAGACAGCAGTTCATCAAGAACGTGGCCTCTGGCGAGCTGGTCCCCATGAACCGCTGGGGCGTGTATCAGGCCGTGAGGTGAGCAGTGGGGGGCTGCCTCGGGGTCTAGGTTCAGGGGTGAGGAGGCCCCGAGGCCCGTGGGCCCTGAGCCATGTCTCCGGGCAGGTGGCTGCAGTGGAAGGCGGTCCTCATGAACCAGGTCGCCAAGTGGAGGCCACGGACAGTCTTGGAGAGGTCCCTTGGCCAGGAGCCTGCCCACCAGCTCCCCGTCTTGCCCCTTTTCCAGAAATAAACATGCCACTCCTGTATGTCAGGGCCTGGCATTCCCTCCAGGGGGTCAGGAGACCCAGGCGGTGGGAGTGGCCAAGAGACTCCATCCCTGAAGCCTGTCCGTCCCCAGACTCCCAGGATGCCCTTCTCCTGCCCAAGCCTAGGGGAGCCCAGCCCCCGCCGTGTTCCTGGGCCGGAGATCCACGGCCACTCCTGGTCGCCCCTCCCCCCCCACCACCCCAGCCTCAGGACCTGTGCCTGTCACCCATGCCCTCCACACCTGCCAGGTGCCCAGCAGAGAAGCGGCTCTTCCCGCCCTAATCCGGGGAGCAAACAGTGTCTGCTTGTGCACTCAGCAGCGCCCTCCTCCTGCCTCGCCAAGAAAACGTGGCTCCTCTGGCCAGCTGGCCCTGCCACCTGCTTCGGGGCTTGAGGAGGGGCCACCTGGGACCGGCCAGTGGGTGGGCAGTGGGCGCGTTCGCCTGGGGAATCTCGGGGCTGGGCTGGTTGGGCACAGTGTCTAGACCCCCTGAGCCCACAGCCTCTGAGTGGCCACAGCTCCTGTCCTGTCCTCCCTCCTGTGGGCAGAGCTCCAAGGGCTGGAGGCCAGGGTGGCCGGGTCGGGTGCCGCAGCCTTCAGCCCCTGCCATCCCTGCCCTGGTGGCCTCTGGTGGTGGCAGCTCCAGGTCCCAGGTGAGCCCTGGGCCTGGAAAGTCCCCACCTAAACTGGTTTGTCCTCCTGGTGGCCACCAGGGCCACCCATCTTCAAGGGCCCCACAGTCCCTCCCAGGACAGCCCAGAGCTGGAGATTCCAGACCCCTGCTGCCACAGCTCACTGGGCCTCGGCCAGCTGCACCCCCTCCAGGGCCTGGGCGCCCCTGCCTGGCAGCTCTGGGCCGGCCTCCACTGACCAGCTAGCCAGCAGGTCACTGAAGTCGGGAGTACCGGGGTGCAGCAGGCCCAGGGGGCTGGGCGCCGGCTCCTTCCAGAAGGAGGGGGGCAGCTTCCTCTGCGTCATGGGTCTGATGTGGCCGTACTTCTGCTCCAGCCTCAGCCGGTGGCTGGCGGACGCCCTGGGCGCTGAGAACTGCCGTAGTCCGTAGTCAAACAACTCGGCCAGGGGCCCCAGCGGCTGCACCCTTTCTCCGCCAAGGCCTCTCTCATGCACCTGCCCCTGGGGACCCCTGGGAGAGTGGACCCCAGGCTCAGCAGCCTTGTCATCATCGGGGGACCCTCCCTGGGCCAGGTGCACCAGGTCTGCGTAGTAAAGCTCCCTGGCTGAGCTGCTGGCGGGGTGGCCATCGGCGTAGATGTCACAGGCGTCTGGGTCCTGCCCCCCATCCTTTCGGCCAAAGTACCTCTGGATGTCACCGCTGATGAGCTCAGAGAACCGCAGCAGCTGCAGTGGCATCTCGGGGCTGCTCGGACCTGGAGGGGCCTCTTCTGGGGCAACTATGGCCCAACCTGAGCTGTGGGGGGCTGGGCTGTGGGCCCCTGGCCCCTCACCCTCCAGATCCTCTTCGTCTTCCTCCCCTACCTCCTCGTCCTCCTCCTCCTCCTCCTCCTCCGAAGTGTCCGGGGGCTCTGGGTCTGGGGGCAGGAAGGGCCGAAGGGAGGGCAGGGGCAGCTGGAAGTCACAGAGAGGCTGGATCACGCCTGCAGCCATGTCCTCCACGTTGGAGCTTCGGGGACCTCCGGGCAGCGGGCGCCTGTGGGGAGGGGGCTGGAGAGGGGGCAGGTTATCAGTCAGGGCCTGCAGCCCCTGGTGGAACTGGACACTAGGGCCACCGGTTCTTGGAGAGGGTGCTGAGCTCAGAAGTGGGTGAGATTTGGGAGAGATGGGGCAGGGCACCATGGCAGTGGGTGTGGCGGGAGCAGGGTGGGGGAGCCTGCAGAGTGCAGGCCGAGGGGGTTAGAACAGCCAGCGGCCTGTGGATGGTCAGGTCCTGGGAGCAGCGCACCCTGAAGGGTGGTCGGCGGGGGTGGGGGTGGGGGGTCGATGGCAGGGTGGTGCCATGGAACAGTCGACTGGGAGAGAGAAGTCACAGAAGAGAGAAGCAGGGGAGGTGGGCAGCAGGCATCCAGGCGCTGGGGTGAGAGTGGGTTTGGGGCCTTGGAGGGCAGAGCCCTTGCCCCAGGATGGGGTTGCTATGGTTCCTGAGGTTGCTATGACTCAGGGAGGTGGTGTCTGCCCCCTCACAGGAGTGTTGGGTTGGGAACATCCCACCATCCCTGAGATGCCCACACTGAGCCAGGGGACTGGGCTTGGCATCCTCAGGGGGCTTCTCCCACCCCCATTTCTGCTGTCCCATCTAATTCTAATAAGAGCAGTCACAGTGCCAGGCTTTCATTTGTTCCCTTCTGGGAGCCAGGGGTGAATGAGACAATGCTCCGCAGTGCGGCCGGTCAGCAGGAGGCAAAAGGGGCCGGTGGCCTCCTCTTGGCTGGGGCGGGGAGGATGGGGCGGGGAGGATGGGGCTGGGAGGATGGGGCGGGGAGGATGGGGCTGGGAGGATGGGGCTGGGAAGGAAGGGAGGGAGGGAGGGAGGGAGGGAGGGAGGGAGGGAGGGAGGAAGGGAGGGAGGAAGAAAGGAAGGAAGGAAGGAAGGAAGGAAGGAAGGAAGGAAGGAAGGAAGGAAGGAAGGAAGGGAGGAAGGGAGGGAGGGAGGGAGGGAGGGAGGAAGGGAGGAAGGGAGGGAGGGAGGAAGGAAGGAAGGAAGGAGGGAGGGAGGGAGGGAGGGAGGGAGGGAGGAAGGAGGAAGGAAGGAGGGAAGGGAAGGGAAGGGAAGGGAAGGGAAGAAGGAGGGAAGGAAGGAAGGAAGGAAGGAAGGAAGGAAGGAAGGAAGGAAGGAAGGAAGGAAGGAAGGAAGGAAGGAAGGAAGGAGTTGACTGTGATGTGGAGAGCAGGAGAAGGGGCTCCTAGATTGTCAGAAATCGCCTCCCGGGGGCCGGGTGAGTCCACAGGCATCACGCGGAGTCAGGCGGACCTGGGGGCACGGCCTCCCCTCCCTGCAGCCTGCTGGCCATGCCGTGCTCCCATCTGGCTCAGGGCTGGGTCCTTCTGCCCTTTAGTGGGGGCATCTAGTGGCCCCAGCTGTGGGGTGGCTGCTCATGCGGAGCTAGGACAGTGCCCCCCCCCCATGCCCCAGCCTAGATGGCCTGACCCTGCGCAGCCCTGCTGGTGACCCCCCCCCCAGTGGGTAGATGGCCCCCAAAGGCCACCTGGTCAGAAGGGCCCACAGCCTTCCCGGGAGGGAGACCCCCTAGCCTCCCGCCTGCTGCCCGGCACTGCTCTTACCTGTGAGGCCTGCAACTCCGCGGGGCAGGCCCACCTCCACCTGGGCTCAAGCATTTATAGCCGCTCTGCTGCCGGCCAGGCTGGCAAATATTTGGGGACTGCATTGTCATCGCAGACTGGGCAAACAGAATCCGTTTGCTTTAGCGCCCAGCAACCAGGGCCCAGCCAAGGGGAGCCTCGGCCTGCCTGGGGACCATAGAGTGTTTGCTGCGCACCCAGCTGGCTCACACCCGGCCGAGGACCCTTATCTCCGCCGCTGATTGGGGCCCCGACTGAGCCTTGTCAAATAGGCGGAAAATTAAATTTCATGCTATTTTGACTTCTGGAGTAGCCTTCTCCAGAGGACATCCTGCTTGTGCGGCGCTCTGGGTGCGCGGGGCTCTGGCCAGCAGCGCACCTGAGCAGGCCGAGGGAGGAAGGCCGGGGACCACCACCAGGCCCAGGGGGGGCTCATGCTGGCACGGCCCCTGGAGCCCCTGCTCGCCCTCTTCTACCACCTCACACGCCCCAGAGTTGCCATTGAACCCCTGCTCCTCCACCCCAGGGCTTCCTCCCCAGGGTCCAGGCAGAGATGGTGCCTCCCTTCTCTGCTTCCGTTTTTGGCTCCCACACCTTCCTCTGGGGCGGGGGTGGGGGGTACCCCCTCCCAGCCTGTGGAGCTTGCCTGCAGGGCGTACTTGCTACACCTCCCTAATGTGTTACAACCAGGAGCAGGACCCCAGAGGGTCTGCCCCTGCCAACCTCCCATCCTCCCGGAGGGCCCAGCCCCTCTGCCCTGTGGTGCTGCATCGTGTCCTGAGGCCGCCGTAACCATCACCACAAGCAGCGGCTGAGAACAGAGAGGGATTCTCCCAGTCTGCAGGCCAGACCTCTAAAGTCCAGAGTCTCTTCGGACCCTAGCTGGGTATCTCATTGGTTAGCGCATTGTCCCAATACCCCAAGATTTCAGGTTCGATCCCTGGCCAGGGCACATGTAAGAATCAGCTGCCCTACCCGGTTTGGCTCAGTGGATAAGGCGTCAGCCTGAGGACTGAAGGATCCCGGGTTCGATTCCGATCAAGGGCACGTATCTCGACTGCAGGCTCAATCTCTGCAATCCATGCATCTCTCTCACATAAATGTTTCTCCCCCTCTCTCTCTTCCCCCCGCCCCCACTCTCTCTAAAAATCAATGGAAAAATATCCTCGCGTGAGGATTAACACACAAAAAAAGAATCAGCTGAGCAATGCATAAATAAGTGGAACAACAAATTGGTCTTTCTCCCGTCCTCTCTCTCTAAAACCAATTTAAAAAACCCAGGGTTTTCGGGGTTGGCTCCTCCCTAAGGCTCTGGTGGGGAACCGGCCCACACCTCTCTCCTGGGCTCTGGTGTCACCGCGCGATCCCTGGCATTCCCTGGTCACTCGGCTGTCCCCATGCCAGTGCCCGTGTCCATGCTCCCTCTTCTTACAGGGGCACCACCACTGGGTCAGGCCCACCCTACTCCAGCCTGAACGCCTCTTCACTTGATCATAAATGCAAAGGCCCGATTTCCACATCAGGTCACATTCTGATGTCCAGGGGAACTTGAGTTTGGGGTACACTGTTCAGTCCAGGGAGGGCTCTCTATATGTGACCATGCCCCCACCCCCCACCTCTCATTGTGGCCACTGCCGAGAGCCTTGCTGCCCTGGACCAGCCCCTGCGGTGCTGGCTGGGAGGACCCCAGCGTCCCATCCACTGTGGCTCCCAAAGCCACCACCGCTTGTGGTCCAGGTTCTGAGGGCAGAACAGCAGCCCCTCCCAGCTTGGCATGTGTCCCGCCCCTGGGCCCCATTGTTACTCCCCGAAGTGGGGGCCACGCATCCAAGGGGATGGGAGGGTGTCAGATGCCACCCCACCTCTCCCTGGGTCCCTGCCCTTCAGCCCCAGGCCCCACCCCCTTCAGGAGGAGATGACGCCATCCCACCAGTGATATCCAGGACTTCCTTGCAAACGGGGGTTGAGGGGTGGGTCTGCCCTGCTGATCGCTGCCAGTCACTTTTCAGGCATCTGGAGGGTCACATGTAGGCATGCGGTGCCACCCCAGGAACAGGTCCTGCCCGGGCCAAGTTGGTGACCTGCCGTGCGTGGGTCTTCGAAGCTGTGGATGTTGTTTGCCTGGAGTAGGACCAGGGGGGGTTGGGGGGAGGCACGGCCACCGGCCACCGCAGGCCCAGGGGAAGGCTTCAGGGAGAAAGGAGGGGTGTGTGACAGGCCAGGCCTCCCTAAGGCCTATGGATACCATTGGTCATCACGCACCCTTCAGCAGGCCTGGGGTGAGGCTGTGCCTCAGGTGGGGGTGTCTGGCGAGGATCGGCTGCATGGGTCCAGTCCGTGTTTGGACCTCAGTCCCCTGGAGACTGACCTCCGTCGTAGCCGCAGTTCTCTGAGACTCCGTGGTCTGATGACACTGTTGTCCAGGTCCTGCCTGTGAGGGGGCCCTGCCCCAGGCTCTCTGCCCAGCACCGCCCAGCTGTCAGCCAGGATCTGCAGGAGGCCTCGGGTGGGGTCCCAGGTGTGCCAGGGCTGCTGGGGCCCCTGGGCTCTCTCTGCCCAGGTCCTGCTCTGTCTCCTGCTGGCCCAGGGAGCTGCCCACTGTTACCTGCCCTGGACCCCAGGGCAGCAATTTTCACCCGGTGTGCCACCTAGCACACTGTTGCGACACAAGAATTTGTTACACATGCAATACCCGACTGTGTAGTCAGGAGCACTGACCCCTGCTCCCTTAGGTTGTCAAGTGAAAAGATGATGACAGCCAGTACAACAGCCGTCCGGTGTGAAGCGGGTCTTTTCTTTTGTCAGATGGGCCACAAGCGTACCTTTTGGGGTGCTGCAGAACTGTCCTAATTCGTTTATGTGTGTCATGAAATGAAACCGGTTGAAAATCGCTGCCCTCAGGCCAGCAGCTGCCCAGGCTGTAGCCACAGTGCCCCCTGCTGCTGGTCAGGAAAGGCCGGTGTCAGGCCCGCGCTTCTGGCCTCCGGGCCTCCTCCGTGCCAGGCATGGGCTGGGTGCTGGGGGCACTGAGGAAGATGAGATGCCACCCTTCCCTCAAGAAGGTCCCCCCCCCAATTGGCCAGAGGAGGCGGTTTTCAGATGCTGATGGGAGCAGGAGCTCATCTGGCCGAACTGCAGGAAAGGGGTCCTGCAGACGGGACAGCCTGCAAGGACCCAGACCTCGAGGAGCGGGCACCCCTGTGGTCGACTGCACGATGGCCCCAGGGACGTCCGGGCCCTAAGCCCCGGCAGCTTCGGCCATGTCACCTCACATGGCAAAGGGGCCCTGCAGAGGTGGCTGAGGAAGGACCGTGACGAGGAGGGGACAGTGGGTCCCTATCAAAGGGAGGCCAACGGGTCCGAGTGAGAGGAGGGGAGGGGAGCACAGAAGCAGCCCCTGCTGGCTTTGGAGGCGGAAGGTTGCCGCGAGCCCAGGAATGGCGCGCCCTCTAGAATCAAAGCGAACGGAATTGATTCTCCGCTGGCGCCTCCGCAGTGCAGCCCTGCAGACCTTGATTTCGGCCGGGGAAGCCCATTTCCACGGCCCGGTCACAAACCCGTGTTGTTTTCACCGCTTGGCTTGTGCTCCTCGGTTTCAGCAGCAGAAGGGAACTCCCAGGCGGCAGCACCGGCTGGACAGTGCGGCTGGGCGGCCGCAGGACCTCAGGGCCCAGCTGTGGAGCCTGGACCTTCCTCCCAGCCCCAGGGGAGCCCAGGCGCCGGCTCTTCCCGGTCACGGAAACCAGACCTGAGGTCGGGGCTCTCATGGGGAGGGGGCCCACGGTGGTCAGCCCCGGGCCTGCCCCTTCCTCCGTGCGGCTGCACCTCCCTCCTCGGGACTCCTTGCCCACCCTGGCCTCTGCCCCAGGCCCCTGCTCAGTGGAGTCACTGAAGCGGCTTTGGGTCCCGTAAGCGGCCCAGGGAGGAGGAGTCCGCCTGCACCAGCCATGGGAATACCGCCGACAGACAGCGGCTCCTGTTCTCTGCTGGCATCACCCAGTGCTTGTCTCTGCTGGCCAGAGACCAAGGAGGGAACCCAGCCTAAGACACAGACTTCTGGAGCGGGGCGGGGGACCAGAGCACACAGGTGTGTGGGCAGGACATCTGGACAGGAGAGGCCCGAGGCCAGAGACCTGGGCCGGGGTATGACCGTGCCAGCCATCAGTGATGGAGCCACAAGGCTGAGTCTGAGGGCTTAAGAGTGGGGGGCAGGTGTGAGAGGATTTAAGAAGCAGGTCTGGGGCCTCAGTAGGCGTCAGAGAAGTATCTCCTTCCTTGCCCCTAGGCCAGGTTCATGATGGGCCCAGGGGTCTGGCAGGTGGACTCGCTTTTGTTACTGGTGAGGCTGGGTTGGGGTACACCCTGAGGGAACCCTGGATGGGCAGAGAGACCCAGTTTCCTACACATGTCCAGCCCATGTTGGGTGGCCAGCCAGGCCAAGTGGCATGGGTGTCCCCCAGCCCCCTGCCGCCCACCAGGCCCCTAGAGTGGGGCTGGGGAACAGGCATTCTGACTGCCAGGCCCGGAGCCCGAGCATATGTCCCAGCATCTGCTCCCAGCCAGCTTCCCATTTGGGGCAGCGTTGGGCCTTTCGGAGGTCTGTGCCCATCCTGTCCCCACCGGCCCCCACCTGTTGTCAGGCCTCAGTCCCCAGGAGAAAGGCTCTGCCCTTCCAAAGGCGGTGGGCCTGCCCGTCTCCACGCATCCCGTATCGATCGTTCCAGGGAAAATCAATAGCTCCAATATGTCAGCTCTCAAGTGGCGCTACGATGAATTATTCCCGGCACTGGGCACACAAGGGCTGCAGCCTTCCTGCCCATTAGTGGGACATTAGGCCTCCTGCGAGGTTTCTCTGTGTGCTTTGAGATAATGAAGGCTGAGGTGTTAGCTTATGTCCCTGGGAGGCGGGGAGGGGGACCATGACCAAGAGCAGGCAGGGCTGGCCGTACCAGGTACCTGTCACCCAGTGCTCGGCTGGGCTTGCTGGGGTCAGGGGTGGGGGGAGGAGGGGAGGGCCCCAGAGACACAGGAGGCCCTCGATCCATCTGGTTGTGGCTTTGCCCACTGTGGGCCCCATCGCATCGAAGGGTCCAGTGCACCATAGTAGGTGGGGCTGTCACTGCCCCCCGCCGGAGCACACCTGTGGCTGGACCAGGTGCGTTTATCTGCTTGCAGCCAGGAGAACGTGCCCCCGGGGACACGGATGCCTCGGTAGAAGGGAGTTAGGAAGGGCTGTGGGTTCAGGCCAGGGCTGGGTGAGAGGCTCTGCTCTGGGTTACACACTGTCAGGAAGCAGGCGGCTCTCTGAATGGGTGCCTGCCTCAGTTTCCTGGGGCTGCCCTAACTAAGGACCACCAACCGGATGCCTTAAAACAACAGAAAAGTTGTCTTCTCACAGTTCTGGGGGCCAGAAACCCAAAGCCAAGGTGTGAGCAGGGACACGCCAGTACTTCCTTTGAAGGCTCCAG
The DNA here is from genome assembly GCF_963259705.1 of Myotis daubentonii. Taxonomy (NCBI): domain Eukaryota; kingdom Metazoa; phylum Chordata; class Mammalia; order Chiroptera; family Vespertilionidae; genus Myotis; species Myotis daubentonii. Next base: position 13,683,742 of record NC_081843.1, on the reverse strand, counting down.
GGGAGTCTCCTCAGGCCTCTCTCTGAGCTTCTGGTGCTGCTGGCAACCCCGGGCATCGCTTGGCCTCTGCTCTTCACACGTCCTCCTCCCCTGTGTGCTCAGGGTCTTCTCTCCTCTTCTTAGAAGGACACCCGTCACTGGGCTTAGGGCTCACCCTGTCCCCTATGACCTCATTTTAACAAATTACATCTGCAAAGACGCTGTTTCCAAATAAGGTCACGTGCCAAGGTTCTGGTGGATGTGAATTTGTGAGGGACACCATTCGGCCCAGTCCAGCATATTTTATTCTTGATTTTACTTTTATTTAGTTATTTACTTTATTTTTCTTAAATATATTTTATTGACTTTTTACAGAGAGGAAGGGAGCGGGATAGAGAGTTAGAAACATCGATGAGAGAGAAACATCGATCAGCTGCCTCCTGCACACCCCCTACTGGGGATGTTCCCACAACGAAGGTACATGCCCTTGACTGGAATTGAACCTGGGACCCTTCAGTCCGCAGGCCGACGCTCTATCCACTGAGCCAAACCAGTCAGGGCTAGTTATTTACTTTAATATATTTATTGATTTCAGACAGGAAGGGAGAGGGAAAGAGAGATAGAAACATCAATGATAAGAGAGGATCATTGATTGGCTGCCTCCTGCATGCCCCCTACTGGGGATCCAGCCCGCAACCCAGGCATGTGCTCTTGACTAGAATCAAAACCAGGACTTCAGTCCGCAGGTTGATGCTCTATTCACTGAGCCAAACCAGCTAGGGCCACTTTATTTTTATTTTGACACTATTACAGATGTCCCCATTTCTTCCCCCACCTTTGCCCACCTCCACCCTGCCCCCTAGTACAGCATCTATAATAATAAAAGGGTAATATGCTAATCAGACCAGACATCCTTCCGGACAACCTTCCAGATGAAGCCAGGTCTGTGAGAGAAGCCTGGGTCCTGGATGCCTGCCATAGGCCAGAGGAAAGCCCAGGTCCAGGGTGCCAGAGGGAAACCGGTGCCTGCAGCTGGGGGAAGGAAGGCCTACGCTTGCGTGAATTTCGTGCATCGGGCCTCTAGTCTTAATATATCTTATCAGCAGGAGGGCAGGGGAGGCAAGGCTCCCCCATGGCTGGTAAAGGACAGCCTTCCCTCCTTCAGCCAGAACAGGTGTTTGTTCCTTTTTGGGGTTTGGGCTGTGTCCTTGTTTGTGTTCAGATGTGATTACAAGAGGGTGTGTTTCATGTGGAGCCATCACAGTCATGGCGTGGCCTGGTCTCACGCTGATGTCCTCTGACAGTTATGTCCAACAGCAGACCCGTTGATCACCAGGCACCCCATGGAGGCCAGGGGCTGCCATCCTCTTCAGACTCCACAAAGCTATGTTCTTTGCTCAGGCCTTTACCTACAACAGAGACCAAGGGGCAGCAGGAGCTTGGGGCAAAGGACGAGTCATCCGGACACCGGGGTTCGCTCATTCCTTGTTATGGCCATGAGCTGCTCCTTCCAGACCCTGGCCTCAGAGCACCCCAGGAACCCAGTGGCGGTAAGAGTGCCCTCCACTGCCTCAGGATAGGACGTTTCTATGCTGTCCCGTTATTAATCATAACAGCTGTCCTGGGGTCCACCAAGGGCATCCCAGGCACAGAAGCAGTCCTAGCAGCAGCCTGCTAAGGAGGCGTGACATTTTACAGCCCATGAAACAGAAGCTGGAGGGGTTCAGTCACCCATGCAAGGTGTCTTCTTTCCGTCACCCATCCAGGGCAGTCATCGAGACTGAGGCGGGCTTAGTGGCCCCTCAGAGTGAAGCCTGAGCCCCTGTCCTAGCCTCCCGGCTCTGCCCCCACTTGCTGTCCCAGTGCAGCTTGTGCCTGATGCCCTAAAGCAGCGGTTCCCAACCTGTGGGTCGCCAGCCTGTGGGTCGCGACCCCTTTGGGGGTTGAATGACCCTTCCACGGGGGTCGCCTAAGGCCATCGGAAAACACATATATAATTACATATTGTTTTTGTGATGAATCACTATGCTTTAATTATGTTCAATTTGTAACAATGAAATTGGGGGTCACCACAACATGAGGAACTGTATTAAAGGGTCGCGGCACTAGGAAGGTTGAGAACCACTGCCCTAAAGCATTCCAACCAGGTGGCTGCATCAGCCTAATCAGCAACTCCACACCTAACTCCAGGGCTCTTTGATCTCCACCTCCTCCAGAAAGATTCTGGCCCCTCCTGCCCTGTCCTCCTACCACCCACAGTGGGTGCTCCTGGGAGTCCCTGTGGGCCATTTGGTTGGGCAGTGTTTCTGGGCGGGATTCTGGGGTGGAAATGGTGGAGTGGGGCCCAATGAGGAGGATCTGGGTACACAGAGGCGTCTGTTGACACAGCAACTTTGAACTCCTAGGTGGGGAGCTGAACTGCTGCCAAGCATCTGGAGCTAGGTTTCCTGGGGTGGGGAACATTCCCAGATGTTGCTGAGTTCAGGACACCTCTAGCCCGCCACCCTTGCTCTAGTGTCTGGAGAGTTCCTGAGGGTGCAAAACTGGTCTTGAGTCTGGTGCTTCTGCCAGAAAAAAGGTGCAGGTGAGGGGCGCTCCAGAGGCAAAGAGGCTGAGCTAGGGAGGCAGCACATTACAGTCCACAAGGTGGCCTCCTGACCTGATTTTTGTCACTAAGTTAGCCCCCTCATCCGCCCCCCCGACCCCCCCCCCCCGCCCCACACACACACACATCCCCACAGAGTCTGTGATGATGCCTGTACCTCCCTCCCTATGTGGTCTTCAGACAGGATGGCTCAGACAGAGCCAGGGCCAGTTTGCCTTGAGGGCAGAATACAACAGCAGCGTTCCCAAGAAGCCAACTGGGGTACCAGGTAGAGCAGAAACTCTGGGATCCCCGCAGGACACCCTCCCAGCCTGACTCCAGGTGAACCGGAGCACACTGCAGCCTCAGGGGTTGGTGCTACGTCGTGCAACGTGATTCCGTTGGGCTGGAGAGGCGGATGTGTCCAAGTGCAAGATGGCAAGGTGTGCCCTGCTGCGTAGGGCGAGGGAATCATGGCCTTGCGCGGTAAAGCTTGTCTTGCAGAGCGGTTTGGCCAGCCCTGGGACCTGAGCAGCTTTGGGTGCAGATGCCTGCGGTCCCAGGGCGCAGGGGTGCTCACTGCCAGGGGGGAACCCATGGGCAGGCTATGTGCTCACGGAACTCGATCCTAGTGGGGAACACTAATCGAGGGAACAAGATGACTCCTGTGACTCCAAGTCCCACGAGGAGAGCCAACTGGGGCGTCGCAAGGCAGCGAGGAAGCGTCCAGGGACTATGCCAGCACAGCGCGAGGGGTGCAGGCTCAGGGCGCCAATCTGGGGCGGTCCTGCCCGCCAGGGAACCCGTTTGTCGGAATAAGACGCCAGTACCCCGCTCCGCCGGCTGGCCTCAATCCGTGCACCGCAAGTTAGGAACCCGCAGGCTACCTCCTCTTCGGGCCGGTAGAAAACTACATTTCCCATCATTCCCTCGCGGCTTCTCGAGCCGACCTGCGACGGAAGTGGCCGCCGAGAGACTATGCGTCAGTTCCGTTGCGCAAGTGGTCCCACGTTCTGTAGTCGTGAGTGGAGACCTGGAACTGCGTCTGGTTTCCGGTTTCGCGCGACGGAACTGACGCGCGCGGCGCGCGACGCAGAGCCGAGTGCAGCGCGGAGGTCGTGATGAGCTGTGTGCTGTGTGCGCCGGCGGCTGGGTGAGCTCTGTTCGATCTCCGCGGGGCGGAGGACGGGCGCAGCGTGCGGCAAGCTCACTGCTCTTTTTTTTCCAGGGCTGCCCGGGCGCTGAGGCTGGTGCGCTGGGCTTCCCGAAGCCTGCATCCGCCGCCCGGTGGCCGGGATCAGGCCACCCTCGCAGTCAAGGGCGAGGAAGAGGACGATCCTGACCGCCCCATTCCGTTTTCCACCAGCAAAGCCAACCCGTCCCGTTGGACGGTGGAGCATTCCCTGGGAAAGGAGCAGCAGCGACCCTGGTGGAGGGTCTTGCCCATAAGCCTGTCCCTCGTGATTCTGCTCATTTGGTGCGTCGTTAGGGACGAGACCGGCACGGACCGCTGGTTGAAACAGGTATTGGAGGAAGAGGAGCCGGAGCTCAGCGATCCCTCCGAGGAGCCTGGAACTCCAGCTGCCTATGGAGAGAGAACTTAAAGAGGCACCGGCGGGGGCAGACAGCGAGGGACCAGGCAGCGGCCCTTAGGTCTGACGTCGCGTTTGATAGTTTCTGTCTGGTTCTGTGCGTCCCCAGGCTGAAGGGTTGGATGGCGCACCTGGCCACACTGACCCTCGGGGGAGGAGAGAGCAGAATGTCAGCAGACGGGACCCAGTTCTTGGCCTGATACTTTGATGCCCAACGAATATGCACAAAAGACTTTTTTTAGATCCATATGAAAGGTTTTGGATTTGTGATTTTGTTCAACATTATGTTGCCAAAGCAAGTCTGGTGACACTTGTAATCCAGTGTAATCTAGTTTGCTTTCTGAGACAGAATAACTCAGAAGAGTTAAGCTTTTTATTTTACAATGTATTGTGGTATGTATAAATTGATGTTAGTTTTACAAACTAACACATTGATAAATGTTAATTAGCTAATGTGGAATTAAGCCAACCCCCCCTTTTGCATCTCATTAAACAAAGGGAGCCTTTTAGTCCTTTTTCAATTCCTTCTTTTTAAATTGATTTTAGAAGAAGGGAGAGAGAGAGAGAAGTCAATGATGAGAGAGAGAATCATGGATGGCTGCCCCGTGCACGCCCCCTACTGGGGATTGAGCCCTAAACTGGCATGTGCCTTGACCTCAGTCCTGGTGACCTCTTTGCTCCTGGGTTACTCAACGCAGAGCCACACTGGCAGGGCTCCTTTGTGGGTTTTTCTTTTTCTTCTTCTTCTTCTTCTTCTTCTTCTTCTTTTTTTTTTTTTTTTTTTTTTTTTATCAAGGCAACAACTTTCTGAATCAAATAAAACCGATGAATTTTTCTTTTGACAAATTACAATATTTGAGGTACCTAAATTATGTTTTTCAAGTACTACTTAGGAATCCTGCTTAATTCTGAAATACAAGATGCATAAAAGGAAGATCTTATTTACGGAAGCTTCTAGTGAAAGGTTTTACCGTGGCATGTACTAGTATATGCTGCTGAAGTTAATTGGAGGTTTCCTTCACGAGGAAGTTTAAAGGCTGTATGAGTATATGGGCTTCTCACAAGGCCTTTGCTGAAGTTCTCTAAATGCCTGGTGCACCTTGGTAAATTATGCTTGTCAGGGAGGTGGGACTCATACAAGTATGTGCTTTTTTCTTTCATTGTAATCCTCACCTGAGGATATGTTTCTTGATTTTAGAGAGAGAGAAGCATTAATCAATTGCCTCTTGTATGCACCCTGACTGGGGATCGAACCCATAACCCCAGTTATGTGCCCTGACCAGGAATTGAGCCCTCGACCTTTTGGTTTACAGGACGGCACTCCAACCAACTAAACCACACTGGCCAGGGCAGTAGGTGCATTTTTTTAAAGATGGAGAGTCCTAGTTTTGGCTCAATGGATAGAGCATCAGCCCACAGACTGAAGGATCCCAGGTTTGATTTTGGTCAAGGGCACGTACTACGGTTGCAAGCTTGATCCTCAGCCCTGGTCAGCGTGTATGCGAGAGGCAACCAATCCTTGTTTCTCTCTCATATCGATGTTTCTGTCTCACTCCTCCTTTCCACTCTCTCTAAAAATCAATGGAAAAATATCCTCCGGTGAGGATTAATGACAACAACAAAAGATGGAGAATCCAAGGTTTGGAAAGATTGACCTAATCAGCTCAAGTTACATTGTTAGTCCCTAGTGGGAACAAAGAACTAAGATGTCCTTCCTCTGGCCTACTGTGGTTATGAACTCTTTTTTTGTTGTTAATCCTTACCGGAGGATATTTTTTAAAATTAATTTTTAGAGTGGAAGGGAGGGAGTTGAGGAGAGAGAGAGAAATATTGATGTAAGAGAGACACATCAATTGATTGCCTCCTGCACATGCCCCGACCAGGGCTGAGGAACATACCTGCAACCCAGGTATGAGCTCTTGACCGGGAATCAAACCTGAGACCCTTTGGTCCTTGGGGAGATGTTCCAGCCTGGAGCCACACTGGCCAGGGCCTCTTTTTTTTTTTTTTTTTTTTTTAATTAATTATGTATTCATTTCAGAGAGGAAGAAGAAGGAAGAGAGAGAAACATCAATGATGAGAATCATTGATTGGCTGCCTCCTGCTGGGGATCAAGGCCAAAAGGGGGGCATGTGCCCTGACCAGGAATCCAAGGGTGACCTGATTCATAGGTTGACCCTCAACCACTGAGCCACATTGGCCCGACAGTTGTGAACTCTTGTTTGAGCAACAGGCATTCACACTCAAACTCTTAATTTACTCTTACTAGCTCCTGCAGAAAAAAAAAAAGTCAGAACTAATGAGAAAATTGTTTTATGTTAATTAAAAGTGACTCAGCCCTGGCCAGGTCACTCAGTTGGTTAGATCGGCATCCCACTACGCCGAGGTTGTAGGTTAAGTTCAATCCCTGTTCAGGGCACATGCAAGAATCTACGCATAAATAAGTGGGACAACAAATCGATCTTTTTCTCCAATAAAAGAAAAAGTAAACCATATGAGAAAAGCAATGTGTTTGGTCTGGAAGCTAGACACTAACTTTGTTAGGCAAAAGGAAGAGAAAACACATCATGCCACATGCAACAGATCCTGAGTGCCTCCAGGGTGGCTATCGGTGAAGGCTGTTACGGGTTTTGTCATGAGCTAAAGGAGAAACCCAGGCTCGCTGGCAAGTGTAGGCAGACCCTCCCATACCTGGATTTGGCAAAGGGCTGGCAGCAGAGTAGGCAGACAGGTGAACTGTTACTGAAATCCTTTCATTATTTAGCAGTTTTTGTAGTGTGCTCATCTTATTCCCCAACTGGCTGTAGCTTTTCTTTTCCCACCGTGCTTGGCACATTCATTCCCGAGATAAGCACCCGATGAGGATTTGAGCGGGAGAGGACTAGTGTAAGCATGCTATAACAGAAGCAGTTGCAGTGATTCATGAGATGAGAAATTGTTGGGTAGGAGGAGGAGAAAATTGTTTTAAAGAAAATCGGAGGCCGAAACCGGTTTGGCTCAGTGGATAGAACGTCAGCCTGCAGACTGAAGGGTCCCAGGTTCGATTCCGGTCAAGGGCATGTACCTGGGTTGCGGGCACATCCCCAGTAGGGGGTGTGCAGGAGGCAGCTGATTGATGTTTCTCTCTCATCGATGTTTCTAACTCTCTCTCTCCCTTCCTCTCTGTAAAAAATCAATAAAATATATTAAAAAAAAAAAAAAAAAGAAAGTCCGAGGAAGAAGAGGTTAACTAAATGGCCTCACATCTTTAAAGCAGCAGAGCAATTTCAGAAGTACTGTGCATTTCCCTCAATCCCAACCCCCCGAAAAAGTAACACTTCTAAATTTACAGTGAAGTGTTATTTTATATGTCTAGGTACTACCCCAGCCATTTAAGAATGGTCTTTGGGCCCAGCCAGCATGACTCTGGTTGAGCGTGGAGCTATGAACCAAGAGGTTACAGTTCAATTCCCCGTCAGGCATATGGCCAGCAGGGGGCATGCAGGAGGCAGCCAATCGATGATTCTCTCTCATCGATGTTTCTATCTCCCTCTCCCACTCTGAAATCAATAAAAAATATATATTAAAAAGTAAAAAAGGTCTTTGGAAGCACAAAAAATTACACTGGGTCTTCACAGCCTTGCACAATTCTCTGATCTCTTCAAGGAAGACGCCTCATGGGTAAGAAGGAACAGTAGGCACCTTTACTCCCACCTCTACAGTGAAGATCCCCAGATTTTTTAAATTTTTCTTCTTGGTACCCTGACGGAATCAAACCAGCCACCTTTCAGTGCATGGGACGATACCCAACCACTAATTTTTAAATTGAGCCCCAACTTCGTTTTTTGAGCTCGAAAGTGGCTCTCTATACATCAGTACTGGACTTCATAGGTTCCTCAAACAGATTAGGTGCAAAATGGAATTCATCTCTTCCCAAACCTGTTTCTTTGTTATGTATTCCTCCAAGCTAGGGACCTTGAAATTATTCTAGACTTCTTTTTCTTTCCCCACTTACTAGCAGCCTTCAAGATCTGTTCATTCCTCCAACAAATGAATGAGTCCTGTCCTCTGCTTCATTCTCCTCAATTTTCTTAGAAAACATTGATTTTTTTTGCCATTTTCCAGGTTTAAATGTAATGTTTGTAGAGGTAATAATTCATTTGGAAAATGAACATAAAAAAGATAATCATTTACCCCACCAGCAAATGATAGCTTTTATTTTACTGTAATACTTGTAGTTCAAAAAATAACTTACATACTTGAGCACAAATATATGGAACTGTTATACCTTGCTTTGTTTTTAACCTAAATAGGAGCATTTTTCATGTCAATAGGAGCATTGTTGTTAAATCATGACATAGCCTTCGAACTTAACCATGTCACCATTACTGTTCTGTTAGGCACTCTCAAGTGTTTGCTGAGTGACTGATGATGATCTTTATCTGAATCTGATTTTAGGTCAGTTCCTAGAAATGGAACATCATTTTCTGTGAAGTTCAGCACCTGTTTGTCCTCCCAGCTGTGCTGCAGCTTGTCTGATTGCAGGCCACCAACACTGCAGAATGCTGTTCAGCCCACTCCAGGGCTCTTGCCTTGTTTTCATTTGCATTTTTTTAAATTACTAGAGAAGTTGAACATTTTTTTTTTTTAAATTTCAGAGAGGAAGGGAGAGATAGAAACATCAGTGATGAGAGAGAATCATTGATCAGCTGCCTCCTGTATGCCCCATACTGGGGATCGAACCCACAACCCGGGCATGTGCCCTGACCAGGAATTGAACCGTAACCTCGTGGTTCATAGATGGATGCTCAACCCCTGAGCCACGCCTGGCGAGAAGTTGAACATTTAAAAAATGTTTACAGAATAATGTACTCTGGGCCTGGGTTGTGTCCTGAAATGCACACCCTGGTTCTTACTCCAGGGTCAGCTGAGGTGGGGCGGCTGCTGCCTGCTTCCCTGAGTTCCCACCCTTTGGTGTCCATGCGTCTTTTGGATTCTTCTTTAAAAATCAGCTTAACTCACCCATTTAAATATCCTATTAAAGATATTTAGTATATTCACAGGGGGCACCCATCACCACAATCTAATTTTAGGACATGTTCGGACTCCCTAAAAGAAACTCCGTTCCCAGGAGCAACATGCCCTATGTCTCCCCATCTCTCCCACATCCAGCCCTAAGCAGTTGGACCCATTCTTCCAGCCTCAGCACCCAGCATGGCATCAGAGTCAGTGAGCAGCCTGTGTAGGTTGTCTAAATCCCGAGGACCTGTTGGCTCCATCCCCTGGAGCCCAGTTCACGGTCGCACCGGCGAGCAGAATGCTCAGGGCAGCAGTGGGCAGAGGAGAGCTATGCGAGTGCAGCATGGGTGTGCCGTTGGACCACGGGCGCCCGCGGGGGTGCGGGAAACGCTATGCACCGGGGATGCGGGAGTGGTAGCGGCCCATGTCCGGGGTGTGTCCCCGGCGGGGCCTGGTCTAGGGTCCGCGAGGGTCGCCTGGAGATGGTAGCTGGCCGCTGGGCGCTGGCGGAGCTGCCCCGCCCCGAGAGGCGCCAGCCCAGGCGGCGCCCGGGCGGCCGGGTGGGCGTGGCCGCGGGGCCGGGGGCGCCGGTGGGCTCCGCGTGGGGGAAGATCCCGAGGGGCGGGGGCGGGCCCGCGCGGCGCATGCGCGCTGCATTGTTTTGACTGAAAATGCCGTCTGTTTCGAAAGCAGCGGCGGCGGCGCTGAGCGGGTCCCCCCCGCAGACGGAGAAGCCGACCCACTACAGGTCAGTGCCTCGGCCGCCGCGGCGGGGACGGGAGCGGGTCGGGAGCGGCCCCGTGCGTTCCCAGCCGGTGCCCCCGCGCTCCTGGGCCTGGGTGCCACCGCCCGGTGCGGCCTGGGGCCCGGTGCCGCCCCCGTCCCCCGCCCCCCGCGCCATCCCGGGTGTGCGCCTCGCCCGGCCTCCGCCGGAGTGGCGCCTGGACTCCGGGCGGGCGGATCACCATCCGACTCGGGCTGCCACTGCCTGAGGTCGGAGTCGGTGCCCAGGGTGTGGGTGGCACCGGGGCTTGGTAGCTGGGGAACGCCCGGGGGTCCGAGGTCCACGCGCCTCTGTTTGGAGGTCGGGGAACAGAGCCTGCGGTCGGGGAGGGGCGCGGAGACTGCGCCTGGGATCCGGGATGTGGGACCGTGCCTGGGCGGGGAGGGCGGCCATCTGGGCTGCGGTTGCCTCTGCCTGGGGTCCGGCGCACCTGGGGTCTCGGTGTCGTGCCTGAAAGTGGACAGTCGTGGCTGTGGTCGGGATGGCGGGTAAATGCATGGGGTCTGGAGGATGACACCTGAGGTCTGGGAAACGCACCTGGCCCCGGAGCGGGCAGGCAGCCGTCTGGGATCATCTGGAGTCCGAGTGGCAGTCGCGCATTGGGATGGGGATGGGGATGGAGGTGGGGATGGGGATGGAGGTGGGGATGGAGGTGGGGATGGGGGTGGGCTGTGCCTGGAGGGCCCATGCCTGGGGTTGAGGGTCGTGCCTGCAATCGGTGAACCATGTCCGGGATCGGAGGAATGCGCCTGTGCTGGGGACGAGGGGGGCGGGGGCGGTCATCTGGACGCGGAGTGAGGGGCTGCACCTGGGGTCCGGGATGGGGGGCTGCACCTGAGGTCGGAAATGGCACCTGGGCTTGTGGGCCGGGGCGCGCCTGGAGTTGCATCGTCGCGCCTGTGGTCGGAATGGGGGGCTGTGCATGGGTTCTGGGGAATCGCGCCTGAGATCCGGGAAACGCGCCTCGGCTCACGATGGGGGAGGGGGGCTGCCTGGGGCCATCTGGACTCGAAATGGGGACCGCACCTGGGGTCGCGTTGCCTTGGGCCCACGGGTCAGGCCAACCCTCGCCCCTGCCCCAACCCACGAGTCTCCGGCTGCCTGCTGGCGGCGGCGGCGGCGGCGGAAGCGACCCGCAACACTGTTTGTCTTTTTAGGTATCTAAAGGAGTTTAGGACAGAGCAGTGCTCCCTGTTTGTGCAGCACAAGTGCACCCAGCACAGGCCATTTACCTGTTTCCATTGGCATTTCCTAAATCAGCGTCGGCGCAGACCGCTCCGCAGGCGCGACGGCACCTTCAACTACAGCCCAGACGTGTACTGCTCCAAGTACGACGAGGCCAGTGGCGTGTGCCCCGACGGCGACGAGTGAGTGGGGGGGGGGGGGGCGGGGGAAGGGGGGCGGGGGGGAGGGGAGTGCTGGCCTTCAGGGGGCAGCACCAGCTGCTCTGCCCCTTGACCTGGCCTTGCGGGTGGGGGGGGGTGGGGGGGGGGCTGGGGAGGGGCGGACCCCTGGTTAGTTTCATCATCTGGCACACCCATACAGGGGATCCTTTCTTTTCTCTGAAGTTTTTCCGATGACCAGGACTGGTTTGGTGGGGGGCGGGGGGGGGGGATTTTCCTATCTTTAGGCCAGTGTGGGAAGAACTGTGTGTCTCACGGAATAAACCTTGCATGATTCAAATCGAATTTGCTTCACTTCCCACTTCTGATTGCTACAGGTCTCCAAATTTCTTATATTAGAACCAGCCCAAAGGTGGTACAGCTTTTAGGTTTAGGACCATTTTTGTAGTTGTCCATTGTGTTTATAACGAGAGCGTTAGTTAGAACGTATACTCACACTATGCAAATGTATCTGGAATGTTCCCTTTTTTGCTGCTTACATGTTTAGTTGTTTTTTTTAAGCAATTTTATTTGCAGGCTGCCATTTATGCAGCACTTTTAAAGTTTAGGAACTTGAGATTTTGTTTGGGTTGACTTTTTTTTTTTTTTAATATATTGATATTTTACAGAGAGGAAAGAAGAGGGATAGAGAGTTAGAAATATCGATTAGCTGCCTCCTGCACACCCCCCACTGGGGATGTGCCCGCAACCAAGGTACATGCCCTTGACTGGAATCGAACCTGGGACCCTTCAGTCCGCAGGCCGACGCTCTATCCACTGAGCCAATCCGGTCAGGGCTGACTTTTTTTTTTTTTTTACAAGTTTCCTAATGGTGTTTTGAACACCAGGTTTATAGTTGTGAGTGTGTGAAATAACAGAGATTCTTCTTGCACTATGAACTATTGTAAGCCTACTTTTGCCCCACCCTGTGTATAGAATGGGAAAACAGGAAAAGTACAGTCAGCTTGTATATTCAGAGACAGCTTGGTAGGCAGCAGTGGGTTTTGCTTTTTTCCTGTGGGCTGTTTGATGGGGCTGGAGGACATCCATTCCCGCCAGGAGGTGGGGTGGCATCACTGTGCCCTCCGATCCTCTGAAAAGAGCAGCTTGTTCAGCTTCTGTCTGGAAGGGGATCTAATTTGGGGAGGCCTTCAGGCTCCATCCCCTGATCCTCTGAAGGGAGATGATTCAGTTATGAAGACAGTTTTCACTCCCCCACACACAGAGTCTGGTGTGATGAGTCTGTTTTCCTTCATTTTCCAGAATGCTTAGGCCACGAAGTCCATTTTTCATCTGTGGTCATTTTATAAACTTTATTCAGTTACTGAAAGGTGTTTCATTGAACACCATCTAATTCCATAGTGTTGTTAAGGCAGCTTGAAGCCTGTTGAAATCATGTGGACTGCTCCACCACGGTTAGGATTGCTCTACTTCTGTGAAGTTTGAAAAGTGCCTTTTTGTATGGTTCTTGAGCCGATGTTTTCTGCAGATGACTCTTCAGAAGAGAGATGTTTTTGTCTAGCCGAGGCCTGGTATCAGTCCCCCAATTCCCGTGGTCATGTCTGTCACCTCTCTGGATCTGGGGTCCTGAGTCTCCCTGCTGCTTGACCCTGGTTTGGGGGATCCAGTCCCCTGGCATGTCTGACCCCATCCTAGAGTCCCGTATCGGGATTAAGCGACAGTATTCATTGGTGGTGCTTTTAATACGTGACAAGAAAGCATATTTTAACAGCTGTCTTGGGTCCCAGAGTCTGGATGTCTTGATGTTGATTCAGTCCCACTGCTGGGGATGGGGTCCAATTCTTTTGAGATGAGAGTTCTGCAGTGAACACCTACCTGCAGCTGGTCATTTTAAGCTGGGCGCAAATAGTAATCAAGTGATATGCAATTGTTCATTATAAAAGTATAAAATATTATTAAACTAAAAATATTAGTGTAGTCTAAATGGTATACGGTTATCATTGAGAAACAGGACCAAGATGCTTGTTTGGCACTTTCTGTTTTGGATACATCCTGTGTACATCTGTGCACAGTAAGAAAGTCACATGTGTCTTATTAAAGATGCTTGTAACTTCTCTTGAGCAGATGACTTGCTTCAGCGCTTCAGGATGAGTTTGACAGCCGGACATCTCCCCAGGGGCTCTCTCCTTAGCAATCACTGCTGTTTTACTCATTCTCTGGGAGAGGGACTTTCCTGTCACCTACAAATGGAATACCCTGGAGTTTGTCCTGTGGAATTACATATTCTGGTCCACAAAAGGTTGCCATGGATTTGTAAATAGATACTACTTTTCAGAGCAAGGACAGGTAGTATCTGTTTCCTTTTTATTTCAGTTCATTGGTTCTTGAAATTTTTATTTTGAGCATTTGTATTGTCAACCTATTATTTTAAAACATGACTATGTATCAAAGAACAAAGACCCTCCAGCCAACCCTTCTGTCAGGTGACAGAAGCATCTAACGTTGTTCTTGACACTTGCTGGGGGCAACATGGGTCCGAGCCAGAAAGGGGTGAGGCCTGCAGGAGGATTGACACACCTGCCATCACCCTCCTCCAGGGGCCCCTCCCTGGCTGTCACACCCCCACTGTCAGTCTTGTTCCTTGGCGGGCAGTCACACTCCCCCTCTCACTATCACCCACCTCCCAGTGGTGCCCTCCCTTGGTGTCACCCCCCACCCCTGCCTTCACCTCCCTCCTCGTCTCCGTCTCCATGGGCCCCCCTACTGTCATCCCTTTTCCTTGACAGGTAACAGTTAGTTACCCTTCCTGCTGCGCTCACCTCTTCTCTGGTGACCCCTTCTCTTGTTGCCACTTCCTTTCATTGGCCGGCGGTCAGTCTCCTCTGCTGTCACACCCTCCCCTCCATGGGCATTCTCCCTGTCACCTCTGCGTGGTCTCTCGCTGTCATGCCCCACCCCACTGTCACCCCTTTTCCTGGGCAGGCAGTCACCCTCTTACCTCCCGCACCCCTCCGTCTGCGGCCTTCTCCACTGTCACGGCCCCGCCGCCGCCCCCTTTCCTCGGCGGACGGGCACCCCTTTGTCAGGGAGGGTCCCTTCTGCGCTGGAGTGCAGCGGTCCTCCCTTTCCCACTGCCCTTTGTTCTGGTGGACACGCCCCTTACCCGGTGCGGGCCTCGATTGGCCGCCCGGGTCACGTGCGCCGCGCCGCGCTGCGCCCCGCCCTGCGCCCCGCCCCCGTGGGAACTGTTCTCCCGGGCGCGTTGGGACCGCCTCGGTCCGCCTCGCGGTGTGCGCTGTGCGCTGTGCGGTGCGCGCGGTGTGCGGTGGGCGCTGTGCGCTTTCTCTAACCTGCGGACAGAGTTGGCCGCGCAGAAAACCGCTCCCGGGGCGGGCCCAGCTCCACAGGGTCGGTGTTCCCACCTGGTTGGATCCACCTCAGGTATTTCCGAGGCTGGGGCTGCCAGGAAAGCGGCTTTTGTCCGGAAGTTTCTGTGGGTCCAGCCACGTACTGAAAACTGCCCTGAGAGAGGCGTCGGGTGTGGACGGCCCTCGGCCCCCTGCTGTCCGGCTTGCCCCCTGAGGGGACAGAGTTATCAGCTTCGGTCTTGGTTTTCGTACCTTGAACCCAGGTTTGGTTGAGACCTCTCGCTACAGAATACTGCCTGTGCGGAGTTCTCGGTGCTGGTCAGGCGCTTACAGGTGTGGGCTCTGCCATTTAAAAAGAAAAAGCCCTCCCCAGGGGTGTGAGCGCCCTCCAGAAGAACATTTTTATTGGAAAACAATTCAGGCAGTTCCTAACTGTATGTGCGCTGAGTGAATGTTTTCTGTTTTGTTCTCTGCTGACCCTCCTCCTGCCCTAGACAGGCTGGCCCCGACCCGCACAGTTACAAGTTTTTTTGTTTTAATAAGAAACTAGAGGCCTGGTGCACAAAATTCCTGCACAGGTAGGGTCCCTAGTCCTGGCCGGCAATCCAGGCCTTCCTTCGTTCTGCACCACCCCCTGGTGGTCAGCACAGGTCATAGCGAGCTATGGAACTCCCAGTCTCCCGTTGGAATGCCGGAGGGGACACTTTGCTTATTAGCCTTTTATATATATAGGTATATAGATAGATGGGCCTGCTCATTATGTGGAGTAACTTTACAGGTTGATTCTGGATATCTGCCTTATTATTTGTGGGGCTCCCTGCCATTTCTCACCATAGGTACCTCCCTGCTCCCTGCACTTCGTGCAGCTGGGGGCACAGGCCTCTCGGGTGGAGCAGATGATGTGTGACTCAGCGGGCTTTCCCTTGTGAATCCTGGTGGTAGCTTGTTGATTTAAGGGAGCCTTTCTACATGCCCGAAGTTTGGTGTCCCTGCTGTATCATACTTGTGTGTAGTTTGACCTTTTGTTGAAAGATACTTTTGCAATGTTTAATTTTTTAAAGTTGAGTGTCTTAGTACCTGAGGCTTAGATGGAAGTTCGTTCACTTCAGGGTGTTATAAATTTGTTGTTTAAGCATTTTACAAGTGCATTCTGCTTGTGCTTTTTGGGTAAGGTGAAAGCCAAGGGCAGGTGTAGAATATTAGAGCATCATATTCAATAGTTGGGGCTACTTGTAGACTAGAAGAGAACACACACTTTTTTTTTTTTTTTGTAATCTTCACCCCAGGATATTTTCTCCATTGATTTTCAGAGAGTGGAAGGGAGGGGAGAAAGAGACAAACACCCCTGTGAGGGAGTCACATTGATTGGTTGCCTCCTGCACACTCCTGACCGGGGCCAGGAATGAGCCTGCGACCCTTCTGTGCTCTGGCCGACGCTCTAACCACTGAGCATGTGGGCCAGGGTGAAAACACAGTTTTGGTTACAAACTAACCAGCTTAAGGGAATTACAATTAGGTGACTGAGTTGGATCTGTAAGAGACCCATATAAAAATGTTAAAAGCACTGACTGATTGCAAGCGCTTCAGTTCCTGTTGCTTTTGGTGAAGGGCTGGGACAGAGATGGTGACCAGGATGAAAGGCCTGGCCCGGGGAGATCAGGTGCCCCTTGGGGCCGGTGGAGAGATGTTTCTGTCCTTGGGAGAGTGGTAGCTCTTCGGGTGCAGAGGAAGGAGGTGCACTCATGGCTGGAGCTGATGCTCCCCCTTAGGGACTAAGAAGGGGTCACTGTCCTGGCTCAGGAGTTCAGGGGCAGCCCTTGGAAGCCAGAGGCTGCAGGGCCCAGGGATGAACAGATGGATGTGGTCAACATGGGGGGCTGGCAAACGCTCACTCCCAGTGTCTGAGAGGAGAGGCAGTAAGAGGACACACTGGCTTCTCCCTATAAGCTCCACCCTTTTACCATCCCCCCACCTTGACCCCAGGACCTCTGACCCTGCCCCCCAGTTGTATGCGGCACCCAGGTCTTTCTGCCATTGCTCATTCTCCAAACTCCTATCCGTTTGCTTCATTCCGTTCCATTTTGCACCTCAGTCATTTCTGTGCTGTGTTCTGCTCTCCCACTTGTGCCGGAGCTTGGAGGACTTGGAGGGGGCCATCCTCCTTGTCATTCTCAGCCCAGTGCATCTCCTGGACCAGCCCTAGACTAGCAGCAGCAGTATCACCGGGGAACTTGCCCTCCAGGTGATTCTGACCCATTTTCCCGTGTGGGAGCCCTGGTCCAGGCCCAGTCCAGTTCACAGGTGGATGCTGATGCACAGTGGGTTTGAGTTCGGTGGCCACCGTGGTCTCACACACATAGGCTGGTCTTGTTGTGCAGTAGGTCCGAGTTTGGTGGGTCCAGTTTTGTTTCGGGTGAGAAAGGGGCAATTTTAGGCTCTCCTGGAGCCTTAGGGATAGGGCAGTCTTTTGTTGTTGTCCCACTTATGTATTGGTTGGTTTTTATATGTGCCCTGACCAGGGGTCAAACCCATAGCCTTGGCCACACAACTGAGCTGCTAGGCCTGGGCTGGTTAGGGACAATCTTGTGTTCCTCCCTGTTCCTCCCATCCTGGTTCAGTGGTTGCACAGCCCTGTGGTGGAGCTACGTCCGGGGGCCGGCATGCACCACGCCACGTGCCCCTGCGCCATGCCATCAGGAGCCCTGTTTTAGTGACACTGTTCAGGTCACTAATTGTTGTGGACAAGTTTGAGAACCATGGATGTCACCCTGAATTTGGCGAGTGCTGCAAGGCTGGCAGCCGTCCTGGGGATGGCTTAGTGCACTCCGGTGCAAGGAGGAATCTGCAAGTGGTGTCAGGCCGTCCCTGGGGGCCTCTTCCCTAGCCCGGGAGGGGGCCTGGCTTTGTCACTGGGTATTCTCTGAGGTTTTCCCTTTCACCTCTTAAATGTTCTTAAGGTGAAGCCAATTTCTTCTTATTAAATGTTCTCCAGTATTTTAAGGTCAGTTCATGTTTTAACCCTTTGCGGTCGTATTAAATTTGGACATTGGTGTCGCACTGGTCGGAATTAATTTCCATTGAAAGAGCAGTGATACATAACATGCGAGATTATGAAGGATAAACAAGATTTATTAATTCTTTTTTGGAACTACGTCACTACTGGTAGAATCACTACAAACGTTATCACTTTCTACGTCAGAGTCAGTATTCAAGGTGCCAAAATAAAACTCTTCATCGTTACTTTCAGATTCGCAGTACACTTCTTTCGGTAACTTTCTTTTTGCCATTTTGGAGTATTATTTTGAAATATCTTAAGAAGCGAGAATGCCTAATTACAGTTAAACGTAATTTGTAAAGCTTTATTTGAAATTCTGCGAAGTATCTCCGAAGCTTGTCGATTTCTTCGCTCTCAAAAGGCGACTGACTCGCCACGGTGTTTTGCATGGCGAGTGTGGAACGACCACGTTTGTTTATATTGAGTTTCGATATCTCCGATTTGTCGGGGCAATGTTTTGGTTCGTGACAGGGTCGCTTAGACACTTAAGAGCTTTCAGAGAAATTATGAACTGATACATGAATGAATAGAGTTAAGATTCGTACGGTTCCTTGCTGTGGTGGCTGAGAGCAGACATACGACCAGAACGGTAAGAAAGCTTTGGTGGCTGAGAGTAGACAAACGACCGCAAAGGGTTAATTCATGAAGAAGGTGACATGCTCTGAGTGACATCGTAGTGTCTGTTTGGTGCTCAGTGCTGGGGGACAAGAGGCCTTGGCCTGACTCTAGGTGCGGTGGCAATGGTACTGGAGAAGAAACAATGATGCGCAGAGCTACCCTGAGGGGCCATTAGGGAGCAAATGACACTTTAGATTTAACATTAGGGAAGTCGGGAGCCCGCTGCTGTGCTGGCGGCTGTTTGGAGTGAGTTCTGTAGAGAAGCTTCAAGGCCGCCTCAGCTCGGTGCGCTGGTGCCCTCTCCCCAGACTGTGGGCTTCTTATGCCTGACTTGTAGCACATGCATACGTAGGTCTGAAGGTTGGAACTGCTTTTGTAAAATGGTGGCTTTCCTAGTAGCTTAAGTTGTTTACTTCGTAATAAAAGTTACCACCTTAACTTTTTCAGTGTACACTTCAGTGGTATTACGTCCATTCACATGGCAGCCATCATCACCATCCATCTCCAGATCTTTTCCATCTCCAAGCTGAAATTCTCTCCCCATTAGACAGTTGTTGCTCCTTCCATAATTTTTGATATAAGCAGATATATAGGAATTCTTGTTCCCCATCTTCCGATATAAACACCCATTTCTTCATGTTTTTCCCTCACAACTCCTCCTGGCGCCCCTTCCCTGGTTGTCCATACCGACCCCTGTTCCTCAGAGCTGCACTGCCATCTTGTTTATTCCAGAGCTTTGGTTGTCTGCAGCCTTTGAGGGTGACAGACAGCCCTGCAGAGATCGTGTTGGGGGGCCGTCTTTTTCTCTTTTGCCAGCTGTCTCTGGGGCCGGTCTCTAGAAGTGGGTCATTCGGGGAGAGTAAATGCACTGTCGTCTCGTTCTGTGTCACCAGACGCCCCTCCAGAGAAGTCGCTGCACTCTGGCTTTCTTCCGGCAGCGGCGTCTGCTTCTCTGCAGCCGCAGCCCGGCTCTGGGTTCTGCCCTGGAGCCGGGGGCTTTCCATGCCAAGTGCCTCTCAGTGGTCATGACCCTTGACATTTTTTTGTCTTGTAGATTCTTTGTTTATTTCCCTAGCCTATTGTTCTGTGAATTCCTGGCCTCTTTATTTCTTCAAGTTCTTTATTTATGATGATAGCAATCTGTATGAGTAAACGGGAAGGGGTCCTGTGTTCTAGATCAGGTTCCCTGGCGTGGCAGAGGGTTCTCCATGACATCCTCCGGTCCCGGGTGCCAGAAGCTGTGTTACATGGCAGCGCTGTGTGCGGACACAGGGAAGGGCTTGGAGGAGCTTGAAATATATATAAAATATATCATATATATATTAAACTGTAACTTTATAATAGGGATTTTAGGCAAGGGTATGTCAATTAGGATATAGTAATTATGCTAATATTTTGTCATGTCACTTATATCTCCCCAAAATGTTTCTTGGAACTCCTTGTTGGGAACACAAAGGAAACAGCCATCTTCTCTGCGGGCACGTAGAGTGCTGTATGTATGCATAACATCTCCTTTTCATACTAATACATAGTGATACGATAGTAATTCTTTTTTTAAAGAGTTTTAATTGGTTTTTAGAAAGAGAGGAAGGGAGAGAGAGAAACATTGATGTGAGAGCGATACATCAATCAGCAGCCTCCCGCAGTCCCCTACCAGGGATTGAGCCTGCAACCCTGGGCCTGGGCCTTTGCCTGGGCATAGAACTGGCAGCCTCTTGGTACATGGGACGACGCCCAACCGACAAGGGCAGTATTTGCCATTTTCAAACGTACACTTCAGCGGCATCGGTTACACTCACAGTGTTAGACAACCATCATCACTATTTCTAAATTCCTTCCATCACGGCAAACAGAAATTCTGTTCCCATGGAAAGTCACTCCGCATTTGCCCCTCTTCCAGCCCTTGGTAACCTCCTCTGTTTCCTGTCCTGATGAATCTGGCTGTTCTAGGGACCTCATGTAAGTGGAATACGTGATATGTGTCCTTTTGTGTCTGGCATCTCTCACTTAGCATGAAGTTTTACAGGTTTCATCCACGTAGCGTGTGTCAGTACTTTGTTCTTTTATGGCTGGATTGTATTCTGTTGTCTGCATAGCCTACGTTTTGCTTATCTGTTCATCAGCTGATGGGCATTGAGTCCTTTCCGGCTCTGAGCTAGTGAGCATCATGCTGCCACAATCGTGGTGCACAGACATCTCTGGAAATCCTTCATCCAGCTCTTCTGGGTGTGAATCTGGGCTCCCAGTGGCCTTCTAACCTGCCTTCTGCTTGGTTGGTTCCAGTGACCTGGGGACTTAACCTGGCGCCCTGTGTCTGTCTCCCCTTAGGCCCTGCCCACCCAGGTGCTCAGTTAGGTCTGGGGTGAGCTGTCTGCACTCGGAGCCTAGTTTCCTCATAAGATAAGGGTTTAGAATGGATGCTCACTAAGTCGTTTGTTACTTTACTTTTGGGTCCTGTAAGGTGGCAAAGCGCCACCCATCTGTGCTCTGTGTGGGGAGCCATGCCCACAGGGCCCCCCAGCATCCAGGTCCAAGTCCACAGCCTGCCAGACAGCAAGGTGGGAGTGGGCCTTTCCCAAGCCTCACTGTCCTTGGATTTGGGGACTTGTAGCAACTGGCCCTGCCTTGACTCTCAGGCTGCTCAAGGGGTCATTGCCACAAGGATCCCTTGTGTCTCTCTTCCCCTCCTGCCGTGTGCCTTGTCTGGGGGACCCACCGCGCGGCAGGCGCAGTCCCCATATTGCACATGAACTGAATCCTTCTCAACCACGTCTGCAGCTGCTGCCTCCCTGCAGCATGGGACCGGGTCAGTGCTCGGCAGGCAGCCTGAGACCGTGTGGCCCTCTCGGAGCGAGCGGCTCGCAGCCGCCCCTGGCCTGTGTGACTGCCCCTCTCGTCCCTCCATCCCATTCGCTTCTCTCCTGGCCTGTCTCCACCAGCGTCCTCCTCCAGCCGTGGCCCGGCTCCCATGTTTCTCCCCTCCCTCCTTCAGGCGCCTGGATGGGCGATGGGAGCGGCCACGCACTCTATTTGTAACGCTTGTCAGGAAGCATGAGTGACGTGGCTGAGGCCTGGAAGTGAACTTGATTTTTCCACACTTTGTTCAAGAAATTATCCAGGATGGTTTTCAGGGAAACTCGGTGTTGTGCTTTGTACCACGTGTAACTGAGAGATGTGGGGGTCGGAGTGCCCTGGGCAAGGCTCCCAGATCAGGGCCAAGTGGCCCGTGCAGCGATGTCCGTCCTTTGGGGAGAGCAGATAGCCGAGGGAAAGAATAAAAGAGCCAGCTGCTGCCGGGCGAAGGAGAAGTGGAGCAGGTTGGCGCTGAGGTTGTCCCCAGGCCCTGAGGCCCAGGCGGCCTGTGTCCCCCCTCTGCTCCCCAGGTGTCCGTACCTGCACCGGACAACCGGCGACACCGAGCGCAAGTACCACCTGCGCTACTACAAGACGGGCACGTGCATCCACGAGACCGACGCCCGGGGCCACTGCGTGAAGAACGGGCCGCACTGCGCCTTCGCCCACGGCCCCCTGGACCTGCGGCCCCCGGTGTGTGACATCCGGTGAGTGGGCGCCCCGCCCCGGGCGGGCGGGGAACCGGCTCACTTCCCCAGAGTTGCAGGCAGCACTGGTCCTAAGCAGCTCTTTTCCTGGGCTTTGATTGATTCTAAAAAGTTTCCTTCCTTCTGACTCGTGCAACGGGGAGCTCCCTAGGGGGTGAGGGCGATGAGCGAATCCTTACGAAACACACCCAGCTCTCAAGTCATTAGGATTTGGGTTGAGACCGTTGTCCCAGGGCAGGGGGGTGCCCGAGGGACGCAGGATACTGCCCTGAACCCCCCAGGCCGCCAGCCCCTCCAGGGACATATGGGGGCTCCTTAAAGTGATAGACCCGAGTGAGTCTCTCACCTTCGGGAAGGGCTTGGACACACTCCAGAGCCGTAATCGCTGTGTTGTTTGGTCGCAGGGAGCTGCAGGCCCAGGAAGCCTTGCAGAACGGCCAGCTCGGCGGTGGGGATGGCATCCCTGACCTGCAGCCTGGGGTCTTAGCCAGCCAGGCCATGATCGAGAAGATCCTGGGCGAGGACCCCCGGTGGCAAGGTAACCCCATGGCCGCCACTGAGGGTGGGCAGGGGAGCCCCGAGCACTGTAAAGTGACCTCCGCAGTGGACCTCATTGCCCTTGTTTGTAGATCAGATGGGGAAACTGGGACTCCCTGAGTCGAGTACTTTACCCTCGGTCCTGGGGGGTGTGGGGACTGAGGGGGCCTGAGCCCAGGCATCCGGCCCCCCGGCCACTTCACACCACGGCTTCTCTGGGGGGAGGGTGCACAGCTGGCACAGCTCCTTCCCACATGGGCCCTCCCAGAACTGGGCTGCTGTTCATGGCACTCCCTACCCTGCCCTGGGGCCTCTGCATGGCCTTCGGATCAGCAGCCTTAGGTCCCTGGGGGTTTGTTTGAAATATGGCCGCATCCCTTGGGACTGTGGGGCCCTATCCCTGGCAGCCTCCACAGATGATGGTGATGGGCAGTGAAATCTTTTTTTTTTTTTTTAAATACATTTTATTGAGTTTTTACAGAGAGGAAAGGAGAGAAATAGAGAGTTAGAAACATCGATGAGAGAGAAACATCGACCAGCTGCCTCCTGCACACTCCCCACTGGGGATGTGCCTGCAACCAAGGTACATGCCCTTGACCGGAATCGAACCTGGGACCTTTCAGTCCGCAGGCCAACGCTCTATCCACGGACCCAAACCGGTTTCAGCGAAATCTTTTTTTTTGTGGTAAAATACACATCACATAAATTTGTCATTTTAACCACTTTAAAGTGAACGATTCAGTGGCATTTAGTCCATTCCCAATGTTGTGCAACCAACACTCTCTAATTCTAGAACATTCCATTTCCTGGACAGAAACTCAGTCCCCATTAAGCAGTCCCTCCCTGGTCCCTGTTCCCCGCTGGTCTGCGTCTGTCTCCTTGGATTTGCCTGTTCCGGAGCATCCCAAAGAGCAGTGAGGGTTTAAGAAAACCCCTCTAAGTAAGGCTGTGTCTCCACCACCTTCCTTCA
This sequence comes from Myotis daubentonii, assembly GCF_963259705.1. Taxonomy (NCBI): domain Eukaryota; kingdom Metazoa; phylum Chordata; class Mammalia; order Chiroptera; family Vespertilionidae; genus Myotis; species Myotis daubentonii. Next base: position 13,660,354 of record NC_081843.1, on the reverse strand, counting down.
TTGACTCTCACATGCATGAACCATGCTGCGGGACTGTAGTCCTGTGAGCAGTGAGTTCCTCTGCTCACAGGATGTCTGTGCTGGGGCTGCGGTTCCAGGGGTGAATTAATAAAGGTGATGGCACAGGCCTTTCCGGATTCCCCTCCCACCTCCTGCTCCCCCGTTCTGGCCGTGGCACTGTGTGTGGCACCTGCGTGGCCAGCACCGAGCACTCGGGACTGGGCCCCTAGCTGAACCAGCACTGAGGACCATGGCCTTGGCCTCGTCTGGGATGTGGAGGGGGCCCAGGGGCCCTACTCCAAGTTTCAGGGCGACCGCGTGTGCTGTTGCGGTCCTCCCCATGTTGTGATGTCACTGCTGGGGGCAGATCTCCCCACGGGAAACGCTGTGTGCCCAGCTCCCGCTCCCTAGCATCCAGGATAATTGCTTCACTCAGGATTTTTTGTTTTTTTTCTGGAAAACGCCTTTGAGAACGTTCCATTTCTTGTTTCCCAGCTGGTAGGCTTCCCTGATCGGAAAATCCCTGACTTCTACCTGCTAGAAGAAAGGAGAGGAAAGGAGAGAAATAGAGAGTTAGAAACATCGGTGCTCTGGTTCACAGCGCAGGTGTGGGCGACGGTCCCCAGCACCATCAGGGGCTGAGCTTGAGGAAGGACAGTGGGAGGAGGTGATGGCAGGCTGGCCCAAAGCTTCGCAGGGCCCTACGGAGTAACCTTGGTGCCTGCGCCTGGGTTTGGGTCAGGAGTCTGTCTGGTTCAGGTGCTCTGGCTTCCGTTTTCCAAGTGCTCGAGATCAGTGGTCGCCAACCGCCAGTCCGCTGACCACTGGTGATCCTGAGGCCTGAAAGGTTGGCGACCGCTGCTCTAGACACCACCAGCGGCGCTGAAACCACCTTCTTCAGAAGAGCCATTGCACACTGTCTTTCCATGTTTTGTTTTTCACCCATAGGTGGTGGTTTAGATTGTTAATTAGCAGATTTCATTTTATTTTAATTATTTATTTATTTTTAATATGTTTTTATTGATTTCAGAGAGGGAGAGGGAGAGATAGAAACATCCATGATGAGAGAGAATCATGGATCGGCTGCCTCCTGCACGCCCCCTACTGGGGATCGAGCCCCACCACCCGGGCATCTGCCCTTGACTGGAATCGAACCTGGGACCTTTCAGTCCCCAGGCTAATGCTCTATTCATTGAGCCAAACAGCTCGAGCCGTAGATTTTATTTTTTAGGGAAGTTTTCGGTTTACAGAAAATTTGCACTTGCACGGATAGTACAGAGTTTCCATGCCCCCTCCCAGGTTCCCTCAGTTTGAACATCTTGCATTATGTACATTATTACAGTTGGTGAACCAAGAGTGATACATTATTATTAACCTCCACAGTTTACTATAGGGTTAGCCCTGGTGCTGTCCATTCTCTGGATTTGGAGAAATGTATAATGACATGTATCTATTCATGTAGCATCGCACAGAGTAGTGTCCCTGCCCTGAAAATTCTGTCAGCCTAGTCGTCCCTCTGTCCCCCCACCCCCTGGAGACCACTGAGCTTTTCTCTCTCTCTTTTTAAAATCTATTTTATGGAAGGGAGAGGGAAAGAGAGAGAGAGAATCATTGACTGGCTGCCTCCTGCACACACCCTACTGGGGACTGTGCCCTGACCAGGAGTCGAACCATGACCTCCTGGTTCATAGGTCGACACTCAACCACTGACCCACACCGGCCAGATGATCACTGATCTTTTACTCCATTGTTTTGTCTCTGGTAGTTTTGCCTTTTCCAGAATCATCCAAGTGTGGCCTTTTCAGACTGGCTTCTTTCACTTAGTAATATGAATTCAAGGTTCCTTCCTGTCTTTTCATTGCTTGATAACTCATTTCTTTTTGTCACTGAATAATATTCCCTTGTGTGGATGGACTGTGGTTTATTTACCCGTTCACCTGCTGAAGGACACCTGTGAGCTTCTGTGTCTCATGCAGTTCATTTATGTGTGTTTCATGCCACTTGGCACAGGACCTCATATCTGTCCCAGGCACTCGGTCAGTACTTGTGAATAAATGTCTTAAAGTCAGCGTTCTTGTTGCCCAAACCCCTTTGGTTGTCTCTATTCCCTGCTGTGTGGCTAGCATCACTTGTCATGTAAGAAGCAATTTGAAGCTGAATGTGGCCTGGACGGATGGTATGGTCATGTATGTACCCTGTGCATAGCGTTGCTGCTCTCACCTGCACCGTGGGCAGGACTCGCCCCTCCCTCCCTCCTGCTGGTTCCTCAGCTACCGATGTTTAGGCCACCGAGCAGATGCATTTAAAAACAACAGCATATTAATGAGTAAATTGGTAGTTACAAAATAATCACGTGGATGTAAAGCACAGCATAGGGAATATGGTCAATATTATAACAACTATGTCTGCTGTCAGGTGGGCACTAGACTTATCAGGGGGATCACTTGTAAATTGTGTAAATGCCTAACCACTGTGCTGTACACTAGTATGAAATAATATTGAATGTCAGCTGTAATTGAAATAAAACCCAGCATATGTAATAAGGTATTAGCTATTAACCAGCCCAAGAGAGGATAAGAGTTTTAGGAATCCTCTCATTGGTTACTGCTTTTTAAAAAAAATATATTTTTATTGATTTTAGAGAACAAGAGAGGGGGGAGAGAGATAGACACATCAATAATGAGAGAGAATCATTGATCCGCTGCCTCCTGCATGCCCCCCCACTGGGGACCGAGCCTGCAACCCGGGCATGTGCCCTTGACCAGAATTGAACCCTTCAGTCCGCAGGCCAACGCTCTAGCCACTGAGCCAAACCAGCTAGGGCTGGCTACTGCTTTTAAATGACCCTGGTGGCTTTCTGTGTGTTTTGCTTTGGAGATAAAATCCAGATACATGAAGTTAATCGTTTAAAACATAGACTTTAGGTTTTAGAGGAGTTTTAGGTTTGACATGAGTGGAAAGTACAGAGAGCCCCCCCCCCATATGCCCTGTGCCCCCACATGCCCACGTCCCCACCACAGAGGGACACTGGGTACAGTCTTAAACCTGTGTCAACGCGTGATCACACAGAGCCCATTGTTTATGCCAGGGCTAAAGCGAACCATTTTAAAGTGTGCGTCTCAGTGGTTTGTGGTATATTCAGATGTGCAACCACCACCTTTCTCTGGTTCCACCCTCTGTCTGGCTTCCCCACAGCAGCCCCATAGCCATCATAAGTCACTCCCTCCTCTCCCTTCCCCCAGCCCGGCAACCACTCGTCTACCTTCTGTCTGTGGAGTTGCCTGTTCTCCACATTCCCTATAAGTGCAATCACACATACGTGGTCTTTGGTGTGTAGCCTCTTGCACTGAGCACCATGTGTTTGAGGTTCACCCACACTGTAGCTTGTGTCTGTGCTTCATGCCTTTTCATGGCCGAATACTATGCCTCCGTACGGATGGAGCACTGTGTTTCTTCCTTCCTCTGTGGACGGACACTTGGGTGTGTATCCTTTTGGCTGTATGACTAGGGCTGCTACTAGCACATGTGCTGTGAGCATGCGTGTATTCGTTTACACGTGGACTCCTGTTTTTCAGACACCAACTTCGTGCTGGGCAGCTACAAGACCGAGCAGTGCCCGAAGCCGCCACGCCTCTGCCGCCAGGGCTATGCGTGTCCCCACTACCATAACAGCAGGGACAGGCGGCGGAACCCCAGAAGGTTCCAGTATCGGTGAGCCCGTGCCCACAGGCCCCTGGGCCTTTGCCTCCTCCCTCCTCCAGGCCCTGAGCCTCCTGTCCCGCTTTTCCTTTGAGCAAAGAGCCCCTCTGCTTACCTGCTGCCACCTCCCTTGCCTGGGGATCCGCTGTCTCTGTGGAGAGTTGGGTTCCTGTCATTGTTCTTCCTCTGAGTCATTTCACAGTCAGGGAGCAGAGAGCCTAACTTAGTAGGCTCCAAGTATTAGTGACCAAATACTAGCTGGAGAAGGTAAAGTGAGTTTACTGCATATGGAAGGGTTAGAAAATAAAGATTGAAAAAACCAAGAAAACAAAAAGTCTTACTTGCCACTGGTGGTATTTTTTCTATGAAACCGAACAAGTTACAATAATGCTGCCAAGTACACGACAAAGGGAGGATTTCGGTTAGACTTTTCATAGTGTAGGGAAAAGTCTCACATCCAATTTTTTAAAATTTCTTTATTGATTTCAGAGAGGAAGGGAGAGGGAGAAAGAGAAAAAAAAAACCTCAATGACGAGAGAGAATCATTGATCGGCTGCCTCCTGCACGCCCCCTACTGGGGATCGAGCCTGCAACCCAGGCATGTGCCCTTGGCCGGAATCCGACCTGGACTCTTCAGTCCACAGGCTGACGCTCTATCCACTGAGCCAAGCGGCCAGGGCCTCACATCCAATTCTGAAACAACCTCGAGAAAAGATGGGCTCGCTGCCTCCTGGCTTCGGGAGGTCCGGCCGCTTCTCCGAGATGCTGCTCACGCCAGCGTGGGGAGCCCCGACTTAGACACCCTTTAGTTTCTGTGGAAAATAACCCCGGGGCTCCTGAGTACTGTCTGGGTCCAGATGGCACTCACCCCGCGCTTGCCTGTCCTCAGAGGGAAAGAGGCGGCCCTTGCAGGGGCCGTGTGCCTGTGGGTGCCCCGTCCTGAGAGGCGAGCCCGGCGGCAGGCGGGTAGACCAGCACCCCGGGCACGCAGAAAGCTGGTCTCCTCTAGACCCTCCTGTGACTCCCCCTGTCGCCCAGGTCCACTCCGTGCCCCAGCGTGAAGCACGGCGATGAGTGGGGTGAGCCCTCGAGGTGTGACAGTGGGGACAGCTGTCAGTACTGCCATTCACGCACGGAGCAGCAGTTCCACCCTGAGGTACGAGCGCGGAGGCGGGGCTCCAGCTGGCCGGTCAGCGGAACCATAGCCTGGAGAGGGTGGGTCTGGTGGCTCCTTGCTATGTTTGGGGGGGTCTCTCTAGAGACTCACAGGGCTCAGCAAAGCCATTAGGTCCGCATTTAGGGCTCGTTACACTGTAAGGGTACAGAGTGAAGTCAGCAAAGGGCAGCGTCCCCGGGGGACAGGGCCTGGGGAGGCCAGGCGTGAGCTTCCAGCTGTCCTCTCCCAGGGAATGACGGACGGCACTCACTCCTCCCAGTGCCTTTGTCACCTGAGCCTTGGTGTCTCGGGTTTTTGTTGGGGGTCGACTGTGGAGACGTAGCTGACCGGGTCGAGTTGATGCCGTGGGGTCCAGGGCCCCGCCGTAGGTCACATTGTCATTATCCAGGGTGGCCAAGGCCAGGCAAATAGACACTTACCGGGCAAGACATTCGAGGGGCACCGAGGTCCCCTCCCAGGAGTTGGTCAAGGTCAGTCCTTCCTTTGGATCGTGCAGGGTGTGACAGCCAGAGCCTGCTCAGCTAGCCAGAGCTCACATGGATTTGTGTTCAAAATGACTAAGCCAACAAGCCCCCTTCAGAGCCCGAGTTTGCAGGAGAGCACGGGGCCCAAGGAGGGTGGGGGCCAGGGCTGGGCTGCGGGAGGGGTCAAGGGTGAGAGGGTGGATGTCCACCCACCGGGATGGTAATGTGTGTGCTGATCTGTGAACTGAGCGGTGGGCTCATGTGCTGAACTCCAGGGGCCTAGAGGGGAGGCAGGGCCAGTGGGTGGCGGAGGAGGGCGGCCGGGGCCTGCACAGCCTGGTCAGGAGTGAGTTGTCCTCCTCGGGCAAATGGCCGCCTCGGGCGCTGGGCGGAAGGCGCTGAGCTGGTGCTGAGCAGCGGGCACCGGGCTTGTGTGAACTTGGATAAAAGTCCAGCCTTCACCTCCGGGCCGTCTCTCTCAAACCTAGACCTGCATTGCAGGCCCCACCACAGCCGGTCTCAGGTTTTTATTTTCTCCTCTTCTAGTCACATGATCATTTCTTCATTGGAGTTTGGAAACTCTGGTGCTTGTTCACACCAGAAGTGTTTGAATAAAAAGCCTCCCCTCCCCTCTGGCTCTCCCCCTGAGGTCACGACTGCCCCATTCATTTCTGTGGCTCAGACTCTGGCTCTTACCTATTTCCCAGACTCATGCTCTTCTTTTTTTTGTTTTGTTTTGTTTTGTTAATCCTCACCCAAGGACGTTTTTCAGTTGATTTAAATAGAGAGAAGGGAGGGAGGGAGAGAGAGAGAAACATTGATGTGAGAAAGACACATTGATTAGTTGTCTCCCACCCTTGCCCAGGGCCATGGACTGAAGCTGCAATCCAGGTACATGCCCCTGACCGGGAATCAAACCTGCGACCCTTTGGTCCACCGACCGATGCGCCAACCACAGAGCTACACTGGCCAGGGCTCATGCTCTTTTTTTCTTTTTTTAAATATATTGATTTTTTTTACAGAGAGGAAGGGATAGGGATAGAGAGAAACATCGATGAGAGAGAAACATCAATCAGCTGCCTCCTGCACCCCCCCCCCCCCCCACTGGGGATGTCCCCGCAACCAAGGTACATGCCCTTGACCGGAATCAAACCTGGGACCCTTCAGTCCACAGGCGATGCTCTATCCACTGAGCCAAACCGGTCGGGGCTCATTCTCTTCTTTTTATATGGCTCATGTAGGTGCAGAATTGGGACTGAAAACCCATGGATACCAGTGAATTTTTACTTAACTGTGTTTACTCTTAATGTTGTGACTTAATCGAGAAGAAAATGAGTGAACCAGTGGCGCCCTTGGGGCATTTGCACCCGGTCTTATTTCAGGCCTGCCTGTGGAGTTGCAGCCACAGCGATCTACGTGTGATGTCCTGTGTCACATACCATGTTAGCTCTGGGGTGTCCATCTGTTTTTACACACACGCCTTGGTGCATACATTACATTTGTTGACACTTAAGCAAGACAAAACTCAGAATAGTTAGCATGACCTTCCCTCGGGTCACTGAGCACCAGCAAGCCTAGTGCTGTGTGCACTAGAGGCTGCCCTGGGCGTGAAAGCAGGCGCCAGAGTGAGGGAGCGCGTGACTGTGCCACATGAGGCGCCCTGGGCTGCAGGAAGGGGTGGGGGCCTCATCCAAAGGGTGGTGATTGCATTTTGTTTCCTGAAAGCGCTGTGCTTTAAAATGCACATACAATGTCATGTAGCTTCCTGATACTTTCAGTGAACCTGAGACCCTTTGAAATTGTTTTTGTTGGTGTGGTTGCCTAGCAGACAGTTGAGTCAAGGGAACTGAGCAGGTGGGGAAGGAAGGAGGGTGGTGAGGTGTCGGTGTGGGGTCTGGGCAGGAGTGCAGAGATCCTGCCGTGGCAACGCCCACAAGGCGCATCTGCAGCCCTGAGGCTGGTCTGCTCCTCCTGGGTCCCATGTGCTGTGGGGCCAGACCCCGGTGTTGTTGACAGCACGAGAGTATCTTCGACCCAAGTGGGGTGGATTGGGTCTGGTCATGGAGTGGACACGTGTTCATTTAACAGGCATTTCTTGAAATGCACCTGCTGTGTACCAGGCGCTGAAGCAGGTGCATCTTTCAGAAAACGCCACGTGGAGAAGCTGAGTGTGTGGCTTTAAGGACAGGTGCTCCAGGCCCTCGTTCCCCGGACTGGCTGGCCCTGTGCTTAGGAGGGGGTTTGGGACTGCAGGCCTTCAGAGAGGGGGCCACGCCCACACCCCTCTCTTCCAAAGACTCCCGTTGCAATTGGGAGCTTAGTTCTCTATGTTGTGGTCCGTCCTCTCTGGGCTGCCCACGGAAACCCATTTCCAATCGAGTCTCCACTTTATTTTATGTTTGTTCCTAGATCTACAAATCCACAAAGTGCAACGACATGCGCCAAACCGGCTACTGCCCTCGGGGTCCTTTCTGTGCCTTCGCACATGTGGAAAGTAAGTACAGACGCCCAGTGGGCTCTGGCTTAGCGGCTGCCGTAAGCCCATCAGGGGAGACAGCGCACAGGCTCATAGACTCTGTTCATCCTGAGCAGGCTCTCAGGATGGGGGAGCAGGTGGGAGCGCCCCACATGCCTTTAGGGTTCCTGGGGTGGGAGCTGTTGCAGGCTGGGCCTTGTGGGGCCCAGGGGGGCCCTGCCTCCAGGTGTTCCGGGCTCCTGAGTACAGTGGCTGGGCGCTGGCACAGTTTGTGTGGGTCGGGGCTAGTTTTGATGCCAGATGGGCCCATAGAATGTTCCCAAAGGCAGAAACGAGCCTCTGTGACGGGGGTGCACGCAGACCGGCCCCCCCCCCACCTTGGTGTTCCTCGGCTTCCTCCTGAACGCCTGCGAGTTGGGATCCAGGTGTGTGGAGAGTGGCCAGCTCCAGGTTACTTTCTGCTTGATCTTTGGGTGGGGAGGGTGGCTATTCTTGCTGAACGTTCACATTGTTTCTGATGCTCAAATCACTCGCGTCTCACACTTTAGACTGGAGGGTCCTGTCGCCCTGACAGCTCCCGGGTGTTTCAGACGCCCTCTCCGAGGCCAGTGCAGGCTCTTTCCCTAATTGTAGGGGATCCTTTAGCCAACGACCCTGCGAAGCCAGCGGCCGCTCACAGCCTGCTCTCCCTTTCCCCAGAGAACCTGGGAATGGCCACCGACTGGGGCTGCCGAGACCTCACGCCCACCAGCAGCTCCACGGCCAGCAGCGGCCCACCTGGAAACGTGAGTGGGTGGCGCCCCGAGGGGGCTGCCTGGTGGGCGGCTGACTCTGTCCTTTGGTTTTAAATCAAATTGTAAGGGGCAGATGGTTGTGCTTCCTGAGTAACGCGGTTGAAGACAATCTGCTTTTGGGTTGGCAGCTCCTAGAAGACGCTAGAGCAGTGGTTCTCAACCTTCTGGCCCTTTAAATACAGTTCCTCATGTTGTGACCCAACCATGAAATTATTTTCGTTGCTACTTCATAGCTGTAATGAATCGTAATGTAAATATCTGATAGGCAGGATGGTCTTAGGCGACCCCTGTGAAAGGGTCGTTCGACCGCCAAAGGGGTCGCGACCCACAGATTGAGAACCGCTGCGCTAGAGGATTGCTGTTTGCCAGGCGCGCGCATATTGCCCGCATGTGCATGCACGGTATTGGGCTGACCGTAAAGGAAGGGCCCACAGCCAGCAGGGTCCGCTCAGGGCTGTCTGCCCCCTGGGAGGGGAGGTGCCGGCTGAGGGCGGGTGTGGGCAGGTCCCTGACCCTGAGCACCCCTGGGTCTCAGTCAGGGTGGTCCTAGAGGTTTGCAGGGGCAGTGAGAGATGGGGGGTCACTTCTGGGAGCTGATGGCCCTGCTGGGTTAGGACCTCCATGTCGCTGAGGACAGAGTACGATGGTGGGGACAGGGTTCAGACCTGGTGTCCCGCCCTCACTGCCAAGGTCGTGGCCGCCTATGTGTGCCCTCACGTGGGGTGTTTTGAGGGGGCAGAGAGGACCCTCTTCCTCAGGCGAGCTCGGTGACGTGGGTGCATGAGCGTTTCCATTTGTCCTGTTGGAGTCACCAAGAAAGTGGCATCTGGCTGCGGACGAGACTGAATTCCTTCAGTTTGGCAGCGAGCTGGGCTGCTCTTGCAGGCGAGCCCATCCTCCTCCCTGGGTCAGGCCCGCATGTAGGGTCCCCCTGGGTCAGGCCTCGCACTGAGGGTCCCCCTGGGTCGGGCCCGCATGTAGGGTCCCCCTGGGTCAGGCCTCTCACTGAGGGTCCCCCTGGGTCAGGCCCGCACTTAGGGTCCCCCTGGGTCAGGCCCTGCACTGAGGGTCCGGGTTCTGGGAGCCCCTCCAGCACTTAGGAAGGGTAGGAAGGGCTGCACCTGGATTTGCCACCTCTCAGGTCTTCGGTTACATTGGGAGAGACTCATACATGCAAATTTAATCATTTCAAAGTGAACAGTGGCATCTTTTTTTATATGTATACTAGGGGCCCGGTGCACGAAATTCGTGCACTGGGTGTGTGTGTCGGGGGGGAGTGTCCCTCAGCCCAGCCTGCCCCCTCTCACATACTGGGAGCCCTCAGGCGTTGACCCCCATCACCCTCCAATCGCAGGATCGGCCCCTTGCCCAGGCCTGACGCCTCTGACAGAGGTGTCAGGCTTGGACAGGGGACCCCCATCTCCCCCTGATCACTGGCTCTGGCCCCCGCCCAGGCCTGAGGCCTCGGCCAGAGGCGTAGACCCCCATCACCCTCCAATCGCAGGGTCGGCCCCTTGCCCAGGCCTGACGCCTTCGCCAGAGGTGTCAGGCTTGGACAGGGCACCCCCATCTCCCCCTGATCACTGGCTCTGGCCCCCGCCCAGGCCTGAGGCCTCTGGCCCAGGAATCATGCCTGGGCAGGGGACCCCCATCTCCCTCTGATCGCTTGCTCCACCCCCCGCCCAAGCCTGATGCCTCTGACCCAGGCTTCAGGCCTGGGCAAGGGGACCATCATATCCCCCCAATCCCCGGCTCCGCCCCCCACCCAGGCCTGATGCCTCGGCCAGAGGAGTTGACCCTCATCACCCTCCGATCACCAATCACCGGATCGGCCCCTTAACCAGGCCTGAGGCCTCCGGCAGAGGTGTCAGGCCTGGGCAGGGGACCCCCAGGTCCCCGTGGTTGCAGGCTCCGCCCCTGCCCAGGCCTAATGCCTCTGGCTGAGGCGTCCAGCTCGGGCAGCGGGGACCCACAGCTGCAGCGGCCCCGCGATCGTGGGCTCTGCTTTAGGCCCAGTTAAGGGACCCCTAGCTCCCGGGACTGCCAGCTTCGACGGTGCCCAGCTGCCATCGCTGGCTCCACCCCTACTTCCTGCTATCACTGGCCAGGGCGGCAAAGGCGCCTGATTCTCCGATCATGGCTGGGGGGCAGGGCAAAGGCGGCCCCAGGGCCGCCTTTGTCCTGCCCCCCAGCTCTTAGCTCCCCCCTGGGTTTCCGATCACAGTCAGTGGCAGGGGGCTTCTTCCTGCTTTCCCTTTCGCCTCCCTGCATTGTGCCTACATATGCAAATTAACCTCCATCTTGTTGGCAGTTAACTGCCAATCTTAGTTGGCAGTTAATTTGCATATAGCCCTGATTAGCCAATGAAAAGGGTATCGTCGTACGCCAATTACCATTTTTCTCTTTTATTAGATAGGATTTTTATTGATTTCAGAGAGGGATCAATAGAAACATCAGTGATGAGAGAGAATCATTGATCGGCTGGGGATCGAACCCCCAACCCCGGCATGTGCCCTGACCAGGAATCCAGTCGTGACCTCCTGGTGCATAGGTCGACGCTCAACCACTGGGCCACACCAGCTGGACAACAGTGGCATCTTGTGCATTCACAGGATGCAGCCACCACCTCTCTAGCTGGACTCAGCCCTGGTTGTCTTTCCATGACAACTGGTTGTCTTTCCATGAGACAATTCACATGGACCCGAGGGCTGGGAGTGAAAAATGAGGAAGAAGCTAAAATCCTCTAAGAAGTGTTCTTTAAAATGATTTGAGCCCAGCCGGTATGGTTAAGTGGTTGAGTGTTGGCCCTTGCACCAAGAGGTCACTGGTTCAATTCCCAGTCAGGGCACATGCTGGGTTGCAGGCTCGATACCCGGTCTCCTCACCCTAGCCGGTTTGGCTCGGTGGACAGAGTGTCGGCCTATGGACTGAAGGGTACCAGGTTCGATTCCAATCAAGGGCATGTACCTTGGTTGCAGGTTCCCCGGCCAGGCGTGCAGGAGGCAACCAATCAACGTGTCTCTCTGATATCAATGTTTCTCTCTGCCTCTCCCCTCCCTTCCATTCTCTCTAAAAATCAATGGAAAAATATCCTCCAGTGAGGATTAACAAAAAAAGAACAAAAGAAAGAGGTGGTGTTCTGGAAGGGGAGGGGAGAGGCCGCCTGCCCAGGGGTGGGGAGGAAATTGCCCTAAGTCATTCTTGGCCTCAGGTGTCAGTCTTTCCAAAACTCCCCAGCTCTTGAAGGGGACCCCGTAGTGAAAGGCTTGTCTGGGGTTTGTCCCCGTTGTGGGTTCAGGGTGCATGGAGCTGCATGCTACCTTCACACAGCCTAGCCTGGAGGTCAGAGGTCAAAGTCCAGGTGTAAGAAATGGAATCCAGGAGGACCGATACAGAGCTAGCAGATCTGAATGCTTTTTCTATGTTAGGAGACTTTAGTATTTGTCAAAGCTTGGGTCTCTGTGTATTTTTATTTTTAATCAACTATGTTTTCTTTTTTCTGTTGTAGGCAAAGTGGAGGGACTCACCTGCTGACGGCAGCCAGAAAGCCAGTGAGCACGACAGTAAGCAGGTACCATTCTCCTGTGGCGGGATTTCCATCGTCCTGTGGTCGCGGGACAGCAGGCCTGGGTTATGGCTTCCTAACTTGGTCATGCTCACTCCTGGCACAAAGTGGCCTGGTTAATGTTCACGTGTAATTTAACTACGTATTTACTTAGTTAATTTATTGATGGGAGAGATTGTGTGAGACAGAAAGAGCAAGAGAGCAGGAGAGAGAGAGAGAGAGAGAGAGAGAGAGAGAGAGAGAGAGACATTAATTTGTTGTTCCACTTATTTATGCATTCACACATCTTTTGTTTGTGCCCTGACTGGGGATCAAACCTGCAACCTGGTATCGGGATGATGCTCTAACCAGCTGAGCTACCCAGCCAGGGCGTTTAACTGTGTTTTTCATTATCTTCTTAAAGTCGTCTGTTCCATGTGTCCTTTGTTTTAATGTTTAAAAAATTGCATCGTGTAGGCAGACCTTGGAGAAACTGTGGTTTGGCTCCCAGACCACTGCAATAAAGGGAGTATGTCAGTTAGGTGAATTGTAATCTTTTTCCTGCTGGAGGGTTTTGCCTTCAGTTTGTTTGTTTTTTTTTTTTAAAAAAAGGCAACATCTGCGAAGCGCAATAAAACAAGGTCTGCCCGTGCCTTGGAAATAATAAGACCCAAACCTTTGAAAGTTTCCCCCACGGGGAAGTAAGATGAGCACCAGTAGCTGCTCTGATCAGTGTCCTGGGGCCGCTGTAGCCAAGCGCTGCGGATGGAGCTGAAACAGAAGTGGGTCCTCTGCAGTGTGGAGGCTGGAAGCCTGGGGTCAGGAACACTGCCTTCTCCCTGTCTCCTCGCAGCATCTCCCCTGTGCCTGTTGTCTGTCTCCAAGTCTCCCCTTTTTATAAAGACACCAGTCACAGTGATGAGGACCCACCCGAATTTAACTCGATTCCCAGGGCGCTAAAGATCCCGTGTCCAGGTAATGTCACACTCGGGGTTCTGGGGTCAGGACTTGAACATAGGAGGGTCTGGGGACACAGGTCAGCCCAGACAGCGTCCAGGATCATGGACTTGGTCTCTCTAGGTCAGCGGTCGCCAACCTTTGGGACCTCACGGACCACCGGTTGGCGACCGCTGCTCCAGGCCACAGCTTATTGTCCCATCCTGAGATGATGGCTGGATGTTCTTCGGGGTGTTGCTCACTGTTTCCCCTCCTCGGTGAGGCTGAGGGGAGCTTCCAGCGGAGCCCCCTGTCCCGAGGCTTCAGCAAAGTTGGGACCTTGCTCTCTGTTCTGCCCAGCCCAGCTTTCAGGCTTGTTCAAACCGAGTCTGTCTGGAGAAACCTTTTTTTTTTCTTTTTTTCAAAACCGGTGCCCTAGGGACTCAGAACACTTGTTTTCATCCGTCCCTGTAACCAGCAGAGCTGAAAACATCCGGAAGGCCTGGCGAGGGGGCAGGCAGCCGGGGCTCCCCTCCGGCAGGACTTCACCGGCCGACCCTGTCTGGGGATCTTTAAGGTCCTACCTGACAGCCCCTCTCCTCCCCTCTCCCTGGTCTTCTGGGCGCCCCCCGCCGCACCCCCCCAGGGCAGGTTTCTCTCCAAATGGCTGTCTGAGCAGCTTCTGTAGTCACGTGTTCTCTTCAGAGCTCCCGAAGCAGGCGTGTGAACGCGGCAGAAGGACAGTTGAAAGGAAAAATGCAACTCAGTTATTTTGTGATGGTTTTTCCTTAAAAGATGAAATTTGACAGGATGTTCATTAAGAACCTGAAACATGACATGTGAGGGATAAGGCGGCCAGTGGGCACATTGCCTGTCTCAGGGCTGCGGGAGGAAGTCGCACGGCGAGGGACCCCATGCCAGTCAGGGCCCAGCAGCCCCCGGAAAGGGTGGGCGGTCCCAGTGTGTGAGCCGCCCTGGGGGTCGCGCTGCCACCAGCTGCTGTGCCTCACATGGTGGCACCTGCCCCACTCGGCGCTGGGAGTAAACTGGCCACGTTCATCTGCAAGCCAGCTCTTGCCTGTGCTCAGAGACCCCATCCACTCCGTCCGAAAGCCTGGCTCCAGGGGCAGCGAGCGCCAGGGTGGCAGGATTAAAGGGCCAGCTGCAAGGGTCCCTAGGCTAGGTTAGTGTTGCCAGCCCTTCCCCCCCCGCCGCCCCCCCCCCCCCAAGACCTACTCCCACCCCTCACTCCCTGCCCCCAGATTCCTGCTCAGGTAGAAAGGCTGGAGGGTACGCTGAGGCGGCACAGTGCTCTCTCGGACAGGCGGCTGCCCTGGGGACCCCTTCCCTGCACGTGGGCGCCGGTCAATACGTCCCTGGGACCCCCCCCATCTCCTCTGTGTCAGCTGCAGGTCCGTGGGTCCCCACTGTCCCTGTGTTACCAGCCCTGGCTGTGGCTCTTGTTTCTGGGGCCTCGGCCATTTGGTGGGAGTGCAAGCCGCGGGGTTGGACAGTCATCATCCTGAGCACCTCGGGGCACTTGTTTCTTTGCTAACATGCACACTTTTCTAAAAAATGCATCTTTATTGTGGAAAGTATTGCAGATGTCACCCCCTTTCCCCCCTATTGATCCCCTCCACCTGCACCCGTCCCCTCCCAGGCCTTTCCCGCACTATTGTCCGTCCGTGGGTTTTGCATACATACCTATAAGTTCATTGGTTAATTCTTCCCGACCCCCGTTCTCTCTGAACTACGTCAGCCTATTGTAACATGCACACTTTCAAGGTTATCACTTTGGTGAGACCCCAAGTCACTCCAGGGTCCACTTGGCCAAGTGTCTCATGTTGGTGGAAGTGGCTCTCCTCCAGCCTGCCACTCAAAACAGGCAGACGGAAAAGCTTCGTGACACTGGGGTTGGTGATGGTTTCTTGGATATGACACCAAAAGCACAGGCAACAAAAGAGAAAATAGACATCACACATCATCAAGATTAAAAACTTGTGTGTCCCCTGGCCAGTGTGGCTCAGTTGGTTGTGTCATCTCGTGCACCAAAAGGTCATCCGTTTAATTCCCAGCCAGAGCACATACCCGGATTGCTTGGTCCCCAATAGGGGCATGTAGGAGGTAGCCAATCAATTTTTCTCTCTCACATGGATGTTTCTCCTTTGCTCTCCCTTCCTCTCTCTCTAAAATCAGTACAAACATGCTGGAAAACAAAAAAACTTTCGTGTCAAAGAACACTGTCAACAGAGGAAAAGGCAGCCCACGGGAATGAGAGAAAAAATTTGCAAATCATGTGTCTGATAAGGGGTTAACATCCACAATTTAACAAGAACTCCTACAACTCAACAGCAACAAAACAATCCAACTGAACAATGGGTTGAGGACTTGAATAGACATTTCTCCAAAGCAGATACACAAAATGCTCATAAGCACATTAAAAGATGCTCAACACCACTGGTCATTGGGGAAATACAATTCACATCTGTTACCAAACTCAAGGGGTTCGCCACTTGGGGTACTCTATTCAAAAGCAAGAGGTGAGCCCTGGCCAGTGTGACTCGGTCGGTTGGGCATCCTCCCATGCACCAAAGGGTTGACCAGGTTGTGGGCTCGATCCCCATGAGGGATGTGCAGGAGGCAGCTGATTGATGTTTTGCTCTTACATCAATGTTTCTCTCCCTCTCTCTTCCTTTCTCTCTAAAAATCAATTAAAAATCTTAAAAAAGTAAAATAAAAAGAGGACCTGGACGGTGTGGCTCAGTAGGTTGGGTATTGGCCTGGGCACCAAAGAGTTGCTGGTTTGATTCCTGGTCAAGGCATATGTCTGGGGTTGCTGGCTGATCCCTGGTAGAGGGCATATAGGAGGCAGCTAATCAGTGTTGTGCTCTTACATTGATGGTTCTCTCTCTCCCCCCCTCCCTTCCTCTAAAAGTCAATAAAAATAAAAAGACAGAGGTGAGCCCTGCAGGGTGGTTCAGTTGGTTGGAGTGTCATCCCATACACCAAAAGGTTGCGGGTTCAGTCTCTGGTTGGGGCACGTATGGGAGGCAACAGATTGGTGCTTGTCATATCAATGTTTCTCTCTTCCTCCTTTTTCTCTAAAAACCAATACCCTCGGGAGAGAATTAAACAAAAAACAAGAAGTGGTTGTCACGAGGTAGTTTTATTTACTTGCAGCAAGTAAAGGAGAGAAAGGATTCACATCCAAAGCTAAGCCTCCTCGAAGGGAGGCTTGGCCATTGCTTACCTACATTATTTGGTCAATGACATGTTGATTGCTTCTTTGCAGTTGGCTACTGTCATGCCTTGAGTTCCCCCTTCAACTTATCCTATTCACTGCTGCATCTGCAAAATACTGTGCTATATTTTAACATTTCGCAAGAAATAACATTTAGAACTGTCCATTGAGATCCTTGTCCTATCTAACACATTGACAATAAGATATGACTTCCATACTCATTAAGATGGCTGCTGTAAGAAACAAACAAAAACAGACAATAAGAGGTGTTGGTGAAAATGTGGAGAAATTGCAACTTTTATGCATTAGAAAACAGTATGGTAGTACCTTGAAAAATTAAAAATAGAACTACCATACGATGGAGCGATTTCACCTCTGGATATACTGTATACCCAAAAGAATTGAAAGTAGTGTCTCAAAGAGATGTTTGTTCACCCATGTTCATAGCAGCATGATTCAGAATTGCCAAAAGATGGAAGCAACCGAAGTGCCCATCAGCAGATGAATGGATAAGCAAACTGTGGTGTATACATACCGTGGAATATTATTCAGCCTTAATAAGGCTACAACTCGGGTGAACCTTCAAGACTATTAGCTTGGGCCATAACAAAACATAGACTGGCTGGCTAAAATAACAAATTCATTTCCTCACAGTTCTGGAGGCTGGAAGTCCAAAATCAAAGGGTAGGCAGGTTTGATTTCCCCAAGGCCTCTCTTTTGGGTTACAGACTGCCCGAGTCTCGTATGTGCTCACATTCTATTTCTCTGTGTGTGCACATCCTGGTATTTCTTTGTCTTTTTATAAGGATACCAGTCTTACCAGTCCTATCGGATCAGGACCCCCCACCCTTACTACCGCATTTAACCTTAATCACCTCCTTCACTGCCCTGTCTCCAAACACAGTCATCTGGGGCTTAGGGCTTCAACACTGGTGTCTTGGAGGGACATAGACATTCAGTCCATAAAAAAAGATAACTTTGCTAAGTGAAGTGAGCTAGACACGAAGGACCACGTATTGTATGATTTCATGCATAAGAGGTCCCTGGAAGAGTCAGATTCATGCAGATAGAAAGTGGAATGGTAGTGTTAGGGGCTGGGGGAGGTAGGGGGTGGGAGTAAGTATTTGATGGGGACAGAGTTTCAGTTTGAGAAGATGGGAAAGTTATGGAGATGGATGGTGGAGATGTTGCTCAACAATGTGAATGTCCTTAGTGCCACTGAATTGTGCACATAAAAACGATTAAAGTGGTAAATTTTATGTTAGTGTATTTCACCATAAGAAAGAAGAAAATGAACCAGGCAGACAAAGCTATTATGGGCAGGGTTCCCCATCTTGCCATGTGTGTCACACTCCCTTGGTGATGGGGACCCCATGCTTGGCCCATCCTGGTACGTGTGTAACTACCATGGCCTCAGTGAAAGGGCCCAACAGGATGTTGTCATCAAATTCCAGGACAAATTGTCCCTGGTGTCTTTCACGGGGCATGTCCTCCCGCAGTGTGACTTGATTTGTGTGGGTAAGTGAAGTCACAGTGCGTGCCTCAGGCTGGTGGCTCCAGGTCAGGCTGTGTGTGGGATTTAATTTGGGCATCTGCAGTGTCCTCCATGGGTTATAGGGGGGCCTGTGGTCACACCTTCACGGCTGGAGGGACAGGAACGCTTGCTTGTGGGTGACCTCAGGGAGCGTAGGGGACACAACTCTCCAGACTTCTGCAGTTTGAGTTTTTATTTTTAAACTAGAGGCCTGGTGTATGAAATTTGTGTACTGGAGGGGGGCGGGGGCTCAGCCCGGCCTGCGCCCTCTTGCAGTTAAGGAGCCTTCGGGGGATGTCCGACTGCCGCTGCGCTCGCCAGATGTGAGCCCAGCTTCTGGCTGAGCCGCATTCCCCCTGTGAGAGCACACTGACCACCAGGGGGCAGCTCCTACATTGAGCGTCTTCCCCCTTGTGGTCAGCGCGTGTCATAGCGACTGGTCATTCTGCCGTTTGGTCGATTTGCATATTAGTCTTTTATTATATAGGATTGTCACTTCAAACATACAGTGGTGATCAGTTCCAGGGTCTCTGCACCTGGGGACCGTGGTCTGCCAAGGGGCGCTTTCTTGAGCAAAGCCAGTGGAGGGGGTTGGGAGCCCGTGAACACAGGCCGTGGGGCCAAGTAATATTCACTTTGAAAAACTGTTCTCTGCAGATTTCTGTCTGACAAAATGCATAGTAACACTCCTTATTATGGAAAACTTCCCTTAGGTGACAAACTGGTAACGCCACCTTGTCATTGGTCTTGTTGTAGCTGCCCCAACCCCAGGTTAACTTCTGTATTATTTTGAGGCAGAACCCAGACATCACATCATTTCACCTCCATAGAGCTCTGACTCCCGATGTCCTAGTAACTTCAGAGTCTGCCTTTAAACTCAGTGCGGTCCGGCCGGTGTGGTTCAGTGGTTGAATGTCAGCCTATGAACCAGGAGGTCATAGGTACATGCCTGTCAGAGCACATGCCTGGGTTGCAGGCTCAATCCCCAGTAGGAGCGTGCAGGAGGCAGCTGATCAATGATTCTCTCACATCATTGATGTTTCTATCTTTCTCCTTCTCCCTCTCTGAAATCAATAAAACTATATTTAAAAATAAATAAAATCAATAAAAAGGAAGAACAGTATAAATGAACAAACAAAACAGAAACAGACTCATAGGTACAGAGAACAGACTGATGGTTGCCAGAGGGGAGGGGTTTCGGGATTGGAGACAAAGCGGAAGGGACAAACCTGTATGGTACCAGTGGGGCACTGGAAATATCAGGGGGAAACCTTTGTAAAGTATACCAGGTGTACTGGTTAATAATGCGGATTTTTTTCAATAGATGGAGTTACACATATGTTGATATATATGTGATTTGATATGTATGCTATTTTGTTGAATTGACCTCAAGCTTTAAAACTTCATATGTCGTTTTCTGAAGGTGTTAACATCATAGATATTTTTACACTTAAAAATGTCGTTTTGTGCCCAAAAAAAGAGCATTTGTGGGAAGTTCTAATTCATTACTTTATTCTGAAGAAAAGTGCTGCTGAAAGTTATCATATACTTCGGGAAGCTTATGGTGAACATGCTCCATCTCAAGATACTTGTGAACGCTGGTTTATATATTTTTTATTTTTTTAAAATATATTTTATTGGTTTTTTACAGAGAGGAAGGGAGAGGGGGAGAGAGTTAGAAACATCAATGAGAGAGAAGCATCAATCAGCTGCCTCCTGCACACCCCCTACTGGAGATGTGCCCACAACCAAGGTACATGCCCTTGACTGGAATCAAACCTGGAACCCTTCAGTCCGCAGGCCAACGCTCTATCCACAGAGCCAAACCGGTCAGGGCGTAAACGCTGGTTTAAACACTTTAAAAGTGATGATTTTGATGTGAAAGACAAAGAACGTCCAGGTCAACCAAAAAAGTTTGAAGACCAACAATTACAAGCATTATTGGATGAAGATGCTTGTCAAACTCAAAAACAACTTGCAGAAATATTAAACGTTGCTCAGCAAACAATTTTTGATCATTTACAAACAATGGGAAAGACTTTAAAGGAAGGAAAATGGGTGCCACATCAACTGAACGAAAGACAAATGGAAAACCAAAAAGTCATGAGTAAAATGTTGCTTCAGCGGCATGAAAGAAAGTCTTTTTTCTTTTCTTTTTTCTTTTTTGCATCAAATTGTGACTGGCAATGAAAAGTGGATTTATTTTGAGAATCCCAAATGCACAAAGTCATGGATTGATCCAGGTCAACCATCAACATCGACTGCAAGGCCAAATCGCTTCGGAAAGAAGACAATGCTCTGCGTTTGGGGGGATCAGGAAGGTGAGGTGTACTACTATTATGAGCTCCTAAAACCAGGTGAAACCGTTAATACTGATTGCTACCAACAACAAATAATCAACTTGAACCACGCTTTGATCGTAAAACGACCAGAATGTGCCAGAAGACACAGCAAAGTAATTTTGCTTCATGGCCAGTTAAACCAGTTCTTCCTCTCTGAAATCAATAAAACTATATTTAAAAATAAATAAAATCGATAAAAAGAAAGAACAATATAAATGAACAAACAAAACAGAAACAGACTCATAGGTACAGAGAACAGACTGATGGTTGCCAGAGGGGAGGGGTTTCGGGATTGGAGACAAAGCTGAAGGGACAAACCTGTGTGGTACCAGTGGGGCACTGGAAATATCAGGGGGAATACTTTGTAAAGCATACCAGGTGTATACTTCAAAACCAGTTAAGACACATTCAAAGATCTTGCCTGGGAAGTATTAACCCACCCGCCGTATTCACAAGACCTTGCTCCTTCAGATGACCACTTGTTCGAATCGATGGCACACACACTTTCTGAGCAGCACTTCAAAACATACAAAGAAGTGGAAAATTGGGTCTCTGAATGGTTTGCCTCAAAATAAGAAAAGTTCTATTGGACGGTACCCACAGATTACCTGAAAGATGGGGGAAATGTGTAGCTAGTGATGGAATTACTTTGAATAAAGCACTTTTGATGTTTCTCTTGAAATTATCGTGTTTTCTTTGATTACAAAATCCGCATTATTAACCGGTACACCTGGTATGATTGTCTAACCAATATGTTATACACCTGAAAATAATACAAGTAATATTGAATGTACAGTAAACTGTAATATACAAATAGAAATTTTTAAAAAATGAAATGATAAATGCAGTGTGGGCTGGCTCCCAGCTCTGTCCGGGGCATTTTCACTGCAGGCTTTTCTTGTGCACAGCGCCTCTTCATCCAAGACTGGGCCAGCTCTCTCTGTTCCATCTGTTGTCTATCATATAAAGATAACGTGAATGTCCCCATTTTTTACTTTTCTTCGGTGATGAGGTTATGGGACCATTTCATCAGTTTTCAGAAGAGGGCTGGTTCTCAACTACTTTGTCTGTGGGTGGTTTGTGTTCTAGTGTTGAATGCCTACTTTTGAAAACCGCTTTCTGCAGAGTAGTTCATTACATGAGACTTCCTAGATCAGTGGTCGGCAAACTGCAGCTGGCGAGCCACATGCGGCTCTTTGGCCCATTGAGTGTGGCTCTTCCACAAAAGACCACGTGTGGGCGCACATACAGTGCGATTGAAACTTCGTGGCCCATGCGCAGAAGTCGGTATTTTGTGGAAGAGCCACACTCAAGGGGCCAAAGAGCCGCGTGTGGCTCGCGAGCCGCAGTTTGCCGACCACTGTCCTAGATACATTTGTCCCTGTCCCTAGGCGATTGGCAGCTAGTGAATCTGCTTGTCTAGGTCATTGTAAATAAGTACACAGTTAGGGGTCAAGTCCACTTGCATTACTTTTTGCTCTGGGAGTGGAGTTAGCCAGTGCTTCTGTCTGCCCGGGACTGCACTAAGGTCATGCTGCTCTTGTCGGTGCAGGTGCGTCTGCTCATCTTCTTTGTGTCTCTGCACAGAACCACCTGGCGGTGTTTACAGTGGTTCACCCGCTTGCTCCCAGCGTGAGCTCCAGCGTGGCGTCCAGCCTGGCGTCCAGTGCTGGTTCCAGCGGCTCCTCCCCCACTGCTCTGCCCATTCTCTCGGCCCGTGCCCACCCACTGGACCCCACTGGCAGTGCCCTCGAGTCCATCCCAGGTAAGCCCAAGACTCTGGTTTCCCTGACTTCTCTTAGCACTTGCCTTGTAGCATTTGGGGAATAAGGTGGAAAACCCACCTGTGATTTCGGTCATCTGTCACCTTGACTGTCTGGCACGTGGTCGTGGAAACACCTGCCTTACCAGCAGCCCGGGCTGGGGCTGCAGATCTGATGAGGAGCCCTCGGGTGGGGCAACTGCACAGGCCTCAGGGCAAGGCAGAGAATGGGAGGCTCTGGAAATTGAAGTGGGAGTTGGGGGGAACGGCCAGGGCACTGGAGGGTGGGGGGCTATGACAAGGGTGGGAGGGAGTAGGGATGAGTGCAGAAGGCAGTGGGCACGGCTGCCGACTATAGTGGTTCCCTAGCTGCTAGGAGTCATTGAGGGTTTGTGGACTGATGAGCCCTGTGATTGGAGCCAGGCTGGGGGAACCTGCCTGACGGCCTGGATGGAGGCCTGGGGCTCACGTGGGAACTGTGGTGAAAATGTAGGGACGAGCAAGATGGACTGACAGCTAAGAGGGTGGTGGTGGGCTGTGCCTGTCCCCTTGGCCCCCTCAGGCCACATCGGAGTGGTGGGGCACCTGGGACCGGCGGAGGGTGCTCTGCATTGCTCAGCTGACCCTCACACACATCTCTGTCCTGGTACCGGGAGGTTCAGGGAAGGCCTTCTGTTTCTGGAAGTTCCAAACTCTGTCCCAGAGTTGGCTGGGGAGGTGTGGCTGTTGGCCAGGAGTTGGCTGCTGCTCCGATAAGAGTCCCAGCCTGGGCAGCACAAAATTTTATTGTTATGGATAAGCACAAACAATTCTTAAAGGAAAGCTTCTTTACCCCGATATAAAGGTAGTAATAGTAAAATTTGAGCATAAGAGCAAATTAATTAGGAAACTGAAATTCCTGCCCCTAAATAGGTGAGGCTTTGCTCACCTGAGCGAAATACAGAACCAGGTGCATCTATGCTTTGAAAGGGGCCTCAGTGGACAGGTTTGACTTAAGATTGGAGTTACATATTTGTAGTAATTTTTGCAGTCATTATCTAACACCTAAGGGGGCATCCTCAGCCTGTTTTAGTATGTCATTGACCATCTTGCTGTGCATACTTTCATTGACTTAAATATTTCTTGAACCAACTACCAGGAGGTAAAGAGGTGAATTTTTGATCAGGATCAACATTGCCTCCATTTACAGATAATACATTTCTGTTGCTGCTGTTAAAATAATGAGCTTCTACTATCAGTGTGAACCTCACGTTTTCTGTGCTCACCCTCCTGAGATCACATGTAAGATTATGGCCTAATACTGCCCCAGTTATGGCAGTAACTGCCCTCTGGCCCCAGGAGGGCCCTCGCTGGGCAGTGTTTCCACTGCTGAGAACTCCCACCACTAACGTGCTTTGGGGCTAACAGGTGTAGACTGGATGTTTCCTCCTGGGGTACAGTTTCATTCAGGTTATATCATTACAAATGCACTGAATCAAAATTCATTTTAAAATTATTCATTTATTCATTTAGAGTAAACTAAAAAAATAGGTGTGGTTTCCAGACTATTCTGTATTTAATGGATTTTGTGGAATCATCTCAGGTCAGATTTCATTTCCTTTTCCTTTCACTTCATATGAACAGTTTCAGATTAAAACAGTGACCATTGCCCTAGCAGGTTTGGCTCAGTGGATAGAGTGTCAGCCCATGGACTGAAGGGCTCCATCCTGCCCGATGCAGGAGGCAACCAGTCGATGTGTCTTTCTCACATCCATGTTTCTCTTTCTCTCTAAAAATCAATGGAAAAATATCCTCTGGTGAGGATTATCGTCGTCGTCATCATCATCATCATCATCATCGTGACCATTAAGTCCTGCAGTTGTGAGTGTTGACCTATGAACCAGGAGGTTATGCTTCAATTATGGGTCAGGGCACATGCCCTGGTTTTGGCTAGATCCCCAGTAGGGGGCATGCAAAAGGCAGCCAATCAATAATTCTCTCTCATTGATGTTTCTATCTGCCCCTCCCTCTTTGAAATTAATAAAAAATATATATGTTTAAAAATAGTGACTATCAACCCTAGCCGGTTTGGCTCAGTGGATAGAGCGTCTGCCTGTGGACCCAAGGATCCCCGGTTGGATTCTGGTCAAGGGCAAGTACCTTGGTTGCAGGCTCCTCCCCTCCCCAGGCCCTGGTCTAGGCAACCAATCTTTCTCTCACATCGATGTTTCTCCCTGTCTTTCCCTCTCTCTTACACTCTCCCTAAAAACCAATGGAAAAATATCCTCAGGTGAGGAATAAAATAAATAAATAAATAATAAATAAATAAAATTTAAAAACAGTGACCATTAAAATAGTAACCACAGGATCCTGCTATCTGCTCTTCCTGCTATCCCTTACCCCTTCCTCCCACCCTGCTTTCCCTTGCTGCCCCAAACCCCACCCCAGGTACACCACACTTCCCTCCCTCTCTTCCAGCCTCCAAGCCTCCCCCCCCCAAAAAAAAAAATAAAAATAAAATAAAATAACAGTAACCAGAGGAGCTCATTGCTGGAAGCGGCCAGCGGCAAAGAGCAGCGAGAGCCATGATTCCCAGCACCTTGGGTCGGCGTGGGGCGGACCGGGGCCGGGGGCGGGCGCGTCGAAGGCCTGCGTCACTCGTGGGCGGGGCCGGGGTGGGCACCGCCCCCTAAGGCTTGCGTAATCGGGGCGGGACCGGAGGCGGGGCGCGTCGAAGGCCTGCGTCACTCGTGGGCGGGGCCGGGGTGGGGCACCGCCCCCTAAGGCTTGCGTAATCGGGGCGGGACCGGAGGCGGGGCGCGTCGAAGGCCTGCGTCACTCGTGGGCGGGGCAGGAGCGCGGTGGGCGGGCCGCGGGCCGTATTTGAATCCGCGGTGGCGGCGGCGGCGGCAGCAGTGGAGCGGACCGTGAGTCAGCATCCGCAGCCCTGTGTCCTCCGGGAGCGGGTCGTCGTCAGGCGGAGCGCACCGTGCGCCCCCCTCCGGTGTGGTGCGCCCCCTCCGCTTGCCAACACCCCAGGTGAGGTGCGTCTCCCCACCTCTCCTTCGCGCACCTTGCCCCTCAGGTGTACCTGCCCTCCCCTCCCGATGCTTGCTCTGGTCCTCGGTGCCCGCGCCCGGTGGGAGAGCAGGGGTGGGCACCCGCTTTCCTAGGGCTGCGGCGTGAGGGGAAGGCGATCGGGCCGCCTGAGGAGCTGCTCTGCAGAGGCGCCCGCGGGTCCCTGCGTGGGCGCCCGCCGCGAGGCTGCTCGGCGGAGCCTTCATCACCTAGCGGAGGTGGGCGTCTTGCTCCGGGAGAGGACGGTTTCCCGTCTCATCCGCGAATCGCCGCCCGCGCCTACCCTGTCGGAAAGGGAGACCCGCGAGTAGCAGGTGTGCCAGGTGCTTCTCTGTCTTGTAGTTGGGGGAGGACGGCGCGGACCGGGTGGGTGCGGGGAGCTCCCCCGGCCGCGGGTCCCCCAGTTTGGCCTTTGATTCTGTGCACGGTAAGCGTTGTCCCCGTGAGTCCCTGACCCTGGGACCGCGGCGCCTCTCCAATGTGCTGTGTCACGTCAGGAACGGGGCTCTGCCAGAGCCATTACTCAGCAGCTTTCAGCTAATTTTTCATTACCATCGGGGAGGTCCCTGGATCTTGGCAAGGCCGGTTCTGGGTCAGATGGCACAATTTATGTATGTAGGTGGGTTCATCTGCATTTTGAGTGTTGAGGCCTTTTTAAAAGTCAGTTCTTCCTTTATTTTGGGAGACTGGGTCCTGCGCTCAGGGAGCAGCAAGGTGTGGTAGGATGGAAGAAGTACTGCTGGTGAGAAAGTGGGCCAGGACACATCCTGGGAGCCTGGTCGGCCTTGTAAGCTGAAAGCAGGCTGTGGTTTGCCAGGCTTGGCCCCTCTGATGCTCCTCTGCACCCGAGGGGGCAGAGGGGTGCACTTAGGTGCCGAGTCATGGGGTGGGGCTGGGGGAGCATCGGGAAATAAATCGCTTCCAGGTGAGCAAAGGCTCCAGCAGTCAAGTTTGCCTCCCCCTGTGTGCCCGTGTTATTCAAACGGTGCTTCTGGAACTCTGTTAGCTTCGAAGCTGACCTTCTCTAATCTGATCCTAGGACTGCAGGTGCTGAGGGCTGAGTCCATGTTTTCAGGCCCAAGTAACCCGCACGTTCAGAGCCCCAGGCTGAGCAGATAGGCCAGATCAGCTCATGAAGGGTGCATGTGGGCCTCCATTCTTCTGGCTGCAGCACTGGGAGCCTGGAGAGATGGAGGAGGCAGGGCAGAGTGAAAGGGTTGGGTGGGGGCTGGGGGGTCAGTGCTCTTAGAAGATGAGTCCGCACATCAGTCAGCACTGGTTCGGGTGCACTCCTACAGAATGGAGCAGGGGGAGATTCTAAGAGGGTTTTGGAGGCTGAGCAGGAGTTCTCCCAGGACTCGGGCTAATGGAAGCCGCAGCCTATGGCAGCAGTGTCACGGCTTGAGGACAAAAGAGGAGCCATTTTGGGGTGGAAAGGCTGCTTTGGCAGGACCAGGATGGGGCAGAGTCCAGCCGGGAAGTGTTGACCTGCATGCCAAGGTGGCGCATTCTTTTTTGGGAGGCAGGGTTAGCTACTGCCAAGGCCACTCTAGAGACAATTCAGGTCAGGGTGAAGGGGCAGGGCAGCCTGCAGAAACGGCTGGAGTGTGGGGCCTAACCGATGTGTGCTGAGGGAGGAGGAGGAGCTAGGTTCCCACAGGGCTCCTGTTCAGTGAGTGATCCCAGGTGCACCAGTTTGAGGGAGGCACCTGTGCGCAGATGGAGGCGGCAGTGCAGCTGTACTGAGGGCCAGCTGGGGCATCTGGCTGTGAGGACTGCAGAAACCATGTGTGTCTGGGCCTGGAAGGGCTGCTGAGCTCCCTCCCGAGGAGAGTGGGAGGGCTAAGAAGTTGCCCCTGGCAGAGGAGGGTGGAGAGGGACTGGCAGCAGGCAGGGGCTGCGTTTGACCGAGAGGTTTTGGGGCACAGGGCCGGAGGGCAAGGCCTGGGCGACAGATTGAAAAGTGAATTGGAAACTGAGGATGGCAAGGAGGAGGGGGGTGGCCCACAGAGACAGGCTTGTGTGAGAGGCTGCAGGGCTGTAGTGTCCTGGGGAGTAGGTGCCAGCGAGAGACTGGAATTCGCAGCAACAGGACAGGTCTGTGGAGGGACCCCCTGGAGGTCTGGGCTCCCGGGTCTGTGGGAGGTGCCCATTCAAGCACCAGAGCACAGCCTGGAGGGGATGGATCAGGTGGGCATGTCCCCAGGTAATCTCCTTTGTTGTGGGTTGAATTCTGTTTTCCAAAAAGGTATGCCTCAGTCCTATCCCCTGCCACTGGCCTGGGAACATGACCTTATTTGGAAATGGTCTTTGCCAAATAGGTAAAATGAGGTCATTAACAGGAGCCCTAATCCAAGATGACTGCTGTCCTTAAAAGAGGGAGGAGATTTGGACACAGAACAGAGGAGAGCCAGCCATGTGATGATGGAGGCAGAGACAGGGTGATGCACCCACCAGCCAAGGAAGGCCAAGGGTTGCTGCCGAAGCCAAAGCTGGAAGAGGCAGGATGGAGCCTCCAGAGGGAATGCAGCCCTGTGCACCCTGATCTCCACTTCTGGCTGCAGCGTTGGGAGGATGGATTTGTGGTGTTTGAAGCTGCCTGGCCTGTGGTGCTTGGTTTCAGCAGCTCCCAGACGCAGAGGCTCCTGGGGCCCTGGATGTTATGAAGAAGCTGCCTGTGGAGAGGGAGGAACTGGCTGCAGAGAAGGGCTTGAGCAGCACAGCTGACGGGGGGGAGAGGGAACCCACGGAGGGAGGCAGCAGGGCAGAGGTCGGCGCTGCCCCTGTGGGTCCCTGCCTCAAGGTCTTCCTGAGGTCTGGGCTGTGGCGTCAGGCTGTTTGCACGTTGCCTGGCTGTGCTTGCCTGGCTGTGCCGTGGGGTGCATCAGGGGAACCTGCTGGAGGATCTGGTCCAGCTGAGCTGCTGTTGGCACATTCAGGCCACAGTGAGGAATGTTCATTGTCTTTCCATCACCTTCTCAGGGACAAAAGAGCTTGAGTTGCTGCTGGCCTGGGGCCTGCTGTCTGCTGCCCCCACTGTCATCCTTGCACAGTTAGGCATCTGCAGGGTCAGTGTCTCCAGCTCAGCACCTTCCCGCCACTCACAGATGGAATCTAGGGATTCTTGTGGGGGGGGGGGGATAGAACCCCACTTTTCCAGATAAGACCTTCAAAGTCTTTAACACCTTTGTGTCAGTAGTTCTCCTTGGGAGTGGGCATGGCCTTGACACCTCCCACTGGTGACAGATAACAAACAGAGTGTGTGTGTCGGGGGCGGGGGACAGTGTTCTCCAGGTGACTTGGTAGCTTGGCTGGGATGCTCTGATGCTGGGGTTGGGGCGGGGCGCGCAGAGTGATCCCCCAACACCCGCTCTGGTCAGTGGAGCATGGTCTTCACTCTCTGCTCTGGGCCCTGGTTCCCAGGGGGGCCATGTCGTGATGACACAGCAGTGATGACACAAGCGGACAGATGCAGGTCCTGGGCCTCGCCAGGCAGTGCTGCTCCCTTGCATCCTGGACACGAGGCCCCCTACCTGTCAGTGTGCACAACAGACCTCACACCACACTCATCGGCTAGGAACCCTCTTGTGGTCAACTCACACAGTCCCCCCAGCGGCTGAGGACAGTGTAGCTGGGGATGCCTGTCGGGGCTGGACCCACGTCTGCTCTACATGTGTACCACAGCGGGCTCCCCATAGATTTGCTTGTGCTGAGGACTTACATTCTTTGGAAGTCACACATCTCTTGTCCCATATTTCCTGCTGATGACAGTAGATGCATCTCATTTAAAAAGGCAGCAGCCCCCTCCCCAACGTAGGCAGGTTCCCCTGCCCCTTGAGTCGCACTTTGCTCAACTCTTATATGTGAATGCAGTTGTTTGAACCGCCCAGCCCAGCAGCTCCTCCTGCAGCCTGGGCCCAGCTGCTTCCTGCATGACCCTGTGCAGGAGACATGGCTGTGCCTCCGACGTGGCCTGTAGTCTGGGCAAAGCCAAGTGCGGGACGTGATGGAACTGGACAGTGGCTCCTCTCCTGGGGCAGCTTTAACCTGATGTTGCTGGTAGGACGTGGTCCAGGGGACTCTGTGGCACTTGGCACCAGGCAGCTGGGGGCAGGGCGGAGATAGGCGCCTCCAGAAGCCCAGTTCGCTCACCCAGAGAAGCAGGTCTGACCAGGGTCCCCGTGGTGTGTCCCCTGGGCTGTGGAGATGTCTGTCCTGGGGGCAGGGGCAGGGTAGGGTGACTTTGTGGCCTCTTGAAATGAGACCTGGTGCATCTGACCAGGCATCATGGGGGACTTAGGGGACCCTCAGCCACCAGGGGGGACAGGGCTCAGCTACATAGGAGAGGCCCACTTCTGGGAGGGGCTGCTGTGGGGGAGCGAGTGGGTCCCCAGAGGTGGGGGGTGGAGGGAGAAAGGTGCTTGGTGGCAGAACTCCTGCGTGCTGTGCCTTCGATGCCACCACGCTCTCCTGTAGATGAGACCTGACTTTGGGGTGGGAGGGCTGCTCTGGCTCATGGGGTGTGTCCCAGGGTTTCTCTGCCTGCTGCCCCTGCCCTGGGCATTTCCCAAGGGTCTTGGGGCCACACCTTCCCTGAGACTCCTGAGTCATGCTCCGGCTTAGGGGGCTGGTTGGCCTGACCTCGGCCACCCTAAGACAGCTTCCTGCTCGTGTGCCGAGTCAGTGCTGCTCCCTCCGTCCTGCCTGCAGGTTTCTGAGGAAAGCTTTTGGGGGCGGGGCAGCTCTGAGGGCCCCACCTTTCGTTCCACTTTGTTGAGCAGACGTGCCTGGGGTGTATGGTGTCCTCGGTGAGCAGAGGGAATGGGAGGGACCCGCTCAGTGTTACGGTGGGAGAGCAGGATGCAGGTCACCTGGTGCGGGGGTCGGTGGTCCCTGTGTCAGTGCGAGTGCAGCCTCATACTGTGGACTGTGAACTGCATTCCCGTGGATATCACCCTCTTGGAATTTTCTTTAATAGTTAAGTGTGTTTACTTGGTCAAATGTCGTCCCGTGAAATCTAAACGTAGAAGCTGACGTCATTGAGGCGAGGCCATGCTTCAGGGCCCACATGTGGGACGCCTGGAGGCTCTGGCTGTGCAGGAGGAGTGAGTCCAGCTGTGGAAGGCGGGCAGGGGTGTTCCCCGCCCCCAGCAGAGCTAGGCACCCTCCCTGCTGCAGCTGAGTGTTTCTGAGCAATAACAGGTGTCTTGTTGGACAGGTCCTGCCTTAGAGCTCCATCTTAGTGATGTAAGCCTCGCTCCCCTGGATAAGGAGCTGGACGAGCAGGACGGAAGTGACCTGGGACCCACAGGTAAGAACGAAGACACCTGGCGCTCTTGTCGGTGCCTGGGGCTGGCCGGGCCTTTCCTTTCCAGAATCCTTAAATGGTCCTAGGGTGGGAGAGGTCCCATCCCCCTCCTCCAGGACCCTGCAGCCCCGGCAGGACCAGCCTCACATCTCCTCAGTTTGCCTCCATCTGAGCAAAGTGGCCCCTGCAGAGATGGATGGGGGTGGGGTGTGCAGAATGGGGGCCACGGACGGCCAGCCTTCACAGCCTTCCGAAATGTTTAACCACTGCATTGGCATGAAGACGGATATAAACACATACTGAATCATTTTCTTTGGCCTAAAAGCTCATCTTTTTTTTCTTTTTTAAAATATGTTTTTTATTGATTTCAGAGAGGAAGGGGGAGAGAGGTAGAAACATCAATGATGAGAATCATTGATCGGCTGCATCCTGCACACCCCCTAGTGGGGATTGAGCCCACAACCCAGGCATGTGTCCTCACAGGAATGGAACTGTGACCTCCTGGTTCATAGGCCGATGCTCAACCACTGAGCCACCCCAGACGGGTTTATCTTTTTCTTCTGATGTTAAAACACATTAATGTTTCTGGGGGCCCTAAACGTCCTGGGACCACCATGCCAGTGGGTACATTGGCTGTCGGGTCCTAGTGGGTGTCTGTCTCTGTGGGATCCCTGCTGAAACCCTTGTCTGTGCACTTGCCACTTGTCTGAGTGGTTGGGAGCTATGGACACATCTGTCTCTGCACCACCACATGGTCGCTGCAGGTCTGGGACCCCCCAGCACCCCCACCCCGTGCCCCCTCGCCCTGGCTGCTGCACCCCAGCTCAGAGGCAATGCTGTGCTGTTTCCTGGACAGAGGTTTGCTGCTGCCTCTCACTAACCCGGCCCCTCCACTCTGCACAGGTCAGAGGTCGCTGGGGGGCTCAGAGCCCGTCACCATTCCTGGCTGCCTGGCCCGCTCCCCATCCCTGCAATCCTCGTCATCCCTGTCCACCTCCCCGCTCAGCTCGCTCTCCCAGTCCTTGTCGGGGCCTCTTGTCTCCTCGGCCATGACGCCCCCCCAGCAGCCACCACCCCTCAAGTCGGAGCCCAGGGTGCTGGGCTCCTCGGCCTCGTCCTACAACTCCCTAGGTGAGCTGGGGCTCGTGGGGGAGGGGCTGCCCTGTAGCGGCAGTTTACTGCTGAACAAACCGAGGTGCGGGTGGGTGTCCCCACTTGGTTGCCCCTCATTTAAGGCTCCACCGTGCCGCCTGCACACTCCCTGTGGTGTGGGCCTTGGCATATATCCCAGGCGACCCCTTGTCCACACGTCCGCTGCTTGGCCGGGGGTGCCCGGGGGCTCGGACCGGATTCGCTTGTCTACCTCTGTCAGGGGCTCTGTGCCTGGCCGTGGTGTGACAGCACTGCAGCGCGACCTGCCGTGCGCACTCACGCGTGCAGTGGAGCTTCTGAGGCTGTGCTGGGGCGCCGTCACCAGAGACCCAACACGGGAGCAGGCGGATTTGCAAAAATGGGAACAGTGCCGTTTCTTGTTTTACGTTATCCTTTCATTGAAAAGTGTTTTATGTAACCTGTTACACTTTAGAAGAATTAGTATTTTTAAATATCTCTTTAATTCCCAGCTGGTCATGCACCACCTAACGACTTTTTGGTCAACAGACTGCATATGTGACGTGGTCCTCAGGGTTCTAATGGAGCTGCATTTCTGTGAGAAATGGGAGGCTCTGTGGTTCAGGGGGAACTGTCTTCTCTGGTGGGAGCAGTACATGTGGAGCTTGGCAGCAGGTTTCCCCTCAGCGCCTCCGTGTAGAGTCGGTTAGTCCTGTCTGTCAGCCACGGCCTGTGTCAGCACAGAGGGCGCCCCGCCCTTGCAGGGTAATGGCTGTACACTGTTTGTTGAGGACCTCAGCTCCTGTCCGGTCCACAGGAGGGGCTTAACAAGGACTGAGTGCCGCTGCCACTTTTTTGTTCTTTTTTCAAATATATTTGTATTGGTTTCAGAGAGGAAGGAAGAGGGAGAGAGAGATAGAAACATCAGTGATGAGAGGGAATCACTGATCGGCTGCCTCCTGCACACCCCCCATTGAGGGTGGAGCCCGCAGCCTGAGCATGGGCCCCTGACCGGGAATCGAACTGTGACCTCCTGGTTCATAGGTTGATGCTCAACCACAGCCACGCCGGCCACACAGCCACTTTAGAAGATGGTTTCTGTGGAGCCAGCCTGTCCCTGTACTTTGGAAATATTTTCAGGTTGTAATGCTGTAAAGTATAAAGTTTTTCTTCCATTAATTCAGTGCCAGTGAGAACCCTTTATGCCAGATGAGTCAATAGAGCCAAATTCCCAAAGTCAAAATACTGAGTCCTCAATTCTACCCCCTCTCCATGTTAAACACCCCCTTTTTTAATGAAAACCACAGGATTCTTTAATCTGACCACTGCTCCAACATGCAGTAGCCAAAACCACATGGCCACAACAGTGTATGTTCCTCTCTCTCTCCGGCTTCACTTTTATTCTGACTAATCCTCACTCCCTCCTGGCAGTCGCTGTTGTGATCGGGTCTCACCCAAACAGTCTCTCCTTGTACTTCCAGTCGGTCCAGCCCACATCTGTTCAGGAGCAGCAGTGACAGCGTCAGTGTTGTTTCTGACCCGCCGGGAGGGGTGTGGGACAGCGTTTAGGAAGTCTGCGGCAGTGGCAGCAATAACTGGGCCTCATTCACTCACCACTCACTCTCCCGGAGCAACTGCTGCCAGGCTTGCAAGCTCAGTACTAAGTGCCCTCGCAGGTGTGCCAGTGTCCACCTTTTATACTGTACTTCTACTGTATCTTCTGTTTAGATACACGAAAACTTACCGTTGTGTTACCGTTTCCTACAGTATTCCATACGGTGACACGCGGTACAGGCCTGTAGCCTGGGAGCAGTCGGCTGTACCGACGGCCCAGGTGTGCAGCGGGCTACACGACACCATTTCGGGTTGTGTGAGTGCACTCCGTGTTGTTGACACAGCAACGAAATTGCCTGATGGTGCATTTCTCAAAGTTTCCCCTGTTGTTAAGTGACACGCGACTCTGTCAACAAGTGCCACGTTGTCTGTTGTGGGAGCTCTTTAAACCCAAGCTCTCTGGGGCCTCAGGACCCTACATGTCAAGGATTCCTGGGACCAGAGTTTGCAAAGGACCACAGGCTGCAGTCACAGAAACTTTGAATTCATTTCTCTCTGTTTAAACCCCCCAGGTGGCTGGAGGGGGGCCTGGCTGGAAGGGCAGGGGCAGCAGCCTTGTCTGTGGAGCCCCAGAGGTCCCAGGTCCTGCCTGGGTGTCCGTGAAGTCTCAGCACGCCTGGGGCTGATGTCTGTCTCCTCCACACTCAGGTTTGAATGGCGTCCCTGGGAGCATCTGGGACTTTGTTTCCGGCAGCTTCTCTCCCAGCCCGTCCCCCATTCTGAATGCCGGCCCCACATCCACTGCAAGTGCAAGTCCAAATGGCGCCGAACTGGCACGGGTCAGGCGGCAGCTGGACGAGGCCAAGAGGAAGATCAGGCAGTGGGAGGAGTCCTGGCAGCAAGTGAAGCAGGTGAGTCCTGGGGAGGTGCCAAGCTCAGGGGAGACCAGTGTGTATGCAGGGTGCCCCCTGCCCCGTGCCAGCCACTACAGCCCCCTGGGTTTCAGGCCTGTGACGCATGGCAGCGGGAGGCCAAGGAGGCGAAGGAGCGTGCGCTGGCAGCGGACAGTGCCCGGCAGCTGGCACTGCAGAAGAAGGAGGAGGTGGAGGCCCAGTTCAGGCAGCTGCAGGAGGAGCTGGAAGGCCGGGGCATGTCCACACTCCCGGGGCTGCGGGGCTGCAGCGACATCGGTGCCATCTCACTGCCCAAGCTACAGTCGCTGCAGAGTCAGCTACGCCTGGATCTGGAGGCGGTGGACGGGGTGAGTCCTGGTTTCGGCTTCCAAGGTACCCGATGTCTGCCCCTGGCCGTGTGTGGGACAGGTGATGGCTGGGACCTGGCCTACCACTCCTCCTCCTCCCGTGCGGTCCTTCTCTCATCGGCTCCTCAGATGGCAGCTCACGCTCTGCTCCCAGGAGCGTGTGCACCACCTCTCCTGCCAGTCTGGCCCTCCCTTCCTTTCTGGAATCTTCCACGTTAGCCTGCTCCTGTGCCCTCATGGATAGAATCACAGCCCTCTTGCCTCACACAGTTGGAACCATGGTGTATGTTTGAGGCATGTCACTGATCACCTCTTTGCCCGATTTCATTTTTTCTGGAGTAGCAAAAACCTGGTGTTCAGCTCAGCTAGAAACTTCTTCCACACCAGGGCATTTTGTTAGAACTCGGAGCATCTGGAAGGTTCTAAAGCCCTGCCTCCTGACACTCTCCTCCTCTGCTGACTGTGGCCAAGGTCTGGCTGCAGTGCACATACCTGATTGCTTCACCTCCGAGGCACTGTCTGCGGGCTGTGGCTCTTCCCTGGTTAGAGGGCTGGGTCTCGGGTCAGGGTTCCACTGAGCCTGAATCTGGACCCACCAGCCACAGGTCACAGGCCCCCATCCTGGCCTGTCCTTCCCACGCAGGCTCGGACCCCAGGAGCCAGTCTTCCACTTAAAGGTTTTGTGGAAAAGCAGCTCCACCTCCATCTCTGTGTTCCTGGGGTGACCCCTGGCACGGGTGTCCCATCCTAGCCCTGAGCCTTCCTGCGCTCGCCATTATCTCACGTGCTCTCGGTCACCTCGGGGGCCAGTGGTGGGAGGGGCTTTCTGTGACCCGCCAACCTCTCCCCTGCAGGTGATCTTCCAGCTCAGAGCGAAGCAGTGCGTGGTGTGTGGGGAGCCGGCCCGCGGCGCCGTCCTGCAGCCCTGCCAGCACCGTGTGCTCTGCGAGCCCTGTGTGGCCAGTGCGCCCGAGTGCCCCTACTGCGAGGGCCAGCCCCTCCAGTGGTGACAGCAGCCATGGTGGCCTCACTTCCTGGTGCCACCGACGTCGGGACCCCAGCCCAGCTGCATCGTTTCATGGTATTCTCGTAGACCTTAAAGGCAAACCCACGCACCCACCTGCAGCCCAGGTTTCGGGTGGGCACAGTAATGACATGGGGTTTGCGGTCCTGACACTACTGTGACCACATCCTGGGAGTTCACGTCCCGGGCAAGCACTTTGTAAGCAGAGGAATTTACGTGGACGGTCTCAGCTGCTATAAGCTGCTTTCTAGGTTCATGTCTTTTTAATATGCCATATGAAGCTTTGTATGTGTACTGTGAACTTAAAGTATTTCCTATCAGTTTATTGTAATTCATAGTATGGTAAATATATTAGATTTCATATTCTGAAATTAGTACTTATGAAATGAGCATTTATCTAGTAGTGAGAAATGCCTAGGATTTTTATAGGTTTTAAATTAAGTGCAAATAGTATTTATAGCAGAGTGATTATTGAAAGACATACATTTAGATGTTTTTAATTTTATGAAAGGAACTGTTCCTAACCATGTGCTTGTGCACACTAATAGGAGTTTTATTTCCCAACACCGTGCAAAATGAGGGAGCTCAGTCACGCATCTACGACCCGTGGCCACTTTTTCTAAGTGCCTGTGCCTTGCAAAAGGAGAATGGTTCATTTGGTTTTATTTTCTCCCTTGAAACTTCGTGAGACAATTTGATACTCATGAAAAGTGCAACCAAGGGGGTACATCTGTTTTACAAACCGCTTTGCATAGCTTCCTGGAGCTGGCCCCTGGGCACTCCCCACACCTGGGACCACCTGGACTCCTGCCAGAGTGGGCAGGCTCGCCCGTCTTCAGCACATTCGACTTCAGGCGACACTTTGGACACTGTTGTCTGAACTGTGTGTCTAGGTATTGTCAGTCATCCGTGAAGACCTGCTGTGCCAGGGCAGGGGGCTGCCCTGAGGACCTGGCTCTAATGCTGGTCCCCGGGCTCCCCAAGTAGCAGCCTGGCTTCAGGTCCATGGAGGAAACGCCCGAGAACGGGTCTGATTTAGTGATGACCTGAAGTCTTCTCTGGTCTACGAGGGGTCATTTTTTTCTAGAAATCTGGGAAAAGATGTCTGTAGTTTACCCCAGCTTTGCTCAGTGAGGCCAATCTAGATTGCTGTGAGGAAGTCTTCGCAGAACCTGCCATTTGGGAGGCAGGAGCAGGTACTGGCCCCTCTAGCCTGGAAGTGAACACTTGTGTTTCTACTTGCCTGGGGCTTTGCCAAAGAATTTTAATAGCATTTTTAAAGTGCAAAGTGACTAGGTAAAAATTTTTATCAGTGACCAAATTAGAATGTATTTACTATAATAAGCGTAAAACATTTTTAACATAAGACAAACTGATAAACAGTTATCATTTTAAAGGCGGACCCATGACATTCCACAGCTAGTGTGCTACTAAGGTTAACTATTGACTTGGTTTTAATAAATCCTGTTTTTAATTATAGTGATGATGACTTATTAGGTCTTAGAAATTACGTATATTTTGTGCTGTTATCACTGTTTAAAATTATTTTTTATTAATATTTATGCACTTGTTTCCATGTTAGGCCTTCGGCCTTTTTGGGGATAACAGGACCGTGTTTATTACTGATATCTAGCCTAGACATTTTACAATTATAAACAATTTAGAACAATTAAGCTTTAGGTCTATTTATAAGCTACTCGGTCAGTTCTGTGGAGTTTGGGGGCCATAGGTGTAGTGCCCACAGGGGTACCACAGCTGGTGTTCGGGCGCAGCCCTTGAGCACTTAACCTTCTCAGGTCAGGACTGGCTCTGAGAATAGATGTGTGGTGGGAAGACCAAAGAACCATCCAGAATGGAACTCCCAGGGTGCCCGGGCGCAGTTAGGGCTGTCATTGTGGTACACTCCCAGGGGGCTGCTCCTTGGGGTCCTCCCCCACCACCTGCAGGGGCCCTGATCTTATGAGGGAGCCACCCTTTGCAGGCCTCATGGGCTTAGGGGCCTCACCATCCCCTCTGTGGGTGGGAGGGGAGTGCTGGGTGCAGCAGTGAAAGCCGTGTGGTGCTCAGTGTCTCAGCTCTAGTGCTCAATATTAGCAGTAATATTATTGTCATACTATTTGTGCAGCTGATCAGCAAACCTCACTCAGTGTGTGGACGCTTCATGTGGACTAATTTATGAAAGCCCCCCATCTGTATGTTTGTTCTGAGTATTTAGATGAGAATGTTATTGGAATGGAATTTTCTTAACCCAGAAGGTAGTATTTATAAGGCATAATCATTTACGTTAGTGAATTGTTTAAAGTTAACACTTGTTTAAATTTTTTTACACTACAACATTTATGCAATGGTTTACAGAATTCATGGAATTATTTTTATCAGTATGGAATTAAAACTTTGAATCTTTATTTGTCCGTATCTTTGAGTACAATCCTGAGAGCCACTGGCCTGGAAGGCACAGAGGAAGCACACCTGCCTGTCGCGTGCTTTTCCCGGGCCTTCTCGCTCTGCACCAGGGTCCCGGCCTGCTGCTCCTTCCTGCTACAGGATGCCAGTCTGGTCTGTCTTCAGCCCCCTCCCAGGTCATAAGGTGTTCCCAAGCAGCCCTGGGCTGCCAAGTAGCTGCTCTGCTGTCCTGTCTGTGGGTATCTTGGAGCCCAAGTGCTCAGAGCTGGAAGTTTCTACCAAAACACCAGGAGGTGACAGGTCAGGATCTGGCTCACAGGCAGCAGGTCCCAAGGTGGGCTTGGGCCCCCAGGCGCGACTTACCCACAGGCTTAGTGTAGGGGATGCCATGTTGGGTCAGCACACTTTGAAGTCTTTTAATCTCCTTTGATAGTTCTTTATGTGCCTGAAACAGAGAAGTTCAAAGGGCACGTCAGACCCCTGGGCGGGAGGCCGTCTGTGTCCAGAGAACTCGGCTCCCACCCTCCCAATCTGTACCTTACTGCAGCTGTCCAAGGTCTCAAACACCAGACCCTGAGCATCGCCTTCCTGTGTGGATTCACTTTCTTCTGGGGTCTTTAAAAAGCCAGCATCCTGAAAAAGTGCTCTGAGCAACTTCTCATAGCCCTGCAGGTCAAAGATGAAGAGGGAACCCCTCATAAGTTCCTCGCTGTGCTGCACCCAGCCAAGGGGGTGCCCACCGCAGCACCTCACCTGGGCAGTGATTAGCTCGTCGGCCAGGTCCTGCTCCACCTGGTCCCACCTCTGCTGCAGGGCCGTAGGCAGGGCTGGGTACACTAAGATCCAAATGAACTCAGACTTGGCTGAGCCCCTCTCCCCCCCTCCCCGGGCTCCAGCGTCCTACCTAACAAGGAGTGGGGGTGGCAGACCAGGGGTGTCTCGAAGGTCAGCGCGTAGACACAGGTGCTTGGCTCAGACACATGAGCCAGTCGGTTGCTTTTCCCACAGGTAAGCTCCACCTGGGGGGGAACTGGTTGGTAAGTGGGTAAAGCAGACACCCCCCCCCCCCCAGGCCACACCCTACACAGCTCCACCTTGCTCTGCCGGCTCCGGGAGTGGCAGGAGTCACCGTCCCTCATCCACATGCCCCTGAAGGTGTTATTGGCGATTTCCCACTCGTGCCAGATGCTGAGGAGGAGCAGAGCGTAAGTTTGGGTTGGGTTGGGGAGCGCTCCACACCAAGCAGCCTGTAGCTACTCACTCATCCCCATGCCCAGCTCACCCGAGGATCCCACTGTAGGCGTTCCAGCGGAAGGTCTGCTCGTGCTGGGTCACGTTGTGGAATGGGCAGAACTCGTACTTGTACCTGGGGGTACAGCTGCTGTCAGGGGTGTTCCCAGCCCCCGCCCCTGCCACCCCTCCCCTCACTCACGTGGACTCCACCAGGCTGAAGCACTTGCCAGAAAGTCTGAAGAGATGCGCAGGCCCTAGAAGGGGGGAAATGCAACATGCTGAGTCCCGTGTAAGAGCAGGCACGTGGAAAAGCAGACCAGGCAGAAAAAATTGACAACCCACAAAACGGGGGGCCATTCAGGAAAAAGGTTGGTTTAAACTTTAAAAATGGAGCACGAGAGTTTGGGTGATGTCAGCAAAATCTTAGACTAAGCTCCAAGCTCGTTTCCCTGTGAAACATCAAAAGAGCAAGCAGGAACAGGCTGGGCTAACCTAGGAGGAGTTCTGAAAAACAGGTTTACAGCAACCACGTGGACAGAAGAACAAAAGCACCTTCAAGCTGGTAGCACAAGTGTCTTGTGCCACCCCCATGACCCTCCTGCGTGGTCACAAGAAGCAGGCCGACCGTATCTGCAACATTCCAACCTGGCTGCGGGCTGCCGGAGGACTGGTCTTTGTTTTGCCTACCTCAGACCTCAGGTGGGAAAAGTGGGCCCTGCTCATGAAAGCTGCAGGGGGCCTAGAGACTCAGAAGTTCGAGGCAAGACTCTAGACCAGGGGTGGGCAAACTTTTTGACTCGAGGGCCACAATGGGTTCCTAAACTGGACCGGAGGGCCGGAACAAAAGCATGGATGGAGTGTTTGTGTGAACTAATATAAATTCAAAGTAAACATCATTACATAAAAGGGTACGGTCTTTTTTTTTTTTATTAAAACGGGCAGGATCCGGCCTGCGGGCCGTAGTTTGCCCCCGGCTGCTCTAGGAAGTAAAGACATGTACATGCCTAATAGCAAGATGCACCTCAGGCTGCTCTCTACACTCAGAATATGCCCAGATATTGGTGAAGATCTGCCCCATCGTAGAGCCAGTCTGCAAACTAACTGGCAGAGGTATCTGTTTTCAAAGACCCATTTTTCAATAAAAATTACAAGGCATACTAAGAAACAGGAACACACTGCCTATTCAAAGGCAAATACTGACAGAACCACCTGAGAGAAGCCCAAACAGTGGACTTATTAAAGACTTTATTTATTTTTAAATATGTTTTAATTGAGAGAGGAAAGTACAGGGAGAGAGAGAAACATCAATTGGCTGCCTTCTGCATGCTCCCTACTGAGCATTAATCCTTCAACCCAGGTATGTGCCCTGACCAGAAATCGGGGACCAGCCACCTCTTGGTGCATGGGATAATGCTCCACCAACTGAGCCACACCACCACAGCCAGGGCTACTAAACACTTAAATATCTTAAATATGCTCCAAAAACTAAAAGAAAACACAAATAACTAAAGGATATCAGGAAAATGATGTGGGCAGAGGTAGATCTGAACAGACAGAAGAAAGAATCAGTGCCCAGAGCCTAAGAAACCTGTGGGACACATGGGAGTCCCCGAAGGAAAAGAGGGACAGATTAGTTGAGGAAATGATTGTCAAGAACTTCCCAATTTGATAAAAGACATGAATCTCCAAATCCCAGAAGCTCCAAGTATAATGAACTCAGACCCACATCAAGACACAAGAGACAAATGTCAAAAACCAAGTCTTGACAAGTAGATGGAATTACAGCAAAATGTGCTGAATGTATTTGCCTGCTTACAACACTGGGAGATGTGTCTGCCAGTAAGTTGCTCATCACAAGAGCACCAGACTTGGGGGTGTAATCTCCGGCAACTTGCATG
Source organism: Myotis daubentonii (assembly GCF_963259705.1). Classification (NCBI taxonomy): domain Eukaryota; kingdom Metazoa; phylum Chordata; class Mammalia; order Chiroptera; family Vespertilionidae; genus Myotis; species Myotis daubentonii. Next base: position 13,619,537 of record NC_081843.1, on the reverse strand, counting down.
CCCTCTGAAAGAAGGGTTTTCTGTGCTGTGAAATGCATAGAACTTATACTTTGCTATGCACGACTGTTCCTGCAATTGATATTGTGTGAAACCTGGGAGGGTGGTCTTTGGGGTTCTCAGGGGCCAATGGTAATTTTTGGGTTGGGGAGCCAGCTTGGGTGGGGAATTTCACCTGGGCCTCTGCTCTTTAACTATATAAACATTTATCTGTATCTCTATGTCCCGGTCTGGGGGGGCAGGAGGAATCTATAAAAGACCAACAGTCTTACTTTATCTTACTATACTTCACAGAGGTTCTAAATGTGAAGAGTTGCTGAAACCGGTTTGGCTCAGTGGATAGAGCGTCGGCCTGTGGACTGAAAGGTCCCAGGTTCGATTCCGGTCAAGGGCATGTACCTGGGTTGCGGGCACATCCCCAGTGGGGGATGTGCAGGAGGCGGCTGATCAATGTTTCTCTCTCATCGATGTTTCTATCTCTCTCCCTTCCTCTCTGTAAAAAATCAATAAAAATATATTAAAAAAATAAATAAATGTGAAGAGTTTACTTGGATTGCAGTAGCCCATTGGTTGTTCATATATTTAAATAAAATGGTCTACAACTATTTTTCAAACAAACAAAAAAAAACAAGTCTTGAAAGCTGTAAGAAGTGACCTGTCTTCAATAAGACTATCAGCTGATTTCTCTGCAGAAACTTTGGAAACCAGAAAGCAGTGGGATGAAAATTCGACCGAGGATCCTACTAGTATATCCAGGGAAAATATCCTCCAAAAATAAGGTAAACAAAAGCTGAGGAAGTTCACTGTCAATTAGACCTGACCTACAAGAAATGCTGAAGGGAGTCCTTCAAGTTAAAATGAAAGGACTATAAAAACCTCCAGTAAAGGGCAAATTACAAAGCCAGCATTGCAATGCTGCTTTGTAAATACACAGAATTTAAAAGACAAATGCATAAAAAATTATAAATCTATGTTAGCAGGTGCACAATGTTTAAGAGGTAATCTGTAAAAACAACAAGGCTGATAGAGAAACAGCTGTGTAGGAGTAGTTTTATATACAATTGAAGTTAAGATGGTATAAACTCAAATAGACTAAGAACTTTAGAATGTTACATAATCCCCATAGTAACCACTGATAAAAATAACTATATGTAAAATATACACAAAGGGGGGAAAGTGGAAAATCAAACATGTCACCTAAGGAAAACAATCAATAAAAACTAATGGACGAGCCCTGGCCAGTGTGGCTCAGTGGCTAGAGCTTAGGCCCACGTACAGCAGGACCACAGGTTCGAGTCCTGTCAAGGGCACATACCTGGGTTGTAAGTTTGATTCCCCGCCCAGTTTGGGGGGTGTGCAGAGGCAACCAATTGATGTCTCTCCGTCTTTCTCTCTCTTCCCCTCCCTCCCTTCCACTCTTTCTAAAAATGGAAAAAATATCCTTGGGTGAGGATTAACAACAAAAAACTAATGGAAGAAACAAAGGACAAAATCAATAAAAACATATTTTTTAAAAGCACAGATTGGCCCGGCTGGTGTGTTCAGTGGTTAAGCACTGATCTATGAACCAGGAGGTCACAGTTCAATTCCCAGCCAGGGCACAAGCCTGGGTCGCGGGCTCGATCCCCAGTAGGGAGTGTGCAGGAGGCAACTGATCAATGTTTCTTTCTCTCCCCCTCTTCCTTCCTGTGTGAAATCAATAAAAATATATTTAAAATAAAAAAGGCACAGATTGGCCAAATGAATTGAAAATAAGTTACTTATATGAGACTCACTTTAGGTCTTTAGACTTACTTTAGAATGTTACATAATCCCCATAGTAACCACTGATAAAAATAACTATATGTAAAATATACACAAAGGGGGAAAAGTGGAAAACCTACACAAGCAGGTTGAAAATGAAAAGATGGAACATTCTCCAGGACAGACCATATATTATGACACAAAACTATTTGTTAATAAACTTAAAAAGACTGAAATCACAGTTACTTTTCTGATCACACTGAAAAATAGAAATCAATAAAGAGTGGGAAACTCACAACTATATAGAAATTAAATAACCAATCTTAATCACTTGGTCAAAGAAGAAATTACAAGGGAAGTTAGAAAATACATTCAAACAAAAACACAAGATACCGAAACTTACAGGATACAGTGGAAGCAATGCTAAGCAGGAAATTTATAGCTGTGAAAACATCCAAGCCTTGGCCGGGTTGGCTCAGTGGGTAGAGCACTGGCCTGTGGACTGCTGGGTTCAGGGTTTGATTCTGAACATGGGCATGTACCGCCATTGCAGGCTCCCGGCCCTGGTCGGGGAGCATGCAGGAAGCAACCAATCAATGTGTCTCTCTCTCACATCAGTGTTTCTGTCTGTCTCTCCCTCTCCCTTCCATTCTCTCTAAAAGTCAATGGAAAAAATATCCTCGAGTGAGGATTAAAATAAATAAATCTATATACATAAAAGCCTAAGCAACCGAAGGACTGGTCACTATTATGCACACTGACAACCAGGGTGCAGACACTCCCACAGCCAACCTCCCACAGTCCCTCCCCCTGGCCGGCCAACCTCCCGCAGCCCTGATCGGCACCGTTCACTGGCCAGGCTGAGGAACCCCACCCATACACAAATTCGTGCACTGAGCCTCTAGTAAATTAAAAAAAAAAGTATATATATAAAAAAATTCAAAAGTAAGATTTCAAATCAATAACCTAAATTTTAATATGTCAGAAAAAGAGCATATTAAACTCAAAGCAGCAGGAAGAAAGAGGAAATTTATCAGTAAAACCAAAAGTTCATTCTTGAAATCAAGTTCGTTCAAAAGAAATCAACAAATCTTTAGCTAGACTGTTTAAGGAAAAAAGATTACTCAAATTATTAAAATCAGAAATAAAAGGAGAGTCATTATTATCAATTTTACAGAAATAAAAAGGATTATAAGAATACTATGAACAACTTGATAACCAACAGATTGATAACCTAGATCAGTGATGGCGAACCTTTTGAGCTCGGTGTGTCAGCATTTTGAAAACCCTAGCTTACTTAACTCTGGTGCCGTGTCACATATAGAAATTTTTTTATATTTGCAACCATAGTAAAACAAAGACTTATATTTTTGATATTTATCTTATATATTTAAATGCCATTTAACAAAGAAAAATTAACCAAAAAAATGAGTGTCATAGGTTTGCCATCACTGACCTAGATGAACTGGACAATTCACACACAATTATCAATTCTTCTCAAATTCTTCCCAAAAAACTAAAGGGGAGAAATACTTCCTGACTCAATTTTCTAAGGCCGCATTCCCCTGACAACAAAGCCAGAAAGAGACAATGCAAGAAAAGAAATTACAGATCAACATCTCTTATGAATATTAATGTAAAATCCCCCAACAAAATACTAGCAAACTGAATTCAATAACACATTAAATGGACTCTACGCCATGGCCAAGTAGGGTTAATCCTAGAATGTAAGGATGGTCCAAAAGACAAAAACCAATCAACTAATAGTATACCCACTAACAGAAAGCGGGGATAATCACATGATCAGCTCAACTGTTCTAGAAGCACCTGACAAAATTCAACAGTTTCACCATAAAAAAACTCAACAAATGAGGAGCACAAGGAGGCTTCTTTAACATAGTAACAGCATCCATGCACAATCCATAGCTAACATCATACTCAATGGTGACAAACTAAAAGCATCCCCCAAGATCAGAAACATGACAAGGATGCTCATAGCACTGCTATTCACTATTCAACTTCATACTGAAAGTTCTAGCCAGAGCAATTAGGCTAGTAGTAAATAGTAGTAGTAGCAGTAGTAGTAATAAAAATAATAAAAGGAATTGGAGAGGAAGAAGTAAAATTATTTTGTCATGTTTGCAGGTGGCATATTTATAAATGTAGAAAACCCTACAAAAATCTGCTAGAGCAAATAAATTCAGCAAAGTTGCAGGATATAAAATTGATGCTCAAAACCCACTGTGTTTCTATACACTAACAATGAACAATCCAAAAAAAGAAATTTAAGAAAATGTTTCCATTTACAATAACATCGACTAGAAAAGGAAAAACATTTAGGAATAAATTTATTCAAGGAGGCACAACACTTATTCCCTGAAAACTACAAGCTACTCCTGAAAGAAATTAAAGATATACATAAATAGAAAGATTTCCTGTGTCCATGGATAAAAAGATTTAATATTAAGATCTCAACTACCGAAAGTGGCCTAGTTATTCAATGTAATCCATATACAAATCCCAACGGTACTGGAAGTGCTAGCCACAGTGGTCAGACAAGAAGAAAACATAAAAGGAATCCAAATTGGAAAGTAAAACTCTCATTATTTGCAGATGACATGATATTGTACACAGAAAACCCTAAAGACTCCACCAAAAAACTAGATGTAATAAATGAATCCAGCAGTGTAGCAGGATACAAAATTAACACCCAAAAAAACCTATGGCATTTTTATACACCAATAATGAATTGTCAGAAAGAGAAATTGAACAATCCCATTTACCGTTGCAACAAAAAAATTAAGATACTTAGGAATAAACTTAATCAAGGAGGTAAAAGACTTGTACTTGGAAAACTATAGGATGTTGAAAAAAGAGACAGAGAAAGATATAAACAAGTGGAAGAACATACCGTGCTCATGGATTGGTAGAATTAACATTATTAAAATGTCCATACTACCCAAAGCAATCTACAGAGTCAATGCAATCCTTATTAAATTACCAAGGGCATATTTCAATATGTTATTGCTTATTTTTCTAATAAATAAAAAAATAAAACACCCCCCCACACACACACACTCCACTTATCATACCTACAGAGCATCAAACATTCTACACTTCACCTACTTCTTTGTTTATTGCCTACACCCCATTAAATTCTCAAGTCCATGAGGACAAGTATTGTATGTTTTGTTCTTTCTGTATCCTCAGCACAGACCCTAACACACATAGTATTCAATTAAAAAATTATTGCAATTTGTTTCTCATATTTAATACTCACTTATCACCCTGACCAGTTTGGCTCAGTGGATAGAGCATCGGCCTGCGGACTGAAGAGTCCCAGGTTCGATTCCAGTCAAGGGCATGTACCTTGGTTGCGGGCACATCCCCAGTTGCGGGGGGTGTGTGCAGGAGGCAGCTGATCGATGTTTCTCTCTCATCGATGTTTCTAACTCTATCCCTCTCCCTTCCTCTCTGTAAAAAATCAGTAAAATATATGTTTTCTTTCTTTTTTAATTTAATTTTGTTTTATTTCTTAAAGTATTACAAAGAGTATTACACATGTCTCCTTTTTCCCCCCCTTTGTATTCCCCCGGCCTCTCTTACCCCCCAGTATCTTGTGTCCATTGGTTATTCTTATATGCATGCATACAAGTCCTTCGGTTGATCTCTTACTGCCCCCCCAACTCTCCCCAGGCTTCCCACTGTAGTTTGACAGTCTGTTCAATGCTGCTCTGCCTTTGTATCTATTTTTGTTCATCAGTTTATAATGGTCTTTATTATCCATAAATGAATGAGATAATGTGGTATTTTTCTCAGCTTCCCAGGGGCCATCGCAGCCTCACAGAGGCCGTCCCAGCCTCACTGGGGCCATCGCAGCCTCACAGGGGCCATCCCAGCCTCACAGGGGCCGTCTCAACCTCACCGGGGAGTAAAATATATTTTTAAAAAATACTCACTTATCAACCTAACCAATTCTGGGATCCTGTCACATGACTTACAAAGAGGCAGTCCCTACCAGGTATGTTCTTCACAGCATTGTTTCTAATGGCCAAAAAATGTAAACAACATATTCTATATAATAAAAGCATAGTATGCAAATTGTCCCCTCCAGGGGGAGTTCCACGGGGAGTTTGACCAGGGGGCTAGGCTAGCTAGGGGAAGGGAGGGAGGTCCTGGCTGGTGGCCTCTAGAAACCCTACCAGTGCACGAATTTCACGCACTGGGCCCCTAGTTGCTTAATAATAGCAGAATGCAGAGCCATCCTATGGAATACCAAGCATCAAGTGAAAAGAATGAAGACCTACATCCACCACCATGAAGAATACAAGACATACAGTGAATGACAGCAGTAAATGCACAAACTTATACATATAGTGGTACTATTTTAAAAAACACAATGCAAAGGCCACAGAAAAAGTACTACACTTTTCTTACTTGTATACTTATGCATGAAAAAGCATAAAAGTCGTCTGGAAAGACAGACACCAAACTATTAACAGAAGTCACCTCTAGAGAAGGAAATACAGCACTAAGTTCCGGAGCAACTATTTAACTTGGTACAAGAATGTTCTGAAATGTAACGCCCTCAAAAATAATTTTAAAAGGCTGACAAACCAATGCATGAGCCTCTAAGCCCGAACTCCCAGGGCCCCTCATCCGACGCCGTCCATCCCTACCTGGCCCCCCCTGGAGCCAGCTCCCAAACGCTGACCCGGTCCCCCCGGAATCCAGGCCAGTTCCCTGCTCCCCGCTGGCCACCACCACGTCAGCGGCCAGGGCGCGGCACTCACCAGACACGGGGGAAGGGTCCCTCTTGGGCTGCAGGCGACTGGTCTGGGGCAGGAACGGGTTGTTGAGCCTGCGGGAATTGGCAGGGTCAGGAAGAAACCGGGCCCTGGGTCGCCCCTCGGCCCGGCCCGCGGCTCCATGCAAGGATGCTCACCCGAACGTGTTGGGCTCCTCCACCACCTTCATCTTGGCGGCGCCCGCGTACGTGGGTCCTATGGGGAACGGGGCGTGAGGAGGCGGGGACGGACGGGTCGGGGAGGGGGGCCCGGGGACGGGTCGGGGAGGGGGGCCCGGGGACGGGTCGGGGAGGGGCTCGAGGAAGGGACCCGGGGACGGGTCGGGGAGGGGCGCCCGGGGACGGAAAGGGAAGGGGGGCCCGGGGACGAGTCGGGGAGGGGCTCTGGGTCGCCGGAGCCTGGGCAGAGCGCGCCAGGGGCCAGGACACTAACCGTACGCTGCGAGTCCCAGCAGCAGCAGGCGCGCCAACGCCGCCGCCATCACTCCCGGCGCTGGCAGGGCGCGCGGTCACGTGAGCGCCGCCGGGTCACGTGAGCGCCGCCGGGTCACGTGAACGCCGCCGGGTCACGTGAACGCCGCCGGGTCACGTGAGCGCCGGAAATAGTAGGCGCGCCCGTCGCAGGCTTAGCGCGTGTAGCGGCGTAGCCGGGCTGCCGTGGAGGGGCTCGCCCGCGGGTCTCGGGGCCCTGCTCCCGCCATGGGCCGCCGGAGGGCAGCGCGCGGGCCGGGCGCCGAAGGCGGCCGCACTCGGCGAACCGCGGGCCGCTCTCTGGAAGCGTTCGCCGAGGAGGTGAGCGTCGCGCTGCGCGGTAAGTACGGTGTGATCGGCCGCGGACCCGGGGCTGGGGTCGGAGGCCAGGGCAGGTCGGTGGAGCCGCGCGTGACCCGGCCCCCTTCTCCGCCCGGTGCAGCGTCCGTGGAGCCAGAGACGGCCGAGGACAGGGACAGCCGGAGCCCGGCGCCGCTGCCTTGCAAGCTAGCCATGTGGGAGCTGGGCCACTGCGACCCCCGGCGCTGCACCGGCCGCAAGCTGGCCCGCCTAGGCCTGGTGCGCTGCCTGCGCCTCGGTCACAGGTTCGGCGGCCTCGTGCTCAGCCCCATGGGCTCCCAGTACGTGTCCCCCGCTGACAGGTAGGCGCGAGGAGCCGGGAGGGCGGGGTGCCTGCCTGGACCCTTATCTTAATAAGCCCCGACTCTGGCGCATCACCCTTTCAGGGCTCACCTATTGATACCTATCTGTCCAGTTTGCCCCAATTGCCCAGCGTAGAGCCCAGAATATAGTAGATCTCAAATAAACGTGAAGAAATGAGCCTGTTCTAGTTCCCTAGCTGCCCCTGAGCTTGGCTTATAAAGGGCCCCTGGAGGTGGTTCGGGGCAGGGGAATGGCGTTATTGTATCCCTAGCAAGGCCAGTCTCCAGGGACCTACCTGTTCTAGGGCCATCGCCACGGTGGTGCTGGCCCCCAGAACCCTATGCTGCTCCTGGCAGACAGCTGGTGGCACAGTCGGGTGTGGCTGTCATCGACTGCTCCTGGGCCAGACTGGAGGAGACGCCCTTTGGGAAGATGCGGGGCAGTCACTTTCGGCTGCTGCCTCACCTGGTGGCTGCCAACCCTGTGAACTATGGCCGGCCCTGCAAACTGTCCTGTGTGGAGGCGTTTGCGGCTACCTTCTGCATCCTGGGTGAGTGTCGGGGCCTGGCAGCCTGGCTATGCTCCCAGCAGTGTGTTTTCTGCTGGCAAGTCCCAGGAGAAACCGTGAGGGTGTGAGCAGAGGTGGTTGAGATGGAAAGGTCAGGGTTTCTATCCCAGTTCCCACTTAAAAGTTTTCCCCCTGTGGGGTTGAGGTGGCAACATGAATAGCTGGCCTGCAAGCACTCAGATCTGCCTGTTATCTTGGCACCACTGCCCTGAGAGTCCTCCAGCACCCTTCAACTCATCCTCAGGGAATTTATGGTCCCAATAGAGGCCCAGATGGGCAGGGGGATTGAGTGGGCTGCAGAGGCAGGCATGGGCTGTCTGGGCTTAGGATAGCGTCTGGCAGGCGCTTTTAGCTCCTGGGACAGCATTGGGTACACTGGGGACACACTCAGGATTGGAAAGGGACTGTTGACATTCCTGGGTTTCCTGTTTCTGCGGCATCAGGCTTCTCAGACCTTGCTGTCATTTTGCTGCGGAAGTTCAAGTGGGGTAAGGCCTTCCTAGACCTGAACCGTCAGCTCTTGGACAAGTATGCGGCCTGCTGTGGCCCAGAGGAGGTGCTGCAGGCAGAGCAGGAGTTCCTGGCCCATGCCAAGGAGCGCCCTGAGGAAGAGATCGGTGAGGCCTGGCATGGATGTGACCCCCCCCCCTCCCCGTTGGGAGCCAGGACCCTCCATGCCTGCCACCTCTTTGAGAAGCTCTAGGGGTGGAAGGCTGGGTTCTGCTCAAAGCTCACCTGTCACTGTCCTCTCTGCTCCCTCTGTTCAGATCCCTTTGATGTGGATTCAGGTCGAGAGTTTGCAAATCCCAACAGGCCCGTGGCTGGCACCCGGTAGGTCCTTAGGCTTCCCGCCTTTGTGACAGCTCAGACCCAGGCTGGCCTCAGCCTCTGGCCTCAGCCCTTCCTGCTCTGCAGAAACCGGGTGGGAGGGTTGGCTGTGGAGATGGGGGGTGTGGACGTCCCACTGAGAGGCTCTGGATTCAAGAACACGGGAGTAAGAGGAATTTGTACTCGGCCTGAGGGCTCTTGTGGGTCAGGTGGTGCCTTTAGTGAAACAACTACTTCCAGGTTGCTCAGGGACAGTGATGACAGTGACAGTGAGGAGGAGTCTGAGGCACTGGGGCCCGAAGCTGAGGATGGAGGCCACAGCAGCAGCAGCAGCAGCCCAGAAGAGGAGGAGTCGCGGGAGCAGGGGTCAGAGGCCAGGGCCCCTGCCAAGGTTTGGAAAGGAATCAAGAAACGGCAGAGAGACTGAAGGTTCCAGACGTGTATTTTTCAAGGCAGAGGGATGAGGAAACCTAGCGACAGCAGCGGAACTGGTGGGAATGACAGGCCTGGCGGTCCTGGCTCAGCGCATCTACGAGCAGCACTGGGCTCTGTCAGGTTCTCTCCCAAAGCTTCTGTCACAGCCTTGCTCTGGGTCCTGCCTCAGAGTCCCTAATGAAGCTGCAGGGACACTTCGTGAGCCTCTGTTTCTTTGCACTTGGCCTCGGCGCTTGGGGGAACTCTCAGCCTCTGGTGAGGCAGACCCTGGCCTGAAAGGTCTGGACAGTGGGGGTGGCGGGCCACAGAGGAGGTCTTGTGTGGGCGTGAACATGTATGTCATAGGAGAAGCCAGCGTGGAGCTCCTTACACTGACCCACCAGCCTCACAGAGTGAGTGATTCAAGGGACCCCCTTCTGGGCTGAGGGTCCAGGTGGGGGACTGGAGACCTGTGATATTCTTAGCAAACCTCCACATGCCCTCCCTGGGTGGAGGGTTCTGGAGCCCAGAGAGGGTGAGAACACTGTGGCTTTCACTTTCCCTCCACCTGGTGCCCTGGGAGCTGCTTCACTCCAAGGTTTGGGTTGTTCAGACTCAATCCCTGGCCTTCCTGCCTCTCAGCCTAGTGAGCGCCCTCCCCCCAACCCCAACTTCTAAGACAACGCGGCTGCAACACTGGTGACATTGGGGAGGGACCATTCTTAGTTGGGGAGAGTACTGTCTGGTTTATTTCATGATATTAAGCAGCATCCCTGAACTTTGTTCACTGGTACCAGATGCATCTCATTCAACCTCCAGGTGTGACAAATAAAATATCTCCAAACATGACCTAATGTCCCCTGGGGGGCAAAGGCACACACACACACACACACACACACACACACGCTGGGAATCGAGTGCCTGGGGGCAATGGAACCCCCAGGAGGCAGGTGGGGAAGCTCACCTGGTGGACGGGGTAGCTGCTGGCCAGGCCCCACCAAGTTGGCCGCCCAGATACAGGGTTAGAGGGGTCCTTGCTGGGTGCAGGGAGTTCATAGCACATACCACATGGACATACCAGGCAGACAGGAGCTGGGGGACCCAGCTATAGCACGAACGCCACATAGCAGGGAAGGAGGCACCACAGCCCTGGCTGCACTAAGCTGGTCACAGGGTGAGATGACACCGTGGGGACTTGGGGGGGTTCTGGGGCTGGCAGCCGCAGGGGTCTCATGGGTCCGCCTCCATGAATTTCTCCAGCTCCCTGAGTCTCTTGACAAACTCCTGCGCCTCCCGGTTGGTGCGGCCCTCCAGCATCCTCAGTGCAGACCTCACTGCAGGCAGGAGGGCAGGGGCAGCATCAGGCCCTGCCAGCCCTTGGACCCTCTGCCCCCTGGCTCCCCACTTACCCTGGGCTCTGGGCCGGCGCAGGTGCAGGGTGATGGGCTGCCCAGTCCTCGCGCTCCCCCCCGCCTGGGGCCGCACGATGCCGCCAACGCTGCCCAAGCCGAGAGCTGCCTCCCCGGCAAAGTCGTTGCTGGACAGCCAGTCGTGATCCATGACCGTAAAGAGCACACAGGCACCGCGGCGGCGGCACACCTCTGCTGGCACGGAGCTGCAGGCGGGCAGAGGGCAGTCACCTAGAGCCCTGCCGCCTGCCTGGCTGGGTGTTGGGCAGGTGGGGGCAGCACTCACAAGTAGAAGAGTTCATCATACACCGGGTGCAGTGTCCGGCTTTTCACCTGGGTCCGCTGGCTGTGGACCAGCGGGAAAAAGTGCGGCGGGCCCAGCTCCACAATCACGAAGGGGTCACTCAGGCCTGGGGGGCAGGGCAGTGAGCAGCTGCCGCCATCCCACTGGCCTGTCCCCGCCTAGCCGTGCCTCTGCCCCTTACCGTTAGCATCCAGGGGGAGCAGGTCAGCAGCGTGCAGCACTTCCACCACCAGCCGCTGCTCAGCTGCCTCGTAGTAGCAACGGACACTCAGGCGCCCACACCGGTTATGCTCTAGTGACCTCTGCAAGAAGGCCGGTGGGCCCGTGAGCTCAGCTTGGGCTCGGGTGAGGCCACGTGCCCACTCCTGGACCACGTACCTGCTTGAGTTTGTCCAGGTAATACTGCTCAATGCACTCGCGGGTGGAGCACTTGTGCAGGCGCAGCTCCTCCTCCAGCCTCTGCAGGGAGAGGAGGGAAGAAGGTGGATGCCAGCTCCTCCCTGAAGGCAGGGCAGTGGCCCAGGGGAGGCCTCACCTTGTAGCTTCCGTCCCTCAGGTTCTCCAGGGGCAGGCCCTGTCCATCTGCGTGGAAGAACGTGACCAGGGCCTAGGGCGAGGCAAGGAGGGAGAGATGTCAGACTGGCGTGCTGGGGGCAGTGGACCAAAACGGGTGGGGCCTTGAGTTTGCGTAGCACCCGGGTCCTGGGAGCCCGGGGCAGAGCCACCTGTCACACCAGGGGCAAATCAAAAGCCCCCAGCAGCTTGGGGGAATGCTGGTGCCTGAGGCCAGACACTGTCTTAACAGCGCAGGTGCTACTGACCCAGGTGGGCTGGCAGGGAGCAATGCCCTGGTGGGTGCTTCGAGGAAGAGCTGTCCAGACTTGGCAAGCCAATGCATCTTGCCTGCGGCAGCGGGGCCTCGGGGAGGGGCAGCAGCCTCCCCCCGCCCCCCCTTCCCTCGCAGCCCAGCAGAGGGTGGCACCGCCACAAGGTCCTACCTCCAAGGTGAAGTGGAAGCGGCTGTAGAAGTCGGCCGAGACGTCAAGGTTGGTGCCCAGCGCCTGCAGAATGGCCTGCAAAAGCAGCTCCCAGAGGGCCTCCAGCACCCTGCAGGGACACGGCACCCGTGACTGGACCCTGGCCCGCCCTGCTCCACCCGGCCCAGTCCGTACCTGTTCAGGTTCTCCTTCTCCAGCAAGGCGTTCAGCAGGGCCAGCTTCTCGTCTAGGTATTTCATGAGTGGGGCCACAGCCTGCGGGGAGGGTCCTCAGGGCCAGACTGCACCCGGGCCCCACCACACGCTCCCCACCAGGCTGAGCCCTCAGCTGGCCGAGCACTCACCTCATCGTTCTGGATGGAGTCAGGTGAGAGGCTGATGTGCTGCACGTACTTCCTGATGTCACCCACCATCTGAGGGAGAGCAGGGCTCAGCACTGAGGGGAGTGGGGGTAGAGGGGGAGCCAGGTCCCTACCCCACCTTCCTGGCCCACCTTGGAGGTTAGGTGCGCCGTCACAGTGCAGGCCTCCCGCTGCAGGTCCTCGTCCAGGGCCTGTGTGCAGTTGAGCAGAGCGCGCGGGAGCCCTCCTGTGAGCCCCGCGGCCCCCTCTGGCCATGCCAGGCCTCGGAGTGCCTGGCCAGCGGCCCGGCGCAGGAGCTCCACATTGTTGAGGACCACGCAGAGCTGGAGAGAGGTGCCAGATTGTGTGTGTTGGGGGGGTTAGTGTTCCTGTGGTCATACGGTGGCCCCCCCACCTCCTACCCCATCCAGCTGCCTGCCAGCCCACTCACCGGCTCACTCACTGCCTCGCCTGAGGCCCTGGGCTGAGTGTCCACCTTTTTCCGCAGCAGCTCCGTGTAGAAGAGGGCAGCCTCACACAGGTCCTGGGAGGACACGGGGGCTCGAGAGCTGTGGGCCACGTCTGGCCCTGCGGACCCCGACCTATTCTTGGGCTGTAGCTCCCACCTGGCTAAGCTGGGTGCCCAGCCCCTGGGACTGGACCGGGTCTGGCCATGCCAAGCAGGTCCACAGCTCCTGGATGTGGCTGAAGCAGAGACTTGCAGTGGCCACCGAGCTGCTGTGCTTGGAGTTCTCCATCGGCTCCAGCTGGAAAGGCAAAAGGCAGCCTGGGTTTGGGGGTCCCTGGTTGGGTCCCAGTACCCTCGAGCCAGGTGCTCACTCACTGTGTCCACATCAACGGCTCCCTGCAGCCTCCACTTGGCCTGGTCCCGCAGCACCTGCAGCCAAAGCTTCACGGCAGGTAGGAATGGGGCGTGGATGCCGACCAGGGCCAGGGAGCGGCTGTCCCTGCAGCAGGAGGCCAGCAGTCAAAGCACGCCCACCTCAGGCACCCTGAGCCAGCATGGCCTGGGGGCCCTGGGCTCAGCAGCACCCAGGAGAGCCTCCTGCACAGGGCCCTTGGGTTCCTGCTCCAGAGCCCGCCTACAGGACACTAGAGAACACGGGAGGGGGCAGGTGAGGGAGGGAAACAGGTGCACGGAGGGGGAAGTGGAGGGAGGGAGTAGGTGGTGGAGGGGGAAAGGGAGGGGTGGGGGGACAGGACACCCACCGGCCCAGGATGCTGCTCCAAAAGCGCTGGATGTCTGCCAGGGACAGGTAGAGCTCAAAGAGCCGGGACGCCACCTCGAGGGTCATTTTGGAGCTCAAGTCCTCCGTCAGTACCCACACCTCCTCAGCTACCTGCCCCGAAAGGTGGAGTCAAGCTGCCAGCAGCAAGGAAACCCAGGCCCCTTCCCGGCCAGAAAGGCTCTCCCCATCTCCCTGCCTCACCAGACGCTCCAGCTGCCGGAAGGTGAGGGTAAAGAAGTCGATCTTGATGATGCTGCAAAGGACACATCTCAGACACCGGCTCGACCCTGGCCCCTGGCCCCAGTGGCAGCACTTGAGGGGCTGGGCGCAGGGGCGGCAGGAAGAGCCCCGGGGGCCACCTGTGGAAGAGGCTGGCATAGATGCTGTAGCAGGACTGCAGGTCCTCATAGACGGCGTCAACCAGCTCCACCAGCCCAGCAAGTCGCTGCGGTCCCGGCTGCACGGAAGCAGGGTTCACACTGTTCACACTGCGCCGCTGCCACACTCCCCTTCCCCTGCCCCCGCGGCCAAACCCTCTTTGAGCTGTACCTGCTCTCGAGGACTCTTGGCGTTCAGGAGCCTGTCGTACCATTCCCGGTTTCCTCTCTGCATGGCGGCAGTAGGGGGAGGGAAAAGAAGGGCAGAGGGCCTGGGTTACAGCAGGGCCAGGGCCAGAGGGTGGGGCACTGGCAGCGAGAGGGGCAGGGCAGGGGCGGGGCGGGGCAGGTGGCCCTGACCAGGCTACCAGACGCACTTTCAGGGCAGCAGTGATGTCCGTGTTTAGCTCCGTCTCGAAGGGGCAGACTTCAAAGGAAGGCTGGAAGAGCTGCAGCTTGTCCAGACACCTGGCGGAGGAGCCACAGCTGACGGGCGGCTGCCCGGCCTGGCCCCTGCCCCTCCGGTGCTAGCAGCCGCACCCACCTCAGCAGCAGCTCCAGGCGATGTATGGCGGTGCTGTTGGTGGCGGGGAAGTAGTCCCGGAGCTGGCGCAGCAGCCGCAGCGCGAACTCGGAGAAGGCAGAAAAGCTGTCGGCCAGGCTCTCCTCCTGGGGCACAGGGCCCTTTAGAGCCGATCCCTCGGGTCCTCCCCCGGGGCGGGGCCGGCAGTCGGCAAAGCTTTGCCCCAGGAGCAGCCTCCAGCCCCACTGCCCTCCCGCTGCTGCCCCCTCCAACCTCAGCCTCCACAGCTTCCCCTGGGGCCTAGCGGCACCGACGGCCTCGCGTTTGCACCACCCGCTGTTCCCTCTGCTCTGCTCTGCAGCGCCCAGAACTCCCTCTGCTGTTCCTGCTGACAGGCATGACCCCCTCCAACACCCCCCGCCCCGTCTCAGTGTTGCACACCACCGCTCTTCCCCAGATCAACTCCCTCGCGGGACATGAACCCGACGAAGAGAGGACTGCCCCTCACTGCGGGCCCCAGCCCGAGCAGGCCCTCGGCAGGCCCTCCAAGAACATTTTCAGGCCGCACGGCCAAGCCCACCTGCTCCTGGGGCAGTGAGGCCGCCTCATCCCAGTGCGCCTGCATGTCCTCCAGCAGCCCCAGCAGGTAGCCGTAGTCCAGGGTGCAGGTCTGATGGTGGCGGCTGCTGACCTGCCAGTGCCTGTGGGGGTCCCCAGCCCAGAGCCAGGGCAGCGGTGTCGGGCAGGACCCTACGTCTAAGAGACCTCCGAGCGCCCCGCCCACTCACGGGAATGGCCTCATGCCCCGCCCAGCCAATGCCACCGCCCCGCCCAGCCAATGCCACCGCCCCGCCCACTCACGGGAATGGCCTTCTCATGCCCCGCCCAGCCAATGCCACCGCCCCGCCCCTCGTCCGCCCCGCCCACTCACAGCACCGCCAGTTGCAGGGCAGACAGGTTGCTTTGAGCGCCGTGCAGGCAGAGCACAGTGGCCGCCGGCGCGCTGAGGTCGCCCCGCCAGCTGCTGGAGTTGGGCTGGTGGAGGGACTGGGCGTGGGTGGAGGTGGGAGACCCCCATCCCCTCCCGCTTGCGGTCCCCGTCGCCTGCCTTTCCCCAGGCCGTGCCCAGCTGCCGCGGGGACCCGAGGGCGCCTCTACCTCCTCGGCTCGGTGCTCGAACTGCAGCAGACGGCTGAGCAGCAGCAGATAGGACAGGAAGCCCGACCGCCCGCGCTGGCTCATGCCCGTATCTCTCTGGAACACAGGGCCCTTCATCAGGGGCCCGAGCCATGGGCTGAGGTGCAGGGCCGGGGTCCCCACGGTTCCCCACGGCTCCCCACCTGCGTGGTGATCAGCTTGAGCACTAGCTGGCAGTCTCCCTGCACGCGGGAGGCGCTGGAGCGTGGTTCCAGCTTGAACCATCGGTCCTCGCCAGCCACGGGCACCTCCTGCAGGAAGGGGACTCAGAATGGCGAGTTCTCAGAGGCTGTGGGGCTGTGGGGAGAACACAGGCCTCCACGCTTCCCAGGGGACTGGGGTGGCTAGCACAGAGTGAACACTCGGGGGTGCCGGGACAGAGTCCCAAGGAGACTAGCCCTGCGCCCCCCTTCAGTGAGGCTTTCCCCCATGGCCCTAGAAGGATGGAGGACTGGGGCGGGGGGGATTACAGGACACAGCCACTTGGCAGTGCCTCGGTGAGTGAAGCCTCTGCACCCACTCACCCAGATGGGTATGTTGAGGCAGCCCAGGAAGTCATCGGTGTGGTCCTCTGTGGGCCCCGCCTTCCCGTTGGCCCGGGCTGACTTGACGATCTGTTTGAAATACCTGAGCACAGCAGGGTGGGCATCACACGTGTGGTCTCTGGGGAGCCACCAGCACTGGGAGGGCACAAGGGTCCCACCTGCTGTACCTGCCCATGCCCTTCAGGCCAATGACTTCATTTAGCTTCCTGCATGCTTCCACCAGGGACACATCATCGTCATGGTCCCTGAGGAAGGGGCACCCGGCTTGTCTGGAGCCCAGCCCAGCCTGAGTGCCCCCTCCCGCTCCCCTCAGCCCAGAGGCACCCACAGCCCCTGCCTGCAGGGCACAGGGTCTATACCAGATGTCCAGGTGCAGCTGGTCCGTGCTTACATCCTCGATCTCACTACAAGGAAAATAGAGATATCCGTGAGGGGCTGCCCAGGGCTGGGCAGGGACCATTTTAGGAGACACAGG
This sequence comes from Myotis daubentonii, assembly GCF_963259705.1. NCBI lineage: Eukaryota > Metazoa > Chordata > Mammalia > Chiroptera > Vespertilionidae > Myotis > Myotis daubentonii. Next base: position 13,602,628 of record NC_081843.1, on the reverse strand, counting down.
GAAGCGTCCATGACAGGGTGTGTGGCCCTGAGGACACGGATCTCTCTGAGACTCAGTTTCTCCTCTAGCAAGTGGGCATATGAAGGCACCTTGTTTCCTAGGCAGGCACTGAGGCTACTTACAGGGGTCACCCTCTGGTCACAGCCACCCCCGTGTACCCAGGGCTGGGCTGGCACCGCAGGCAATGCCTCCCTGACCATCTGCTGGGCGAGGGGGCTTACAAGACGAAGTGCTCCTTCCAGACAGGGTTCAGGGTGCTGCTCTTGACCTCGGTGACCTGGATGCTCTTCGCTGGCTGCGGGCTGCCACGCTTGGCACCCTTCCGGAAGCTGAAGCGCTGCTCCTTGTGCGGGCCCGGCTCCCGCGGGGTGCCCGAGGCGGACAGGATGCCCAGCATGCAGTACGGGTCACTGAAGCCTGGGACACAGCAGGTGCCTCAGTCCCTGACCCCAGACCCCCTCCTCCCCATCGTAACCAGGTCTGGGAGCAGCGAACACGTCCGGGCCAGTCCTCGCTCACCATTGGGGTCTTTGGCCAGCAGGTTCTTGGCACGCATGACGGACACTTTCAGGGCATATGTGGGGGCCTGTGGGCAGAGAGGTGCTGAGGAGCCTCTAGGGGTTCAGCCCTGCCCTGTGCCCTCCACCCAGGTCCTTGAACACGGGCGTGTGGCTGGTCAGCCCTGCACAGGCAGGCGGCAGCCTCACCTTGGCCTTCTGTACACTCTCGATGGCCTCTGCATGCTCCTCGGGGCTGGTGCCAAACACCTGTGGGGGGCAGGCAGGTGTGAGGGCCCAGATGACCCCCAAAGCAAGGCCGGCCGTCCCCGTGGGGGCCTCAGGCATGGCCCCAGACAGGGATGCCCGACTGCAAATGTCATGGGTGGGGGTAGCACACAGGAGAGAGAAAAGATGTGTCTGCCTGTCCTTCCTACCCTCCTGTGTGTGCGTGTGTGTGTCCATCCTTCCGGTGTGCCGGTCAGCCTGTATGTGTGTCTGTCTGTGCACACACACATACGTGTATGTTGTGTACATGGTGCACATTTGTGTGTTGTTCAGGTGACTGACAGTGATGTCAGTGGTGGGCAGTGGTCACAGTCCTTTTCAGAGCAGGACAGACCGGGCCAATGGGGCTCACCTGCTGAAGGTAGCTCAGCAGGGCCTCCTGGTCGTCCACTTGGTCGGGGCCCATGGTTCCTGCTCGATAGAGGACGGTGTACAGGGCTTCCTCATAGAGCATCTCTACCTGTGGGTGGTGTGGGGAGCACACCCTGAGTCTCTTGCCACCACACCCCTGTCTCCCTTTGGGCCCCTTGGGCCCACCCTCTATGTGTCCAGCCCCCAGCCCTCAGCAGCTCCTCCCACTGGCAGAGATCCACGCCCTGCCTCAGTGCCTTTGCACCTGCCTAGCCCTCTGCTGGGGGCTGTTACTCATCCCTGACCTCTGCTCCTTACCCACTTGCATGGGGAGGCCTGGCCCACCACCCAGACACCTTTACTGTCCACCGAGCCCCAGACTCTGGCCTGGCACGCAGTAGGTGCTCGCAGCCTCACCCTAGGGCCGGAACCCCGTCCCTCTTACCTCCTCCTGGGTCAGGGCTCTCAGGCCACGGTTGGGGTCCACAGGCTCGGTGGGGGCTGGCGAGCTGCTGCGCAATAGGACCTAAGAGGGGGTGCTGGGGTGAGGGTCTCCGAAGGTGGGGGTCCTGTGGCTGATTGGGTGGGGGGGTGATCCAGGGAGGGAATGGAGGGATGGAGGCCAGATGTGGAGGGCCTGGCACAATGCCCCCATGCTACACAGCAGTGCCCGAGACCCATCCTCACCTCAGGGCATGGAAGGCTGCGTCTGCCTTCCTCCTTCTTCAGGATGAGGCGCATCTGGGTGAAGAACTCCACGCCATCCCCTGGTTTCCTGCCGAGAAAGGCCAGGCGTGGGATCAACAGCCCCTCCCCAAAGCTCAGGGCTCACAGCACACGCTGCCGGCTCAGGACCGGCCACCAGCCCACACGACTGAAGGCAGGCCTTGGGCACAGCGCAATGTCCACAGGGCACCCCATGTTCTTGGGTCCAGACCCTCCCGGGCTCCCTTTGGGCCGTGGGGCACCCACCAGGCCCCCGTGGCAGGCTCCTGCGGGTCAGCACTGGCGCTCCCCGGCTCCTCCTCAGTCCTGCGGCGGAAGGACGGGCAGACCTGCACCTGCCTGAGCACGCTGCTCTTGATCTCCAGCAAGGTGGACATGGTGGGGGCCTGCGGGCAGAGAGCACGGCTGTGCCTTCCGGTCCTCCGTTCCTCCGTCAGTTCAGCAGCATCGCCATACACTCCCCAAGAAGCTTCGCACAGCAGATTTAGCAATTACTAAATTAACCAAAAACCAACAGAAGCCATGATCCTGGGAACAGCCTGAGGCAGGAGGAGAGGGCACCTCGGCAAAGAGAGGGCTGGCACTATCATGGCCACCAGAGGCAGGGGGGTTTGGGAGGGCAGCGGCCCGGGAGATCACCCCCACCCCCCGCCCCGGACTGTGCCAAGTCACTTGGTCTCTCTAAGTCATCAGCCTGGGCAGAGGGCCACTGTCATTTCCACTTGAGTGGAAGGGGCTGCTCCCTCTGCAGCCCCCAAAGCCAGAGTAGCAGCGGCTGCTTGAGCTGTTGCCAGGGCAACCGCCAGCCGCTGTGTCTGCATGTGACAGGGGCTACAGGGGCTCTACATACACAGGCAAATGTGACGCAGGAGCCCAGTGGCCTGAGCTGCAGGGATGGACGTGTCTGTGAGAACCAAATGTTCAAGGTGGTGCGGGGGGCGGCGGGGGGGAGAAGCTCCCTACCTGTATTTTCCACTCAGCATCTCCCTGCATAATGCTCAGCCCTGGAGAGGGGTGCTGCTCTGTTCCCCTCATCGGGATGAGGCCCCAGGTTAGGAAGCTGCCCAAGACCACAGAGCCAGCAGGCAGCCGGTAGTGGAGGCCAGGTCCGCCTGGGTCCTGTGTCCAAGCACTAAGCTCCTGGCACATCCCGAGTCCTAGGGTCTAGGTGGGCCACCCTACCCCTCTCTGACCGTACCTCCCTCCTCCCTTAGCCCAATGCCGAGATGGGGGCCAGGGCGGTGTCTGGGCACAGGTGTCTGGGAGTGATGGCTCATGCCGAGTGCTCAGAGTCGCCTCAGGTTCCCCTGGGATCCTGGGCTGGTGGTGATCTCGTGGCACCCAACAGCCTCGGGCCTGGGAGCCAACCAGCACCTCACCCAGAGCTTCGACAGTGGGCCTGTGGCCAGCCCCCCAGGGAGCACTCACTGGCTGCCAAGGCCCCTCAGCCCATATGGGGCAGGAGTGAGCCTGGCGCAGAGCCACAGAGCCCTCTACCTGTGTGATGGGCCCCAGTGGGACTGCTTCCCAAGCTGTCCCTGCCTCCAACCCTCAGGGCCTGGACAGCAGCACAGAACATCCCTGCTAGTGCCCAGGCACCAGGGCCAGAACCACAGCTCCCATTGGTCCAGCCAGCAAACTGAGGCCAGCCATGGTGGCACTGGGCCAAGCCAAATGGCCGGGTCTGCTTGGTCCCCTGGCTGTCTCCAAGGCCCAGGGTGAATGGGAAATGACAATTCTGCAAAGTGGATGCCCCATTTCACAGCCCAGGCCTGGGCTGACTTGCTCAGAGCCAGGATTCAAACCCAAGGCTCCAGGCCAGGCTGTCTCCCACTAGCCTCTCGGTGGTTCTGAGGCAGGTGAGTCTGGGGCGGCTGAGCTGAACCAAAAAGCCAGGTCGGCCTCCTCCGTCAGTGTCCCCTGTGGCCAGCTGGGCATCCTCAGAGGGATAAACACCTTCAGGGCGCTGGATGCCCTTCTCACAGAAATCAGGTCCCTGGCAACTTGGGGGTGGGGGTAGGGAGTGGCAGGATGTCTGGCCTCACGTGCTAGTTCTCCACGCCATCTTCTCGGTCTTCTCTTTCCAGCCTGGCCCCTACTACCCCTTCCCCTCTTTTTCATTGATTCCTGATTCCCATCTCTCCCAGGCCGCAATGACTTCCCAGACAGTGTAAGCCTGCACAACCGAAGGGCGATGCCCATTACAAATGCTGCTCCCTGGGGTCTCAGCCCAACCTGGTCCCTGGGGAGGGGCCAGGAGTATGAATTGTAACCAGCTCTGCAAGTGTTCTTAGAGCTCCATGAGACCAGCTGTCAAGGGTAGCTAGATGCTTCTGGAATGAACGCATGAACAATGATTTTACCCCGTGAGTTCGTTATTCCTTCGAGGTCCCCTCTTACCGTCCTTACCTGTTTCCACGCAATGTTCTCCATGCAATATTCCTCCTCCCACTTCTCTCACTGACCCCCCTCCCCAACTCCTCCGTGCTGCCCACGGGAGCCTGGGCCCCCACCAGTTTTGTAGGGGTCTTTCCCCCAATGGAGGGACGGTGGTCCAGGAAGTTCGGAAGATGATCAGATGAGTATGTATATTTTTAACCCCCCTAGCACCCTGGGGTAGGTGAAGGAGATGGGCGGGGCTTTCACTGACTCGGATTTTGGGGAGGCCAGGATCCTACGAGGATCGTGGGAGGGTGGGAGGGACGGTGCGCTGGGGCGTCTTCCTTCCCGGCCGGTTGCCTGGGAAACACCGCAAAGCGTCTTCAGGGTCCTCAGCCGGATCCCACCCCCGCGGCAGACTGACCAGCCGCCCCTACCCCGACCCCCTCCTACTCCTGTGCTCCCGGGGGAGGGCGCACAGCGGGGCGCGGGTAGAAATGCCGGAGATCCGCTCCTCCGAGCTCGCACCGGCCTCAGTTTCCCCGGGGCCGGGGGCGAGTCTTTGCGACCTCCCGCCGCCCTCCGCCTGGGGGCCTCCCAGTGCCGCCTGGAGGTACCCACGCAGGAGGTGAAGGGGTCGGCGTCCCAGGTCCATCCGGGTGGGCGCCGGCCAAGCTTCGACGGCGCGAGATGGAGTCGCAACACTCACCGTGGGCTTGGGGTCCTGCGGCGGGGATGGGGTCCCTGCGGGCCCCCTTCTCACACGGACCCTCCGGGACGCCCTGGACAGCGACCGCTCGCAGCCAGGCGCGCCTACGACTGAGCGCAGCTGACCCACCGCGGCTGCGGCCGGGGTGGGGGTGGGGGCGGGACCTGGCCGCTCGCCCCGCCCCTGCGGGCCCACCCCCGCACGCCCCCTCCCCCTCCCCTGCACCCCCGCGTGCCCTACCGTGAGCGAGGCCGGGCGAGGGTCCCTGCTCTCCCAGGGCCGGCGCCAAGGAGCTCCCTCCCCCAGGGGTCGGGGCGCAGAGCTGTCAGTCAACCCATCGGTTGTTGCCGACCTGAAAGCAGGCTCAGCTCCGCGTCAGGAGCCCCTCCCGAGGCCAGAGTCGGAGACCGAACAAGAGACTTTTGGGGAAGGGCTGTGCAGCCACCTCCGGAGTCATCCTCCCAGCCCCGCGCTGTCCCCGGTGGCAACCTGGAGCAGGCCTGGGTCTGGGGACTTCGCCACCTCGGGCCTAACGGCTCCCTCCTCTCAAGGGGGCGAGTCCACACCAGGGGCGAGGGGTGCTGCAGTCATCAACCCAGGATGCCCATAACGACCTCCACTACCTGTTGAGGTGATCGTCCCCATGGTCCGGATGAGGCCCCATCCACGCCAGGTTGAGCCACAGCCCTGGTCACACAGCCTGTGGAACCCCAGAGCCTGAGCTGGACCCCACCCACGCATTTCCCAGCCCACTTTTAGGGTCCCTTTCTGGGGTCCCCACTCCATATCCACACAACATTCTGGAACTTGACCGCGGTCACCTGGAGAGCTTGTTAACACAGATTGCTGGCCCACCCCAAACCTACTGATTCCCAAAGTCTGGGTTGGGACGGGCCATCTGTAGGTCTACAAGCTCCAGTGCTGCTGGAGGGTTGTGGGGGCTGTGCAGAGGTTCTGTTCCTGCAGTGCACAGGGTCCCCGGATCCCAGCCCTGCTTTGGGCTCACCCTGCTGGATCCTCAGAGCACCTTGTCCTTGGGGATCAGACAGAGATTTGGAGTTTTCACGCTGGAGGACAGAAACACAAGCCTGGAACCCACAGCTCAGGCCCAGAGGCAAGGCCAGGGGTCAGGCCAGCTGAAGGGAGACCCAAAGGCTGGAATAACAGGGCTCCAGAGCATAGCTCCACACAGGGAGGCACCAACCTTAACCACTGCATCTTTCAGCGAATTGCCCACCCACAGGGTGCTTCTCCCCGTACACAGGGGTGGGGTGGACATCTCTCTGATGGGGCCACCACCTGTCGCAGCTTCCAGATCCAGACTCACATCATGCTGCCCTATACCCACCCATCGTCGTAGGAAGAAACAAAGAACTACCGTGTGTGTGTGTGTGTGAGAGAGAGAGAGAGAGAGAGAGAGAGAGAGAGAGAGAGAGAGAGAGAGAGACAGACAGAGAGAGAGAGACAGAGAGAGAGAGAGAGACAGACAGAGAGAGAGAGAGAGAGGCACTGCAGGGGGATTAGAGACTGCATTACAGGGTGCGGGGATAGAATTGCAGGTTAGGTTTTCCTATAAGCTCTGTCCCGAGGCCCTACTTCCACCCTGACCCAGCACAGCCAGGCAGATGAGGCAGAGGCTTTCAGGATATGCATGGGCTGCTTGGGACAGAGATGAGTCACGGAAGCAGGAGCGGGGCCTGGAGTCAGGCCACCAGCTGCTACTGGGCTTCCTTCTGCAGGGTGCAGCAATCCGTATGGGGGCAGCTTGTCCTTCCCCGGGGGACTGGCAGGTCCTGAGCCAGGATTTTGGAACTGGTGCCCCCACCCCTGCAATTTTATGTCAGGTTCTATCAACCTGTTGGAACAAACACCAGTCCGGTTGCCATGGTGATCATAATGGCTAGGGAGAAAGAACTGAGACTCTGTAGCAGCTGTAAACAGGAAGTTAGGAGGGGCTGCTGCTAGGGGAGGAGGCCCCTGCTTGTACCACCCACCCATGCCCTGGGGACCCAGGGGTGGCCCATGGTAGAGGCACCAGCCCTGAAACTAATTAACTAGCCAGATGGCAGAGGGCCCCAGGAGACCACCATTCTCTGTAGATAAGTGAACTGAAGCCCAGAGAGGGGAAAGGGCTTGTCTAGGGCCACACAGCAACAGGCTGGGTCCCAAGCTTAGCCCTGAGCCTGTTTCCCTAGGAAAGGAGGAGCCCTAGGACTTCCCTCCACACACACTGCCAGGGGCTGGAGCGATGGTCCCATTTGTAGCTGCTCCCTTCATTCTCCCGACCTGTTCTGAGACTGAGGTCAGGCCCACCTGAGTCAGTGTCACCCTGGCTCCCCTGGCCCAGGCCCCTGACAATGGTCCTGAGCAGCACAGCCAGTTGCCCTGCTTTGGAGGTGGTAAGGGGAGGTGGGGCAGGAGGGGGTCACGTCACAGCAGCTGTTAGGGCACAACATTCTGCCTAGAGGTCAGGGCTCTGTAGAGCTGGTGGGGAGGTGGGGGTCATACCCTCTGGGCTCTGACAGGAAAGCGCTTGGCAGGTGTGTGTGTGTTGGGGGTGTGGCTTTCCCTCCTAGGGCCAGGAGAAAAACACCCCGCTCTGGGCTCTGGATAAGCACTCTGAAGGCCAATGCAGAGCAGGGAAAGGCTGGCACAGGAGATGAGGACACGGGTGAGCCCACCCCACCCCTACAGGCTTAAATAACCCACCAGCTCACACTCTCTGGGGGCAGCCCTTGGCATTGCAGGCCCGGCCTCCTGGCAGTCAGGGTCCTCCCAGGCCCTCTGAGCCTCTGCGCCAGTCCAGGACAGAGGCAGGAAAAGGGGCGGGCCACGGGAGTGGGGCCAGGGTTCCTGCCGGTCCTCGTGGCAGGACCCTGAGGACTGCGGGAATCTGTTTCATCGCCTGGGCCATTGTGAGTGGTTCTGCCAGCAGAGGTGGCTCCAGGTGGGAAGGGGTCTGGCCCAAATGGCCCCCTGCCTGAGAGGCTGCTACCAGCAGCTCAGTGGGGTCCTGCTGTTGCCAGTACCTGCACAGGTGAGCCTGTGCCAGGCCTGGGACATGGCAGCAGAGCACCATCCATTGTCTGTCCGCTGGCCTTCCTGTCAGCTTCTGGCCCAGGAGCAGAGGTGTGGCCCCCAGCAAGGACACCTCCCGTCCCGCACTCACCACTCGGTGGGGTCAGGGCAGTATCAGGAGAGAGCGAACGGTGGACCCAGCAGCCGCTCCTCCACAGAACAGCACCATTCTTTGCCCAGCTGAGGGCTGAGATGCCTTGTCCCTGGCTCTGGAGGCTTCGAGTCCTTCCTTTTTGGAGGAATGGAAGGGGCAGCATGAGCACCCAGCTGACCTCTCTGCAGGAGGGCATCCTGGAAGGGGTGGGTGGGCACCTGGAAGGGCAGAGCCCAGGAGTGTGGAACCCGGGTCTGCGCTCTGTGACTGCTGCTTTATTTTCTTCTAGATCAGGGAAAACGGCCTCCTAACAGATGCCGGAGCCTTTGGGCCAAACTGCTGGAGCCGGTTGTGGGGCCTGGGGCAGCAGGGAGGATGGGACCCTGGTGCTCCAGCCCCGTGGGGCCCACAGCCGCCGCATGGGGTCACTGTGCTGGAAGCCTGCGCCTCCTGGGCCCCTGCCACACAGGTGCCCTCGGCCTCCCAGCGGAAGCTGACTCAGACCTGTCAGCCTATCCGTGCTGGGCCTGTGACCTGCCAACTTGTCTTCAGTCTCAAACTGGAGGCTGCTCATGGCAGAGCTTGATGTGGGAAGGCCTTGGGCCAGCGGGTCAGGGAGCAGTGTGGCCTGTGTGGGCAGACAGGTGTGAGGACACAGCACTGGCCCAGCCCGGACAGTCCAGGAAGGACAGGGGACCCCGAGCCTGGCCCGAGGACTTGGGCCTCTGAGAAGTCACCCCTGGGGAGATGGAGGCTGAGGGCCAGCTAGCCCCATCCCACCCGTGGCCGGGCTCCTTGCTCTGCACCCAGGCCATGGCCAGACCAAGCCCCCGCCAGCCCTGGACACAACACCCCAGGGGCCCCATCAGGGTCTGAACCGAGAGCTTGTGTGCACCTTGGCTGTGAGGATGGCGTCCTGCTCCCCGAGAAGGTCCATCTAGGTGACAACAGCCCCAGATGCCCAGCCGGGAGACCATGCTCCAGCAGGCCACGAAGACGCAGGGCACGGCCAGTGGCCAGCACAGATGTGTGCTAACCTTGCCTGCCCATGCCAGGGTCTCAGCGGGCACAGGAGGGATCTGACCACAGCACCAGGGGACATCACCCCCACCCCTGGGTCACTGAGGGTCTAATCTGGAGACCACAGCCATAGGGAGCAGGGGGTGGCCTGTGTGGGAGGGGGCAGGAAAGGACACACCTTGCAGGCAGCAGTTTGTGGAAATGTTTTAATTAGAGGATTCTTAGATACAGTGGTTAATCTATTGCCCACAATTCCTCACTAATTAGGCGCCTCATGCTGGGAGCACACTCTCTTCCCTTACAGTAGAAACAGAATGATCACATTTCATAGTTCTCCTGTTACAAGATTCACATCTTTGTTAAGCCAAGAACTGTGGCACAAAAGGACATTTCATTAGCCAAAGTCACGACAATGTGCTAGAAACATCGATTACTTTAGAATGCTTTAACTAGAAAATATATTGCATTTCCATATATATTAACCATATACATGTGTAACTATTACTAAGTGTAATTCAGTCATTACAAAATAAGACATTCTGGGAGGGGCTATACACATATGACCCACTGAACCCCCCACATGAGACCCTCTGCATTAGAAATAATCATGAACATCAAACCGAGAGCTCAGAAACCCAACAGACGTCCAGCTAAGCAAGTGAACAAGGCACTGGGCCCTTGGGCCATGCTGTTGGCTGAGGGGCCACATTTCTTAGGGTGAACAGAGGCACCCCTTCCTGGCTGACCTAGTGTTCCTCACCCCTTGGGGGACCATCCCCACCTCAGTCTGCATGCCAGAGCCTCAGGCAGCCTGGTTCTGAAAGGGTCCTCGGGCGGGAGGGCGAGGCTGGTTGATACAGGGCCACGTCTGGACCTCTGTACTCGTCAGCGTGCTCACTGGGACCGAGGCCAGGTCCCCTGTCACTTCCTGTCTCCATGTACACACTTCCCCACTGAGCCAGGACTCAGGACTCCTGGAAGGTCCGCTGTGGGCTCATGTTCCAGGGTTCTTTCTGAGAGCAACCTCCCCGGGCTCCCAGGTTCAGAGCGGTTCAGGACACAGAGAGAATCTGTGACAGTGGACCCCGGAGCTGCTCGCTAGGGTGTCCCGGTGCCCGAGACTACCTGCACCCAGGGGTGGGGACTTACGCGGTGAGCGTGGAGGGCCAGGATGCTACATGCAGAGGCCCAAGGGCAGTGCCGGATGTGAGGAGGCTGCAGGCCATGGCTCAGCCACCCGGGCCTGGGTTTAGGCATCTCCTCCATGGCTCAAGCAGAGCGCGCTTTAGGAGAGTCTCGACACAAATTCCAACTTGACCAGATCTGAACTCCAGTGCTCAACAGCCCAAAGACCCAGGTGGGGTGGAAAGAAACCCCGGACACACAGCATCTCTGTACACAGCACTATTTACAAAGGACCAGGACAGGTGCCACGCAGGACCCAGGAACAGGCAGCGAGACCTGCTGGGGCCGAAGGCGGCGCTCTGTGGGGCCTGCAGCTGTGGAAAGGGGGTGGGGAGATACCCCCCGAGGCTGCCTCCTCATACTTTTAATGACAATAATGCAACAAAAACCTTTATATAAACAGTTTATTTACTCTAAACAGCAACACAGACAAAACGCCATATAAACACAAAGGAAGTGATGCGAAAACAAGAGGCCGGCTGACTTTGGATCTGAGGCTCATAGCAACACAACCCAGGTTCTGCGGAGAGAAGGACAGAGGCGCGAGGGAAGGGGACAGGCCGATTTCCTTTCCATACAGCCAGCTGGAGGGTAGTGTAGCTCTGACAGGGGAAGCATGCCTGCACCCGCGAGCAAAGGGAACTAGCTCCTCAGGGACTCATAGAAGTATAAAAGTTTATCATTTTACAGCAGTTGAAATACTGACATCAATATTAAAATAAAAGCAAGTTTTACATAACAATCAAAATACAAAAGACTGAAGGAAGAGACCCTGTATGAAAAACTGGGCAATTCAGCAAGTGGAGAACTGTGTACCAGTGGCGGAAATGGAAAATGGCGCCCGCCCACCTCCCCTAGGTGACTAGTTATTGGATAGAGCAACGCTAGATCTGCAAATGTTGTAAACAAGTTCTTGCCAAACCAATCCCTTCCTTTTGATGTTGCCGCAGGTCGCTGCTTATGAGGGTGCAAACTTCTTGGCTTGTGCTCGAACCCTTTTCTCATATTCCACTCTGTTTTGGCTGAGGAGGTCAAGAGAGAGACAGGTTAGAATAGCCTGGGCTGGTCTAACCAGTGACCAGAGTTTTCTCTCTCTTCTGTTTGAAACAGCATTAGTCATTTTGGAGAGAAAATATGGATTGCTCATCTAGTCTTCAATAACAGACACAGACATCTGGTGGGTTTTCCCAGGGGACTCAGTCCCGAGTGTGAAGGTATGGAGTGGGGGCAGCTTTCTGGTGGCCGGAGGACCTCAGCTGGGACTCCAGTGTGAGATGAGCTGCCAAGGGAAGGGGGCTGGTGGGCACTGCCCTAGGCCAGGGAAGTGCAGCAGACTTGCCATCAGAGGAGACCAGCTGCCACCAGGGGGTCACTGTGACCTCGAGGCCCTTGGGTACACGATGCATTTATGGACAGGGCTCCTTGACACACCAGGTCAGAGGTCTCATCAAATACTTCAGGGCTGGTCAGGAGCCCTCCTTGGAGCTCAGGCGCAGTGTGTGCACTCATACTGATAAGGATAAGAAAGCCAGGGCTCCTTCCAAGCTCTGCTCGCAACAAGTAGGCCTCAGAGCACTGGTCCCTGCCCACGGCGCAGGCCCAGGGTTGGCACAGAGGGGCCAACAGAATTTCTCTTAGCTCTGCCCAGTGCAGACCACAGGCCTGGTACCCCAGGCCTCCTCTCCAGCCTCTCTGGGGAAAGGCTGCAATGCCAGCACCAGGAGAGGCGGACACTTGCCTGGAGCCTGCCCTGAGCTGGCATGGTGCCCAGGTGCACACGGTCCCAGGAGGCCAGTGTCAGCACCACACCTGGCCGAGAGCCAAGAGTGAAGGCCAGAGGACAAGCTTCTACCGCCAGGCCGTGCTGCGAGCAGTCTGCGTTCCTGTGCTTCCACCCTGGCCGAGGTCCCAGACCCCCAGGGTGGAGGCAGCTAGCTAGGAGGGCTCTGGAAGGAGCTGGAGGCAATAGCAGAGGCAGCCCAGTCCAGCCCTGCCATTGACCAAGCGAGGCCTGGCACAGGGTGTCTGCCCTAGAGCACCTGCCAGTGTAGGGCACACCCTGCGACCTTCCGAAAACACAAGAAAAGAGATCTGGAAAAAGAGATTAAGCATATTTCACAGAAGGTGCTTTTAAACATGCTTACAGGAGAAATGATGTCTCATTCCTGTGAAGCAGTGGATGATGCCACCTGGCATGTAAGGACCCGTAGGACAGAGATGCTCCAATCCCGAGTAGGCACCCGCTGGGAGCATCCGCTGGCACACAGCAGTGCCCGCTGACCCCATGCTGCGAGTGCCGCAATCCCACAACTCAACAGTGAGCGCCATGGCAGACGGGGCTGTGGGCCAGTGGCGCGCCATCAAGACACATGCACAACTCGCCCAAGGCATCACACCCACACGGCAACACGCCGGGCCTGGCAAGCTCTCTCTAAGGCCAGCAAGAAGACATCTTGGCTTTGTGGGCCTATCGCAATGGCTCAGATACTAAGGACCCAAGTGGCCCTATTCACAGAGGCGTAGGCTGACATGGCCTGATGCAGACGGATGTTGCAGTGCAAACGACACAGCATCCAGTTCAAGGGCCAAGATATGAGAACTCCTGGAGTTGCCGATGCACAGCAGCCAAGTAAATTTAAGGCAGCTCCCCTGGAATCACTCACAGCAACTCCTCTGGCTGGGAGGAGAAACTCCGCCCCTGCCCAGGAGCGGCTTGCCACTCTTGGCCACCAGGGGGCGCCCCGGGCCGAAACTGGGCTGGACCCAGGAACTTGAAGCCATATGGGAGGGGAGGGGGCACCTCTTGCATGCAACCTGGTGAGTCTCTTCAGATGAACTCAGGCCACCTGCTCAGAGAGGCCTACCTGCTGCAATTCCAGAAACGCCCCCTTGGAAAGAACAAGCCCCTGCTCAGCCTCTCCCTGGGGGTCAGGTTTCTGAACATGGGTAAGCGGAGCAACAGGGTCAAAGCTGCCAATTCGGCACAGCACCCTGCCCAGCCCAGCTGGGGAGGCTGGCCAGGAAAGCCAGCGTCCTCCCCACTGTCCACCCTGCCAGCCCCACGTGCCAGGTCTAGCGCCACTGCTCACACTAAGAAGCACCAGGCCCTCTTCCAGAGCACCCAGATGACCAAGAGCAAGGTGGGAGCGCCACTTCCCTAGCGGACCATCCCCTTGGACCCGCCACACCCAGGCTGGGCCCAAGGAGGGCAGAGGTGGGAGGTCCATGGCCTCTTCCTCCAGTGTCCACACCCTTCCCTTTGAGCTGAAACGGGCTCCAGGAGGCACAGGGTTTGACTGGCGATATCCCATCAGGGGCAAAGTAGTCCAGTAGGAGCCCATGTCATCGGGCTGCCGCCTGCCAACCCCCACCAACACGGCTCTGGCCACACCAGCCCTGGCCGCCCATTCTTGTCACCATAGGCCCTTTGCACATGCAGCTCCTCCTCGGAAGCCTCCCTGGTCACCTCAGTCCCCCCTTTTCGGCACCGACCCAGGTGAGCTGCCATGTGAACTTGTGTGCAGGCCGCCCTCCGAGGCTGCTGGGAGGGTCAGGTCCATCCACCCGCCCACAGCTTGCCTACTGCTCCCCTTCCTACAGGCAGCCTGGCTGGGGCTTCTGGGGCAGGGGAAGGCTGTGCGAGCTGATGAGAGAGGCCACAGCAAGAGGGGCGATCACTAACCAGTAAATTGTGTAGGCCTCTGCTTGAGCTGGATCTTGAATATTTGGTTCATTTAGAAGTTCCTGTATTCCTAATAAGATCTGTGTGAGAGAGAAAAACAAAGCAAGGTGGGAGGTCAGCAGCTCAAAAGGCAGACTCTGGTTCTGAAGGAAGGCCGAGGCGAGGCCCTCAGCCGCATACCTGCTTAATTGTGATGGCTGGCCGCCAGTCCTTGTCTTCCTCGAGGATGGACAAGCACACAGTGCCCGAAGGGTACACGTTCGGGTGAAACAATGGTGGTTCAAATTTGCCTAGACCACATGGAAGAAAGGAAATGGATTTTGGTGACAGCTGTCCTACAGAACGTCCTGTCCTGATGACCCCTCCCCTCCCCCTCCCATCTCCCCTGCACCTTGCTGATCATCAGGCATTTCCCAAAAACTGTTTACAAAAACAAAACCGGCCACAAGGCAGGAGGAGGTGGGAAGAGGTAGGAGAGGAGCAAGTGTGCCTGCCAGTGGACGCAGCGGTAGAGCCACATCACTCCCCATCACTCCCCGGGACCTGCTTCAGGACAGCGAGTCAGAGCACGGCCCCAGGCGGCCCCCCCGGCCGGTCTGGGCTTGGGAAGATGGGAAGGGGCTGCTGCAGCAGGTGACTAGGTCCTGGGGAAGCAGCCAAGGTCCTTCCAAATGAGAGTTTATTTTCTTTTTAAAAAATTAACACATGTAAAAAGTTTGAAAATATGAAAGAACAGGAAAAAAAAATTGCCATGAGCACTACCCAGGGACCATTAACCACAGCTGACATTTTAGCATTATTTCTTTATCCTTTTTTCTGGGTACTTTCTCTTTTTTTTAAACATTAATTTTACCTAGAAAAGTGTAGCAAGTCTAGTACAACCTGATGAATTACTGACAAAAAATAAGTACAATCCACTAACAGCAGCAGCTTCTCAGAAAACTCCCTCATAGATCGCCCACTCCATTTGCCCAACTAAGCCAACCTGTAATCCCAGAAAGCACATCTTGAACTGTCTGCGCACAAACCACAGAGGCTCCCCCTTCCCCTCCCCCGTCATGGGTCACGTCCCCTCACAGGCGGTGGCAGTTGCTCACTCCTGTTGCTGCGCAGCAGCCCCTGGGAGACTGGCCGCACGCAACTTGCCCACCTCACTGAAGGTGCACATGTGAGTGAATACTAAGACAGCTGTGATTGCTCCTGGATGTGAATTCTGGTGCACACATGTGCATTCCCATGTGGAAATGCTGGATCACAGGGTGTCTGTGTTGAATGTGGACAGATACTGCCAGTTTCCAAAGTGGCTGTACCTACTTACAACTCACTGCTTCACAGTACTGCCAACACCTGGTGTATCAGCTGTGGACTTTGGCCATTATTATTATTATTATTTTTAATATATTTTATTGATTTTTTACAGAGAGGAAGGGAGAGAGATAGTTAGAAACATCGATGAGAGAGAAACATCGATCAGCTGCCTCCTGCACACCCACTACTGGGGATGTGCCCGCAACCCAGGTACATGCCCCTGACTGGAATCGAACCTGGGACCTTTCAGTCTGCAGGCCGACGCTCTATCCACTGAGCCAAACCGGTTTTGGCCATTATTATTATTTTAAAAAAATATATATTTTTATTGATTTCAGAGTGGAAGGGAGGAGAAAGATAGACACATCAATGATGAGAGAGAATCATTGATTGGCTGCCTGCTGCACGCCCCCTACTGGGGATCGAGCCTGCAACTCAGGCATGTGTCCTTGACCAGAATCAAACCCAGGACCCTTCAGTCCACAGGCTGACACTCTATCCACTGAGCCAAAGCGGGCTGGGGCCCCGACTCGGCCATTCTTAAATGAATCATGGTTGCCTCTCATGGCTCTAAGTTGTATTTCCCTGATGACCTGTGGGGGTGAGCTCCTTTCATTTACTGGGATAAACTGGCTACTTCTTTGGAGAAGTTCTTGTTCAAGACTCTTGTATACTTTTCTATTGGGTTGTCTCACTGATTTGCAGGAGCTCTTTAGATATTCTGGATACAAGCCTTCTGTCAATTACATGTCTCACAGATCTCTTCTCCCACTCTGAGCTTGCATTTTTGCTCTTTTAATTGTATATTTGGTGAACACAAGTTCCTAATTTGAATTTAATCTGATTTATCAATCTTGTTTCTTAGCTAGAGAAGTGTACCAATGATGAATACTAGCATTCCCCAGGCCCCCCAGCCCCACTTCCCCGGCTCTTCTGGCTTTCTTCCCTACGAAGTCACCTCCCGACTCCGCACATCACTCATCGCATGGCCTGCTGACCTTCCTAACAGGACTCCAGCATACGCTCCTCTGTGCCTGGCTCTCTCCACTCAACACCACGTTTGGGAGACTCACTCCTGCTGAGCACCTGCAGGTCCCTCATTCCTGCTGCTGCACTTACCCGTTCCATTCTGAATGGACACTTGGGTTGTCTCCAGCTTTTGGCTTTTACAGACAGAGCTGTCATAAACATGCTGTCCATGCCTTTTGGTGGACATGTGTATGCATTTCTATTGAATATTTACTTGAGTTGAACAGCTGGGTCCCAGGGGAGGGATAATTTAGCTTCAGCAGACATGGCAGACAGCTTTCCAAAGGAAATGTTCAAAATTTACTTTCTCTAGTGCACCTATGTGGGCTTCTGCTGCTCGGCAACCTGTTCACTCCGTGGCTGTAGCGTGTCATTCTCCGGTAAGAAGTTGCGCATCTCTTTCTGTGCTGATCGGCCAGGTGGAGAACCTCTTGCCAAGGGCCTGTTCCATCAAATGGTTGTATTTGTCTTATTCATTTGTGGAGGCTCTTGATATATTCAATATAAGTATTAATATACAGATATAATTTTCTCCCCTCTTCACTGCCAGTGGTGTCTTTTGGTGAAGAGAAGGTCTTTTTTTTTCAGTGTTCAGCCTTCTATTAGACTCCGCCTCTCGGAGGAGCCCACTCCCTGTGGGTGGGGTGTTCTGGGCAGGGCGGGGGGGCTCTGTCACCCTGTCCTTGGGAGGACCGTGTGTGGTGAGGTTCGTGAGTCTGTGGCAGTGTCTGGGAAAGGGCTTCATGCCCCATGGGGTGCACGTGAAGTGGTGCACAGGGCCCTTCCTGGGGGGACAGCCCGGGGATGGGCAGGCAACAGCTGAGCCTGGGCTCTCCTTTGGGGCCTTCCCTTGGCACCTTCAGGCCCAGCTCCCTAGGTGATCCTTTCTTGGAGGGTCAGTGGGCACACCTGCCTCACAGTGGCTGTGTGATCCTTGCCTGGCACCGCCTCTCTGGGCCTGTTTCCTCCACTGGGAGCTGGGCCCTAACCTCTCAGAGGGAGGCTCCCCTGAGTGGGTCCCCTGGGCAAGAGCAGGTGCAGACTGTGTGTGTGGAGCAGGTGACTGGGACAGGGGCTGGACATGGGGGCTTGGGAGGCCTAGTGGTCTTTGTCCTTGGCACCGTGTTTGAGGTTGCGGGTGAACTCCACGTAGTTGAAGTTGCCTTTCTTGACAATGGGTGCCTCGTGGTACATCTCGCCTGCTCCCTCGTCTGTGAAGCAGTCACCATGGCGGTGAGCAGCTCCCGGGTAAACCCTGAGGCCTCTCCGCCGAAGCAGGCCAAGGCGTTGTGGGTCACGTCCTCGGGCCCGTGCCATTCAGCTTCCCCCAAACACCGTCAGGAACTTGGTGAAGTCGATGGGCCCAGGGGCCTCGCTCATCATGCCCTCCAGGTACTCATCCGCGGGGCTCTTCCCCAGGGGGGCCAGCATGTCACGCAAGTCCTCCTTGTCAATGAAGCCATCTCGGTTCTGGCTGATCATGTTGAAGGCCTCCTTAAACTCCTGGATCTGCGACTGGTCAAACATCGCAAAGACATTGGATGCGGCCGCTTCTTGGTGGTCTTGACCTTGGCTCGCTGACTAGACATCTTGGCTTCAGGTGGGTGGGGCTTCCCTGGTGTGGAGAAGGTACTCTCTCGGTGCGCAAAGCTGGTGCAGAGCCGGGTCAAGAGATGGTCTTAATTTCAGTGTAGTCCAATCCGTCATTTCCCCCTCTGGGGGAAAAGCGCTTTTCGTGCCTTCCTGGTTAAGAAAGCTCTGCCTATCCAAGTCATGGAGACATCCTCCTGTCTTCCTGTCCCACCCATCTTCCCACTGGGCCTCACAATCCACCAGGAAGGCTTTGGTCTATAGGGGGAAACTGAGCTCTCCTTATTCTTCCACTAGGACAGTCGGCTGTCCAGTCCATGCGTGAGAAGACCATCTTCTCCCCACGCACTGCAGTGTCACCTCTCATAAGTCACTCCATTGTACACCTGCGTTTTTCTGGACTCTCTGCATCTCAACTACTTTAGGAGGTCTCAACGGATTCATGTCTTGCCTGTCCTGCTAACAGGTCTGGGTACTTTTTACCCAGTGAGCCCCAACTTAGGCCTCACCATCCTCCCCTCCTAGAACTCCAAGGGCCACAGCAAGTCTTGGATCTCTGCATTTCCTACATTTTATAGCCTGTGGTGTGACAATTTCCACAAAAATCTGCTTGGGTTTTGACTGGGATTACACTGAATTTGTACATCAGCTTGGAGAGAACTGACATCTTCCTAACAGCATGCCTTCTCATCCGTAAACCTGGCCATCTTTGGTTATTTAGGCTTTCCTTCCTTCTCTCGTAAATGTTCTAGTTTTCAGTATAGAGGTCTTAAATGTCTTTTACTGGATTTACTCCAGGGAACCTGATGCTACTATAAAAGGTAGAGTTTAAAAATGTTCATTCGGAGCCCTAGCCAGTTTGGCTCAGTGAATAGAGCATCGGCCTGAGGACTGAAGGGTCCCAGGTTCGATTCTAGTCAAGGGCACATGCCTGGGTTGCAGGTTTGATTCCTGGCCCCAGTCGGGGTGCGTGTGGGAGGCAACCAATTGATGTGCCTCTCTCACATTGATATTTCTCTTTCTCTTTCTCTCTCTCCCGCTCCCTTCCACTCTCTCTGAAAATAAATGAAAAAAAAAAAAAAAAAAAAAAAAAAGTCCTTGGGTGAGGATTAACAACAACAACAAAAAAAAAACACACACACACAAAACTTTCATTTGTTGCAACTGTATGGAAATGGGTTTTTATATGTTAACGTTCAGCAACCTTAATAAACACACTTAGAGAAAGATGGTCTATGGCAGCCGTGGGCAAACTATGGCCCGCGGGCCGGATCCGGCCCGTTTGAAATGAATAAAACTATTGAAAAAAAAGTCCCCTTTTATGTAATGATGTTTACTTTGAATTTATATTAATTCACACCAACACTCCATCCATGCTTTTGTTCCGGCCCTCCGGTCCAGTTTAAGAACCCATTGTGGCCCTTGAATCAAAAAGTTTGCCCACCCCTGGTCTATGGTGTAAGCCTTCCTTTTCCATTTCTCTGCTGGGATTTCTTTTTCCTACCTTGCTACATTTGCTTAGAATTCCAATACAATATTGCATAGAAATGATGAAAGCAGCTATCTCACTTCTTATTTAAAGAAATACCTACACATGACATATACACACACACAAAATTCAAACAGCAAAGAACCACTCCAAATGAAGTAAGTCTCCATCCCAGTGGTTACGTTATGAATTGATAATTTAAGTTAGTCTTCTGCTAGATGCTATTTTAATGGGAAACATACTTCTATCTCTTAAATCACTAACCACGAGTTAACATGTAGTCTTGCTTTCCCACATGCCGGGCACTTTCCGACAGACTGAGGCGCATGTCAACGCATTCAATCAACCAGCTGTGGACAGTATCTGTTGATGTCTAGCTGCCAAGGGGGAGAGATTTGGTGCCTTCTCCCCCTCATCCTGAGTTTTGTTAAACTGCATCATGGTCTACCTGTGGCCGTTTTAAACATGGCTGTGGCCTTTTCTTCCTGCCGCCTTCTGTTGGCTTACGTGTGCCATCCATCCAGGCTGCAGATGCAGGCCCGGAGTTGGGTGTGAAATTCTAACAGATGACAGGTCACAGCAAAAAAATTCCTAGAGGAGTAAGGTTCTGAATGGTGCTTCTCCTGCATGCCCATCCCCATCCGGGGCAGGTATGTGTGGCCTCATCCCTGACAGGCACTAAGGGTTCAGGGGCCTCCCCTGGATCTCATGAACATTCAGGCTAGGGCCTGGAGCTTCCCAGCTGTAGAGCGAAGACTGGAGACTTGGTCTGTTAGGTGCACCTCCCACCCCGGGGCTAGAAACACTCAGATCCACAGTCAACCGTAAGGATCAGTGTGACGTAGCCACAGGGATCAGAGCACCGGGGCCACCCTGTGTGGAGCAGCGTGTGCAATAACCGCACCCCCGGAGGCCGGGCTCTCTGAAGAGGACTCAGATCTCTGCTGGAGCACGATCAAAGCCAACCTTTGAGGACTTCGTTGTACTTACATTTCGGAGGTGAGGATGGATAGTCATCTTTGAAGAGCATGCGTAGCTTAAACAAGCCTCCTTCCCAAGGGGTCTGTTGGGAAATGAAGCTGTGATGAGATGTGTGCCGCCTCTTGCTGCAGAGGCCCAGGAGGAGGGGGGCATGCTGCTGCTACACGGCCCCCGTGACCCTGCCCACAGCTCAGTGACCCCACAACAGGACTGGCGGGACCTCCAGGAGCCCTGAGGGCCAATGGGGAAGAGTCCTCCCTGGAGAGGAGCAGACTAGCGGCCCATGGCGGGGTGCAGGGTCTGTATCTGAGCAGCCAGGTAAGGACTGAAGTGAGCTCAAATGCAGAACCCCTCCCTCAGGTCCCGCCTGTCCCTGGTCAGCCTCCAGCTCTTCAGTGCAACACTCCTTCCCAACTGGGAGGGAGACGGCTACAGCCCACCAGCCTCCCTCACCTAAGAAAAGGGCCACGTATGGGTTCAATGGAGGCTGGGGTGCGTGCTGGGCCCTCAACAGTCTCAGTTGAAGCAAACCCAGACCACATTTTCTTGTGGACAAAGTCCTAATCCTGCCAGCTCAATGCAAGGGAAGGAGACTGTCAAGAAAACACCATGGCTGAGCATCGTGGATTCTCAGGAGAGACCAGGGAGCGGGAAGTGGAGGCAATGAGGCCTTAGCACAACCCAAACGCCTCCGGGGCCTCCTCCTTCCCTCGGAGTCACCGGGAAGAGCCACACGCTGGGCTGCTGGAGACCCTCACTCCTTAACGCCTCAAACGCACTGGTTCTAACTGGCCCATATACCCAGCGGAGCACCACCTTGGGAGGACGTGCTGTGTGTGAAGGACATGTGGGGTCCCATGCAGCCATCACAGGGTCAGGGATTTGCCACCAGTCCGGGCTCACACACCCATGATTGCTGCGGTCTGGGCTGCTCCAGTCTCAGCACATCCAGGATAAACTTGAAGGCCTGCGTGGCTCCTACAGCCCCGTCTCCATCCTGTCTCCAAGACTCCCTTTGCTCCCAAAGATGCAGCAGGACCTGGGCCCACTCCCCTCCGTAGCTCAGTTCCTTCCTTCAGCATTAAAACTGCCAGGGGTGGTGGGGTGGTGCCACATGTCACACTAACCTGTCCCACCATTTCATGTCCCCTGGCCTGTGTGACCATCACGTTATGTACACTTGAACCTAAGTCCTTCTGAAGGGTCCGAGCGTTCCCAACAGTCCACCCCACACCTGAGCACGGGTGCTTCTTACCCCTTTTTTCCCTGGAATGGCACACTCCCAGTTCATGAGGTTCATCGTGCCGTCGGGGTTTTTTGTGGGGACAGCTACAAAACCCTGTGAGAAAACCACACACAAGCGCATCAGTTCTGTGGCAGCTCATCTTCGCTGCCCACAGGAACCCTGTGCCTCTCACCCCGTCAGGGAGAGGACCCACTGAGCTACATGGAGAAATCAAGCTTTCCTTACAAATGGGTGGTCTTTTCTCCAAGCTTTCCTCTCCTGGGCGAGTCTGCTGAGGGCGATCCCCGACATATTCAAAGTCCTGAAAGAGACAGCAGAAACACGATCAGGAGGAAAACCTGGTTCCTTCGGCCCCTCCCCTCACCGGCCCAGCGAGCAGACCTGTTTCCAAGAAAAGCGGGTAAGTGAAGGCTCTCACATGGCCCACAGAGACCGTGCGTGCTCTTAGCAAGCGGCCCCACCCAGCGTTTGGACAGGCCCAGGCCCCGACTCCAGCCTTCTCCTACAGGCAGACCACCAGAGAAGAGGCCCGGGCCTCCCGGACACCTCCATGTGGGTGCCTTGTCAACTGCCTGCCCCAGGGCTCCACGGCAACCCTCGCGCTCCATTACATGGTGACACAGAGGTTCGGAGAGGCGAAGCCACAGGCGTGGGTCTCAGAGCTGCTGGGTGCTGTGCAGGAAGGGATGCCGAGTACCCCCAGCAGACACCTGGCACCGTGCCCCCAACCCCCACTTTAGTCACACCCAGCAGTGGGGTCCAGTCCTAGCATCATATACACAGGAAAGGCAGGCCCAGGCGGGGATACCCAGAATGCTGGCTGAGACCTGGGAAGGGCAGGGATGAATCGCTTCCCTCTGCTGATGCCGGGACGTGGGGGTGCTGTCAGGCCCCCAACTTAGAATCAGGGCTCAGAATTCAGATTCAGGCCTAGCCAGGATGACCTTATTCTAGAAGGCAACCAAGTGGCAAAGTGCACCAGGGCAGAGGGCAGCTCAACTGCATTGTGGACACGTCCAGACAGCTCACCGGGCCCCAGCAGCCGACAGGGTGCCGGGCTCTTTCCTCTGCCCCCTCCACTTTCTCACCCTATAGCCCCACCCTGGCACTCCCCAAACAAGTAATGGATCAAGGCCCGTCTCCCATGTACTTTGGGAAAGTCAACAAAAGTGAAGCAGCTAACAGAGCCCAGGAACTCAGGAGCACCAGGCAGCAGTGAGACCTCAGCAGGCCAGGACCACAGACTCTCAAGGCTCCGTGCCTTTAGCTGTTGAAATGAACAGCCTGGAACCGCCAGGTAAAGCAGCATCTCCAGGAGCCTGGCACACCAGGCCAGACTGCAGGGCACTGAATCGTAACGTCGCCTCCAGCTGCCCATGAGAAAGCAGATGCAGAGGTGACATGGTCACAAAACCTGCCGGAGAAGTTGACCCTACGTGTGCTGGTTGGTCCTCAAAGTCCATGGAAACACTGAAGATACCTTGGATGAAGCACATGCATTTACCATAAACAAGGCTTCCCCAAGCCTTCAGGTTGATACTGAGGCTAGGGGAGAGGTCTCCTCTCTGCCTCTACAGGGAAAAGGGCCAGCACAAGGGCCTGAGTACAATGTGGGGTGCCCTCCACAACCACAACAGCGTGCTCAACCCTGTACGGAAAAAACACATCTCCAGCAGGGCATCACTGACAGCAGCCATGCTCTCCTGCCCAGCCGGCCCACTGCCCCAGCCTCCACACAGGCCTGTTCTGGAGATAGGAACGGAGGTCCAGAAGGACCTGCCCTCAGGCCGGAGCCTCAACGCAAACCCAGGTGGTCTTCTGACCAGGGGGTGGGTGGCAGGGCTACTCTCTCTCCTGCTGCAGTGCCCCTTGCTTAGTAACTACTATTTCAACCTCCCCACCCCACCCCACCCCACCCCACCCCACCCCACCCCACCCCAGGCTGATCTACAACTCCCTCAGCAACCCAGATGGCAGCCCTTCACCCCAGTAGCCACACCACCTGACTGTCCTGCCCAGCCCCCCAAGGCTCACACTATTTGTGGAGGAGGTGTTAGGTCAGGCCAACAGTTCAACAGCAGGCACCAAATGCACATTCCCAGGCCTCAGAGGCGACTGTGGAGTCAGGAACTCTGGGAGGCCCCAGTGCTCTGGGTTTTGGGCAGCTCTTGAACGACTATTTTCCCAAGAAGTAGGCACAGAAGGAGGGTATGGGGTTGCCTTTGCAGAAAAGCACTGTCGCCTCCAATCCCACCTAGGAACCCAGGTCTCAGGAGCCAGTTACTATATAAACCACCAGACCAACTGGATGTGGTACATTTTCAACAAACAGGTATGCTTATGTTATCACAGAAAAGTGGGGGGAAAAACAAAAGCCCTCAGTCAAGGGTGACAGGTGCACCAACTTGGACTGTGGTCCCCAGCTCCAGCACTGTGACTCCAGAACACACCCGATCCAAGATTAAGTCCAAAGTAGATTAACACCAGGCTTGCACCAGTGGAACTGCTCACTGCACCACACAACCCCGAGCTCCGTTTTGCCCATTTCTTCCCCAGGGGGTGTCTGACCAAACCACTGAGGTGCTCATGAAGAGCCTGACAGGATGCTGCCCTGGGGGCTCGCAGGGGAGGAAGTTGCGTGCTGGGAAGCCGAGGTGCTGGAGATGCAAAGCAGCACTATGGGGGCCAGAGGCACCCGCTCTGAAACAGTGGCCGCCTGGCAGGAGACTGTGCCAGGCAACATGGTTCAGGAACAGTGGGGCTGGTGGGCCAGAGGAGAGTGGGAAGGGAAGGCCTGCATGAGGGACGTGAGGGCCTCCGGGGGGAGGGAGGGGGGGTGCACAGAGGAGCAAACCAGCAGCTTGTCAGAAGTGGGCAGTGACAGTGGTGACTGACGGGGAGGCTTGATTGTAGCCCTGATGTCGGGAAAGTCTTCATTTCTAAGTTTCGCTAAGTCTTCACTTCAACTGGTTCTAAGTGGCATGACCCCATGTTATCCACATCCCCACCTCCAGGTTGGAGGGCACAGCACATGCTAGCCTCCAACATACTGCCCCTGCCCCCAGAGGGCAGGGCCCTCATCGCTGGCCATGGCAAAGCAGACAGCACAGGCTGGCAGGATGCTTCTGCCGAATTAACACAGAAGTTCAGTGACCAAAGACAAGCAACCTGGTAAGCATTGTTGAAGTGAGGCACAAGGCCCGTAGCCAGGCATCGAAGCTGGTTTCTGAAGCCCAGGCCAGCTCTGGAACACTGAGCAACCATGGATACCGTGTAGGGCCACACAATGCTCAGGGGCTGAGGCCAGCAGGGAGATCCCAAGCGTGGCCTGCCTCCTGCTGACCGTGCCAGGACCCGCCTCTTCTGCTCTGAGGATGGAACAGAGCTGCACACGAAGACCCCGTGCCTCGCTGTGGCTGTCCCAGGTATGAAAGGTTAATAGTGAGCGGCAGTTCCGCAGGAGTGCCCATGGACCAGATCGGGCCCTCATAAGATGCTTTCCGCCATCAGGGCAAAGAGCCACAGGTGTTTACCTGCAGTGTCCCAGGCAGACACCTGTCTTCAAGATGGTGCTTCCACTCCTGGCAGCCTTTCCAGTCCAGGAGAAAGCAGCCAGTTTGTTACATTTTAATTACAAAGCAGGAGCCTCATTCAGAATCCCACTTAGAACTGACTCCGCCTTCCCCAACAGAGAGAAACATAAGGGGCAGCTAAGTTCCGAGATGCTTCAGAGCAGCAAAGTTGCAGATGCAAAGATAAAATATCCATGAACTACTAGAGACAGCAGCCTGCGGGACAAAGGCTGGGTTCCCCAGGCTCAGTGGGGAGGTCTGCCCATGAACCCAGGCTTCTCAGATCAGCTCTGCTGGTTGACAGCAGAGACTTCAGACCCACTTACTGGCTTTGTGAGTGTGGCAAGTTGTTCATCTCCCCCCAACCTCAACTTCCTCATCTGTAAAATGGGCATAGGTGGCTCAGGTCAAAACAAACACAAACTCCCTCAGGGGAAGGTATGCACTTTGCCTGATCTCTGCCCAGGCTGCACTTCCGGTTCTTTCTCGACAAATCTCCCAGGATCCCAGGCTGTTTCAGAAGCAAGGTTCCAACCCCGAGACTTCGCCAAAGACACAACAGCACGCACAACTCACCCCGGAACCACTCAAAAGGTCACAAGCAAATCAGGACAAACTAGTGTCCATCTCCTCTGCCTGTTGGACATGTTCTCTACCTAAAGGTAGTGAGTCCTTAACAGCCAGCTACATTCAGAGCTGTATTCTTGGAAAAAGAAACAAAAAAGCCAACTTAGCCAACACAGTAACTTTGGAAACCGAGGAGCTAAGCATGCTTTCAAAATCTACCAACCAAACCACTTAAAAAAACGGTGATTTAGGGACGACTGCAGGCCGTGATCCGCCTTCCCGTCCTTTCCCTCCTACTCACGAAAACATCAGTTCCAAGCTCCCTTCAACGGGTACAAAGCCATCTTAAACACAAAAGGAAACTCTCCCTCCAGCCGAGTGCTGATGTTCAGGGTCCCACCAACGGCCAGCGGAGCTCCTCGGAGGCGCAGGAAAACTCAGACTTGTTTTGCATTTCAGGCATCACCTCCCCCCCACCCCCAATCCAACCAGCAATTTTGCAATCCAAGACTTTTAACTCTCTCCGCTGGGCCTCTCTGAGCGCCACAGGTTTGTGTGCGGAACCGTGACCCAGGAAACGCACGTCCCTCCGCGGAGGGGAAGCTGCTGTCAACCCCGCGTGGCTCCCCGGCTGCACCGCGAGCCCACGCCGGAGGGGACGCCGACACTTTCACAAGGGAAAGCGACGGAGCCCCAAGGCCGGGAAGCCGCCGAGGCCGGCCCAGCTGGGTCGCGCCGTAGCCCGCGGCGTCAACAGCTCCCAGGCGGACGGTTCCCGGGCGCGGGGTCGGGGTCAGGTCGGGGGGCGCGCAGGAGGCGGGGGTGGGGGCCCAGGGGACCGTGGGTGGAGGAGCCCGGCCCGACGGCGGCGGAGGCCCGCGCTGCCGAGGTCTGGCCCCCGTCCCGCCGCCGCCGCACCCTGTGCGCCTTCCACCTGGGCTCACCTAGGGCGGCCGCGGCCCGGCGAGCGAGGCGGACGAAGCGGCGGCGACGGAGGCGGCTCGGCACTTCCTTTGTCTCGGGACTTCCCTCCCGAGCCCGCTCCGCGCGCAGCCCGAGCGCTCCGAGGACCCCGGCGCGGGCGGGGCGCGGGCGGGGCTTGCGGGGTCTGTCCGCCGCGTGCCCATATCTCGTGCCGCCGCCGCCGCCCGGCGTCCAGATCGACCCTCGCCGCCGCATGCCACGTGCTGCCCGCGCCCCGCCGCCACGCGTCCGCGCCCCAGGCTCGCCCAGGGAGCCCAGCCGGGGGGCGGCTTTCCAGTCAGGCGGCGCCCTGGACACCTGTGCTCTTAAAGGAGCCGCATCCACAATGTGAGGGAGTGTCTGCAAATTCCCCTTTGCGATGCGCGCGTCCACTCGAGGACACGCCGGTAAGCAGCGAGGGGAGGCGGAGACCGAGATCTCCAAGGGCTCCCCGGATGCCCCGCGGGCACCTTTCCGGGCACGGATCCCATTGGTCTCCTTAGGGCTAAGGCCCAGGGTTGGGGGACAGAGGCCACCGAGGCCTAAGGAATCCCAGAAGCGTCGCAGCACGGCGGCGATCCTCCGATTACGGCGCCCTGTGACACCCTTTGCAATTGGCCAGTTCGGAGTGCTGGGTGGGGCGTATGTCAAATCCGTCCAATGAGCTGGCCCGGTACAAACGGCCCCGAGCGGGCCTGACCGACGGGAAGAGAATTGCGGACGCTCCCTAACTCTGGTGTTGGCCCAGAGGGAGGGGTTCCGGAGCTGCCGGCGGGCGGGGGAGGGGCCAGCTGGGAGCCCCCCCAACCCCCCCCCGCCCCCCGTCTCCCCCCCGCCGCTGCAGTCAGGGTTTGGGGCCCACCCCTAGCCCCGTGGGAACGCAGGCCCTCACTGGCCCCGCTAGGCACCTCCCGGTGGGGCCGCCCCCAGCCCCAGCCCCCCGGGCCAGCTTCGCTAGCCAAACCCCAGCTCTGGGTGGGGAGAGGGCGCCTGATAGGTCCGCCTGCTCAGCCCGTCTGTGGGCGTTTTGGGATGAGGCAGCGGTGGGTGTGGAGGGCTTCTGGGCGCCAGAGGCGGGGGTGGGGGCCCAGGACAGCGGAGGCTACCTGCTTTCACTCACTGCCCCCCCCCACGTCCCCCCATCTCCCTTCTTTCTCTCTCCCTGCTTTCCCCCCCCCCCCCCCCCCCCCGCCGAGTCTCCTATTTGGTCCCGGGGCGGGGACCACAGGTCCGGTATCCTATGGCCCACATCTGGCCCAGTGCTCCTAGCAAATGCCGGCGGATGAGTTCCACGTGCTCCCAGCATTCCTTTACTCTGCGGGAGTGGAATGAGGCTGGGGGTCTTGTGGGTGTGGTGGCTCTGCTGGCTGAAGAGGGGGTTCGCCTTGGGTAATTCCTGGTCAACAGTGGCCCAGAGAGAGGGCCTGCTGGTGGTAGTGACCAGGGTCTCAGGTGACAAAGCCAGAGGGCCGACCCCCTTGAACAAAATGCGAGCATCCCGAATCCATCCCAGACTCCGAATTCCAAAGGGGCTGCCTGCTTCTGGGTACCCCAAGCTGGGCCTGGGCTGGGGACGTGCCTCCATCCTTCCCTTCACCAGGCAGCTGCAGTTCTCCTCTTTGGGGTGCAGGTCCCTCAGGGATTTGTGTGAGTCACCTATTCTCGGGGCTCCCAGCTTTTAGTTCATCGGTGGTCCTGGAACTGGGCATTGTAACAATTGCCCCAGGTGGACCCACTGTTGTAATGTACCCCGCAAATCACACAAGGACGCCTCAAGAAGTCGAATTAAGGAGTCACATCGATTGCAAATCCGGGACTACGAGGGGGCATTTTGCTCCCCAAATCTCGCAGTCATAAGATGGCCGCACCACCAGATTTATATAGGCAAAAATCACAAAGGTATCGATTACACCTTTGGGTTTGGAATGAGGGACCCGGTTTGCACAAAGCAGTTACAGAAGCGAAATTGAGCCGATTCGTTATCTACAAAGATTAATGATAGTTTTGGGTCTTGGGACCACTGAGTTGACAGAAACACATTATCTAGAGCCCTCGGGTCTTGGGACCACTGAGTCGACGGAAACACATTATCTGGAGCCATCAAGGCAATTTAGAGTAATTGTGCTGTCCTGGTTGCCAGGTACAGAAGAATGTGCTTTCTAAAACCAGTATGAAAGGGGTGTGGGGGATGCGGGAAGAGACTGGACAAAAATCGTGCACCTATGGATGAGGACAGTGGAGGAGGGGGGATGAGGGCGGAGGGTGGCGTGGGAACCAGGTAGAGGGGAGCTATGGGGGGAAAAAGAGGAACAACTGTAATAATCTGAACAATAAAGATTTAATTAAAAATAAATAAAACCAGTATGACCACAACCAATGGGGTATTCACATTACAATCAATAAGGCAGTCAATCAAATGGGATGATTTATATAATTCAGAAAATCAAAATAACTTTTCTATTATTTTAGCAAGCAAATAATGACAGAAGCCAAGTCAGCAGGGTTAAAATATTAAACATTTACCCAAACATGGTTGCTACCATGCGTCACTACTGCACAGCACGTGGCTGCTGAGCTGCACTGGAAGAACACAGCTTCCTGCTGAGGCACAGCGGTCTCTGGCTCCAACCCCATCTTTCTCACTCAGATTCCAGGAGGTTTGCACCGGCCTGCATGGGGATGCACCCAGCAACTCGCAGGGGCCAGGGAAGAGGTGGTGGCCATTGCTGGAGTGAAGAGAGCCGAACCAGGCCCACGTGAGCTCAGCTCAGCTCAGGGCGGGGGCAGAGTGGGGTAGTGCTGACCAGGTGGGAGTGGCCTGGAGGGGTAAGGAGGGGTGTAGTTTGGGGTGACCAGGTGTGGCATGTGGTTGTGGAGGGCCTGGGCCAGATCCTGTGGGCCCTGAGGAGTCATGGAAGGTGGTGGAGCAAGAGCTGCAAGACGGTGTCCTGGTTCCGTCTGTGTGTGGTGAGAGGGTATTTGGAGATGCGGCCCTTCAGCCCTGGTTGCTGAGTTCCAACCAGCAGAGAGAACTCCCATCCTGGCGGGAAGCAGTGTGGGGCCCAAAGGCCCTCACGCTGGAAGGAGAGTGTTGGGACTGGCGGCAGGAGGAGGGAGCACTTACCTGGAGGGTGGGTTGGAGGAGGGCAGGCGGTGGGCAGAGAGCTGCCTCAGATCTGGTATCCTCAGCCCAGGACCCTGGCACACATGTTTAGAAACATCAATAATTTTATTTATTTATTTTTTTTTTTTTAATTTATTTTTATTGCTTAAAGTATTACAAAGGGTATTACATATGTATCCATTTTATCCCCCCGCCCTAGACAGTCCCCTAGCCTCCCCTATCACCCAGTGTCTTATGTCCATTGGTTATGCTTATATGCATGCATACAAGTCCTTTAGTTGATCTCTTACCCCCCTACCTCCTGCCCCCCAACCCTCCCCGGCCTTCCCGCTGCAGCTCGACAATCTGTTTGAGGCAGCTCTGCCTCTGTATCTATTGTTGTTCAAAAGTTTATAATGGTCTCTATTGTCCACGAATGAGTGAGATCATGTGGTATTTTTCCTTTATTGACTGGCTTATTTCACTTAGCATAATGCTCTCCAGTTCCATCCATGACGTTGCAAATGGTAAGAGTTCCTTCCTTTTTACAGCAGCATAGTATTCCATCATGTAGATGTACCACAGTTTTCTAATCCATTCATCTACTGATGGGCACTTAGGCTGTTTCCAGATCTTAGCTATGGTGAATTGTGCTGCTATGAACATAGGGGTGCATATATCCTTTCTGATTGGTGTTTCTGATTTCTTGGGATATATTCCTAGAAGTGGGATCACAGGGTCAAATGGGAGTTCCATTTTCAGTTTTTTAAGGAAACTCCATACTGTCTTCCATAGTGGCTGCACCAGTCTGCATTCCCACCAGCAGTGCACAAGTGTTCCTTTTTCTCCACATCCTCTCCAGCACTTGTCGTTTGTTGATTTGTTGATGATAGCCAGTCTGACAGGTGTGAGATGGTACCTCATTGCTGTTTTGATTTGCATCTCTCGGATGATTAGTGACTTTGAGCATGTTTTCATATGTCTCTTGGCTTTCTGGATGTCCTCTTTTGAAAGGTGTCTATTTAGGTCCTTTGCCCATTTTTTGATTGGATTGTTTATCTTTCTTTTGTTAAGTTGTATGAGTTCCCTATAAATTTTGGAGATTAGGCCCTTATCAGATATGTCATTGGCAAATATGTTTTCCCACACAGTGGGTTTTCTCATTGTTTTGTTGATGGAGAAACATCAATAATTTTAAATAGTATTTGCACATCAGTTTTTTAGTTATTGGCTTATGTTACTTTTAGTTTTCTAAAGAACTTATTTGGAAGTTGTTATAGATCACTGATTAAAAACTGAGATGTTGCCCTAACTGGTTTGGCTCAGTGGATAGAGCGTCAGCCTGCAGACTGAAGGGTCCCAGGTTCGATTCTGGTCAAGGGCATGTACCATGGTTGCGGGCACATCCCCAGTAGGGAGTGTGCAGGAGTCAGCTAAATCGATGTTTCTCTCTCATCGATGTTTCTAACTCTCTATCTCTCTCCTTCTCCCTTCCTCTCTGTAAAAAATAAATAAAAAATATATATATATAAAAATAAAAACTGAGATGTTAATACTTACTAAAATTTAATGTTTTTTTTTTTTTTTTAAAAAAGAAACATCAATGATGAAAGAGAATCATTGATTGGCTGCCTCCTGCACGCCACCTACTGGGGATCGAGCCCTCAACCCGGGCATGTGTCCTTGACCATAATTGAACCTGGGACCCTTCAGTCCGCAGGCCAACGCTCTATCCACTGAGCCAAACCAGCTAGGGTGGCACACATGTTCTTGGTAATGGCTTGATCATCCATTCAAAAGTCAATTCACAGCATTTATCCAGCACTTACTTTGGCCTCTAGAAGCACACTGCTGTGTTGTAGACAGGGCTACCTGGCAGGGAACAGCAGGCAGCATCCGAGCTGAGAGTGGCCCCTCGCTGACAGCTAGCAAGAAAGCTGGGACCTTGGCCTTCAACAGCAAGGAGCTGAATGCTGCCACCGCCAGTGAGTTTGCAGGAGGCTCCTGAGCCTCAGGGGAGGACTGGAGAATGCAACCCCAGACTGCAGGACTCTGAGCAGAGGACCCTCCTCAGCCTGGGCTCCTGATGCACAGAACCTCTGATAATAGATGTGCCTCATTAAAAACTGCCGAGTTTGTGGTGATTTGTTACAGGGTAACAGCTAAGGAACACACCTGCTTAGACAGGTGGTCCGGGAGGCCTGTGAGGGGGTGGCCTCCGAACGGATCTGAAGGGGGAGCAGCATGCAGCTGTGGGGAGAGCTGGGGAAAAGACTTGCGTAAAAGGAGCGGGAGGTGGGGTGAGCAGGGAGAGGCTGTGTGGCTGGGGCAGGGTGAGCAGGGGGAAGGGTGGTCTGGGATGGGGCTGGAACAGGCAGTTGGGACCAGACCTTACATGGCATTTCCAGTGCTCTAAGGAGGATGCCGTGTGTCCAAAGTGCATCGGGGAGAGAGAGGGGATTTCCCTGGGCTCAGCCCCCTGAATACAAAGGAGAAACTGAGGCTGCAGAGGGTGAGGCTTTGTGGATAGTCGGTGAATATCAAACCCAGGAGAAGGATTCTGGCTGATTGTCCCAGGTCACATGCCCACCCTGTGGGAGGGGGCAGTATGGTTGGAAGCTGCCTGGAGTAGGAGCCCCGCCCAGATCATTCCTACGCCCCGCCCCCCAACACACCCATCTCCTACTCCCAGCTCTCCCTGCTGCCTTTTTGGGGGCCAAGATGTGGGCACATAGGTTTGTGTGCAGGTGCCCCTGCTCCAGGGGCTGAATGAAAAAGGAACAAGATCTACATACAAACAAATGAAGTTGGACCCCTACCCATACCATGTACAAAATTAACAGCCTAACTAAACATAAGAGCCAAAACTATAAACCTCTTAGAGGAAAACAGGAGAAGATCTTCATGACGCTGGATATGACAATCATTTCTTGGCTATGACACCAAGAGCACAGGCAGCTAAAGAAAAGAATAGATACATTGGATTCATTAAAATAAAAAACGTGTGCATCCAAGGACACAATTAACAATTGTAAAAAGAGATCCCACAGAATGGGAGAAAATATTTGTAAATTATATATCTGATGAGGGGTTAGTATCTATACCAGTGATGGCAAACCTATGACACGCGGGTCAGAGGTCACATGCGAACTCATTTTTTTTGGTTGATTTTTCTTTGTTAAATGGCATTTAAATATATAAAAGAAATATCAAAAATATAAGTCTTTGTTTTACTATGGTTGCAAATATAAAAAATTTCTATATGTGACACGGCAGCAGAGATAAGTTAGGGTTTTTCAAAATGCTGACACACCGAGCTCAAAAGGTTCACCATCACTGCTCTATACTATCCTAGTATAAAGAACCCCTTCAACTCAACAAAAAAACAAACAGCCCAGTTCAAAGGCGGGCAAAGAGTCTGAATAGTGCCGAAACCGGTTTGGCTCAGTGGATAGAGCGTCGGCCTGCGGACTGAAAGGTCCCGGGTTCGATTCCGGTCAAGGGCATGTACCTGGGTTGCGTGCACATCCCCAGTGGGAGATGTGCAGGAGGCAGCTGATCGATGTTTCTCTCTCATCGATGTTTCTAACTCTCTATTTCTCTCCCTTCCTCTCTGTGAAAAATCAATAAAATATATTAAAAAAAAAAAAAGAGTCTGAATAGACGTTTCTCTAAAGAAGATACACAGGCGGCCAAGAAGCCCATGAAAAGAAGCTTAACACCTTTAGTCATGATGGAAACGCAAATCAAGGCCACCAAAAGATACCACTTCACACCCATTAGGTGGTTTGTATATTTTAAAAATGCAGCCGAAACCGGTTTGGCTCAGTGGATAGAGCGTGGGATGTGGACTGAAAGGTCCCAGGTTCGATTCCGGTCAAGGGCATGTACCTGGGTTGCGGGCACATCCCCAGTGGGAGATGTGCAGGAGGCAGCTGATCGATGTTTCTCTCTCATCGATGTTTCTAACTCTCTATCTCTCTCCCTTCCTCTCTGTAAAAAA
This sequence comes from Myotis daubentonii, assembly GCF_963259705.1. NCBI lineage: Eukaryota > Metazoa > Chordata > Mammalia > Chiroptera > Vespertilionidae > Myotis > Myotis daubentonii. The sequence continues at coordinate 13,568,768 of NC_081843.1, read as the reverse complement.
TCAATAAAATATATTTAAAAAAAAAAGGAGAATAATGAATGTTGGTGGAGATGTGGGGTATGAGAAGCTGTGTGCGTTGCTGGTGGGTATGTGAACTGGTGCAGCTGCTGTAGAAACGTTGGACTCGTCTCCTGGAGCAGGGGAACCATCCATCCTCGGAGGATCAAGAATCTCAACTTCCAGCTCTGGGGCGGGGGGTGCATGCAGACTGCAAGGGGACCCTGGGGGGGGGCACTGCACTTGTGCCCACGGCCCCCTCCCCGCAGCCTTCCTCTCCGCCATCCTAGCAGGTGCTGTGCTCCCTCCTGGCTGCAGCTGCGTTTGGGACACACCCTGGGTCTCCGAGGGTCTCCCTGCCCTGCAGCCCAGCCTGGCCAGGCGGAGCCTTTCACACATTGTTCCTGTGTAGCAGGGACTTGGCTGGGACTCTGGTCCCACTGCCTCCCTTCCAAGAGGCTCTCTTTGCAAGCCCCCCAAGGGAACCCGCTGTCCCCAAAGGGCTGGGGCCCTCATCCCTCCTTGGCTCCTCAGCTCCTGGCCTGGCCCCGCAGGGACAGGAGCACAGTCTAGTGTCCCCAAGCTGCGGTGCTGGGGTTGAGGGAAGGTATCATCACCCCCCATCTGTGCACGCGTGAAGCTGGTCGGCTGGTCTCGACCTTGCCCAATCCCACCCACTGGGTGGTTCCTGCATTAGGACCGAGGAAGGAGCTCAGTCTGGGATGGGCTCTGTCTGCCTGTGCCATCACTCCTGGTTTCAGTGCTTCTCCGTGCCCCCAACGAGAAAGGAAGAGGGTCATTGGGTGCCATCCTTGCCCACTGCCAGATCAAGTCACCAAAGAGAGAGGCTGTGACCAGGCTGAGCATTCAGAACCAGCGGCAGCTTGCCTCCTGCTGTCCCCCTCCCAGCCACAGGGGTTGGGGACCATGAGAGGGGATCTCCATTTCTGCTCCACCCTGGCCAGCAGGTAGCTGAGCCTCCAGGGCGAGACGTAGCTGAGTGTTTCCTCTGAAAGGAGAGAATAAAGGACTACCCGGTGGGGCTGGGCCGCCCCCCACCACTGCGCAGGCAGAACCCGGTGCCAGCAGCTTGGCCCCCAAACTCCCGAAACAGCAGAAAAAGGCTTGGAGCAGAATGCATGGTCTCTGGTAGCCTCTTCTCTCTCCAGACTGCTTCCCACCGAGTCATGCATGTATTGCATGTACTCACTGAGTCATCATCTCTCCCTGCTTACTGAACATGGGGCCAAGGAAGGGTTTGTTTTGAGAGAGAGAGAGAGAGAGAGAACTGGGCACACCTAGAGGTACCAGTCCTCATGCCCTGCAGGCGCACACACCCATGAATGCATTCCCAGAGCCCTGGCCCAGCATCTCCCCCGGATGCCCCGTCAGACTCAGCGCCCCCCCCCCATGTGTAAATGAGGCCTTTTGAGGACCCCAGAGCCGCTGCCAGCGGTCGTCCTTGCCCACCTGGGCGAGGCAAGTCTCCTCTTTCACGGCAGCCATCTCACCCTCAATCCGGAGGCTAAGGTGCAGACCTCTGACTCCGCCCAGATCATTCCTACGCCCCGCCCCCAACACACCCATCTCGACCTTCCTGCCTCCAAGCCTTTGCCCACACCAGCCCCTCCGAGGGCTCGCCCTTCCTTCCCCCAACTGCAGCTAGGTAACCCCCTCTTACCTGGTCTAAATCCCCTCCCGCTCCCCCAGCCTCTGGGAATCCTCCCAGGTTATGCTATAACCATCTGTTTGGGGGGTGAGGGGAGAGGGACAGCGGGGGCTGGGTGAGTGAGTCTGCCTCCCCACCTGCGCCCAGGTTATAGAAGGTGTTCAAAATATGCCAGGCGGAAAAATGCCAGAAACCGGAGCCTCCCGGGCTCGGGTTATTCTAATGTGGCATCGGCGTTTCTAGGCGTTGGCGTCTGTGGCCGCCAGGTGGCAGCAAAGCCCCCGCAGGTCCCAAGTGGCAGCGCAATCAAGGCAGGTTCATCCTGTGCCTAGGGGGCCAGCGGCTGGCAGCGCGCAGCCGGCACCGCTGACCGAGCATTTGTTTGCTTACTCATCTAGGTAAATACATGTGTTAAAAGGAGACTTTCCCTCACAACCGGATAGGGACAGCCATCCATGCCTCCCTCGCACCCATAGAAACAGCGCAAAACAGATGACGCTAATTTATACCAGGATGGCGTGACCTGCCCAGATTGGGGCCTCTCCAGTTCTTTCTTGTTAAAGGTGGGAGAGGGGGAGGGAGAGAGGGCGGACACCCAGACTTGGTAAGGTGTGAAAGTGACCACCGTGGCCCAAAGTAGAGCCTTTTCATTCGCTTTAATCAGAAGGATTTTCCAAGAAACAAGAATGCCTTCTTCAGTCATTAACTCGAAGTGATTTAATGCAGGCTGCCGGAACCCCCAAGAAACATCTGTGGACACGTGTTCTCCACGTTCCCACTCGGAACGATGAGCTTAGAGCGGACACCAACGTGCTCCCAGGCCATGGTGACATGTCCCTGCCTGGTTTCCTGGTGCTGCTTCTACATCCTGGACTCCAGGTCCCGGTGCTGCTCAGACCTCAGGGGCCTGTCCCTGCCGCTGAGCTGGGTCCGGGTCCCTGGCTGCCTGCCCCCGAGGAGGGAGACAGTCTCAGAGCGGCGGACACCCTGCCCGAGCCCCGAAGCAGGAAGGTCAGCTCAGCCGCCTCAGGGCCTCTCCTGCCTCAGGGCCAGCCTGCCATCTTCCCTTCCACCAGGGCCCCTCCCAGGGGATGACAGCCATGTTTGCCCCTTGCCTGGCCTTGCCCACTGGCTCCCACCTGGCAGGCTGCCATGCTCACTCACCTCCCATGTGCTTTCTCCAGATAATGAGCTCGAACCCCTGAGGGGTCTCCAACATCATAATATTCTTTGTTCCCTTTGAGACAACAGATTCTTACTCAGTGTGTGTTCGTGCTGTGCGCCCAGCGTGGAACTGGGGTGCAAGGAGTCACGAGTGAGAACCCATCCCTACCGCCCCCAGAGTGAACAGTCCAGAGGTGAGGTAGCTGAGCAAAGGGGAGTTGGCCGTACAGTGAGAGGCACATGACTAGGGGGATGGAGGAAGGGCCTCACACACACAGGGCGGCAGCCTCCTGGGGGCAGTGCTGGGAGGCCAGGGGCACGTTTTCCAGAGCTGATGGCAAGGGATGTGCAGTCAGAGAGGGAGGGGCTGGGGAATGATTCAGAATGGCCAGGGTGGACAGCAGGGCTGGGGCCAGCAAGGAACTTCGATGTTGTCCTGTGGGAGGTGGAGGTGGGAAGGGTCCTGGTGGCGTGAATGAGTTTGTTCTAGTAGATCACAGAGTGTGCACACGAGGTCAGCACCTCCAGGGAGGCTAGCTGACTCTTGATGAAATCAGGGGTGGGGAGATTTGATGGCCCAGACAGGGAAGAGGAGAGAGGTGGGTGGGTGGAGGGATATTTAGGACTTGGGCTTGTGGGGGTGGGAGAGCAGGGGAGGTCAAGGGTGACACCCGGCCTTGAGGGAGCAGGAGGTCCCACAGGGGAGGCTGGGGGTTGCAGGTCTGCGGAGCCCAGTGTGGAGCGTGTTGGGTTCCGAGGGCCATGAGACAACCGAGCAGGTGCAGACCTGGGCGTCCTGGCTGTGCAGGTGGACCTGGAGCCCCAGGATGGAGGAGACCACCCAGGCGGGGTGGCCAGAGGGCAGGAAGGCCTGCTGTCAGGCGGACTGAGACCACCAGCATTCACAGGCGGTGGCAAGTGGCTCTGCAGAGGAGCCAATAGAGGATGCATACGGGGCAGGTGGGAGGTGGGGCAGCACCAAGGAGAGCAGAGCAGCAGGGAGATGGCCTGAGAGGGCAGGCAGCCTGTTCCAGTTTGGTCTTAATATTGAAAGTCCTTTCCCCTGTGACCTGGCAAGTCCACTCTTAGGTATAGACTCAAAGGAATTGAAAGCAGGACGGCCCACGGGAACATGTCAAGGAATGTTCATGGCATTACCATTCGCCACAGCCACCAAGTGGGAACAACCCGCGGGCCCATCAACAGACACACGGTTCACAAACTGGTCCACCACACAATCGACTGATGGAGGCCGTACACAGGAAGATCCCCACACACGCCACAGCATGAATGGACCTGGAGAACGTGCTGAGTGAGAGAAGCCAGCACAAAAGGTCACGGAGTTTGTGATTCCAGTCGTGTGAAATGCCCAGAACAGGCAAACCACAGAGACAGAAAGCAGAACGTGGTTACTCCGGGCAGCGGGTGGGGGACGAGTGGCTGCTTCACACGTACAGGCTTCCTTGTGGGGCATGAAAATGTTCTGGAACTAGATAGAGATGGTGGCTGTTCATCATTAGGAATGTTCTAATGCCACCGAACTGTTTACTTAACAAATGGTTACAATGCAAATTTTATGTTTTGTTTACTTTATAAGAATTCCTATATAATAAAAGGCTAATATGCAAATCAACCTAACGGCAGAAAGACGGGTTGCTATGATGCACACTGACCACCAGGGGGCAGATGCTCAACACAGGAGCTTCCCCCTGGTGGTCAGTGCGGAGTGCAGCTCAGACAGAAGCTGGGCTCACTGCTGGCGAGCGCAGTGGCAGTTGCCTCTCCTGTCTCCGCAGCAGCTGGACATCCCCCGTGGACTCCCGGACGGCGAGAGGGCGCAGGCCGGGCTGAGAGACACCCCCCACCCGTGCACACATTTTGTGCACCGGGCCTCTAGTAGTAGTAGTAGTAGTAGTAGTAGTAATAATAATAATAATAAGGCCCTGAAGTCCCTCCTCCCAGAAACCCCTCAGCTCTGGGCCAGCCAGGATGGCAGGTCCCCACCACACAGGGCTAGTGAAGGGGTGTGTGCTTTGGTGGCGGTGACGTCAGCAGACTGGCTGCGGTGCCTGGCAGGACAAGGGCTGGGCTGCGGGAGGAGGGGTGGGTGGGGAGGCTGTGGAAGCAGCAGGCAGTGAGAACTGGGAGCAGGGCAGGCAGAAAGCCAGAAGGTGCCCATCAAGGGGCCACCAGCCATGGACACAGCGTTCCAGCGCCAGCTCTCCCGGAGGGCTGGGAGATCCTGGGGAGACCGTGCTCTTCAGGCCTCGCACAGGCTGAGCACCAGGGCCGCTGCGCCCGCCTATGCTGTGCAGATCCCTTCTTGTCTGGGCTCCAGGCCACACCCGCAGCGAAAAGTGGGTTTTCTCTTGATAACTGGATTGGAGTAGTTAGTGTTCCCTAGTGCACACACTGCCTCCAAGAGCCAACGGTGCCCCGTGCCTCTGTTTTTGTGGCAGGAGGTGCAACATATAGGTTGCCCTTTACCTTGGAAGGGGTGTCACAGCCACCACCAAGCACTGCACCCTAAAAACGCCATCGATGAGTCATGCCCACACCAGGTGGGCGTCTCACGAGGGACCGGCTCCTCCGTTCTAATGACCGTGATGTCATCTGAGCGCAGGACCCATAGGGTGCCCTGCTGGATGGCTGGCTGATCACGGGCAAGACTCCGGGTGCTCACTCGTGTCCCCTCCAGGCGACCGCAAGCTGCTGTGACCCTCCCTCTTGATGGGGATTGGAAAAAACTCCCCAGATCAGAAGTCAGCTTTCAAGAGCCCGAGGCTGTGCCGATTTGTCCTAGTCAAGATGCCAGCATCGCAGCCACGGTGCTGCTCACGACACGCCTCGAACCCACGCAGTGTCTGCAGGGACCCTACTGTGAATTCAGTGGGCTGAGACGGCCCCCCACCCCACCTCCGCCCCATCTCGGTGCTCTTGGCCCCTGCTCTCTGCCGCCCCCTGCTGGCCGCACCTTGTGGGCCGGGCTCCCTCACTTGGGCAGTTTTTATTCACGTTTGGGGGTACAGACCAGGTGCTCACTCCATGCCAGGGGTCCAGGGACGAACCGGAGACACAGCTTTGCCCTTGAAGGGCTCTCAGGACGGCGGGTGCTTTTGGGGAAGTGGCTGCAGCGGGGCTGGGGGGACAAAACTGGAGCTGCTTCTGGGCTGGGCTCAGCGCTGAGCCAGTGGGGACCCCTCAGAGGGCACAGGGGCCTGAGCCGGGAGCCGCGCCGGCAGGTGGGCTGGGTGTGCTGGGCCTGGGGACCGGCTCCTGGCCAGCACAATGGGGTGCTGACCTCTGCTGGTTGCTGACCTTGCCTGCTGAGATGCTTGAAGACGGCGGCCTGCAGTTAGCCCTCGTGGCCACACGGGGGCGCGTCCGGGCCCACGCTCTCTGAGGCGGAGGGGTGTGGTCAGGGCAGGCAGCTGGTGGAACAGGTGCCCGCACACCTGGCCGCTGTGCAGGTGGGGGCTGGGCTGCCTGGACTCCTAGGGGCGCGATTGACAGGTGACTGTTGAACTCGAACTTCTTGGCGTGGGCCCTACTCCAGGTGTCTGCTCTCATCCTCCTTGAGTTGGGGATTCAGCTCAGGGGATCCCTCCGCTCACTCAACGTGGTGCCTTTGGGGGCTCGCTGCGTCGCTGGATGAACTTGTGGTGTTTGCTTCCTCTTTGCTAGGCTGCTCCCCTCTTTCGATGATCCATGATCCTATTCTTCTGCAAGAATCTCCTCTGGGTTATCTTTCCAGGGGCCCAACCTCACGGAGCGCGGCCAGATGAGCTTCCAGACTGGATGCATGTGCTTGTACCCACCCGCTGTCGGGGTTGAACGGCGGCCCCCACAGGTCTGTCTGGGTCCTCATTTCTGGAATCAACGGAAATTACATAACCCGGCACCTGACGTGATTAAGGGTCTTGAGAGGAGGAGCTTCCCCTGGATTATGGGGAGCGCGGGGGGGGGGGGACCCTAAAGACAACAACATGGGTCTTTTTAAAAAATATATATATATTTTATTGATTTTTCACAGAGCGGAAGGGAGAGGGATAGAGTGTTAGAAACATCGATGAGAGAGGAACATTGATCAGCTGCCTCCTGCACATCTCCTACTGGGGATGTTCCCGCAACCCAGGTACATGCCCTTGGCCGGAATCGAACCTGGGACCTTTCAGTCCGCAGGCCTACACTCTATCCACTGAGCTAAACCGTTCAGGGCAATCACATGGGTCTTTATGAAAAGCCCAGAGGGAACGTGGATGCGGAGTGCAGCGAGGTGGCCGCCACTCCAATTTATAAAAAGAGAGAAAATAAACGCATTCCTGTGTTTTCATCCACCAGGTTTGGCAGTTTGTTGCGGGAGCCCCAGGAAATGAGCAAACCCACCCCTTCAGCACACGGGAGTCCCTTTTCTCTACGTCCCCCCAACCTCTGCTGGAGCCTGTGTGTTTAAGTTTTCCTTTCTGACAGGGGTGATCCTGAGAGCCCTGCCAGCCACGCTCACGCAGCCTGAGGGCAGGTGGGGGGGGGGGTGCCTGCTCTCCCTCCTCTTTTCACGGAGGCGGGCTCACTGGGTGCACTTACCTGGACACGTGCACCAGCTTTCAGTGTGCGCTGTCACAGCCCTCAGTCCTGACAAATGCTCACAGTCTAGCAAGACGTCCTGCTGCACCTGGCGGAGGCGGCCTGCAGAGACAACAGGGGGCAGCCCAGACCCCCTCACATCCTCTCCTTGCCCGGCCTCCTTGGTGCCTGGAGCCATCGCCCCTCAGCACCAGCCCTTTGCTGTCCCCTGTCTGTCGCCAGGGGGCCCCCTGGCCTCTATCTGACACAGCTTTCCCTCCTGCTTTCTCCTTGGCCAGGAGGGTGTATTCCCGGGCTGCCTAACAAAGGACCACAGACTGGGGGGTTTTGAAAGAACAGGAATTAATTGTTCACGGTTCTGGAGGCCAGAAATCTGAAATCAAGGTGTCAACAGGTGAATTCTTTCCAGAAGCTTTGAGGGAGGATCTGTTTCGTGCTTCTCCCGGCGTCTGGTGGGTAATTCTTGGCATCCTTTGGCCTATAGACCATTGCTCTGGTTTCTGCCTGTGTCTCCCATGGCCTTCCCCTCTCTTTCTTTTCTTCTCAGGACACCAGCCATGGCTTTCAGGACTCACCCTGATCCAGGATGACCTTGACTGCATTCCATCTGCAAAGACGGTGGGCATGATTTTGCAGGGACACTAAGCCGGTTCTCTGTGCCCGGGAAAGGGAGCCAGGCTCTACATGGATCTATTTGTTAAAATTTTTATTTTTATTTTTTTATTTTAGAGAAAGAGAGGAAGGGGGTAGGGGGAGAAAGAGAGAGAGAAACATGGATTTGTTGTTCCACTTACTGATGCTCTCATTGGCTGATCCTTGCGTGTGCCCTGACTGGGGTTGAACCCTCACCCTTAGTGTATTGGGACGCA